>NC_092355.1:18368040-19054540 GCF_963676685.1 Mytilus edulis | reverse complement strand
CTGTAGTGCAAACGTTTAACCCTAGGTTGAGTATATATAATATCATCTCGGTATCATTCACCACTATGTTTGATCATATGAAATGATAGTAGTAAAATTTTTAAATAATGCATAAAGGATTTTTAGATCAACATATTCTCAGGTTGCGTTTCAGGTCAAATATATTGAATTTAGTCTAGATGGTTTGCTGTACATAACGGTTTCTTTCATTATGTGGACAGGTAGAAAACAAATATAGTAATTTTTTTACACGCAAAATAAGGAATGTGTTTTTTAATTGGATAGATGCTTTTTGTGTTTTTTGTATATGTTTGTCTGTTTGAGAAGGCAACACAGTGATGACTACTTCAACCCTATTTTGACTACTTAACCAATCATCTTTTTTTTGGTCACGCATCGTTGTAAAAATAACGGAATTTGATGCGACCGTCATAGAGTGAGATGTATAGCGCTAATAAACAAAGTTGAATCCACCATTTTCTACATTTGAAAATGCTTGTACCAAGTCATGAATATGACAGTTGTTGTCCATTTGATTGATGTGTTTTATCAGTTAATTTCCATTTGATTAGGGACTTTACGTTTTGAATTTTCCTCGGAGTTCAGATTTTTTGTGATCTTACTTTTTATAGAGCTTTAATTTTCACGAACTAAAAAAATAACAAGTACATTGATTGGATCATCTCTCTACTTCTGAAATATGTACATGTCTTTGACCTCAGTTATATAAAAAAAAAAAACTGTTGATACTTATTTATAAGATTTAAATATCACAAATGAAAGCAAATGCGGATTAATAAAACAATAATTTTGATACCTTAATCATGCTGTTTTATTTATAGTCATGTCTCAGATTTTTCACTTGATAAATAGAAACAATGTTCTAATGCCTTTATCATGTTGTGTTATGTATAGCCTTGCCTTAGTTATTTCACTTGATAAATATAAACAATGTTCTGCAGCTCATATATTCAACTTCAAATTCGCTATTCAACTGCTGGTCAGGAAATCAAAATTAACAGCTTTGATTGAAATTCTGATTTATTCAAGAATTATGAAAGACAGAAAAATATAATAGTAACTGGAGTCTCTTTGATTGTTTAGAGGTACACACTTTTATCCCTTCTCCCGTTTACAGTCAGAACAATATTGTATACTTATTGACTGGGTATGAGTGGAATAGTAAGTTTCTTGTCCCCGAGGTGCTACAATTGCCAATAGGCGTAGACGAGGGCAATAGTTGTATCCGAGGGTACAATTACCTTACTATTCCTATTAAGATTTCCCAGTCAGTAAGTGTTTAATTATATCGAAATATCCAACAGACAATAATTGGTGATGATAAATCAACTATCTTAATATATAAAGTAGAAACCCAACCATAAGGTTTACTTCACAAAAATTCTACATCTAGCACTGACGTCAACCTTAGATACAATAGGTAAAATGCGACGTCGTTACAACTCTGGTGTTTTCAAATCCTCCAATCTCGTAGATGCATTGTAAATTCCGCGAAATTTGATGATGCTTGTGGTCAAAAAGTTTCATCGAGGTCCAATAGTTGGCAACTATTGACCAGTCCAATAGTTCAACGCCTACAATTTGAAGAAATAGTCAAAATATGGTGTACATATTCTATATAGAGAATGATACCTGAGGTATAATAGTTGTTTTTAATTTAGTCAGTAGGTTAAAATTCATTCTATTTTTAATGACACTTGATTAAAAAAATTATTTTGATGTCCGTTAATAATTTTTTGACATCTTAAAATTGTTATGACCTTCAGCAAATTAACACTTTGAAACAGACGCTATTTATGGGGTTTTTTTTCGTGGAAGAAAATCCAGCATATGGGCGTTTTTCAATAAAAACGTAACTTTCAGACCTACAAAATATGGAAAATCAACTTGTCTAAAATTTAATTTTCAGAGTTATTTTGAATACCTCTATTATAGACCTGTTTGTACACAAAAAGTGCAATCTTAAATATTCTTTAAAATGATATTATTTTCATAATTTTTGTACTGTTTCGTAGGGGGCTTTTGTCCCCTACAAAACTTCTTCTAAACACACATATTTTTTGCAATTTTAAATATTTCCTATAGACATTCCAGTTTGTTTACTTTAAATACTAGAAAAATCACATTCTTTCTGAATTGGAAAACCCTTTTATCGATAAAGATAAGACAGTACTTCACATATGAAGGTACAACTCATGTTCCGTAGTGGACACAACCGTGTCGTAGTGGACAAAACCGTTTCGTAGTGGACAAAAAGTTTCGTAGTTGACATCAACCCTATTTTATGTTAATAAAAACATAATAAAAATTACATGAAACTAACCCTTGTTATTTTTTTGCACGAATATAATTGAAAAAAGATTAGAAAAAGACTGCATGGTACTGGTAGTGTCCGCTACGAAACGTTTTTCTCCCATACTTGTTTCGTAGGGGACCGTTTCTTAGGGGACGTATTCGTATGTTGTATTCCTCCCTCACAATAGCTTTATTGCAATAGTTACAAGACTGGTTGTATTCATCAAAGCATTTATTAAGCTGAACACTGATATTTTTTTCATAGTTTTAAAACCAGATACTGAAGGAGATTTGACCCGTTTCGTAGTGGACATTAACAAAAATACAGTATCACTCTGGTCCATTTGCTGTGCTCAATTTTTCTTACCAACAGTTTAATTGCTGTTATAAAAGCATCACTTCTTTTGTAAGACCCTAATGCTTATATCTCTTGCAAACAATAATTACATTGATTTTATAAAACTGTTTATTGGCAAATTTTAATGACTTCGTTTCGTAGTGGACATTTTGTGAGGGACATACCTTCTGAAATAAAAAATCCTATATTGAAAGCTGTTTATTAAAATATGTTGGCTCTGAACATACTTTTGAATTATTAAAGAACGTAGGTAAAGTAAAAATAACATTTATTTCTTCATTTTTTTACGATATTTTAGAGTATGAATGTTGAAAAGGCGGTCTAGGGACATGCCATGTTGGTTGTTTTGGACCATTCAGGAGTTAATAAATTATCAATCCCTCTAAAAATAAACTGTGTCTTTGCTTAAAAATGTTAAATCTAATTTAATGTACTGACTGCACAAAAAATTACTTACAAAGATCAAACACATTTTTTTTAAAAGTGGCTGGGACAAGAAAATACGTTTTTATTGAAAAACGCCCATATTCTTTTATTCTTCTTTATTAAACGTATCTTAACTACTGAACTATTTCAACTCTCAGTATTTTGTTTCATAATAGGATAAATACTGTTAATTAATATTTTGCCAGGTTATGGTCGCTGTTTGATCAACTTCTTCTACTACAGAGAACTGGACTTGTGTTATACATTGGAACCACCAACCCAAGTGTCCATTGTTTATGAAGATTCCGTATGCCCAGGAAGTGAGCTGATGCGTATCGATTCCAATGAAAGACACGAATATATCAAGCTTGTGACAGGTAATAAAAAAAATACAATTGAGAATGAATTTAACAATTACGAAAACTACACGTTATTGTAAAGCGTAAAGCGCTATTTTAAACTTTTCTTCATCAGGAATGCTCAAAGTTGAGCTATTCTGAAATTTTCTTCATCAGAAACGCTCATACATGAATAATTGAAAGCTAGGGGTTAATAATACTCAAGATGTAAAAGTTAAAAATCATTATATTTTCTTTTTTCTTTGCTTTTATGAAAATTTGCAATCTCCGGCGAAGAATTCATATCCGTTCTATACATGCTTTGCAATACTGCACTTAATATGACGTCTGCCATACATGGTCTAACCCCCTTGAAAGGTGTGATAGAGGTCATATTGAGTGAAGTAAAACGAAGTATTGAACGGAACGGATATGATCTGTGCACCGGAGATTGGAATGGCTGTTTCTTTTGATATTGATGGAAATAAAAATGAAAACATATTTCTTTATACAACATAATCATAAGATTTCAAAAATGATTCGGTTTCAATAATTCGCAATCAAACGCTGAAGGATGTATTCTTCTGACGTTTCAGCCTCATTCAGTTTCATTGAAATCTCGTTCCGGAATTATTTCCAAAACATGTGATACAAGTGGAAAAACCCCCAATGAATTTGATAATTAACATTATAATCAAACTTAATTTTGTGAAAGAATTGTGTATTTCAAATATGTAGTTTTTAAGTAATGGGATTTTTGTTCACGAAAATAGCCCAAAAATGGGTAAAAAATTGAAGAAAAATTATCAAAATTGGGTACCTTCAAAGGGCCGTAGAAAAAAAAGAAGCGCACCACCATACGATTTTTACTTCAACAATTATTTTTTTACAGTCATATAAACCCAAAAATCAGGTTAAGAAAAAAAGTTTAATTCTAGACATTTTTGGCGTCTCAGAGGTATACATCCTTTCAGTGCCTCATACAATGTTCCCTGGATGCTTAAATGTCTTGAAGATGATCATTAGTACTAAAATACCATCATTAAGATATTTTCAGCTGAGAACAATTACAAGAATGAGTATTTTTTTTACTATTTTCTTGATGCCATTGAAGTTTTAAATCAGTGGTTCAAAGGTCACGGCGACCGGGGATATACAAGGACTCTGTTTTAATTGTTGGATTATTCACCCATAAATAAAAACAAAAGATCTTAACTAAAGTCACTTGGTCAAAATTGGACGTTAAATATTTAGCATCATCAAATATTTTTCGAATAATACTATGTGAACCATTCGTTTCCGACTTTGATACAATTCTTTCGGAATCCTCTTTTGATTAATTATAATTCAAACTTCTTCCGGACAATATCATTAATATATTAGCAATCGGAAATTAGTATACTCTAATTAAGTATAAAACGAAACACAATTCCTTCCCTTCAAAATCGAAGCTTGGCATATATAACATTGATGCCTCCACTGTTAAGAAATCTTGGAACACTTATTTTTACATGCATGAACTAAAATTATTCCTGCATGTTTTATACAATACTTCCTGTAGGGTTTCCTTCTCTAATTTATAAATACAGGTAAATATCTATTTTAGCTGACATCGGAGGAGTGTATAATACTGGAATATGTATACAAGGTAAAAAGATACAAGGACAATGGATGTACAACGATGGATCTGCAATGGAGTTTTTGAGGTGGCAACCAGGTCAACCAAGTGGATCTTCTAACTATATTGTCATGGTTAGAAGGACTAACTACCAATTTAGGAATCCTATTGTTAGCGTCGAATGTACCTATATGTGTGAATATCGATCACTGAATTAAAGATTCCAAGACTATTCAAGATCAAGAAAACTTTTTTTCTTATTTTCAGCTTTACTTTTGTACTTTTTTCTTAATACTAATTTTTATGAATAATTTAGAGTATACTTATATGTAAAGTTTGTCTATACAACCCTATTCATGTACCAAATAGTTAACAAAAGTACCAGAATTATAATTCATTACGCCAGACGCGCGTTTCGTCTACATAAGACTCATCAGTGACGTTCAAGCAACCTCGTATCGTTTGTAAATTAAATAAATTGTGTACTTGTACGAGTGCACATGCCAACACAAGATAACCGAGACGTTTATATCTGAATACTACTGCTACATAGTCATACATGAAATACATACGTTTGTTTGAGATTTTTACACTGGTCCAGGCCATTTTCTAGTTCACCCCCTGTTTAAACAAATTTAATCTAAAGACAAAAAAAATTAAACGAGTAAATGGTTTGAATGAATTATTTATTAAATTAACTAATTCTAATAAAGGAATTATTTTCGCTGGCTCCAATTTACTGTCTAATAAACTGTAAGTTTAAAGTTACTGAAGACAAAACCACCATGTTTACTAGTTTATATCAATCATTTTGCAAATAATGAAACAACAGCAACAACAACAAAAAACGCGTATATCATGTATCTCAAAATATATTTTACATATAGATTTTACAAATGTGCAGCATACAAGTATTTGGTAAATCTTGAATTTGGGAGATTTTATTCTTCGTACAACATATTTTGCAATGACGTTACTTCATATCCAACTTTGTTAGACATCAAACTTTGATGACGTAGCCCTCTGCCATCTGTAGAAAATTTGTCACATAAAATAGCCATGGTCCTTAAATAAGCCCTAATTAGTAATTTTCTAGCTTTTTATGCATGGTCTGTTCTTTGTGATATTACATATATCGTTCTTAACATGTTGAACCTGATAATTTAATTTATATAACATTACTTCCCTAGTCATATGTTTAGCGCTTCATTTGATTTTTAACAGTTCTAATCGTTGGCTAATTACGTCCGCAATCGCTTGAAAGCATGAATGTGTCGACCCTGATGGATTGTTTTCATATTAGCGGTTATGCTTTTTGTTATGTTCATACTCCAAATATATATGTTTTTCTATATTATCTTTTTTTGCTAAAACAATAATTATAGTTCTTTTGATGCAAAGAAGTACACATTTTGTTCTTATCCGTGCATATTTTGACATCTGAGTTTAATACACAAAGGCACATACATGCATATGCATGGGCGTGTATCTATTTCTCTGAGAAACACCATGTAAGCCTGAGAAGTAACAGTGTGATAGATGCAAGTCTACATTACACAAATACCAAGGTATTCCATAGAGAACGTATGCTAAACCAAATTATCAATAATTGATATAGTCATCTCGTGCAGTTAATTCCAATGCATTTAAACAATGAACAATACTTGAAATAATATAATAACAACAATGATGAAATAAAATCAATTTCTTGTTAGGCTAGTTATCACTATATAGATTATATATCAATTGAAGTGAATGCAAATTATTTGGACATTTATTTTTTCGGGGGTATAATTTGGGAGTATTTCTTTTTTTTAATTGAAATTTGACAGCGTGTTGAGATAAAATACACATAATCAAATATACGAAATTATCAACCTTTCCGGCCGATATGTACTGCATGGGTTATCGACACTAATTTTGATTTGTTTTGCAAGTATGCCATTAATTAATTTCTATGAAATTTTGCGGCACAGGTACACAGGTATACGCAAGAACTGTTTCGATGACATACGCTACTATGTTTTGAACCAGCAGCAATTGTTAAAATAAACATATCGGTGTGTTATAACTATAAATAACTCTTAAACATGTGTTAGTTCTCAAATATATGCATTTGTTAAAAAAAAATCAAATTAATGTACATTTGATAATCATTTTCTCAATGAACGTCTTCGTTGGACTTGAAAATGTTTGAATTAATATTTTAATATTGGTATAATTCTGTTATTCTGTTTATTTTAATTTATGACACATATATAATAAAAATATATATTTAAAAAATGTGTTCTTAATCTACCACTTAAAAAAAGATGTATGTGTATAGCATATCTTCTTGATCTTTTTTATGATCTTTATTTGTGAACTGCAACTTGAAAAAAATACGATGTGGTATGATTGGCAATAACAAAATAAAAAAAAAATTCGAACAATTGACACAAAAGTAAACAACTTCATGTCATCGTGAGGAGAATGAGCAAAATTCATTCCGATTAACAACTTTTAAAAGGCTACCAAAATGAAAATGAAAATCAATCCACAATCAGAAATATTACGGCGTGACTTATGTTCAAAACAATACGCCAAATCACATATTTATACAGTATCCTGATTTGGGACATGCACACCGACAATATCGCAAATTTGGCATATTTGCTCGCACCGAATCTTCACTATCCTTTACCAGTGGTGGAGCATCACAACATAAGAACAAACTAAAAGAATCAGATCAAAGGGCTCATTAGATTTATCCAAACATAAAAACAAATAACGAAAACATTTAGTGTTAAAAGGTAAAGGTTTTGCTTTATTCTTAATTTCATGATTTAAAGTCATATAAAACTGTAAATAGGTATGAACAATTACATAATGGCTTGCTAAGCGAATATTGAATTAGTTTATTTAAACACCTTTTTTTGTAAAATGAAAGGGTTTTTTTCTTTAAAAATAGTATTAGCCTTTACTACCCCTGACGAGATATTAATTGTCGTATTACGCATCTGTTGCTGTTTGTTGAATTGGTTCCGTTCATGTTATAAAATTCGTATGCATGCATATTCAACACACCATTTTAGTTTGCTTAAAATAACAAATGTCTAAGTAAGCTATTCGAAATATCAAAAAGAAACAAGAATGTATGTTCATCAATCACACTAGCTTTGTTCCGCTTTTGAATAACTGAAGTACTGGCCGGCATAGTTATACGGTTCAGCATTTGATTATTTAAGGAAAGACTGTTATATTTTTTCTGTCTATGAAGAAATAACATAAAAAATGTGATGCACATTGCATAACGCGCGTAGCGGAGTTATTTAACAGTGTGTACCACATTTTGTTATGTTATTTCGAATAGACAGAACAAATATTACTGTCATTTCTTATAATTTAATTTGAAATTCTATTTTGAACCGTAGAAAACCATGACAAAACGTTGATGATGTCTACTAAAATATGTCTATGGGCTGATAATAAAATAACGTCAGCCAATGAGGAGACGCATTACATCCAAAATTAAATTATTGATTGATATATACACCCATGTATAAATTTACTGACGAAGTGTAATATTGATATGTGTAAATATTTAGATATTCTATTTTATCATATAAGAAGCAAACATTTAACACTTCAAAACATTTGCACGAACAATTGGACTACGAAAAGCTTTCAATAAAAACTAAGCGTTCCTTAACTAATATATGGGTAGTTTAACACTTGCTACTGAAATAATATTTTGCATAATTACAGTTTTAAGACCGTTTTTGTCTATACATTATATTGTTTTTGTTTCATTCGAAATTAAAATAAACCACAAATGCAGTATTGTAATGATATATAAGTTTGAAATGATATACACAAAGTCAATTATGACAATAAAATAAAGATCAAGAACCAACCGTTAATTCGAACTTTGAAATTATTTCAACCTTTCATGACAATACGTTTATAAACATAAGCAGGATTGATAGGTATTAATAGCAATATATATTGATTTGATTTCATTTTGAGCGTTAGGCAAATCATTTTGAACGAAATTCTTTAACACTGACAATATTCCTCTTATTTGTGACAGGTTGTTTTGGCATGTTTTTATCTGTATATTTTCTACTATATTTTCTATTAATACCTATCAATCCTGCTTATGTTTATAAACGTATTGTCATGAAAGGTTGAAATAATTTCAAAGTTCGAATTAACGGTTGGTTCTTGATCTTTATTTTATTGTCATAATTGACTTTGTGTATATCATTTCAAACTTATATATCATTACAATACTGCATTTGTGGTTTATTTTAATTTCGAATGAAACAAAAACAATATAATGTATAGACAAAAAAGTGTCTTAAAACTGTAATTATGCAAAATATTATTTCAGTAGCAAGTGTTAAACTACCCATATATTAGTTAAGGAACGCTTAGTTTTTATTGAAAGCTTTTCGTAGTCCAATTGTTCGTGCAAATGTTTTGAAGTGTTAAATGTTTGCTTCTTATATGATAAAATAGAATATCTAAATATTTACACCTATCAATATTACACTCCGTCAGTAAATTTATACATGGGTGTATATATCAATCAATAATTTAATTTTGGATGTAATGCGTCTCCTCATTGGCTGACGTTATTTTATTATCAGCCCATAGACATATTTTAGTAGACATCATCAACGTTTTGTCATGGTTTTCTACGGTTCAAAATAGAATTTCAAATTAAATTATAAGAAATGACAGTAATATTTGTTCTGTCTATTCGAAATAACATAACAAAATGTGGTACACACTGTTAAATAACTCCGCTACGCGCGTTATGCAATGTGCATCACATTTTTTATGTTATTTCTTCATAGACAGAAAAAATATAACAGTCTTTCCTTAAATAATCAAATGCTGAACCGTATAACTATGCCGGCCAGTACTTCAGTTATTCAAAAGCGGAACAAAGCTAGTGTGATTGATGAACATACATTCTTGTTTCTTTTTGATATTTCGAATAGCTTACTTAGACATTTGTTATTTTAAGCAAACTAAAATGGTGTGTTGAATATGCATGCATACGAATTTTATAACATGAACGGAACCAATTCAACAAACAGCAACAGATGCGTAATACGACAATTAATATCTCGTCAGGGGTAGTAAAGGCTAATACTATTTTTAAAGAAAAAAAACCTTTCATTTTACAAAAAAAGGTGTTTAAATAAACTAATTCAATATTCGCTTAGCAAGCCATTATGTAATTGTTCATACCTATTTACAGTTTTATATGACTTTAAATCATGAAATTAAGAATAAAGCAAAACCTTTACCTTTTAACACTAAATGTTTTCGTTATTTGTTTTTATGTTTGGATAAATCTAATGAGCCCTTTGATCTGATTCTTTTAGTTTGTTCTTATGTTGTGATGCTCCACCACTGGTAAAGGATAGTGAAGATTCGGTGCGAGCAAATATGCCAAATTTGCGATATTGTCGGTGTGCATGTCCCAAATCAGGATACTGTATAAATATGTGATTTGGCGTATTGTTTTGAACATAAGTCACGCCGTAATATTTCTGATTGTGGTTTGATTTTCATTTTCATTTTGGTAGCCTTTTAAAAGTTGTTAATCGGAATGAATTTTGCTCATTCTCCTCACGATGACATGAAGTTGTTTACTTTTGTGTCAATTGTTCGAATTTTTTTTTTATTTTGTTATTGCCAATCATACCACATCGTATTTTTTTCAAGTTGCAGTTCACAAATAAAGATCATAAAAAAGATCAAGAAGATATGCTATACACATACATCTTTTTTTAAGTGGTAGATTAAGAACACATTTTTTAAATATATATTTTTATTATATATGTGTCATAAATTAAAATAAACAGAATAACAGAATTATACCAATATTAAAATATTAATTCAAACATTTTCAAGTCCAACGAAGACGTTCATTGAGAAAATGATTATCAAATGTACATTAATTTGATTTTTTTTTAACAAATGCATATATTTGAGAACTAACACATGTTTAAGAGTTATTTATAGTTATAACACACCGATATGTTTATTTTAACAATTGCTGCTGGTTCAAAACATAGTAGCGTATGTCATCGAAACAGTTCTTGCGTATACCTGTGTACCTGTGCCGCAAAATTTCATAGAAATTAATTAATGGCATACTTGCAAAACAAATCAAAATTAGTGTCGATAACCCATGCAGTACATATCGGCCGGAAAGGTTGATAATTTCGTATATTTGATTATGTGTATTTTATCTCAACACGCTGTCAAATTTCAATTAAAAAAAAGAAATACTCCCAAATTATACCCCCGAAAAAATAAATGTCCAAATAATTTGCATTCACTTCAATTGATATATAATCTATATAGTGATAACTAGCCTAACAAGAAATTGATTTTATTTCATCATTGTTGTTATTATATTATTTCAAGTATTGTTCATTGTTTAAATGCATTGGAATTAACTGCACGAGATGACTATATCAATTATTGATAATTTGGTTTAGCATACGTTCTCTATGGAATACCTTGGTATTTGTGTAATGTAGACTTGCATCTATCACACTGTTACTTCTCAGGCTTACATGGTGTTTCTCAGAGAAATAGATACACGCCCATGCATATGCATGTATGTGCCTTTGTGTATTAAACTCAGATGTCAAAATATGCACGGATAAGAACAAAATGTGTACTTCTTTGCATCAAAAGAACTATAATTATTGTTTTAGCAAAAAAAGATAATATAGAAAAACATATATATTTGGAGTATGAACATAACAAAAAGCATAACCGCTAATATGAAGACAATCCATCAGGGTCGACACATTCATGCTTTCAAGCGATTGCGGACGTAATAAGCCAACGATTAGAACTGTTAAAAATCAAATGAAGCGCTAAACATATGACTAGGGAAGTAATGTTATATAAATTAAATTATCAGGTTCAACATGTTAAGAACGATATATGTAATATCACAAAGAACAGACCATGCATAAAAAGCTAGAAAATTACTAATTAGGGCTTATTTAAGGACCATGGCTATTTTATGTGACAAATTTTCTACAGATGGCAGAGGGCTACGTCATCAAAGTTTGATGTCTAACAAAGTTGGATATGAAGTAACGTCATTGCAAAATATGTTGTACGAAGAATAAAATCTCCCAAATTCAAGATTTACCAAATACTTGTATGCTGCACATTTGTAAAATCTATATGTAAAATATATTTTGAGATACATGATATACGCGTTTTTTGTTGTTGTTGCTGTTGTTTCATTATTTGCAAAATGATTGATATAAACTAGTAAACATGGTGGTTTTGTCTTCAGTAACTTTAAACTTACAGTTTATTAGACAGTAAATTGGAGCCAGCGAAAATAATTCCTTTATTAGAATTAGTTAATTTAATAAATAATTCATTCAAACCATTTACTCGTTTAATTCTTTTTGTCTTTAGATTAAATTTGTTTAAACAGGGGGTGAACTAGAAAATGGCCTGGACCAGTGTAAAAATCTCAAACAAACGTATGTATTTCATGTATGACTATGTAGCAGTAGTATTCAGATATAAACGTCTCGGTTATCTTGTGTTGGCATGTGCACTCGTACAAGTACACAATTTATTTAATTTACAAACGATACGAGGTTGCTTGAACGTCACTGATGAGTCTTATGTAGACGAAACGCGCGTCTGGCGTAATGAATTATAATTCTGGTACTTTTGTTAACTATTTGGTACATGAATAGGGTTGTATAGACAAACTTTACATATAAGTATACTCTAAATTATTCATAAAAATTAGTATTAAGAAAAAAGTACAAAAGTAAAGCTGAAAATAAGAAAAAAAGTTTTCTTGATCTTGAATAGTCTTGGAATCTTTAATTCAGTGATCGATATTCACACATATAGGTACATTCGACGCTAAGAATAGGATTCCTAAATTGGTAGTTAGTCCTTCTAACCATGACAATATAGTTAGAAGATCCACTTGGTTGACCTGGTTGCCACCTCAAAAACTCCATTGCAGATCCATCGTTGTACATCCATTGTCCTTGTATCTTTTTACCTTGTATACATATTCCAGTATTATACACTCCTCCGATGTCAGCTAAAATAGATATTTACCTGTATTTATAAATTAGAGAAGGAAACCCTACAGGAAGTATTGTATAAAACATGCAGGAATAATTTTAGTTCATGCATGTAAAAATAAGTGTTCCAAGATTTCTTAACAGTGGAGGCATCAATGTTATATATGCCAAGCTTCGATTTTGAAGGGAAGGAATTGTGTTTCGTTTTATACTTAATTAGAGTATACTAATTTCCGATTGCTAATATATTAATGATATTGTCCGGAAGAAGTTTGAATTATAATTAATCAAAAGAGGATTCCGAAAGAATTGTATCAAAGTCGGAAACGAATGGTTCACATAGTATTATTCGAAAAATATTTGATAATGCTAAATATTTAACGTCCAATTTTGACCAAGTGACTTTAGTTAAGATCTTTTGTTTTTATTTATGGGTGAATAATCCAACAATTAAAACAGAGTCCTTGTATATCCCCGGTCGCCGTGACCTTTGAACCACTGATTTAAAACTTCAATGGCATCAAGAAAATAGTAAAAAAAATACTCATTCTTGTAATTGTTCTCAGCTGAAAATATCTTAATGATGGTATTTTAGTACTAATGATCATCTTCAAGACATTTAAGCATCCAGGGAACATTGTATGAGGCACTGAAAGGATGTATACCTCTGAGACGCCAAAAATGTCTAGAATTAAACTTTTTTTCTTAACCTGATTTTTGGGTTTATATGACTGTAAAAAAATAATTGTTGAAGTAAAAATCGTATGGTGGTGCGCTTCTTTTTTTTCTACGGCCCTTTGAAGGTACCCAATTTTGATAATTTTTCTTCAATTTTTTACCCATTTTTGGGCTATTTTCGTGAACAAAAATCCCATTACTTAAAAACTACATATTTGAAATACACAATTCTTTCACAAAATTAAGTTTGATTATAATGTTAATTATCAAATTCATTGGGGGTTTTTCCACTTGTATCACATGTTTTGGAAATAATTCCGGAACGAGATTTCAATGAAACTGAATGAGGCTGAAACGTCAGAAGAATACATCCTTCAGCGTTTGATTGCGAATTATTGAAACCGAATCATTTTTGAAATCTTATGATTATGTTGTATAAAGAAATATGTTTTCATTTTTATTTCCATCAATATCAAAAGAAACAGCCATTCCAATCTCCGGTGCACAGATCATATCCGTTCCGTTCAATACTTCGTTTTACTTCACTCAATATGACCTCTATCACACCTTTCAAGGGGGTTAGACCATGTATGGCAGACGTCATATTAAGTGCAGTATTGCAAAGCATGTATAGAACGGATATGAATTCTTCGCCGGAGATTGCAAATTTTCATAAAAGCAAAGAAAAAAGAAAATATAATGATTTTTAACTTTTACATCTTGAGTATTATTAACCCCTAGCTTTCAATTATTCATGTATGAGCGTTTCTGATGAAGAAAATTTCAGAATAGCTCAACTTTGAGCATTCCTGATGAAGAAAAGTTTAAAATAGCGCTTTACGCTTTACAATAACGTGTAGTTTTCGTAATTGTTAAATTCATTCTCAATTGTATTTTTTTTATTACCTGTCACAAGCTTGATATATTCGTGTCTTTCATTGGAATCGATACGCATCAGCTCACTTCCTGGGCATACGGAATCTTCATAAACAATGGACACTTGGGTTGGTGGTTCCAATGTATAACACAAGTCCAGTTCTCTGTAGTAGAAGAAGTTGATCAAACAGCGACCATAACCTGGCAAAATATTAATTAACAGTATTTATCCTATTATGAAACAAAATACTGAGAGTTGAAATAGTTCAGTAGTTAAGATACGTTTAATAAAGAAGAATAAAAGAATATGGGCGTTTTTCAATAAAAACGTATTTTCTTGTCCCAGCCACTTTTAAAAAAAATGTGTTTGATCTTTGTAAGTAATTTTTTGTGCAGTCAGTACATTAAATTAGATTTAACATTTTTAAGCAAAGACACAGTTTATTTTTAGAGGGATTGATAATTTATTAACTCCTGAATGGTCCAAAACAACCAACATGGCATGTCCCTAGACCGCCTTTTCAACATTCATACTCTAAAATATCGTAAAAAAATGAAGAAATAAATGTTATTTTTACTTTACCTACGTTCTTTAATAATTCAAAAGTATGTTCAGAGCCAACATATTTTAATAAACAGCTTTCAATATAGGATTTTTTATTTCAGAAGGTATGTCCCTCACAAAATGTCCACTACGAAACGAAGTCATTAAAATTTGCCAATAAACAGTTTTATAAAATCAATGTAATTATTGTTTGCAAGAGATATAAGCATTAGGGTCTTACAAAAGAAGTGATGCTTTTATAACAGCAATTAAACTGTTGGTAAGAAAAATTGAGCACAGCAAATGGACCAGAGTGATACTGTATTTTTGTTAATGTCCACTACGAAACGGGTCAAATCTCCTTCAGTATCTGGTTTTAAAACTATGAAAAAAATATCAGTGTTCAGCTTAATAAATGCTTTGATGAATACAACCAGTCTTGTAACTATTGCAATAAAGCTATTGTGAGGGAGGAATACAACATACGAATACGTCCCCTAAGAAACGGTCCCCTACGAAACAAGTATGGGAGAAAAACGTTTCGTAGCGGACACTACCAGTACCATGCAGTCTTTTTCTAATCTTTTTTCAATTATATTCGTGCAAAAAAATAACAAGGGTTAGTTTCATGTAATTTTTATTATGTTTTTATTAACATAAAATAGGGTTGATGTCAACTACGAAACTTTTTGTCCACTACGAAACGGTTTTGTCCACTACGACACGGTTGTGTCCACTACGGAACATGAGTTGTACCTTCATATGTGAAGTACTGTCTTATCTTTATCGATAAAAGGGTTTTCCAATTCAGAAAGAATGTGATTTTTCTAGTATTTAAAGTAAACAAACTGGAATGTCTATAGGAAATATTTAAAATTGCAAAAAATATGTGTGTTTAGAAGAAGTTTTGTAGGGGACAAAAGCCCCCTACGAAACAGTACAAAAATTATGAAAATAATATCATTTTAAAGAATATTTAAGATTGCACTTTTTGTGTACAAACAGGTCTATAATAGAGGTATTCAAAATAACTCTGAAAATTAAATTTTAGACAAGTTGATTTTCCATATTTTGTAGGTCTGAAAGTTACGTTTTTATTGAAAAACGCCCATATGCTGGATTTTCTTCCACGAAAAAAAAACCCATAAATAGCGTCTGTTTCAAAGTGTTAATTTGCTGAAGGTCATAACAATTTTAAGATGTCAAAAAATTATTAACGGACATCAAAATAATTTTTTTAATCAAGTGTCATTAAAAATAGAATGAATTTTAACCTACTGACTAAATTAAAAACAACTATTATACCTCAGGTATCATTCTCTATATAGAATATGTACACCATATTTTGACTATTTCTTCAAATTGTAGGCGTTGAACTATTGGACTGGTCAATAGTTGCCAACTATTGGACCTCGATGAAACTTTTTGACCACAAGCATCATCAAATTTCGCGGAATTTACAATGCATCTACGAGATTGGAGGATTTGAAAACACCAGAGTTGTAACGACGTCGCATTTTACCTATTGTATCTAAGGTTGACGTCAGTGCTAGATGTAGAATTTTTGTGAAGTAAACCTTATGGTTGGGTTTCTACTTTATATATTAAGATAGTTGATTTATCATCACCAATTATTGTCTGTTGGATATTTCGATATAATTAAACACTTACTGACTGGGAAATCTTAATAGGAATAGTAAGGTAATTGTACCCTCGGATACAACTATTGCCCTCGTCTACGCCTATTTGCAATTGTAGCACCTCGGGGACAAGAAACTTACTATTCCACTCATACCCAGTCAATAAGTATACAATATTGTTCTGACTGTAAACGGGAGAAGGGATAAAAGTGTGTACCTCTAAACAATCAAAGAGACTCCAGTTACTATTATATTTTTCTGTCTTTCATAATTCTTGAATAAATCAGAATTTCAATCAAAGCTGTTAATTTTGATTTCCTGACCAGCAGTTGAATAGCGAATTTGAAGTTGAATATATGAGCTGCAGAACATTGTTTATATTTATCAAGTGAAATAACTAAGGCAAGGCTATACATAACACAACATGATAAAGGCATTAGAACATTGTTTCTATTTATCAAGTGAAAAATCTGAGACATGACTATAAATAAAACAGCATGATTAAGGTATCAAAATTATTGTTTTATTAATCCGCATTTGCTTTCATTTGTGATATTTAAATCTTATAAATAAGTATCAACAGTTTTTTTTTTTATATAACTGAGGTCAAAGACATGTACATATTTCAGAAGTAGAGAGATGATCCAATCAATGTACTTGTTATTTTTTTAGTTCGTGAAAATTAAAGCTCTATAAAAAGTAAGATCACAAAAAATCTGAACTCCGAGGAAAATTCAAAACGTAAAGTCCCTAATCAAATGGAAATTAACTGATAAAACACATCAATCAAATGGACAACAACTGTCATATTCATGACTTGGTACAAGCATTTTCAAATGTAGAAAATGGTGGATTCAACTTTGTTTATTAGCGCTATACATCTCACTCTATGACGGTCGCATCAAATTCCGTTATTTTTACAACGATGCGTGACCAAAAAAAAGATGATCGGTTAAGTAGTCAAAATAGGGTTGAAGTAGTCATCACTGTGTTGCCTTCTCAAACAGACAAACATATACAAAAAACACAAAAAGCATCTATCCAATTAAAAAACACATTCCTTATTTTGCGTGTAAAAAAATTACTATATTTGTTTTCTACCTGTCCACAAAATGAAAGAAACCGTTATGTACAGCAAACCATCTAGACTAAATTCAATATATTTGACCTGAAACGCAACCTGAGAATATGTTGATCTAAAAATCCTTTATGCATTATTTAAAAATTTTACTACTATCATTTCATATGATCAAACATAGTGGTGAATGATACCGAGATGATATTATATATACTCAACCTAGGGTTAAACGTTTGCACTACAGACAAAATACGAAGTTACTAGTTCATCAATGTATGAAGACTTACGTTCTTGTGAAAGGTAGAATTTCCACCCTTTCTCTGAGAATGACATCACGGAGTAAGTGAAGGGATCTGAGTGTAAAATACACACTCTTGTCAGGTTGTTGTAAAAGAATGATAAACAACGCGTATTTGATACACATTTTAGACTGCATTCCACAAATCTAACATTATAGACTCCAATGGCGTTCTTCACTTCGTACTTGTTGTCATAGTCAGGTTGACGATGTGCTGAGATCAATCTTGATTCACCTTTTACAGCAATGAACATCGTGTTGATAAATAGAAATATGAAAGATATATCCATTCTTGCCAGTACACAATTCATTCGAATATCATTATGATTGTTTTCAATAGTTTGTGCTTTTAATATATTTGTGATAACTATGATATGACGTTTTACGATACGTATAAGGTGTTGATTGGTTTGTTCTACCTTGGGAATATTCGAAGCTATGTTTAGAAAAAAAGAGAAAAAAGCGAATGAAGTGGGCGACTTTGTGAGGTACTCAAATGTCTGGTAATTCGAGTTATGAACACAAGTACATATTATGAATGGAAATAATAAATATTGAACTTTTACCATATACTTAAAGAAAAAAAAATGGTATGATTGAACCTAATAATAAAGTTAATTTGTACATATTATACTTATTCATTAAACTTGAAGACCTTTTCTGTCAACTGCTTCCGTTTTATATCAACTGCTTCCAGTTTATATCAACGGCTTCCGGTCTTTGTCATATGGCCTTACGACGTCATTAAGCAAATTCTAAAACATTCACATCGATGGAACGTTTTTTTGAAAACATAACTAAGTTGAATAAAAAAATATATTAGGAATCAGGAAAGTATTTTAAAAAAATGCAAATAAATAATTAGTGTGGTTAACCGGTTAACCGTTCGAACGAACGAATACCGAATACGAAAAACGCTAACTGGTTAACCGATTTTTTTTTCAAATTTAATAGATTTGATATAAATTTGTATTGAAATCATTAGTTATGTTTTATTTAAAAATTATCGTCGTGGTAATTAATTTGACAAGATCAATTGCCCAGTATATTGATTGTTATTGTTAATAAAAAAAAAAACGGTTGAAAAAAACTGTAACATTTGGAAAATCTTTACTTATATCCTTCGTAGCACATTCACCTTAAAGTTGTAATCCAAATTGATTACACAAACGAACTTAAGCTGAAACTATATCATTCAGCTATTGTTAGGCTTTCGTGTTTGTTTTGTTCAGCAACAACAACAGAAGAACAACATGTATGTTCGTATGAGTCGGGCTCGATGGTTGCATTTGATCTGGTCCACCAGACACTTTGTAGCATTCCGAATATATTCGTCGATTGGAAACATGAATAGATGTTCGTCTACATTTTCCGTTTCAAACAAAACCTTTGAATCTATCCATCCCAAGTTGCCAAATAGGATTCGGAAATTAAAGCTGTAGATGCATTTCTTAGATATAATTAAATATGAAAATTAACGAAATTCTTCAATCCATACTTTATTTTTAACATGAATAATGATAATTAAAATCCACAACGACACTATAGATATGTGGACATCCAACATATTGTAATATAAACACGATAAACACCGTAAGTTGATGCAAAAGGAAAATTATCTTTCAAAAGATAAAAAATAGTATTAGGGAACGAAAAAACGTCCTTGTGGTTGTAAATTGTTGTTTCATATCTAAAACTGAAAATATATAAATCTTGGAACAAAGAAATATTCAATGTTCGAATTTGATTTATTTAATTCCTTTGATATAAGTTACTTTTTGTAAGTTTTGGCACTATCTTCATACAAATCTTTATCATTTATCACCCCCAAAAAAAAATCATCAATGGGTAATTTGTCAATGAAATACAATTCAAATGGTTCTTTTTAAAGTGTTATCAAAACTGTGAATCATAACAAAGTCGTTATCAAAAGGTTGCAATTGCTGCCATTTAGAATACCTTAAGGGCATCCGATACAATTTCAATGGAGATAACTCTCGTCATTTTTTGCGGGACGTAATGCGTGAAATTTTCCGTAAGAAAGTTAACGTAAAGTTGATTTTTCGATACTCTAATATCTATTTCTCCCGCATCTTACTTCTACACCATTCACATTAGTGCATTTGATTCACGATAATAGTCCAATAAAATCATAAGAAATAAAACACATTACTGTTTTTGTGAGATTTCAACAAAATATCGTAAAATTAGCATTCTCAAGATGACTGATCTTTTCAAAATTGGTGTTACTAATATAATAAATGTTAATTATCATTTTTGATATGAGGAAGGCGCTACCTTAAATACCAGCTTAATGCCAAAACTATGTCCTATATATTGATTGATTGGTGGTTGCTAACGTCCGGTTGCAAATATTTATTAGTATACAAATATCCGGCATCCGTCTGTCTGTCTTTTTGGTGAACTTTTTACGTAACTAAAACAGGGGTATTTTTTCACAGTCCGCTCTGTATCTCAAAAACGATTGATGATTATTGCTTCAAAAACTTTACAAACTTCTTAGTTATATGAATCTTAAGATCTATATACTTTATGAGGATGATTCAAAGTTCATTCTTAGAGTTTTTGAGTTGATGGAAAAAGGAGGGGTTTTCACATTTCGCGCCGTATCTCAGAAACTATTGATAATAATGTCAAAAAAAATTCACATACTTGTTAGGTAAATAATTCTTAGGATCTGTGTAATTTTTCGTGATGATTCTTTAATTCATTTTTGAGTTCTCATAGCAATTGGCCAGAAATGTTCACTTTAAAATCCAATTAACTATTAGGATCGGAAGAACAGACAGGGGAATGGACTTGCGAGATTTTATGTACCCCACAATGCGTCGCGCTGTGGTGAAACAATATATATAGATATTTACCAATGAAATCACACATAGGTAATATGTCCAGTTCTCTCGCTATAAATTCAATCGTTATTGCCAAATTAAAATTTCTAAATTATAGTATGGTTTCTCTGTCTGGACAAAATCATCCTTTAACATATTGAAGATTTTCCTCTAAAAGATTTTTTTTTTGTTTTCTGACAACATAAAAAAATAAAATGTGTTATATCATCGCAAATGAGACAACTCTCCACAAAAGACAAACAAGACACAATTATGAATTATGCATTATAGTCCGTAATCAGATTTCTTAAGACGTTTCTCACTTAGATCACAAAGAGATGTATTTATGATTTACATGATTTTATTCCGAAAACAATATTACCAATTTTTAGGTAGCTCTCTACAGGCAATATCTATACATCTGAAAAATGTCGCAGATAATTTGCAGCGATAACGTCGAAAAAGTCTGCCTGCGACGTCGTGCACTTTAACGCTAACGTTGAGGTAAAAGGGGGGAGGCGCAATTTTTAGAATAAATCGCGTTATCATGGAATCCAGCACAGTGACATATATTTTTTTTTTAGATTTGGAGAAAGCATGACAAAATGCTGTTTATGCAGAAAAATGATAAAAATTACATTTTCAGAAACACTTTATTTCCATATTTTTGGATTAAAAATAATACCATTTTGAGCATCTGGTCCGCAATGTCAAGCAAGGCTTGATTAATTGTATAGTCATTCGTGTACCGATTAATTTTTTCCCTTATTGTCACTTATCACAGCTTCAAATTGAACCCAATCTTAATAATTTGCGACGAAGAATATTTGCTCCAGAATTTTTATTATATTGCCTACTTTTTTTACAAAATTGCACAAATCCCCAATTTTCAACCACAATTTTCGAAAACGAGCACGGTGACCTATGTTTTATTTTGTGTTTTATTTTATAACTCGTCAAGGTCTACAACATATTTCAAAACTATAAAAATGACATTATATCCAGAAACTGTATCGGATGTCCTTAAACATGTCGATAAACTGAATTGCCAAAATGTATTTAAAGCTTGCCAAGAAGCAAATGTATATCTTCAAACATTTCATCACTAATTATAAAAAAGAAGATGTGGTATGATTGCCAAACAGATAACCCTCCACTAGAGACCAACATGACACAGATATTGATAACTATAGGTCACCGTACGATCGTCAGCAGTGAGCAAATTCCGTTCCGTAAAGCCAGCTATAAAAGGCCCCAAAATGTGAAAAACATCAAAAAAGAAAACTAACGGCCTTACTTCTGTACAAAAAAATGAACGAAAAACAAATATGTTACACATAAACAAACGACAACCACTTAATTACAGGCTCCGGACTTGGGACTCACATCTTTCCAGATTGACAAAATATTTTTTTGAAAAATCTAAACTGACAACCGGATCAAAAAGAACACCAAAAGCACTAGGTTGAACTGAATTACGAATTTCCCAACTCTAACAATAGTGGATTCCATTATTTTCATATATTAAACCAAACAGGGTAATGACCAATTCTTTGACTACTTAACACAGGGACAGTTTGGTCCTCATTGTTTTTCAACTTCGTACTGTGTTTGGCCTTTTTAACTTTTTTTTATTCCATTACCACTGATGAGTCTTTCGAGGCGAAACGAGCGTCTGGCAGAAATTAAAAAAATCAATTCTGGTATCAATGATGAGGTTTTACTTTCCAAAAACCCAGAAAATGTAGGTGGACAAATCTGTATTGGTTCACTCAAAAATTAGTTTAAATTGTAGTTTTATTTAGATTTTGTTTGACATGAGGTTGAATTACAGAAAAATCATCTCACTTTCCGCAAAACATCATCAATAATGTAAAGTTTGTTCAGTTGACACTTGACACGATATCCCGGAAGCTTCGTTTTAATCTTCATTTAATAACACTATTCTCAGCATGACGACTTAGTTGCATTGAATGGTTTTCTGGTGGACTGGTTTTAAATACAACACACATCAGGTCTCCAAATAGGTGAACGATTTTGCAGATTAAGAAGGTCTAAAATCAATTAAGCTTTTATCGTTCTCCTATTTGGATAAAATTGAGAATGGAATTTGCTCCGGTTCTTTTTTTTTTTAAATCAAAATATACCTCGAACAGTTATAGGAATCAAAGGTCAACTGTTTTGAGGACAGTTAAAACAGTAAAGCATACATTGGTGAATGTAAGCCACATTTCCTGTTATTCTCATTTTCAATTTCTTCTCCTTTTAACCATAATATCGGGTCATAAATTGAACTTATTGAAAATATATAAGCACACGTTTAAACCCAATACTTAGCGTTATCACGAGGTCGGTAATTTACAATTCCATGTTATTAATACGAACAGATTTATTTTAGTACATAAGATACCTGTTTATCAGGTACACTACATAATTAAAGTCACAGTCAAAGATACATATTTTATATTTTTGTAAATTTTGGTTAGCATTTAAACACAAAATTACGATAAACTATATAAGGTAATGTTTGCATTTTGACTTGGTTACTAAACATTTTATACAATTGTAATAATAAACCGATTTTTCCAGAGTAAATTATTTGAAATAATTCTGATATCGATAATTAAGTGGCTCCTTTAAGGAATGACTATCCCGGGTTCTCACCAACAAATACCTGATTGAGTAATTAAGTGCCAGTCTGCCTAAAAATCAGGCAGTGGTGAAAACATGACCAAATAAACCCACCCAGTTTGACATTGATTTCAGTTCATAATATGTAGTTGTGCACAAAAATAACATTCATTTCCATTTTCTGTTCTGGAAATAGAAGATACAATTTGGTTGAAATGCACTAGAAATTAACGAATAAGGGGAGATAACTCTGCAATTTGCTATCATTCTAACCAATTTTTCTAACCAAGTTATTTGATATTACCAGACACACACAAACGAAAGACTAATACTTTTTAACTCAGGATGATGGTTAGTATTAAATAGCATGATTAGCTCTGCGGTTTTTTTCTAATCATGTTTTAATTTTTACCTAAATTGCCTGATTCTTACAAAGACTGGCACTTAAAGTTGAATATGTAATATTCAAAAGAAACTAATTGACAAACACTTAAATTTTAACTTAAACATCTTTAAATTTTAACCGTAACAATGTTGTAAATTTAAAAAAAAAACATGGTAGAGGGTAAATTGTTTCAGTTAAATAATAAGTTCACCAATTGCACTAGAAGAGATGTATACTTGATGTAGAAAATGTAATGTCAAATTTTGTCAAACCTGTAATTTGCTTAATTATGACAGTTTTTAAAAAACATAAACAGTAATGCTACCCTTTGGCCACAAATGTATTTGCTGAAATGATATTAATTAGGCACACTATAAATTTCATCTACCTTTAACATGTTCAAATAAAATGTTTCTATTTGTCAGGCTAATATATCTTACTTAATATGAAACATATAAAAAAATATATATTCTAATTTTAAAACGAATACATTTGAAACATCTATTAACTTAAACAATTGCAATTTTGAAAGTAACCCTTTAAATAGTCGTCTATAGCGTTTATGGGCTATATCCCATTAAACGCAGTCATCAAAATGTAATGCATTATCCTTCAAGTCAAAATCTGTTGTATGAATACAACTTGTTATGGTCAGAACAAGCCAGAAATTAGTTTCTTTCTGATTTTTGTTGGACACATTATACAAGAAAACACATTTGTGGAGTTTACTCTTTGTGTTTTTTTTTTGTATCCATCTGATGAGTTGTGCCCTTTTCAACAGATTTGTATAGTTCGTTCTAATGTTGTATTGTTACATCAATATGTCAGGTAAGAAGGAGGGTTGGAATGTGTATGTGCCTGCTCCAAGTTGGGAGCCTGTAATTCAGTAGTTGTGATTTGTTTATGTGATGAATATTTGTTTTCGTTTATTTTTTGTACATAAATTAGACCGTTTGTTTTTTCTCGTTTGAATTGTTTTATATAGTCATGTCGGCCCTTTACTGACCGACTATGCGGTATGGACTCTGCTCATTATTGAAGGTCGTATGGTGACTTATAGCTGTTAATTTCTGTGTCATTTGGTCTCTTGTGGACAGTTGTTTCATTGACAATCATACTACATCTTCTTTTGTATTCATACATTGACGATAACTGTTTAAATGATATAAGTTGTTATTTACCGACGCTATGAAACAGGCGGTGTGCGAGCTTCACTGACGTCCTATTACATCTGTTTTAGTTTATATTCAAAGACACTAATCAGTTATTGTCATTATACTGCAATAATTTTGTACATGTCTTCCCATTCCAATCATTGAACTTATTTTTGGAAAGAATTAACATGTCTTACACGCAAACAGCAATGACGACACCAAAACAATTATGGACTTTTTAAGTTCAATATTTTTGTAAAAAAAAAAATCTGAACACCTTTATTAGTATAGAAGAAAGTTCAATTGTAAACTATATTATGCGGTTACAGGTCAGCTTCATATGTCTTATAAAATTGAAGGACAAAAGCTGATTTCAAAAACATGCTAAACATGTTAAATGACATAAAAATCTTCAGCACAAGTGACAACTACAAAATTATGTATGTTGATTGCTTGATGATTGATTGTTGTTTTATCTTGAAATGACATTTGTGTATTGTATTAAAAAGAAATCTGGAAAATTAGTGTTCCTAAGCTATATATATATATTATACAAATATCTTGTCTTAGGGAGGGATAAATCCTACTTTGTAAAGAATCATTCTGATTCAAACAAAAAATTCTCTGAAACCGATATTATCAAGATGCTTGATTTCTTGATGGACAACATATTTGTTACGTTCGGAGGACGTGTTTTTCAACAGACTGTCGGCATCCCAATGGGAACAAACTGTGCCCCTCTACTTGCTGACTTGTTTCTTTATTATTATGAGGCTGAATTCATGCAGGAACTTCTCTTAGGAAGAAAGATAAGAAGTTAGCAATATCCTTTAACTCTACTTTCCGCTATATAGATGACGTTCTTTCACTAAACAATTCAAAATTTGGTGACTATGTGGATCGCATCTATCCCATCGAATTGGAGATAAAGGATACTACAGATACAGTTAAGTCGGCTTCATATCTTGACTTACATCTAGAAATTGACAATGAGGGTCGGTTGAAGACAAAACTTTACGACAAAAGAGATGATTTCAGCTTTCCAATTGTGAACTTTCCATTTTTAAGTAGCAACATTCCAGCAGCACCTGCATAAGGGATATATATCTCCCAATTGATACGATATTCCCGTGCTTGCATTTCCTATCATGATTTTCTTGATAGAGGGTTACTGCTCACAAGGAAGCTATTAAACCAAGAGTTCCAAATGGTGAAGTTGAAATCATCCCTTCGTAAATTTTACGGACGCGACCACGAGTTGGTTGACCGTTATGGAAAAACCGTTTCACAAATGATATCGGATATGTTCCTTACGTCGTAACTACAATCCCCTTCCCTTTCATGAATTTGACCTACCGAATTAGACTATTTACCGGATTTGTAATCACATAAGCAACACGACGGGTGCCGCATGTGGAGCAGGATCTGCTTACCCTTCCGGAGCACCTGAGATCACCCCTAGTTTTTGGTTGGGTTCGTGGGGTTTATTCTTTAGTTTTCTATGTTGTGTCATGTGTACTATTGTTTTTCTGTTTGTCTTTTTCATTTTTAGCCATGGCGTTGTCAGTTTGTTTTAGATTTACGAGTTTGACTGTCCCTTTGGTATCTTTCGTCCCTCTTTTATAATGGACTTATATTTGAACTTAAGGTTCGATATATGTATGCCAATAGAGATTTCGAAGACTTTGTGTCAATTGAAAAAATGTCAAATATTAAGAAATTTTAACATAAAACTTAATTAAAAAATGATAATAAAAGCGTAATTATGTTTACAAAACTAGTAACATCTGTTTGTTTCATGACGATGTACTTCATCATAAAAGGCGATTTCAGCTCTCTTTTTTCAAACTGATATTGACAAAGGGAGAATGACCAAATGCTTAAAAAAATATAAAGATATTTCTAGTTGTACTACCAATTATAAATTTAATAATGTGTACTGTGTCATTGGTGCTTTTAATAATTTCACTAAATCTCGGAGTAAAATGGGATGAGTATGAAGATGAAATAGTTCGCGGATTGTACATGTATTATTTAAATACACTGTGGGCAAGTATGGATGCTAATTCATATGAGGGGAAAGTCAATACTGGAAATTACACACGTATATTAAAACCTCATAATGATGGTAGGTGAACATTATTTTAGCGTAACTTGTGAGTATTTTGTAGTAGGAAAATGAAAACACAAGTCTTAGCATGGTATTTATTATGTGTTTATCTAATATAGTTTGTTTAGATTTATTCTCAAACGCCTGTCACTAAGACTGTCTGTTTTGGTTTATTTCAACTCACTTTCACAACAACACAAGGTCAAAGAGATATTCTTCAGCCATGAATAATAGCACGGAATCAGATAATATTTAAAAGAGGAAATATATCATTCTTTAATTGGACATGAGAATGTTTCTTTTGTAGTCTCTATATCATGGTCATATTTCGAATAACTATATCAAACACCACATTGTACGTCCATATGGTATAAGACAAAACGGCAGATTATCACATTTCGGCGTCCTCATCGCACATCCGAGTCCTACGTATTCTTTATACATAAAGTAAGCGCTTCTATATGTATCAATAAATTGTAAGACAAAATCTGGATTTCAGTCAAAGTTTCACAAATTGTTTTTTACAAACGATAATGTATTGAATTCAGCTATATTTCAACGTATCGTTAGCTTAATGAAAGGAAATACATATGTATACTTTTTATATTGACCAAGGCTAATTTTTTTTAAATGTTTTAATGTTTGATGTAACTTTTCTCTTATCAAAACTTTTACATGTGTAGTGCAATATTATCAATTGCCTATATCAGTATAAAACAATAATAGAATATCCCTGTGCAATTAATAAATGATATCACACATTTCCTTAGGCATTGTTTGTTTAATTATCTAAGGCCGTGCTCACACTAAACGCCATGCACTTCTGTTCACAATTTGATAAAAAAATATATATATTTTGTTCATACAGATGATTAAAAATAATACCAGCCCCCCCTTTTTTTTAAGTTAAGTGGTTGCTCCTTTACGAAAGCCATTTTGATGATTTGAAGTAGTTTAAAGATACTAAAGATGTCTCGGTTACTACATTTCACTACATTTCTCTCTTTTCTGTTTGTTTCAATTTCTTTTGTTGATATTTTATCTCCAAGGAGTATTTGACAAATGGGCGAGGGGGGGTATATTTTTAAGTGGATTCACCTCACACTTTTTTTAGTAATACATTTTTGAAAGAATCATTGTTTGAGTAAAGACCAAATGCAAGTATTTATGTGTACGTCCAGTCGTTTGGGAAGACCTTTTCAAATTAATTATTTGTTCGGTAATGATGATGGTTTGAGTCTTGATAGGGAGTTACTAAAGCTACGTTAAGTGTTTTTGATAACAAAAACATCCATCAAGTTTATACAATTATTTCTGTTAAGAACATTATTAATGATTTTTATAAATATCAATTTTATTCAAAAATCCTTTCCTCTTTAAATACACTTGGTAAAATTAATGTTCTAAATGCCTAGTTTTGTGTACACTTAAACCTACACAAGGCCAACATTGAGTATCGACTGCATGTAGACAAAACATGATTTAACTGCATGTAAACATTGCGTTTTATCAATGGTCACGTAATTTTATGAAATTCATGTGTGAGTTACACTAACACAACACTGAGTCTAGATCAATGTGAACACGGCCTCAGGTTTCTAATTTAATTGCTTAAAAAAAAAATCACAGTTAATTGAAGTTAGACAACGTGCACACAGTGTTTGCATTTGCAAAAAGTAGTCAATTACATAGAACACACTGCACAAAACATAATTATGCTTATAATGCATTTTTTATCACAATGGTTTTTATGCCTAACTTTCACAAGTCGGCTTTTTTTGGACGTTGCATGCAACATTTTCTTTACATTGTCTATATGCATTTGTGGTTTTCTTTGTTATCATATGCCTGCTTGTTTTTATATTGATTAAGATTGTTATTGTACTCAGAAAAATAAGGACAGTTCAATCAGGCTTGTGTAGAAAGGATTTCAACACAATTCACGAAGTCATTGATGCCAAAGTTTATACCTGTCCTATTAAAATCTGCTCTAGATATTCGTTAGTCATTAATTGCAATGTTCATGTGGTTTAATAATTTGCCTTCCATCATCCATAAAATTAGCCGCATCAATGTTTCATTCAAATTCATAATCAACTAACTGTCGTTCATTGAGCTGTGTACCAACTTGATTCTGTATGTGACCGGTGATCCAAATATTGACAGGAGATGACCTTGTTGTTCTCATTCTATGGCTTGCCCAAACTTGAGGTCAAATATAAAGTCTTCTGTAAATTTTATATATGTAAATGTAAAACAGGGCTATTAGATGCAGTCCATTTAGTTGATCGGAAATTCCCTGGTATTCCAAATGATAGAATAAGTAATAGAAATAGCACAAAACACTCTCGTTATATATATAACGTCCCTTCACAAGAAGGCTCTCTATTCTCTGACTATGCGTGCTTGAGTCTGTAATCACTGCCGTCACCATGTTTTGTCAACATGAAATCCGCCACATATAAATTTTCTAGTCCCTTATCTGACCAGAGGCGTATTATTAGGAGACCAAGGGGACCCACCCCCCTTTTTTCTGGAAACAAATTGGTTGATTATATAGGGAATCACTGATGCATGACCGGAGCGGGCCCCATCTTAGGCAGTCATTGGGAGGACTCACTTGTAAAAATTTCTGGATTCGCCACTGCTGACAGAACATATACAAAAAACCTACTCCTTAATACGTACGGTGGCGGAATTGTTGTTGCTACGACAATGTAGAAACATAATAAGCCTACTGAACCCATCAACTCCACCCAGTAAAATGAATCTCCATTTTTACTAATTTACGGTTAGTGTATATGTGCCATAAGTGGTTCGGTGCCGTAATTTTATATACGAGTCTGTGCAGTCGGCCTTTTTGTCTCTCTCTTTGGTACCAGCGAAGTATATTCTAAGAATGGCGTCTCTTTACCTCAATCTTTGTACTATTTTCCTTTCAGTATTTCACGCAACATGCTTTCGCCACAACGAGAAAAGTCAACGACAATGCCAAAAGTATACTGTCAAGGTTGCCATCTTCAATGTCAGAAAAGTCTCTTTTCTGTAGTCCAAAATGAGCCACCCGTCAATATATTGTTCTCTCTGAGAGTTGTAAGAAATTTCCAATGTCGATATCTTGAAGTCACAATCCAACAACGATTCTAATACATTTTTTTCTACATGGTATTTTTGATTGCCATCCAAACTATCAGTTTTCACAGGTTTCATGTTTCCATACTTGATGCATTTCATTCGCAGTGTCATCATATGGGCTGGAATGGTAACTCCTTGATATTCCAGTTCATGTTTTGAAAGCATGCTGATTTTGTTCAACAAATTTGATGTTATTTTTTCTTTATCAAACATTTTCCGCACATGGAGCAAGCCAACTTTCCGAAAAACTTTCAACATTTCTGATTTGGCCATTTTTCTTTTGGTTTGACCGTAATTTTCTTAATTTCCCATGATTCCCTTCTAACAGCTCATCATTATAAAGAAATTTCATCATAAAGAAAAACCTCATCATTATAGAGAAAAAGCACATCACAATAAAGAAAAAGCTCATCATAATAAAGAAAAAGCTCATCATAATAGAGAAAAAGCTCATCATGATAAAGAAAAAGCTCATCATAATAGAGAAAAAGCTCATCATGATAAAGAAAAAGCTCATCATAATAAAGAAAAAGCTTATCATAATAAAGAAAAAGCTCATCATGATAAAGAAAAAGTTCATCATAATAGAGAAAAACCTCATCATAATAAAGAAAAACCTCATCATAATAGAGAAAAACCTCATCATAATAAAGAAAAACCTCATCATGATAAAGAATGAAGTACCATAAGGCAGTTACGGCGTTCCATACATATGAATTACACCATGATGTATCATGTTTTTCACTGGAGATACATATGTATAAACACAACATAATCATGAGATTTACATAGAACAAAGGTGTATCAAAACAAAACGTTTAGAACTTTTGACATAACAATAACACTTGAGACAGAACGCAATTATAAACTGACTTACTTGTAAGAAGAAAAGACACAACATAGATAAAATATGAGAGAATGTAAAGGTGGTTGATCATAAAGTTCCGAAGTATTCAGAATATACAGTAGTTACAGCATAATGTAATGCATATTTTACACAACACAGTTTAGCAATGACATATCATACAATTGTTTGACCAAACAAATAACTAATTTGACATAACACAGAGATGCCATGTCCGGATATAACGGCATCTGCACATAACATAAAGAAGAAATGACAGGACGTAAAGGCAAAGCGAAAAAACACACTAAATATTTACACTATAAGACAGTTCCGGCGTTCCATACGATGGTATACGCTAAAATGCTATGCCGCAACACGGTAAAGTGCGTTTTTCCGCGAATGCGTGTTTGTTCGCGCAAGTGTGAACGTTTGCACTATGGCGCATATCCGGAAATCAACGCCACTTTGCTTATTTGAATATTATACTAAAGAAATCGGAAAGGTGTCACGGTAATTATATTGAAATGATAGGAAATTTTGAATCAAATGTCTGTTTAAACATTTATTTAAGTGATTGACAGGTTGCCGGGGCAGAAAATAAATATACACAACAATATACACAATTTAAACGAAACATTATAACTGTCGTTGCAAAAATCAAGGTTCCTGAGCTATTTCAAAAATCGAAGCGAGAGGCTTTTAACAATACACCTTATCGCTATTTAGTCCATTCCGGGAAAAACAGTCATTTATACAAATTCCTGTTTTGTTTGAGTCACCGGCCGAAAATGGAGGTCATCAGTAGTGAGCTAAGGGAGAAAAAACTTTAGAAAGTGATCATCAAGAAACTTTGATATAGTATGATCAACTTTTTTGAAATTAAAATTAGAGTAAAAAAATATTTTTGAAGTATTTACGGTAGTTTAAACAGGTCTAATTAAAAAGTATCAAGCATGGTGAATTGTTTAAACAGAGTCCCAGATAGCTTCAACTGGATGAAAAAGTTGTGTAATTTTAGAACTTTTCCGGAATGGAATAAATAGCGGTTAGGTGTATGCAGTATAAAATACAGGCTAAAATGGCTGAAACTTCAAATTTGCAAAGTTCGTGATGAAAATTGGCTACATGTAACAATGTCTTTAGAAAACAGGTTGCCGGGTGAAATTTGAAACTTGAATGTCTAAAGAATAAGCAAGTCCAAACCTTGTATGTGTAGTCGTTGAACTCTAGGTTTCCACGTAAAGTTAGAATGACCCTATTTCAAGAAGAATAACCTCACGAAAACATGAAAAAAATCACTAAATTCGCGTTCATTGTTTTGATTTTAACGGCCTGACAACTTTACGGAAATATCAAAGTGATTGTAAATAAGGACTCTGTGACGGGCAACTTATAATATCCGTGTTTTAAAGATTTTAGTGATATCAAGCCAGTCCAGTTCAAACTATTATCACGTGGTACAATTCTCATTTACAAATTATGAATATTAATTAGCAAAAGCACTACTTATTTCTGGCTATGGCTTCAAGCCGTTTGAACATACAAAAATTGACATGCCAGTAAACGAGAATATGTGTGGCTCCTGATGAAGTTTTTTTACAAAATAAAAAAAAGAGATACAAATAAAACAAAACAGTTTTAGTAGGTGATATAGAAGACTGTATGCGGAGTATTTTTTTCCAACAAAATCACCCACATTACAAAACCTATGAACTCGCTGTGTAGGCGCGGACACACGTTTTTCTGTCAGGATAGTGGATTAGAGGTTTTCTCATCAACATAGAAAACTGACGACAGTAAGGGGAAGGTGCAAACCGTAAAAGAGGGCGAAAAAGTCAAAATACACCAAGTGTTAAAGTATTTCAATTTGTCAAAATTTCATTTAGAAACTCCTTCAATGTTTTAAATCAAACTTGCTTGAAACAAAAGCTACTTTTAAACTTTCTAATTGAGTTATTTTATAACCTAACAATTTTGTATAATATGTATTGTCATGTCTGTGATAGAGATGGATATTCGTCAATAAGATAGTGACATACCAAGCAGTTATGAGGGATCATCATATGATTGCCGATGAGACAAGTCTCGATCTAAGACTGGAAGCTATAGTATATCGTATGGCTAACCCAGCAGATAAAAAGTAGTTTTATGACTAAAGGTTATCAGAACGACCATTGCAAAACAATTGATACGAGAAAAAAAACGGACTGATTTATACACAAAATGTTGCTGATGTACGCCGCACTTAATAACTTATGACCCAAGGCGTGGAGTATCGGCTCTAGTTTAATAGCTTGTTATATAAACCACACAACAGCTAAATTAAATGTAAAACAATTTAAAAGGGAAAAACAACGGCATAATTTATAAACAATATACAAAAACTAATATTAACACAGCAAAAAACAAAAGACATTGCATGAACACCATTTCCGTTACACCATCGCACTTAAGCGTGTAAACCAACGTCCTTTAGCGTGTCATATACCATCACACTTTAGCGTGGCATACCATCGCACTTTAGCGTGTCATCTGATCGCATTTAAAAAAACAAACAATCATCACACTTTAGCGTCTGACACCATCGCACTTTAACGTAGACCATCGCACTTAAACGTAGACCATCGCACTTCAACGTAGACCATCGCACTTAAACGTAGACCATCGCACTTTAGCGTGACCATCGTACTTTAGAGTACCATCGCAATTTTGCTACGTATTAAATAAAATTGAATATTTAAAGGTTTGCATTATTACTCTTTTTCAGAACATGTATACATGGTTGTTTAAACAAATTAATCAACAAATGCCGAAACGTATTACATGCAATACATTAATCAGTTATTCAAGCGGACCAAAATTTAAAATGATTGAAGAATATAATTGAATACTATACAGTATGGGCTTGCTCCTTGTTGAAAACCATACAATGACCCATAGTTTTTAATTTCTGTTTCTTTTTTCTTGTTGTCTCATTAGTCCAGCGGCTACAACCATAGTTCAGACGAATTGTGTACATCCTGCTACAAGCATGACATTTGGAAAAGACCTTCTTCAACGATTACTCTTACATTCAGATAGGGAGGCATTCTTGTAAAAACCAAATAAGGCGGACATCATACTTAAACCGGCCCAATATCGAAGGCTAGTATGTGCAAAGGTGTTATAGTGATGCTACTATCGTAATATTTTGTACAAACCATTGTAATGTTCTTCGTTTGAATAAATTTGAAAGACTAGATGTCTTCAAAAATCCTACTTCCGGTAAAATTCATTATGGCAGACATTGTACAAAAATAAGCATATTGTTTTCAAAGAGAGTTATTGAAATGTGTTCTAACGTATTGCTGCTATCATTATATTGTGCAGGAGCATTTCTTTGGTGCATCTCACGGATACAATTTATAGGACATAGTCTTTAACACCCCTACTTCCGGCGATGTTCAATGTGGCGCACGTAGAAATATCTTTTTTATTTATTTTGATATTTAAGGTTTTTTTCAAATAGTAAGTAAAAATATTTTTGTGCTGGTCATTAAACTTTTGGCTTAAAGTTATCCTCAAAATAACTAATTCTCTATTATGTTTTAAATATTTTGATACAAAGCTAACACTTACAGTAAAAAAACAAATGTCAAAGATGAGACCTCAATCCATTTGATTGATTGAATAAAACAAAATAAAATATTTTTTGAAATTACTATTTAGCCACAAATACATTTTAACCACAACAATCACCACCACAAGCACCCAGAGCAGTGCACGTGCGATTCGATTTTCCACATTTATAACGAAAGCCGCATCCTTTCTTACATTCATAAGGTACAAGCTCCTCACAAGATGATGAGGCCTCACAATTTTTTTTTTGAAAGGGTTCCCATGGATCCTCCTTATCACTTCGCAATCAATTAGGAACTGGACTGGGTAGCATAATAACCAATTCCAAGCTTTTCCTTCTAAACACCTGCCTTAGTGTATTGCACATTGTATCACAAACGAGGTGATTGCAACTTCCCTGTAGCAGCTACTGCTGCAGAGTTTATATCTTGATACAACATTCCCGCGCTTGATTTCCTACACCGTAACTAAAGCCCCCTTCTCTTTTCATGAATGAGACCTTCCAAATTAGACTGTTTGTAATCACATGTGCAACACGAAGGATGTCACATGTGGAGCAGGATCTGATTATTTTTCTGGATCATCTGCGATCACACCCAGTTTATGGTTGGGTTCGTATTGCTAAGTCTTTAGTTTTCTATGTTTGTTCTTGTGTACTTTTTTTTTGTCTGTTTGCCTATTTCATTTTTTTGCCATGGGGTTGTCAGTTCATTTTTGATTTATGAGTTTGACTGTAACTCTGGTAGTTTTTGCCCCTCTTTATCATATATACTAGACCAAGTTGAAGGGAATGCCTGAATTATTCCATCAGTGTCTCCAATGCAGTTTTTTATTTCGCAAAGAAAGAACCGTATTTCAACAGGTAAAGGCATAGATCACAGGAAGTATGTGCGATCAATCATTGATTGGTACATGTAGATTATTGCGCTGCGTTGTGTATTTGATCGTAAGTTATCTAAGGCGTTAAAGATAGAACTACGTCTGCCATTATACGTTTCTATTCAATACAACATAAAGTATACCAATTACGCGACGTCACAAAGATAGTGGCCGTACCGCAAAAAGGTACGTTAATATTAGCGCAATTCTTAACAGTACATTTGAAAAGCTATGGACAGATATTTATTTTTAGCTTTTTGAACCCCAAAACACAAACTATAGTTCGTGATTGGGACCTATGTCACGGAATGGTGAAATAGTAATAGCAGCATCATCGTTAACGACGCCGAAGCGAAACAGTAGGGGAGCAACATCAGTATTGACTGTTCTAATCATGACTCGTTTGCATTAGACATATGCATCACGATTCTAGTAACAGTCCTTCATATAAACATGGTGCGCAATTTGAAACAGCATCATGTGGTGGATAACACAGAACATCATAGGCATTTGCTGCTTCAACTACCTATTCCTGATTGAGCAAGCTGCTGTGAATGAAAACTATAAACTTCTTTCTTATTGTCGTCATTTCTCAGAAAACTTGTCAATTTTGAGGAATTTGTTTTAAACCTGGCTCGTCTATGTATTCCCTTTTCCCTGGCTCTTGTTTCTTGAAGCATCCTTCAAACTATCGTCTTTGTTTTTACGTTTGTAAAAACCTTATGATCCGTTTTGATCTGATTGTGTTAGGTTGTTCTTATGTTGTGATGCTATATCATTGGCCAAAGATGGTATGCAGATTCGGTGCCATCAAATATGCTTAACCTTGCAATAGTGTGGTTGTGGCTGTTTTTATGGGTTTTCATTTGTTGCTCTTTATTATATATATTTTTGTTTATTGTTTTGAACATAAGTTAGGCCGTTATATTTCTTATAATTGAGAATGGAAATGGAGAATGTGTCATACAGACAACAACCCGACCATAGAACAAGCACCAGCTGAAGGTCACCAACAGGTATTCAAAGCAGCGAGAAATTTCCACACCCGGATGCGTTATTTTTTGCATTGATTTTTTCATTTGTCGTTTAATAGCAAACTCCGGACAGTGATCGTTTCCGTTCCGGAACTATTTTCCTTTACTCCATCAATTAGTGTAGAGTAGTATTCGGGCCCGTATGCGGATCGGAACTGGAACTGCCGGGGAGTTTGGTTTGATAGCCCTTAATGAGTTGCTAATCAGTAGGAATTCTGCTCATTGTCCACACGATACCGTACAGTTGTTTACTTTTGCGTCAATTGGTTTATTGTGGAAAATTGTGTCATTAGCAATCTTACCACATCGTGTTATCACAAATAAAGATCATAAAAAACGATAAAATGATATATGCTATACACATACATTTCTGACGTTCAATGCTTATGTGCTTTTTTTGTAACATTGTTTGTTTTAATATTGTAACACAGTGATGACTGCTGTAACCATAATTTGACTATTTTATTTATTATGTCTGTTTTGTTCACGCATCGTTGTAAGTAAAACAGAATTTGATGAGACTGTTGTAACAGTGAGAGGTTAAGCGCTATAAAACCAGGTTCAATACACCATTTTCTACTTTAAAAAAATCAATCAAATGACAGTTGTTGTCCATTCGTTTGATGTATTTTGTCATTTGATTTTCCACGTGATAAGGGATTTTCCTATTGAATTTTCTTCGGAGTTCAGTTTTTTTTTGTGTTTTTACTTTATACATTTAAATGCAAAAAGAAGATTGAGAAAACAACATTTAAATATATATTTTTATTATGTATGAATCATAGATAAAAAGAAAAGGAACAATACCATAATTTAAATTAAATTAAGCATTTTTAAATCCAACGAATACGTTCATTGAGAAAATAATTATAAAATAAAAAATGGGACGAAAGAGACCAGAGGGACAGTAAAACTCATAATAAAGAACACTAATTAGAAGTTTATTAATATGTGCATATATTTAAGCACTAAAACATGTTAGAGTAATTTCAAGTTGTAAAACAAACCGATATGTTTATCTAAATAAAGGCCTCAGTAGTATATCGTTGCCCGAAATTCATAAATCGATTGAAAACAAAAAAATCTGGGCTATAAATCAAAACTGAAGGAAACACATCAAGTATAAAAGGAGAATTACGACAAAACAGAAATACAACATTAAATTGTAACACATAGAGAAACGAACTATAATATAACAATGGCAATGTTAAATATAACATTAAAATGACATAATTACAATGAAAGGACTACACTACAAATAAATGGTAGAACATATAGGACAGAGAAACACACGAATAATAGCTAACAAAAGGGTTTAAAATTTAAAACGCCAGACGCGCGTTTAAGCAATTCCTGCTGGTTCAATGAATAATAGCGTATACCAGCCATACAGTTGTTACGTATTAAGACATCAAAGGAAGTCGATACCTTTAATTTAATTCTGAAATATTTGATATTTTGCACAGTAACATCCTATCATCATATCGAAATCAAAATTATACAGTGTATATACAGCGCCATTGTGTAATGTCCTAAATACAATCTTTCGGACTTCTTAACACTTTCACTAAAATCAATTTGGCGCTTTTGATTTTCATAACATTTTGTCAAAGTATTTACTTGTGAACCAACTTTTTTGTGAGAAAAAATACACTCGTTATATAACAGTTTGACAACCACCAATTTGATCAGTGAGAAGCTTAATATTCCGTTTACAACACAACTAAATTAAAACGTTTATCCTACTTTACGGAATATAATTTGATATCAACACTATGAAAAATTTCGATAAAAAAAAACACATCTTAAACACCCCAGAAAAAACGATATTTCCAAATCATTTGCATTCATTTCATACTTGACAGAAAATACAAGAACACGATGTATTTTACAATTGATATATAATCTATATAGGCTTACCTTGTTTTTGAATTGTCTCAGAAAATTAAATACACGTTCATACATATGCATGTATGTGCCTTTGTGTATTAAATGCAGATGTCAAATATGCATTGATTAGAACAAAATTAGTACTTATTTGCATCAAATGAACTTTAATTAAAAAAACATGTTTCAAAGACATCTTTATTTGAAGTATGAACCTTAAAAAATAACAAATCTGCTTTTTTTTTTTTTTTTTTTTAATCCATCAAGGTTGATTCATTTATGGTTTTAAAACGATTACAGACGTAATTTGCAAACGAGTGAAACTGTTCAAAACAAATGCAGAGCTAAACATAAGTCTTAGATATTACAATACAGAAATATATGAAGGAATTGTAAAATGTATGCATAAAGATTGTTCGTTTTACAAGTCAGTCAATTAGCAAAAAAATTAGAAGACGGCAGTATTTTCAGTTGACAAGGGAAGTAATTTTATATCAATTAAAACTATCAGGTTCAACATGCTAAGAAATATATATGTAAGAACTCAAAGAACAGACCAAAAAAAAGCTAGAAAACAAAAAAATAAGGGTTTATGCAAGGACATTGACAATTTTTATGACAGATGGCAAAGGGCTACGTCATCAAAGTCATGTGATGTCTTACTTAGATGGGTATTGAATAACTTCATTGCTTAACATGATACTAAACGAATACTATCTCCCACGTTTAAGGTTGATTCAAGGTTGACCAAATACTTGCATGCTGCAAATTTGGAAAATCTGTTTGTAAAATGTACTTTTGAGATACATGATTTAGGTGTTTCTGATGATGTTGATGTTATTTCATTATTTTGCAAAATGATTGATAGGAACAAGTAAACATGGTGGTTTAGTCTTAAGTAACGTTACATCTACAGTTTATTAGACAGTAAATTTAAGCTTAAAGAAAGAAATAAAGTTTTTTTCATCTAGAATAGTCTCGGAATCTTTAATTCAGTGATCGATATTCACACATATAGGTGCATTCGTTCCTAGGATTAGCGATCTTAAATTTGTAGTTATTCCTTCTGACCATGACAATAAAGTTAGAATTTCCTTTTGGTTGACCTGGTTGCCACCTCAAAAACTCCATTGCAGATCCATCGTTGTAAATCCATTTTCCTTGTATCTTTTTACCTTGTATACATATTGCTTTATTATACACTCCTCCGATGTCAGCTAAAATAGATATTTACCGGTATTTATAAATTAGAGAAGGAAACCCCTTCAGGAAGTATTATATAATCCATGCAGGAATATTTTAATTCATGCATGTAAAAATAAGTGTTCCAAAAAATTCGTAACCGTGGAAGCATCAATGTTGTATCGGCCATTGTTAAACTATAGTTCGTTTCTGTGTGTGTTACATTTTAACGTTTTGTTTCTGTTGTGTCGTTTGTTTCCTCTTCAACATCATAGGAAGACAAGTACTAATTTATTACTTTGTCCATATAGTGAAGAAATAATTTTAGTTTAAGCATTTGATTTCTTGGAAATCTTTGCTTTTGTATACAGAAATTAGTTTCCTTCTATTTCCATCAATATAAAAAGAAACAGAAATCGAATTGCATTAGGGACTTATCATTTTTACCTGGGAGGGGGGGGGCTGGTCATTTTGAAATCAAACATACAAAAATTCTTGATCTCCCATAGTATTTCACTATTTTTATTTGATCCCTCATTAAAAACATTTAAAAAAAATATTGATCCCCCCTCTATTAAACTTGTCAAAATTTTAATATGCAAAACACTTTAATCATGTTATTTCACGAAAATATTGAAAATGAAATTTTCTCAGTGGATTGAGTCCAAAAACATATTTGAGAGAAAATTGTCATAAAACTGGGCTCTTCTACGATGCCTTTTCCATGAATATAAGTAGTTTTTTCAGACTTTTTATCGAATTTCTCATATTGTTTTATTAAAGAAAACATTATTGTAACTCTAAAACATAACTTTTTGAAACAGCAACAACACTGCTTAAACTTAAGTTTTACGGAAGGCCCAATTGAAACCTCAATTGAGTCGCTAAACATTTTTATGGATCATTTATTGGAGAATTTATTGCTCTACACTATATTCTTTTATGATGCAGCGTGATTTGTAGTTTTGGACAAAATTCTGCACCAATTGCTGTAGATTACTTTTAATGCTTGTTAAAATGATTAAAGTGAGTTAAATACATGTGCATACAGTATATATGACGATTTAATAACTCTGATTATGAATGCTTGCACCTATGCAGCTTCATGTATCCCCTAAGTCTTGTGATGTCTTATAAATTACTTTACTGTATATGAATGGTGTTACAAATATATTTCGATTTGACTGTTGTAATATTCTGCTGGACATTTTGTCTCTTGAAGTATGTGAAATACTTATTGCCATGTGTAAAATATATTGAAACCCCCACTTTGAATTTATAAAAGAAATCTGAACCCCCATTTTCCACATACAGAAACAAAACTTGATCCCCCGTGTATGTTGACCAGCCCATCCTCCCAGATAACTAATGATAAGTCCCTTATTTCATATTTACATATATTGTTCAATACTTTGTATAACTACACTAAATATGACCCCTACCATACCTTTATTGGGGGTCAGACAATATATGGCAGAGGTTATATTAAGTACAGTATTGCGGAGCATGTATAGAACGGATATGAACTCTGCGCCGCAGATTGCAAATATTTATAATAGCAAAGTAAAACGAAAATATAATTATTTAAAACTTATCCATCTTCAGTATTGTTAACCCGTGTACCTTTCATTTATTCAAATACATGCGTTTCTGATGAAGAAAATTTCAGAATAGCTCTTTGGACGCAAACACAACTATAACTAGTCGATTTCATTTATTTTTTAATTCATTCTCAATTCGCCATTTCAGAAGCCAATGCATAATATTTGAACACCAAAACGTCATGATTGGTTAAAAATGTCATAAATAATGAAAATTTAACAAATGACATTACGTTATTTTCATTTTGGGGTACAAGTGTTTCCTTAGACTTTGGAACGGCCAATGTTATTTACTTAATTACCTGTAACAAGCTTGATATATTCGTTCTAACACTGGAATCGATACGCATGATCTCACTTCCTTGACACACGGAATCTTCATCAACAGTGGATATTTTAATTGGCGGTTCTAATTTATAACACAAGTCCAGTTCTCTGTAGTAATAGAAGTTGACCAAACAGCGACCATAACCTGGTAAAATATCAATTCACAATAGTTTTCTTATTATGAAAGAAAATACTGAGAGTTGGAATAGTTTAGCAGTTTAGATCTGTTTAATTAATCAACAAGAATTAAAGAATATGTTGGGTGTTCCTCGACGAAAATGCCACTAAACAACGGAATGGTATGTAGAAAAGTAATTTACACGTGTAAATTTGCTAAGGTCTCAACAATTTTTAGAGAAAAAAATGATGGACGGATATTAAAATGACAATTTTTTTTTAAACAGTTTCGATCACATTTCATAACGAAAACAGGATAAAATTTATCCTACAGCATAACTTAAAACAAATGTTGTCGTGACTGTTAACATTGGAAGAAATAAAAATGTATACCTCTAACCAATCGATTGAAAATGAAAGATAGTACAGTAATGTACAGCAAACCATCTAGAATAAATGCAATATATTTGACTTGAGAATATGTTGATCTTAAATTCCTTTATGAATTATACATGTTATAATAAAATTTTAGTATCAACCTATATGATAAAAAAGAGACGTGATAGATACCAAAGTGATATGATACTCAGCCTAGGGTTTAATGTTTGTAAACCAGACACAATACGAAGTTACTAGTTCATCACTGTATGTAAACTTACGTTCCTGTGAAAGGTAAAATTTCCACCCTTTCCCTGAGAAGGACATCACGGAGTAAGTAAAGGGATCTGAGTGTAAAATACACACTCTTTTCAGGTTGTCGTAAAAAAATGATAAACAACGCGTATCTGATAGACATTTTACATTGCATTCTACAAATCTAACATGGTAGACTCCAATGGCGTTCTTCACTTCGTACCTGTTGTCATATTCAGGTTGACGATGTGCTGAGATCAAACTTGATTTACCTTTTACAGTAATGAACATCGTGTTCATAAATAGAAATATGAAAGATAAATCCATTCTTGCCGGTACAAATTCATTCCAATATCATTATGATTTTTTTCAATAGTTTGTGCTTTAAATATATATGTGATTACTAAGATCTGATGTTTTACGATACGTATAAGGTGTTGATTGGACTGTTCTACCTTGGGAATATTCGAAGCTATGTTTAGAAAAAAAGAGAAAAAGCTGTATTGAACATAAAACGAAGTGGGCGATTTTCTTACGTACTTAATCCACCATTGTCTACATATATAAGAAAATGCCTGTACCAAGTCAGGAATATGACAGTTGTTATCCATTTGTTTGATGTGTTTGAACTTTTGATTTTGCCATTTGATTTGGGACTTTCCTTTTTGAATTTTCCTCGGAGTTCAGTATTTCTGTGTTTTTACTTTTTAAATGTCTGGTAATTCGGTAATTTGGTAATAACTTTTATCATATACTTTTTTATACTTAGAAAAAAATGGTATGATTGAACCTAATGATAAAGTAAATTTGTACATATATTCATTCATTAAATTTGAAGACCTTTTTGTCAACTGCTTCTGTTTTATATCAACTAACAAAGAAATAATAAGTGTTGTTAACGGTTAAACGGTTAAGTTAACTGGTCGAACAACCGAATATCGAATACGAAAAAATCTGACCGGTTAAACGAACTGTTTTCAAATTTAATTCTAGTATATTTAATACAAATTTGTATAAAAGATATTAGTTTTGTTTTATTTAAAAAATTAATTTGACAAGATCAATTGCCAAGTATATTGATTGCTATTGTTAATCAAAAAAATAATTAGAACGTGTCTCAGCTCGGGGCAAGATCTTAAGGAAACATTATTAGTGTAAATACATGTTTTTTTAAAAGGAACTTTAATTCAATAATACGATTAAATTTTACGATTCACTTCATTATTTCGTTTTTGATCAAATATTATGTAGGCCTACATCTGAATATGCAACCTCTGTCGTACAAGGCTTTGTCTCACTTTAAAGGAAATGCTTACTCAAAATTTGTGAAATGCACACCGACGTGAATGTACTCAATGTGCGTGTGATAGTACGAGTAACATGCTTAGTAATCATTTCAAATTGAAACACTCAACATTATTTTTCGGAGACAATAAGAGAAAAGGAAAGAATAATTGGTTTAAGACATATTTAATTCTATGAAATCAATAAGTATTTTATTTTTTAATTTGAAGTTGGTAAAAACGATATAGTTGATACGGTGTATTTTATTATTAAAATTCAAGTTCTTAGAGACAAGCCTTATAATGCCAACAAAGGACAAATTTCAGTTCTAAAAGCGTAAAATTATGACTTGGATGGAAGGTTGTTATATTGACACTCATACCACATCTGATATCTATGTGTAGGGTACTACAGATAACTAGGCTTTAAACCACCAACTTTAAAAACTACCGGTTAACCGGTTAATCGGTTGAACGATTATCCGAGTAACCGGTTAGGCAACAGTGTCTGATTTGACAACACTACAAATAATGGTATAAATACATTTTCAAAGTTTTAAAATGGTCCTTGTCTATATATATATCATCTTCTGAAGTATCTGATAAACATGATAAAAAGAACCTAAAATGTCATTTTTCATATCAAACCCCTTATTAGCCCATGGTATATAATGATATAAGGCTGATAAGAGGTCTGATATGAAAAATGCCATGTGATAATTTTAATTTATCAAAGCATTTGACAGAGCGCTGTTAAAATAAATGATAAAAAAAAAGCTTGAAAGATTATTTTCGGATTACAAATTTTATAAACATTATGGGAACTATTGATTGCGGTTTTCAATTTCTGTGACACTATTTTCCTCTGCGAATCAAATATTCTTTTTTAAATTATTCATAATGTCATATAATCTGTTAATTCATGATCCCTGCTAAAATCTTTAAAAGTCAATTACCAGTCAGAAGTCTTCAACGGTTGAAAAAAAATGTAACATTTTGAAAATCTTTACTAATATCCTTCGTAGCACATTCGCCTTAAAGTTGTAATCCAAATTGATTACACAAACGAACTTAAGCTGAAACTATATCATTCAGCTATTGTTAGGCTTTCGTGTTTGTTTTGTTCAGCAACAACAACAGAAGAACAACATGTATGTTCGTATGAGTCGGGCTCGATGGTTGCATTTGTTCTGGTCCACCAGACACTTTGTAGCATTCCGAGTATATTCGTCGATTCGTAAATTGAATAGATGTTCGTGTACTTTTTTTCGTTTCAAACAACACATTTGAAACTATCCATCCCAAGTTGCCAAATGGGATTCGGATATTAAAGCTCTAGATGGTCCTATGCATTTCTTAGATATAATCAAATATGAAAATTAACGAAATTCTTCAACCCATACTTTACTTTTTAACATATGAATTATGATAATTGAAATCCACAACGACACTATAGATGTGTGGATATCCAATTATTATAATTGAAATCCACAACGACACTATAGATGTGTGGATATCCAATTATTATAATTGAAATCCACAACGACACTATAGATGTGTGGATATCCAATTATTATAATTGAAATCCACATCGACACTATACATGTGTGGATATCCAATTATTATAATTGAAATCCACAACGACACTATAGATGTGTGGATATCCAATTATTATAATTGAAATCCACATTCAATTTGACACTATAGATGTCTGGATATCCAATTATTATAATATAATTGAAATCCACAACGACATTATACATGTGTGGATATCCAATTATTATAATTGAAATCCACATCGACACTATAGATGTCTGAATATCCAATTATTATAATATAATTGAAATCCACAACGACACTATACATGTGTGGATATCCAATTATTATAATTGAAATCCACAATGACACTTTAGATGTGTGGATATCCAACATATTGAATATAAAGACGATCAACACCGTAAGTTGTGCAAAAGGAAAATCATCTTTCAAAAGATATAAATTCGTATTAGGGAACGAAAAAACGTCCATGTTGTTGTAAATTGATGTTTCATATCTAAAACTGAAAGTAAATAAATCTTGGAACAAAGAAATATTTAATGTTCGAATTTGTTTTATTTAATTTATTTGATGGAAGTTACTTTTTGTAAGTTTCAGAACTATCTTCATACAAATCTTTATCATTTATCCCCCCCCCCCCCCCCAAAAAAAAAATCATCAACGGTTAATTTGTCAATGAAATACAATTTAAATGGTTCTTTTCAAAGGGTTACCAAACCTGTGAATCATAACAAAGTCGTTATCAAAAGGGTGCAATTTCTGCCATTTAGAATACCTTAAACATGTTAATATATTGATTTGTCAAAATGTATTTAAACGTTACCAAGAATGCATGTTTTCAATCATTTCATCACTAATTATAAAAAAGAAGATGTTGTATGATTGCCAAAAAGATAACTTTCCACAAGAGACCAAAATGACACAGAAATCAATAACTATAGGTCACCGTACGATCGTCAGCTATGAGCATATTCTATACCGCATAGTCATCTATAAAAGGCCCCGAAATGTGAAACAATTCAAATAAGAAAACTAACGGCCAAATTTATGTACAAAAAATGAACGAAAAACAAACATGTAACAAATAAACAAACGACAGCCACTCAATTACAGGCCCCGGACTTGGGACTTAGCATATCTAGCAAATTTACATCTGTCCAGATTGACAGCAAAAACAATTACACTCGGATTTTTCAGTAGTAGATTTTAGTAGTGAAACGGTGTTAAATAAGATTGTGTAAAAGTATTGTTTAGGAGTTGAAAAATCTTAACTGACAACCGGATCAAAAATAACATCAAAAGCACCATGTTGAACTAAATTACGAATTTCCCAACTCTAACAATAGCGAATTCCATTATTTTCATATATTTAATCAAAAAGGGTAATGGTCACATCTTTGACTACTTAACACAGAAACAGTTTGGTCTTTGGTGCTCTTCAATTTTGTACTTTATTTGGCCTTTTTAACTTTTATTATTTGAGCGTCACTAATGAATCTTTTTAGACGAAACGCGCGTCCTGCACAAATAAAAAACATCAATTCTGGTATCTATGATGAGGTTTTACTTTCCAAAAACCCAGAAAGTGTAGGTGGACATATCTATTTTTGTTCTCTCACTTCGGTGTTGACATGAATATCAATAATATGGTCATTTTTACAAATTTCCTGTTAACAAAACTTTGAATTTTTCGAAAAACTAAGGATTTTCTTATTCCAGGCATAGATTACCTTAGCCGTATTTGGCACAACTTTTTGGAATTTTGGATCCTCAATGCTCTTCAACTTTTTACTTGTTTGGCTTAACAAATATTTTGATATGAGCGTCACTGATGAGTCTTATGTAGACGAAACGCGCGTCTGGCGTACTAAATTATAATCCTGGTACCTTTGATAACTATATAAAGGAAGTAGTCGTTTACTGTACAGATTTCATTAAAATTATACCTTTTTTATGAAGCCTTACTAACCTGCTCGTGCATATCTCGTTGTTATTCAACGCAAAATAATTATCTAAGAAACCTGGGACGATCTCATTTCACAAAGGATTTCTATTGTCTACTTATTGTACCTCGAACTTATTTACCTGGTGTAGGTCTTTAAGTTGAGGTTCAATTATTTAAAGTTAATCGGGCATGGCTAATTAGATACGCCCTCTTAAAATCAGGGGGTCCGAAATAGGATCGGGACAAAACACCCAGGAAAATACCTTAATCTACAATTAAAGAATTTAAATATGGTGAACTAACACCCGATGTAGTAATTCTGCGGTAGGGTAATAGAGGATGGATACCACACAGATTTCACAGTTGTCTTTCAATATAAAAGTAAATAAACGACATTAAAGACTACAACAAATTAAGATTAAGAATTTGTTTGATTCAAAGTGCTTTTGGTCAATAATCAGGCGGTATTTGTGGAAATAATAACCTGTCCCGAACCGGGAGATGTAAGCTGCAATAGGAATGTATTTATAAAAAAGTCCATATCTCATTTATTTATAGTGACTGTTATTGATTGTTAATTCATGACGTTTTGTTTATGACATTCGTCTATCGCGGAGAAAAAAGAGGGAAGGAGGGCTAATAGCTTAACCTACGAGTTCGATCATTATGATTGAAATCTATTCTATTACGGCATACGTTTTACCTCTAACAAACGCTCTTCCTAATTGTAAAAAGTGGCACTCTAAATTTGTTAGCATTTTCTTCAGATTGATCCACTTTGAATCTAGTCTTGAATATGCATGACATATTTGCCACTGGACAAAAAGGAGCAATAGAGTAATCAGCTTCATGTATAACCATTTATCCTCAGTTGATTATAGGCTCAAACAGTTTTTCAATTTTTATATATTTCATTATTATTTACATTTGAATTTTTATGCGTAAATCTTAGCATTTCTTCCATCATTTTCTCTTTGTATTTAATCTTTGTTTTCAACATTAAAAAACGTTGTCGTTGTACACATCAGGGGTTCATTGTATAATTTCCAGCAAAACTAATAATGGGGGGACTAGAACAGAAAACCAATCTTCAATGAGTGGCAATAATTCAAATATTGAAGCGTAAAATGACGGCTGTCTCGTCTAGGTGACAACATTTGCTGTTTCAAGTTTATTTATATCTCAGACTGGTTTAATAGTTATCATAAAAGCAAAATAAAAAGACAAGAAAAAGGTTGACAAGAATTTATAAAAAGATGCAACAAATTTTGGGCGTTTCATTGTTTTATATTGTCTTGCTGATCGGTTTTATTATGTTTTTTTATCATCTACTATTGTTCTAGTAAAAGTCACAAAAAATGTTGTTCAAATCAGCCATGCGACTTATTTGAAAAGATTTAGCTGACCTTTTTTGTTGTTTACACATTTCAATCATTCAACTCATGCGCAGATCGTCTGTCCCTCGAATGTTTTTAAGGTAAAGATAGCGTGAAATTCTCACTGCACCAGGCATCGGATATACATTTCTATCATATTTTGATCGGACAAAGCTGCGTATTTATAAATATACTAAATTTAGTCCTGGTATCTATGATGAGTTTATTTATATAACCAAAAAAAGCCAAACGAACGCACCCATTTAGCAAGGGTATATTGTGGCACTGAAGAGGTCCAGAGATGTCAATATTTCTATACCCAAGCATACCATTTGGTTTTAAATACAAGGAGATAAAGATATACATTAATGCGACAGCAACCCAAAGACACAGATAAATAAAAATATTTAGAATCAACATTCGGTCTTTTAATATTTGCATTCTCATCCTGTATCAAAAACCAATATTCCTGATAAAATTCTGCAGATATGCCATCTTCCCCTGGTGGTTTATCCCTTTTCATTAATTTAATTGCTTTAAAAATTTCATCTTTTGTAATTTCACTATCACATAACCGTTTTTCTGCTTTAGGCAGAGTTTTATTTACATTATATAGTAATTTTTCCCCAGCCTCTCTATTACAACCCCCCGAAGTAAAAAGTTTCTCATAATATTTTAATTGCTCGCCTAAGATTTCATTAATATTATTTTTGTATGTGCCATTTTCGTCTTTTATTTTTGACAATAGTTTTTCTTTTCCTCGTTTTTGTTCTAATCTGAAAAAATAATTTGTGGATTTTTCACCTTTTTCATACCAATTTATTTTTGATCTTATGCGTGCTGCTTCTGCTTTTTGTTCGTTACATTTATATATATTTTTTTTTAGGTTTTCAACCTCATTCAGATTTTGTGGTGTTCCATCATTTTCTAACAGATTTTCTAATTTATCTTCCCAATTTTTAACTTCATTTTCATTTAATCTAAGTTTCTTTAGAACCGTTATTGTTATGGCCTTTATTTTAGTTTTTGTTAAATCCAAGAACTCCTTTTTATCTTTAAATTTATTTATGTTAAGTTTCCAAGATTTCCAAAATGTTTCAAAAGTAGTTTTGAAAAGGTCGGTTTTAATTATACTATTGTTCATTTTCCAATAACCCGGGCCTCTTTCTGGTTCGACGATGTTCATAGTAATTGTTACGCCGTCGTGATCGCTGAAGGGAAATAAACAATTTTTGCATTGTTTACTCTACAATTGATATTCTCATTGGTGAATATATAATCTATTCTCGAGCATGATTGACCCCTTAAAAATGTATATTGTTTTAGTTTGGATATCTGAGACGCCAAATATCCGTCAGTTCATTTTTTTCAATGAAATATTTTAGTTCATAATTTCTTCACGTTTGGGCATATGTTTTCTATCTAATTTCCTATTTAGACAACAATTAAAATCTCCCATAACGTAATTCACAATATCATTTTCTTTATCTATTTTTAACTTATTAAAGAAATGTTTTCTTTCTATGCCATTATTAGGGGCGTAGATATTAAAAATTCCAATTCTGTACGCAAATATTAAAAGAAACCTTTTTTGATAAAACACTTTCCGAATCGCAGAGACTTGGAATGATAAGCCTATTATATAAAAGTGGGGAGAGGGAGGATATTAAAAACTGGCGACCTATAACATTATTAAATGTAGACTATAAAATTTGCTCAAAAATTCTGGCTGAACGTTTGAAAATAGTTCTACCATCAATTATAGAAACAGATCAAAAAGGGTTTGTTAAGGGCAGAAATATGTTTGATTCTAATAGAATGCTGCAAGATATTTTCGATTTTATAGATATGGAAGACGAGGAAGGATCAATCTTTTTTCTTGATCAAACAAAAGCTTTTGACTATGCAGAATGGGAATGGTTAGATGCATGTTTAGAAAAATTTCAATTTGGGGAAAATTTTCGGGAATGGGTTAAAATGTTACTAAAAAATGCTAAAACTTGTTTAATGACTAACGGTTTTCAATCAAGATACGTCCCAATTTCTAGATCAATCCGTCAGGGCTGTCCAATATCGCCGATGCTATACTACAAGCAGAGCCGATGGCAGCCACAATTAGGGCTAATCCGAAAATTCAAGGAATAAATTTACCCCACCCTGACATAGAAAATGAAAAGAAAGAGGTTAGGATTAACATGTTTGCAGACGATACACAATTTTTTAATAGAACAGAAGAATCAATCGAGGAAACGTTCAAGGTCTTAGAAATATATGAGAAAGCATCGGGTGCTAAGATAAATTATGAAAAGACTGTAGGGGTATATTTGGGTCGTTGGAAAATAAAACACCAAAATATAAAAAAAATAGGTGGTCAAGCGAACCAATTAAAGCATTGGGAGTCATGCATGGATATAGTGTTGATATAGAAGCTATATGGTTAGAAAAAATAAAGAAGATTAAGGCGTGTCTTGAGGTTTGGAAAGCTCGTGACCTAACATTGAAGAGCAGGGCCTTAATATTAAAATCATTGATCATATTTAAAATAGGGTTCGAAATCGAAATGCACGGTATACCTGAAAAATATAAAAAAAGAAATAAACAATGTCATGTGGAATTTTATATGGGGGTAGGGAAGTAAATTTAATTAAAAGGGACGTGTGTTGCTTACCGCTAGAGTAAGGGGGGATTGGTATGATCAATATAGACTCGTTCATTAAATTCAAACAAATCAAAAGTATGCAAAAGATTTTAAGATCAAAAACAGATAACTGGAACACAATAGCTAAATGGTAGCTATAGAAGTTTGATATCAAATATAATTGTGATATTTTTTTAGCAAAGTGTTCGGACTTACAAATGGAAAATTTTCCAAAATACTATCTTGAGTTAATTAAAACGTGGTCAAAATTTTTAAGTATACAAAGTCCAATAAATAAAAACGATATCCTAAACCAACAACTTTTTGGAAACATAAAAATTCAATACAATAAAAAACCTATTTTTTTCGCTAACTTCGGAAAAAGTGGAATTCATACAATAAAAGATATTTGGGATGAAGAAACGAAAAACATCAAAAGCGACAACTTTATATACAATACTCTTAAAGATAAGAGAAACTGGATCTCGGAATGGGCAAGGCTGAAATAAGTTATTCCTAAATTGTTCAAGGACAGACTAAAAAACGTCCACGTTGATCCAGAACCCCCCAAATGGTTATTACATTAAAAATACATTTGAATTTGAATTTTACGATAAACAGAATAAAGTAGTAATCCCTAGTGAGATATCTTTGAAATTAATCCAATATTCGTTAAATTTAGATATAGTTCCAAACTGTCAAATAAAATGGAATATTCAGTATGATTTAGAATTACCGTGGAAAAAGATCTTGATAAATTTAAATTAAAGTATGTCCTCTAGGAAAACAAATCAAATTAGCTGGAAAATTGTTCATAACATTATCTATACGGAGCAAACACTATTTAGAATGGGCAAATCAAATAATGGCAAATGCCATTTTTGTAAAACAGAAAACGAAACTCTCACACACCTGTAACATTATAATGGTTGTTTGGGAACACATTTTTGATGCGCATAAAATATATAATGTACAAAATATCCATTGAGTAAAGCAACAACTTTATATACAATACTCTTAAAGATAAGAGAAACTGGATCTCGGAATGGGCAAGGTTGAAATTAGCTATTCCTAAATTGTTCAAGGACAGACTAAAAAACGTCCACGTTGATCCAGAACCCCCCAAATGGTTATTACATTAAAAATACATTTGAATTTGAATTTTACGATAAACAGAATAAAGTAGTAATCCCAAGTGAGATATCTTTGAAATTAATCCAATATTCGTTAAATTTAGATATAGTTCCAAACTGTCAAATAAAATGGAATATTCAGTATGATTTAGAATTACCGTGGAAAAAGATCTTGATAAATTTAAATTAAAGTATGTCCTCTAGGAAAACAAATCAAATTAGCTGGAAAATTGTTCATAACATTATCTATACGGAGCAAACACTATTTAGAATGGGCAAATCAAATAATGGCAAATGCCATTTTTGTAAAACAGAAAACGAAACTCTCACACACCTGTAACATTATAATGGTTGTTTGGGAACACATTTTTGATGCGCATAAAATATATAATGTACAAAATATCCATTGAGCGAAGAACTTATCATACTAGGAATGTACGATTACAACAAAGAGTACAATGTCATAACTAATACGATTATGAATACAGTTAAATGGATTATTTGGAAATGTAGGAATATATCAAATATCAGTCTAAAAGTTTTACTTCCAGTCAATTGATAACATATGCAAAACGGGAACTGGGAAGTTTAATTGAATTAGAATCTATGGACAAATCATTATCATCCAAAAAAGAAAATTTTGCAGCTGAGATAAAACTTATAATAAATCTTATACATTAGTAAGTGACGAAATAATTTGTACTTACTTTCTTTCCTTTTTAGAACATAATACATCCAACGATAGAAATATGCAATACATGCATTTACAAGGTCGAGCATGTGACCTATAAAATCACTGACCGACACATAACAATGTAATATCGGTGTTAAAAGTACAAAAAAGTAAATGCCAATTACATAAGTAAAGGTAAATTATTGTGTAGATTGTAGTGTGTTTTGGGGGACTTTTGATGTATTTAATTTACTGTAGAATATTGTTAACATTTTATACACAAACTCAATCTGTGTAATTAATATAAATGTATAACTTATGTATGGAAAAAATATAAAATAGATTTTTTTTTATAATAGAGTCCACCGTTTATCCCTGGACGTTGGATCATTGTAAACACAGGGCCCCTTGTGTATTCTGCCCTGGGTTATACAAGGAAAATTGTATTCAGGTGATTTTCAATAAATGTATTTCAAGTCTTAAAAAAAACAAAAAAACATTCGGTGTTTTTTTTTTTTAGAAAGATGCGTATACAGAATAATAAGCTCAAAACCGACCAAAAATGACCAAATAATAGTTATACGGAGTTAATTCAATAATATTTACCATCAAATATCATATATCCGAAAAGGCACATTTGATTTAATTAAATTATCGTTAAAGAATTCCGAACAATCACAAGTGTTTGGTTGAAAAAAGTTTTAAATATTTTTTTACTATGGTTCTTATCTACTGTTTTAATACGATTTATAACATATGAATTTTTTGGCCAGGCAAGGATAAAACTAAGAAAGAAAAGAAAATCAGGTGTTTTTGCTTTATTTAGACATGAAATGGGAATAACGGACGACTAAATTAAACAGTTTGTTTTCATATAATGCATTGACCTTGCGAATTTATCTCGCCTCACAAGTTTTATTCGGGCAAGTGAAACCTCGTTTTACACGGTTTTATTCATTGAAGTTTGCATGCACAAATAAAACAAGATCTTTTTATTAATTGGACTGTATAGACAAAAATTATTTTGCATTCGCATGTAACGTAATGTAGGAAATTAACCAAGTCAGATACAAAAGAAACATTTACCGGATATTTTGGAGGACCTTCTGCATTTACGTCTGTCCGATTAGAAGTTCTGAAACAAGCTGTTCAAAAAGCTAATTGTTGGAAGAGTTTACTTACTGTTTTCTGAGGTCTGATCTTTGCGAATCTATTTCATGATTACTGACAGATCAAAAACATCAAGTATATATAGTATGAAGTTGTTGGGCATAATATTCATTGGTCAGTTATAAATGAGGTCTGTAATGGGTTTTGATTGCCTGATTTATCAAATAAGAAATTGTTATTGTGAAAAGTTGGATAAAAAAATAAAGAATAACCCCCTCATTTTATAAAACTATCATTTAGTGTTATTTAGATTCTTCTTTTGTTATATCATAAATAATAATTATATGATGTAATCCCATTAAATCGTTCCGTTTTCATTTCAATTTGGTAACTGTTAATTATATATATCAGTCTGAGCACTGTTTAACTATCATTTAAGTTGAACATATGTAGACTCGTCCAGGTCAGGGGAATAAGGTTTCTGCGAGTGCTTTTTATGTACTTTTCTTATATTTTTGATGATTAAGTTAATATTGACATTAAAAGACATCCTCACAAAAAAGAGCTGTTCAAATCTGAACATCCCTTTTTGTTCGGACGTCTTTTAATAGGGGGTTCTATTAATGAAAATATGGAGGTATTTAGCTTTGGGGGGAAGAGTCTAGTATATACTAGATAAGTTAATAAAATCAATAACTCTATTTATCTATTTCTATTTGAGAAAATGCTGTTTATGATTTTCAGGTTTATGGATACTAGAAAAAAGCCTGGTATGACAAAAGGCTGTAATAAACGGGTATATTCAAACAACGGGTTGAAAAAAGTAATTTGATCACATTCAAGAAAAATAGCATATGATTTACTTATTGGTATCTGACGCAGTTTGCATAATACTTGATGTGTGCCATTATTTTTTATTATAGATTACTGATCAGCAAATGTATAATTTATACGCTGAATTCATACGTTGATTAAAGATTTTTCGTTTATCGAAAATATTAATGACATCGACAAAAGTTTTACTTATGTTACCCTGTCCTAATATATTGTCATTGAGACCGAGAGGTTTAGCTGTTTGAACTTTATCTAATAAAAAATCGCGAACTTCAAGTGATTCTCAAATTGCTTGTGTTAATCTCTTGGTTGTTTCTGAACGGTTTCAAGTGGTTGTCATTTTATAAATTTTAGATTGTAATAACTTAATATATACTTTATACCTAAATATTGATATCAAACTTTTGATTTTTTTAGGTGTACGAAACGGTAAAGATGTTTTTGGTTTCTTCTGTATAACTATCGTCTCCTCTGTCCTACTTATTAGATATCGTAAATTGGGAAATTTTGGCGTCTGGATTTTATTGTGTTTTTTTTCTCGGACAGCATGTGTTTTATTTTGGTGCTTTATTAAATTGATATGTTTAATTTTGGAACAACAGTAGTGGCAAGCTCATTCATATTTGCTTTTATTTAACCATTTTTTGACAAAATATCATTGAAATTCTCAAATTACAAACACTACAAAGGTAAAGTAATGAAAGAATCGGATACGGATGCAACTGCAACAAATCCGTATATCGCGGTATAAAACTGAAAAATAAGAAATACAATCTTTACCCTTCAAATTACTGTTTAAAAAGATTTTTAATTTGTTTTCAAATATCCTATGAAATTAATTGTATGATCTCTATTGCAGAATATGTTAATCTATTGCTGATGAAGAATTTACATGCCTCGGGAAGTACAACGGCGCTTAATTAGCAATAACTTGGCATATTAATGACATGTGTGAATAAAAAATCATGTTGTGGTTTCCTAACAATTTCCAAAAAACAAAAAAAGTCCGGAGGTTGAAACATTGAATAAGGATCTTAATAATGGAATAGGAAATAATAGGCAAAACAGTAAAAGAACTCTTACAAAAACTATTATAAAAGGCCCAACGTGAAGACTGACATATTACAAAACTGACATAAAACCAACACAGGGCAAACACAGAGATTGTAAGCAATCTTTGTAAAATGAAAAATGGGGTCAATTATTATGCCTATCTTCGAGAAATAACCGTACAAATGACGAGTATATAACAGACTTTTCTAATAGAAATAACTAAACAAAGGAGTGTTAACAGTAAAGAGACTCGTCTGCTTGAATATTTGTTTAACGATTGAATTGCATGTTGAAGAAAAAGTATCACATTAATTGAACATGCATACATATCAGGTTAATGTCAAATAAGGTAAATTTTCACACTCTAAAGACATGCTATCAACTTAATATCACTATACTGTATATGGATTATCCAATTCTATCCATATTTAGAAATATCAACCTATAAAAAATATTCCTAATGTTACACATCCTGAGGTTTTTGTCGACGATAAGACTTATATCACCGGATAAGTTAGTTTATACTTATCATTGACCGACACAAAACTAGTTTTTAACTATGTCAAGTTTCTTGCGATGAAGGTGAAACTTTGGTTGTTAGGCATAGGTTAAGGTAGATACCAGGTTAACAGTCAAGCTACTTAACTTCACCAAAATGGACATGTAAGTGTACAATTTATTTTGTATAAGCTTTCATTTCACCAACTCATAAATGATAGGACAAAGGCAACAGTAGTATACCGGAGTCTGGAAAAGTTTTGAGTTCTCTAACTAAACAAACAATATCAATAAGAAACAAGTGTAAAGACGTCAACAAGATTAACGTCAGAAAGACCGGTTCAAATAAGATACTTACCTCCTGTAATACCTGCTCCGATAGCACCTATGTCAACAGCAATGGTAAACACTTTCTGTTTTGTAACACTGTGCAATGCTATGCCTAATATAAGAAGAAGTAAGGCTACAGAGATAACAACAATTGTCTGATATATTCCATTCTGTATAGGACTTTTCCACGATTCTGAAATTATGAAAAAATGTTTTACAAACTATTTATTATCCAAATCGGAGCAATTAAAACATACTTTGCCTATCAGAGGGTGTTGGTTATCTCAAGCCACTCCTACTTCCTTAACTAAAAAAAAACCACAGATCGCCTATAGTTCTAAAACGCATGTTTAAAAAGTGAAATCACAAACATATTGAACATAGAGAATAATCAGTTAGGAAAGTCCATAATGGCATGGCAAAATTCAAATACAAAAAGCATAAAAAACGAATGGACAAGAACTAACATATTCCTGACTTTGTACAGGCATTTTCAAATGTACAAAATGCGTGTCTCACGTCAGAAAATTTTATACGTCACATATATTTGTTGTTCAATGTAAATAGCGTTCTATCAATCAATTCATCTATGCTCATATTAGTATGATTTGTTACATATTGTGGTAATGATCTACTTCAAAAATATTTGGGGTCAGTAAATGCCAAATAGGATGAGAGCTAAGATCAAACTTATAATTGACCCGATAAATGCCGTATTATGTCACTACTACACTATGTAACGAACTATAAAGGAACGTAACACCACTGCTAACAGTGTTTTAGAATGAGCCGGCTTACTTACCCAATTTAAATATAAATGGTCTCCATGGGTTCGGTCAACTAAATTTTTTATTAGAAATGCATATATGATAAGGTAATTGATGGTACCTTACGTTTTGGTATTTATTTTTGATAATTATGGACTGAGTTGAAACTGAATAATCTTTAAACGTTCAAAATGAAAATAACTTACACATTTATGAGCAACAGTGACTAAAGTTCCAGTAAAAACGAAATATAACGTTATAATACTGAGACTTGTGACAAAAGCAACATCACATTAATTTGTTTGTACTTGGATTGAGCATCAATGAAGGGTAACCATTTCCTGCTGCTAAGTAAATGTCAACCTTTGCAGAATATTTTCACTGTGAGCAGGTACCTTGAGTTAATAAAATTCATATACATTTGTAAACAAACAAAAAAAAGAAGAAAAAAAAAGCCACTTACGGATGTACTTAGGTGAGAGTTAGTGAAATTAAAAAAAAAACAGAATTTTAAGTTGATACTATAAGTCAGAAGAGTATTGATTAAGGATGTTCGCTACTCTGTTTAAAAATAACAAGCTTTTTAAAAGACCGTTATAAATTGAAAGTTTATAAATAAAGAAACTACAAAAGCAGAAAAAAATGGAGGGTCCGTGTGCTTGTTTTCAAGATATAAGCCATTGAAAATTTGGCGGGAAATAATTCTCTCTAGATTTTACTTTCACTTAACATTGGCACCTTATTTGTTTAAAAAAATATAAAAAAAATAACAAGGATTTCATAAGATTTGGAAATATGGCTTTTCAAATAATATGTAATAAAAAATTGAAAAGAAAAGTAGGGGTTAGTGGGCATTTTTTTTAATGTTAATACATGGATAAAACCAGAGGATTCCAAAAAATCTGGCAAAAATTCAAAAGGTAGAGGAGCAAACATCCTTAAGAAACAAAATAAGCAAAAAATATTGATATGTCTTGGAACTTCTTTTCCAGTTATTTGATATTTACAATATGGCGGGAAAAGGCTGACTCGGACCGTTTCCTTTATTTTTGCATTGGTGTTATTTGGGTCTGAAATCAAAAGAAAACATCAACAATCTGCTATAATTTTAATTAATGACTTTTTATGAGCTATTGAATTTTATATGAAAAACTAAAGAGGTGTCATGGGGCAAAATATTTTATTTTGTATTAATGTATCGAAAAACACCAAGGAGTCCGAATATGCGACACAAATGCTAAAACCTCATCTAAGTACATCCTTAAGATAAGAGTTTCGTAGGTATGTATTGCTGTACAAATGAAATATTGCTATTTGAAAACTTAAAACTTTACACAATAAGAAAATTGAAAAAGTTCAGAACCGTCCATATCATTATTATAGATAATTCAAAATATGAAGGACACCTCGCTGTTTTAAACGTTTCATAACACAGGATTGGTCCATTTTTCATTATTTTTTTTGATATATTTTATGATCAATCATTTGTCTATCGTTACTTAAAGTGATGACCATGATTGAATGCGATATTCACACATTTTTTTTAATACTTTTTTAAAATCAACTATTTTTCAGTTTATTTTTGTATTTAAGCTAATTAATTTTTTTCAGTTATTTTTGTTACATATGTAGGTCTCAAATCTATGGCGGGTTTCTAATCTTTGGCAAATGTGACGTTACAAACGTCACTCAAATCAAATATATTGCAGATTTTTGTTTTCTCCAAATTTATGGCAAGTTTTTGTTTTCTCCAAATCTATGGCAGATCTTTAATTTGTGTAATTTACTGGGGCAAAGAGTAACATATAACGTCACATGTGAATAGCGCAATATTTCATCATCGCCGCTGCTAACGATACTGAAATTAAAAGATTAGAGCGCCCTTCCAAATAAAGATACCAATTTTTATTTATAGACATACTCCCGTTGTCGTTCATTTCCACTTGTTTACGATAAGCCATTGATCGTATATGTACTGCCGTGATCTACATTTGAAAGAAATCTACCATAGAATTCGAAACAAAAAAACGCCATCAATTTGGAACGGCAAGACGTCACATTTGCCATAGATTAGGAATCTGCCATAGATTTAGAACTCACCATAGATTTGAGTCCTACATATATTTGAAAAGAGTTATCTATAATATCTTTACGTATACACCGAGCAATTAAGGTCAAAACTTTGATTTTACTTCCGAAATTTCATATCATTTCATAAATCTTAATCATTACGCAAATTAAAGGGGTGTAATGATAACTGTTGTTGTTAATTATTTTCAGGCGATAAAATTGCTCTTAACATACATTAATGTTTGCCCCTGGATGTTTAGCAAACAACAATCAAACAGTCAATCTACAGGCGATGAAATGCAAAGCTCAAGTTTCTTATAATTTGCCATATTCATGTCTTAAAGTATCATTTTGATAATCATAAGTTATTTAATTGAAACCAAAAATAATGTTTCTCATTTGGGTTTTAGAGATAAACAGTGTGTGTTACATCAATTCATGATTATTGTTATATAAGTAGCAGCATTTTAGAACTGGCAATGATTATTGAATGATATGCAAAACGCAACTGATACTTTTGTACACTTTCATAATCATCATAATCATATACTAGAAGATTTATGAACAAATATCATTCTCAGGTTTATCCACCATTTTCTACATTTGAAAATGACTGTACCAAGTCAGGAATATGACAGTTCTTGTCCATTCTTTTTTTATGGGTTTTGATATTTGATTTTGCCATGTGATTATGGACTTTCCGAATTGATTTTCCTCTAAGTTCAGTATTTTTGTGATTTTACTTTTTTCTCAAAACAGGATAAATGTTTAAAAGGAGAAATGCCAGGACTACCAGAGATATACAACTATCAAATATATTCTTAGATTGTTTTAACTTTTATGTTATGGGAATTTATAAAAATGCAACCACGATTCCGAAATGATAAAATGATATTTGTATTCGATTTAAGCTTCTTTTATGAAGAAAATTCAGGTACAATGGCAATGCGAGTTGAATATTTGAAACATTTTACATCAGTACAGAGATATACGTCAATGAGACAGCAACAGCATACATAATTCAATAAAAGACATCATACAGTCCCAAAATAATTGAATGTTTATATGTTCAATGTGTATAAAGGTCGTATCAGTCTGTGAATAAATCAACACCCACAGAAAATGAATAATTACACAAATAACATTTGACAAAATAAATCATCGAAAGAGTTCTAGATTTGATACAATGAGAAATAGAAAAAAACTTTTCCAGGCATACATTATCGAATTATGTTAGGCCCTAAACATATTAAACGAAACGTTTCTCAACAGTGTAGTTATTACCTTTATAAAAAAGTTTATTTAACCAAAAGGAAAAACAATGGCAAAATCCATAACTTTATGAATAACTTTCCTCAAAATGTGAATATCAAACAAACAAACCTTTAACATGTTTAAGTAAATTTCTGTCCATGGAATCAAATACTTTCATATTCAATCTCTTTAGCATGCTCAAATTGCGTGAGTATATGAGGTTTTTTTTATATTTAGTCACACGTTGTAGAATATTTTTTTTGATAATGAAAATATGACGTTCTTTGCAGTTTAAGTCGACATTGCAGACACGGTCATGCATATATCTACCTAGATATGTACAGCTTATCCCATTAAGCAAATGCAACAATATTTTATTTACTCGATGGAATTTTTTTTTATCTCAAAATAAGCGTTACCATGCAAATATGATATGTATATATGTATAAGAAATATCAAAGCCAGTAAACAATGTATATCAGAATAAAATGAATAACATGATTCAGAAAAAAACCAAAGTTTTGATACAAAATTTGCAATTCACATGTTACCGTACACGGACGTATACGCACAATCATAAAAATAACAAAAAATCATTTCATTTCAGATGATTGTCTAAATAGTGAATTTCAAGAAATTAAAAAAAATCCTTTTACGGTAAACAATGGGTATGCAAATGAAATAGAATTAATAAAAGCCTTCAAAAAATGTTTGTACTTTTTCTAATCTTTTTTTTATTGAACACAAACAATTAACCTCACCATCATGATGGGGATTTAATATTTTGGAATAGCTGCCGCTTCCAAGTTTTCCTTCATAGGCATTAGCATCTAAACTCGTCCACAATGTATGAAAATAATATACATAAAATCCAGGCGCAATTTCATCAAGATATTCATTCCATTTTACTCCAGGATTCAGAGATATGATTAACATCACAATTGCAACAATAAAAATAATCACATTAACCACTGGAAGAACGGCAACAGGCACTTTTAAAAATGATCTCACACATTTGGCCATTACGTCATGTATCTCTTTGCACAAACTTCCAGATACCGAGGTTTTTCCGTTCTTATATGAACTTCAAACCACGTGATCTACGTTTCTATTAGTTTTAATATCATAAAATGTATACTAAATAAAATCAAATTGAGTTTTATCGGTTTGATATATGCATTACTAAGTTTCAATAGTGCTTACGTAATAAAGTCAGCTGAAATCGTTGGTGTGATGGACAGTTTAAAGTTTTTGAATATATGATTTGAATTGTGCAAACATCCCGCTGATTCAAATTAGTAATGTATTTCAACATATGTATAAAGTTGAAGTTGAAGTTTGCATTTTTTTATTTGTTTTAAACAAAAATTTGATAAAGCAGTCGACAGAAACAGTTTTTTTTTTAAATTATTGATAAGGGCAAAGACGAGGCACTTATATTTATTTATTTATAATTATTTGTTACAGTTTGTATACTTCAACAGAATATCAAATATACCAATGCATTTTTCTCGTCCTTGTCATCAAAGATATTTTATGTCTGATTGAAATCATTTTAATCCAATTGAAATGAAATTTGTCTTTGTATGTGACAATGATAATATAATAAGTACATATTACATAAAAATAGATAACACTTGTTTAGTTATGCACCTTATATGATTAAATTCATTAAGCACATGAAGAACAAAGTTATGCATAATAGATATTTCAAATTAAATATGCCGTGTAAAAACGCGAAAAAAAGTCTCGTGTGTGATAAATTCGTTATACGGTTCACTACAGACCACAGAGGATGAGTACAATCTATTGCGTGTGTTTGTGTTGAATTTCTGTCATGTAGTGTTGTCATTTCAGCGATATATTTTAACATTGTCATAATGCGGGATGTTTAGCTAGCCATTTAACCTGGTTCAAACTACCATTTTCCTCTCAAATGGCCTGTTCCAAATCAGTAATATGGCAGTTGTTTTTTTCCGTAAATTCGATTCTTATGTTGCCGCTTGTTCTTGTGGCACTTCAGAGTTTTCCTGTTGTTACTTCTTTTTTCTCTTATATTTAATGTATTTCCCATTGTTGTAGTGTGTAACCAGGTTTGTTTTGTCTCAATCTATTTATGACTTTTAAACACCGGTATACTACTGTTACCTTTAGGTATCCGTAGACCAGAAAGGCACGACATAATTATTTCAGAACGTCACAGCCATCTTGACACTCACAAATATACAAAATAATGAAAATGAATTTTCAACAATTGCAAATCGTAGGTGTTTGTTTACTTTGTTGATTTTAATTCAATAAATCTTAGGTCAAGCTGACAGGTTTTGTCACAAACTGCCACTCGTAGATATATTGAATCCCGTCACATTCTTTATATGCGTTACTATTTAAAAGAGTCTGAAATTCATTGATTGTCGTTGTTTGCTGTCTACCATAATTGTTTATCATTTTTGATTTGTTTATAAATCAGGCATATGGCTTTTTCTTTAAATTGTTTTACATATTGTTATGTTGGTTCATTTATAACGTATTACACTGTAAAAAGTAAAATCACAAAAATACTGAACTTAGAGGAAAATCAATTCGGAAAGTCCATAATCACACGGGAAAATCAAATAACAAAACACATAAAAAACGAATGGACAAGCACTGTCATATTCGTGATTCAGTGCAGGCATTTTCAAATGTAGAAAATGATGGATTAAACCTGGTTTTATAGCGCTAAACCTCTCACTTTGATAACAGTCTCATCAAATTCCGTTATATGTACAATGATGCGTGACTCAACAGACATAATAAATGAAATAGTCAAAATATGGGTACAGCAGTCATCATCGTGTAACAATTTAAAAATGAAAAAATTAACAGAACACAAAAACATCTATCTACAAACACATTCATTGATTCGCGTGTCTGAAAATTTTATACGTTACATATATTTGTCGTTCAATGTATATACAAACAATTTTAAAATTTCTCATAGGTAATGTAAGCATACAGGGTTAAAAAATCAAATGTATGTAAGAAAAAATTTCAGAAATAGACCGAGATTGAAAAAAGTCCAAAAGTTATATAGAATTTATTAGAATCCACAAATAATTAATTCCACCACGATTGAATAATTTCGACGTTTGTGGTTCAACGTATTTTGTAATTCATAATAGAAATACATCATAATGACATAAAATAGAACAATATCATACTGACGGGATCTTTTAAAGTACAGAGTCATGTTATAAGAACCAGAGAAATACAAAAAGTCGCATATGCAAAACACATCAGCAAAAAACGAAAGACATACACACACATTAAAGGGATGTATAAGTACCGAGCCACGTTAAATGGATATCACATAAAACAATCTAACAGGAAATGTAATATTTGATAATAGAACAAAGACAAATGAAAGAACAATTAATCACGTTATTTAGATGACAAACAACATCAGTACGCAAAACTTTACATCAAGACCATCATGTATTATTTGTGAAGTTGATACATAATATTTATCAACAAGGTCTTGGTACCTTCCGATGAACTTTTTTAGAAAAAGGACGAGACGTTCTTGGACATACTCTTGGTTCATCAACTTTCTACTCAGACACTGATGACGTTTTACAAAAGTCTGAGTAGAAGCTGTAAGCTCTTAAATTTCGAATAAGTTGGGAAATATATATCCCCTATGCAGGTGAAGTTGGTATATTGCTACTAAGGAGGGGGAAATTTATAATTTTAAATTAAAATCGTCCCGTTTGTCATAGATTATTGTACTGATATTACTGTGTAAGTCATATGCAAGATAGAAGTCTAAAAATGAGGCGGATGAAGCCGTGTCTGTTGTTTCTAGTTTTGGGGGATATATAAATGGAACCCAATCAGAAAAGCTCGAATTGTTTATGGAAAGAACATCATCAATATATCTGAAAATGAAATTAAATAATCTAGCTTCTTTGATCCTCTTGGTTTAACAAGTGTCTAAAAGAACTCCGATTCATATAAAACTAAGAAGAGGTCGGCAAGAAGGAGCGCACAGTCTGTTTCCATAGGAATGCCGACAATTTGTAGGAAAAATCTACCTCCAAACTCAACAAATATGTTGTCGATAAGAAACTCCAGCATACTGACCACTTGTTCTTCTGTGTAGCATGTTTTACCTTTTTGTTTGTCACTATAAACGAAATATGCCTTATGAAATCCCAAAGTAATACATTTATAGCGTATGGTACCATTTTTTTGTTGAAAGGCATTGTGGATTATTTCTTTTAGGCGATTTTTCACTTTCACATGGGGAATATATTGGTGGTAGACAGGGTTGAAAAATCAAAAGTTTTGATAGAACTAATTTTCAGAAAAAGACCGAGATTTAAAATTCTCTAGAAGTTCTTTATAATTTTATAGAATCCACATATGGTTAATACCACTACGCGAGTAAACAGTTTCCCAGTATCTCTGAAGACCCTCTTTCACTGCAGACAGAAGTTAAGTCAATCTAATGGACAATTCTTCAGTGGCACATTAAGATGAGCCAGCAATATACCGTTGTTTGTACGGAATTTTATGAAGCTTTGTTATCCAATACAAACAAGGTAAAGAATCTCATCCTTGTCAAATGATATGTCTTTGTATGTGGGATTACCTGCGTGCTCCTTTATACCTAATTCTTTTACTCATTGTTAATGGCAAAACTGTCACATTTAGTTGCTTACATCTACGTTGTTAGTTTCTAAAGGATACTTGTATCATTGGCAAGCATATTGCATGATGTTGTTGGTTTTTTTTTATATAGCAAAACAAAATTGTAAGCTAAGCATTTCTTTCGAATATAGAAAAAATAAAAATTAACTCATCAATTCATAAACTACTGTGTGTGACAGTAATGAAAGCATGTGCTCATGAACCTTTATGTAATGGGTGTACATTTACATAGGGTTATTTTCCACACTTGCGATCCAAACAGAACATGCTATTGTACATAAAGCCAGGATCGTGTACAATCCTCAGAAAAAAAATCAATGCTATAAAAAAACTGCTTTAAAATAAGATAAAATGACGGTTTAGTTTGATAATTTCATGCTTTTGCATTTTATTACAAATGCGCACAATCTTCTCAGTCTGAAATATAAAGAAATAAAAAATGTTCTTCACTGTTTTTGTATGCCCTTACTAAGTATTTAAATCAGACAAAAATTGAAATTAACTAATCAATCAAGGATTTGTTGGTTTTGTTTCTCCTGATAGTTTAAAAAATAGTATGTTGTTCAAAAAAATATTTTTGGCAAACTTCTTTTACCTACCGTCTACCGGATAATTATCTGTCTCCTTATAGATATAATTGCGGCTAGCATAACTTATCAAGTAACTATACTAGCAGCCTAGATTTAAATATTTCTAATAATCAGATTTTCCCCAATAGCATACCAAACGTCTGATAAATACTTTAGTATCGGACGTATAAAAAATCATATATTTTTTTTTTACAAAAAGACCTTTTTGATCGAAATAGTTTGCGTAAAACATTAAGCTGATCCGTTGTTTTCTAAATCAGTTTATCAACATGCTTTTTCTATCTACAATCATTACTAAATATCTAGATGTTTTGTGCTACCTGTTCGTGTGTCAAAATGCTCAGTTTTGTCAATTGTGTTAACACGATCATTAGTTAAAATAACTATCTTTTAATTTGACGGAAAATCTGACATAACTGTTTTATTTAGATCACCAAAGCAAAATATTGCAATTATTCTAATTTAGGGCATTTTTAAACATTTGATCAAAATATTGAAGAAAATAAACTGAAGAATGCCGTTCCGACCTATAATTGATGTTTATCAATATCGATCGCAATTTAGTTTTTGACTCAAGCCACATACATGTACTCTCAAGTTGACAATTCACTAAATGATGACTACACATTCTGCAAAAATTACTTTATAATATATAATTATGCCACCCCAGGAGAAATGACATTTTAAAGTCTGGATATACATCCATCGGAATATGTAATATTTGAGTCTAAATGTGTTTCTGTAAAGAATGCTATATCTAAATCCAAAATATCGACAATATAATTCAGTTTAGTTCTTAGGCGCCTTACATTACCATTGAAAAATTGATAATGTTTTCTCTGATATTGTGTTGTGTGCAATATCTATCTCAGTACTCGGGTCCGGTTCGATGTCACCACATATTCTCAATAAACACAATAGCAGTATGTTAAATGAAATCAGATTAGCACAAGATCTAAAATGCATAGTTTAAGTCGTGAAACATTTGTTAATAATACTGAGAATTTCTCTCTCTCTCTCTCTCTCTCTCTCTCTCTCTCTCTCTCTCTCTCTCTCTCTCTCTCTCTCTCTCTCTCTCTCTCTCTCTCTCTCTCTCTCTCAAATAACACAGACTTTCATGTGTCTTGTAACAGGCCTATTGTCGTTCTATTCATTCTACGATGTCAACAACCTTTGTTAAATACAAGACAATGCATGTGGATGACAACCAGAAATATGACTGCTTTTTAAAACCAGATATAAACCGCCATAATTCGAATGATCATTCATGAAATTCAGATGATAAAAAATAATGAAAATAAAAGTTTATGTACAAAACGCAAAATTGGAACATCGTAAGAATGTTCGATGTAGCTGTAGTGTAATTAGATAATTTTAATTTGGTCACGAGAAATTAGTTTTGGTGTCATTTAAGTTGAAAATAGTTAGGGGAAAGAATAAAGTAATAAAAAACATAATAAATCAGAAAACAAAATGTGACATTATAAGACGGGATAGACATTAAAACACGTTTATAATTACAACATGTATATAAAAGAGGGACAAAAATACCAGAGGGACAATCAAACTCATAAATCGAGAATAAACTGACAACGCCATAAGTAAAAATGAAAAGGACAAAGAGACAAACAATAGTACACATAACACAACACAAAAACAATTAAAGAATAAACAACACGAACTCCACCAAAAGCTAGGGGTGATCTCTGGTGCTCCGGAAGAGTGAGCAGATTCTGTTCCACATGCGGCATCCGTCGTGTTGCTCATGAGATAACAAATCCGGTAAATCGTCTAATTCAGTAGGTCACATTTATGAAAGGGAAAGAGACTGTAGTTAAGACGGAAGGATCATAGTCGAAATCATTCGTGTAACGGTTATTCCATAATGGTCAACCAAATCGTGATGGCGTCCTAAAGATTTACGAAGAGAAGATTTCATCTTCACAATTTTGAACTCTTGGTTTAATAGCTTCCTTCTGAGCAACAACAACCTATAACAAAAATCATGATAGGAAATGCAAACACGGGAATATCGTATCAATTTGGGGATATATACACCTATTGCAGGTTCTGCTGGAATGTTGCAAGTGATTAATCAGTCACGTGTGAAGAATTGAGTTAAAATATCATGCCACATGTTAAAATAGCAAATAAATGAAATATAAGTAAGTAAACACAGGAATCTGCAGCTTAACACGTGTATTGAGGAAAAAAATATTTACAGCTGTAAATTGAAAACGAATATATTTATACATATATTTATAATTCAATTGATAATTTAATAATTGTGATATTTAAACCGAAGAAATTTAAAAGACATAATACTATGATGGAAACGGAATGTCTAAATTTTAAATCCGCTTTTATGTCATCACTTTAAAGGACTTCCCTACCAAGTTTATAGGATCATTCCTGAAGTTCCCACTTTCGGACGAGAACTCTCATATTGTTAAATCAAGATGGTCCGGTTAAGTGTCTAAAATAAATGTATTTCACCTTTGTCAACGAAATGTTATTAGTCTGTGCTAAAGATATTATCAATAGTTTAAAGTAATGGTTTCAGCAATACAAGTTTAGTTCATGTTTCCCTTCAATTTACTTTTCTTGCTGAAAACTAAATGCCTCTGACGATACCATAGAAAACGTACAATGATGAAAATCTTGCCGTCTTTAATCTCACCTATGGGATGTGATCTTGTTATATCTCTCGTGTCTAAATTCAATTTTAATTGCCTATGAAAAATACCAAGGATATGGGAACCTGTGTTTATAGGCTTGATAATATCCTTTGCCGTCAGATGGTGCAGGAATATTATGGAATCGGAAACTGCTTCTAAAAAATACTGTTCCTGTTTCTCGACTCTGCCTTCGAACATGTTTTATATGCTTTTTTAAAGAATTTATTTGGTCTGTTTGATTGTTAAGTTCAACATATTTTAAGATGAGTGCTTCTCTATTATTTTTAATGGTAAGTGAGTGAGGCAGAGTACTATCGTCAACGATCAGTTCATTTTTAGGTTGATTATATCAATTACTTTTTCAGAGATTAGGGGAATGATGGAGTCCAAAAACTCTTAGCAAATCAAAAACAACATCAGTTAACTTAAATCCTGTTTTATCTTACATGGGTGATATGATCTGTACAGAAATGTGACGTTCAGAAACGATAGATCTAGAACCAATCAAAGATGAATAAAGGTTGCCTGTTCTTGCTAAAAAAAATAACTTGTTTTAAGATAAGTTATCTGGACTACTTGATGGTTGGACTCTTTCACCACTATGTTTTGGAGTATTTTCAAAAGAGTCCAATTTTTATTGTTGTTGGTATTTGTCTTTCGTTACCTGGTCAGTCATTTTGTGTGTTATGATTTCCAATTCAAAATCACTTTCGAAATTCGTTGAAGACACTACTTGTTCACTAAGTATTCGATTAAATCTTAGAAACTAATGACACATAATGTCTGAAATAGAATCACAAAACATCTCAACATAATACATTATGAAATATAAATTGTCTCTTTTTTGAGTCTTCCACATTTTGCACAGCTTTATACTCAGAGGCACATTACTCAATATCCAGATATTTCATCTTAGATTCTAAAAAAAAAACAGAAATAAACTGCCCATTCACAAGACATTTTTTAAGTGGAGGGCATGATTTTGCAAAAGTCAAATTTCAAATCCTTAAGAAAATACAAAAAAAAAGGGATACACAATGACGACAAAAGAGAGAGATTTGGAATGCGCCTGTTACATACTCCTGAACCTGTTGGACTCACTGAGAGAGTCGAGAAAAAGATTTTAAAATAAATCAAACTAACAATCTTGAAATCATACATGTATATCTTATAAAATATCACTACATAAATTAAACGTTTAATTCAACTGGATGTAGTTTAAGCTACGAACGTATGTTTTTGTCATGTATCCGGTGTCACTTTCTTAATGCACACGCTTGATAAAGTTAGTTTGTCTAGCGATATATTGTGAGCATCTATTTAAAATCTAATAGAACTTTTAAATGTTTCAATATTTAAGTTATACTCTCAGACATTTATATATATATAAAAACATAAAGAAAAACAAAGGAATAAATTTCAAAGAGATAAAATTCATACTGTCCATTTAAATCAGCATATGAATGATATTAATATAACAAACCATAAGATCCCTAGAAAAAGAAAATTTAAAAGACGGAAACAAAAAACTGAAAGCATTGTTGTAAATTTGTCATCTAAAGAACTTACACGTGCTGAGGAATCTCTTTTAAGTAAAGGTTTAAACTTCTGTCCTATCCCATCAACTGTAAATAACTTTCAGCTAGACGAAGACCTAGACCAATTCGCTAGACGTTTACGCTTGAAAGATTTTTTCTACAATAGGGGCAAGAAAAACCTTGAAGAAGCCGGATTAACAGATTCAGATACTGACACCAATGAAGAAGTCACGCCCATCCCAAAATTTAGGAAAAAAAGTTCATGGAAACCACCAAAGAGCAAAAATGATAACTTGGAGTCATTTATTAACTACGTGAGGTCTGATATAAAGTCCTGTATAACAAATACAAGAAATTATAATTTATCCAAGTCAGAAAGTATAGCTTTGAAAGCGTTAAAAGATCAAGAGGATATTGTAATAAAACCTGCCGACAAAGGGGGCGCTGTGGTTGTCATGGATAAAACAGATTATATAGCAGAGGGGAATCGACAACTTTCTAACTCCATTTTTTATAAACAATTAACCACAGATCCAACGCTTAATACTATTCGAAGGATCAACACCATCCTTCAAGAGATGTTCGACAAAAAGCATATAGACAATGACACCTTTGATTATCTCCGACCTCTTGAGAACGAAGCAAAGGCCGGACGATTCTATATGTTGCCTAAAATACATAAAACGGGCAATCCAGGTCGACCAATTGTGTCAGCGAATAGTCATCCAACTGAAAAGATATCAGAATTTGTAGACCATCATCTAAGACCTCATGTGAAAGAACTACCATCATTCATTCAAGATACAACTGATTATCTCAAGAAAATGGAAAGCCTCAATCCTTTACCAATCAATACTATACTTGCATCCATGGACGTGTCTTCTTTATATACCAACATTCCACAAGACGAAGGAATAGCAGCCTGTGAAGAGGCATGGAACACTCGTAGTGAAAAAAATCCTCCTACTGAGTGCCTTGTTACACTTCTGAAACTAGTACTGGAGAATAACAACTTCTCTTTCAATGAAAAACACTATCTCCAGATAGACGGTACTAGTATGGGCACAAAAATGGCCCCGTCATATGCCAACATATTTATGGGCCAACTTGAAAAACGCCTCTTGGCTAGTGCTCCATATCAGCCCTTATCATGGTTCCGATTCATTGACGATATTGATTTCAAATGGACAGATTCACAAGAACATCTTAATGAATTTCTAGAACACTGCAACTCTTTCCACCATTCAATAAAATTTACATATGAATCATCTATGGAGAAAATAAACTTCCTCGATACTACGAGTTACATCAAGAACGGAACCATTATAACGGACCTTCATACCAAACAAACGGACAAACATCAATTCCTTTCTCCTAAAAGTTGCCATCCTAAACACTGCTCCCGTGGTATCCCATTCAGCCAGGCATTGCGAATCAAGAGAATATGCTCTACTGAAAATACGAAAAATGCTAGACTTGGACAACTTCGTAAACATCTAGTTGTTCGAGGATACAATAACAACATTATTGATAGCGCTTTCGAAAGAGCAAACAAAACTAGTCGCCAAGAACTTCTTGAGTACAAAGATAAGAATAAAGCAGCTAACAGAACACCCCTTGTACTCACTTACCATCCTGATTTTAAAAATGTGTCATCCATTGTTCATAAGCATTGGAAAATTATAGAAAATGATTTAAATCTAAAAAAAGTATTTTCTTCACCACCAGTCATGGCCTTCAGAAGACCTAAAAACATCCGTGACAAATTAGTGACATCTGTATTAACCAAGCAGCCTAATCCATCGCCCGGTTGCTACAAACAATGTGGTCGAAGGAATTGTTTGTGTTGTAAAGCTGCCAATACAAGCAGTTCTTTCATCAGCTCCGTTACTAAACAAAATTATACCATCTACTCTAATTCCAACTGTAAAACGGAGAACTCAATTTATATATTAACATGTGACACTTGTGGCATTCAGTATGTGGGAGAAACAATGGACAAATTTAATATTCGGCTCAATAACCATCGTTCATCGTACAAAACCAACAAAAACTGTCCTCTCACAAGACATCTTCGTTCAACGAAACATCCTTTTGATAATGTCACTTTCCAAATTATAGAAGTCAACACCGAATGGGACACCACGGCGAGAAGGAGAAGAGAAAACTTTTGGATCCACCAACTCCACACTTTAGAACCTGATGGTCTTAACGAAAAAGACGAAAAAAGATACAGGAAAGATAAAGAATAATTTAAAACAAAGCATCGTCCTTTTTATCCCGTAATATTGGCCAATGGACGTTGCTAACTTCGACTACCAATTATGTATTTTTTAAGGTAGCTAAATCCAAGTGCAACATGTACATTGAGCTGCAAAATTTTCTTATTTTCAAAGCAGCTAAATGCAAGAGGTCATATACATTGAGCTGCAAAATTTTCTTATTTTGAAGGCAGTTCAGTGCAACACAGACGTTGAGCTGCAAAAGTTTCTTATCATCTACATCCGATTTCACCTGGATAGATGCACGCTTGATAAAGCTAGTTGGTCTAGCGAAATATTGCGTTTATTTTCATCATTTTGTAAATATTATAAACATTCTTATATTTACATACTAAATAGTGTGTTAAAATTACATTGTTATGCAATCTATAATTTTATTTGTGTAATTGAATTAATCTCTGTACTGATTAATCCACACTCCCATAGATTTGTATGTCATGTGCTGCTATTTATAGGCACTTATATTATTATCTCCAGTAGCACGCATTACACAAATGTTTGTGTAATCCATTCAAATCTATCGCTATCTTTACAACATGGATAGCTCACAGCATTTCAAGAAATTAAGATCTTTAACTAAAAAGAAACTACAAACTGAACATCATTTATCTAACTTACAAAATTATATTCAAAGTAAAACTGTACCAAAAGGTTTAAACATCAAAGTGAGTCCCCAGGCACCGGGACATAAATCCAAAAGATTCATGAGCCGTTGGAATGAAATTCTGTTTAACTGTTCAATCCAGCTTCTTCAACTGTTACTTTCTTTTACAACCACAAATTACAAACAAATTGTAAATGAAATATCAGATATCATCAACAATAGTAACATTTCTCGTGACGATTTAGCAATAATTAAACGTCGCCTCGCAGATATTGAACAAATTGAACTATCAAAACATAAAGAAAAACAAAGGAATAAATTTCAAAGAGATAAAATTCATACTGTCCATTTAAATCAGCATATGAATGATATTAATATAACAAACCATAAGATCCCTAGAAAAAGAAAATTTAAAAGACGGAAACAAAAAACTGAAAGCATTGTTGTAAATTTGTCATCTAAAGAACTTACACGTGCTGAGGAATCTCTTTTAAGTAAAGGTTTAAACTTCTGTCCTATCCCATCAACTGTAAATAACTTTCAGCTAGACGAAGACCTAGACCAATTCGCTAGACGTTTACGCTTGAAAGATTTTTTCTACAATAGGGGCAAGAAAAACCTTGAAGAAGCCGGATTAACAGATTCAGATACTGACACCAATGAAGAAGTCACGCCCATCCCAAAATTTAGGAAAAAAAGTTCATGGAAACCACCAAAGAGCAAAAATGATAACTTGGAGTCATTTATTAACTACGTGAGGTCTGATATAAAGTCCTGTATAACAAATACAAGAAATTATAATTTATCCAAGTCAGAAAGTATAGCTTTGAAAGCGTTAAAAGATCAAGAGGATATTGTAATAAAACCTGCCGACAAAGGGGGCGCTGTGGTTGTCATGGATAAAACAGATTATATAGCAGAGGGGAATCGACAACTTTCTAACTCCATTTTTTATAAACAATTAACCACAGATCCAACGCTTAATACTATTCGAAGGATCAACACCATCCTTCAAGAGATGTTCGACAAAAAGCATATAGACAATGACACCTTTGATTATCTCCGACCTCTTGAGAACGAAGCAAAGGCCGGACGATTCTATATGTTGCCTAAAATACATAAAACGGGCAATCCAGGTCGACCAATTGTGTCAGCGAATAGTCATCCAACTGAAAAGATATCAGAATTTGTAGACCATCATCTAAGACCTCATGTGAAAGAACTACCATCATTCATTCAAGATACAACTGATTATCTCAAGAAAATGGAAAGCCTCAATCCTTTACCAATCAATACTATACTTGCATCCATGGACGTGTCTTCTTTATATACCAACATTCCACAAGACGAAGGAATAGCAGCCTGTGAAGAGGCATGGAACACTCGTAGTGAAAAAAATCCTCCTACTGAGTGCCTTGTTACACTTCTGAAACTAGTACTGGAGAATAACAACTTCTCTTTCAATGAAAAACACTATCTCCAGATAGACGGTACTAGTATGGGCACAAAAATGGCCCCGTCATATGCCAACATATTTATGGGCCAACTTGAAAAACGCCTCTTGGCTAGTGCTCCATATCAGCCCTTATCATGGTTCCGATTCATTGACGATATTGATTTCAAATGGACAGATTCACAAGAACATCTTAATGAATTTCTAGAACACTGCAACTCTTTCCACCATTCAATAAAATTTACATATGAATCATCTATGGAGAAAATAAACTTCCTCGATACTACGAGTTACATCAAGAACGGAACCATTATAACGGACCTTCATACCAAACAAACGGACAAACATCAATTCCTTTCTCCTAAAAGTTGCCATCCTAAACACTGCTCCCGTGGTATCCCATTCAGCCAGGCATTGCGAATCAAGAGAATATGCTCTACTGAAAATACGAAAAATGCTAGACTTGGACAACTTCGTAAACATCTAGTTGTTCGAGGATACAATAACAACATTATTGATAGCGCTTTCGAAAGAGCAAACAAAACTAGTCGCCAAGAACTTCTTGAGTACAAAGATAAGAATAAAGCAGCTAACAGAACACCCCTTGTACTCACTTACCATCCTGATTTTAAAAATGTGTCATCCATTGTTCATAAGCATTGGAAAATTATAGAAAATGATTTAAATCTAAAAAAAGTATTTTCTTCACCACCAGTCATGGCCTTCAGAAGACCTAAAAACATCCGTGACAAATTAGTGACATCTGTATTAACCAAGCAGCCTAATCCATCGCCCGGTTGCTACAAACAATGTGGTCGAAGGAATTGTTTGTGTTGTAAAGCTGCCAATACAAGCAGTTCTTTCATCAGCTCCGTTACTAAACAAAATTATACCATCTACTCTAATTCCAACTGTAAAACGGAGAACTCAATTTATATATTAACATGTGACACTTGTGGCATTCAGTATGTGGGAGAAACAATGGACAAATTTAATATTCGGCTCAATAACCATCGTTCATCGTACAAAACCAACAAAAACTGTCCTCTCACAAGACATCTTCGTTCAACGAAACATCCTTTTGATAATGTCACTTTCCAAATTATAGAAGTCAACACCGAATGGGACACCACGGCGAGAAGGAGAAGAGAAAACTTTTGGATCCACCAACTCCACACTTTAGAACCTGATGGTCTTAACGAAAAAGACGAAAAAAGATACAGGAAAGATAAAGAATAATTTAAAACAAAGCATCGTCCTTTTTATCCCGTAATATTGGCCAATGGACGTTGCTAACTTCGACTACCAATTATGTATTTTTTAAGGTAGCTAAATCCAAGTGCAACATGTACATTGAGCTGCAAAATTTTCTTATTTTCAAAGCAGCTAAATGCAAGAGGTCATATACATTGAGCTGCAAAATTTTCTTATTTTGAAGGCAGTTCAGTGCAACACAGACGTTGAGCTGCAAAAGTTTCTTATCATCTACATCCGATTTCACCTGGATAGATGCACGCTTGATAAAGCTAGTTGGTCTAGCGAAATATTGCGTTTATTTTCATCATTTTGTAAATATTATAAACATTCTTATATTTACATACTAAATAGTGTGTTAAAATTACATTGTTAGGCAATCTATAATTTTATTTGTGTAATTGAATTAATCTCTGTACTGATTAATCCACACTCCCATAGATTTGTATGTCATGTGCTGCTATTTATAGGCACTTATATATATATATATATATATATATATATATATATATATATATATATATATATGTGCAGTTCTCACTACGCAGAGATATACATATATTAATTTATAGTGATTGTATGCTTCTAAAAATAGATTAGCATCCTGTAATTAAACTGAAGAGAGAAGTAGATGATCATGTCTGTACACTAAAAAGAATACTTCGTGTATTGTATTAGAGATCCTTGTTCAATTCCTAGGACAAGGTCACACCTCCCGAAACGAAAGCTTATTTTTATCAGCTAGAGTTAGAGGAGGGGATAAGGTATCTGCGCAATGCTAGGCGGTGTTGTCGTAGAAGTTAGAAATAAAAAGTACAGGTTCCAGCCCCGGCGACGGGGAGGAAGTTACGAATTAAATCTACTCTAACATCGTTAGGTTGATTTTCTAGGCACTTTATATATCTATATAAATATAGATCTTTTAAATGTATAAAACACTCCTTATGAACTAATATGTCAGTGTTCTGTTTCTAAGAATCAGTTTCAAGAGAATTACACTACAATTCGACAAAACTTTGGAAACCAAACTTAATATAAATAAAATCAAATTGTTAAACGAAAGAAAAAGTATAGTTGGCAATGATAGTTGTTTAGAACCAATTAAATTTTACTCTGGTACAAATTCTTTCACAGTGACAATATCCCCTTTATTTTTCACTGATCGTTCTAGCTTTTTGGGTTCTGTCAATTGATTTGGACATTTCTTTGTTTCAGGTATAACTTCTGTTTTCTTTTGCCAAATCCATTTTCCATCGCCAAACGGGATATATAGACCAATATTACCAAGAATGAATGCACAACCTATAATCGTAGTGACAGCACTGTACTTTGCCAAGTTATATCCAACTTGCATCTCCTCCTTTTCTGGATGGTAGATTCCATTGGCCGGATCACTTGCCATTATGGATAACGCTTTAGGAATTCCGAGTTGATAATCACTAATAGCTTTCAAGGTAAAATAACCTATATAAACAAATTGAGACAAGTAAAAATCATATAATTAAACATGTTAAAAGTCAAAGGAATAACAAATAAAGGACCGTCACAAATGCTGGTCTTTTTTTCTCTTTATCAATATTTTCTCAATGCTATTCTCCATCGATGCATTACTTCTTGACATTCGTGGATATTTGATTTCGTGGTTTTGCCAATCTCTGTATACAAAGCCTATTGAAAATATGATATTCGTTGAACATTTGAATTCGTGGTTCACTTGTACCCAAGAAACTCACGAAAACTGATATCCAACGAATTATAATGAGTCCACAGTAGTCTGAGAGAAAAGGATGGGTCTTCTTTTTATAAAATGTATTGAATTCAATACCTGCAGTTTCTTTTAGATTGGTATTTTGTGTGTCTTGTTGATATGTTTTGTATGTCTTTTTAACCTGATGAATTAAACTAATTCCAACTTAATTTCATAGTTTGATTTTATGTTATAATATTACACCAATGTCCAAGGTTATGCAGGGGTTGATCTCTGTAAACATGTTTAACCGCGTCTCACTCGTGTGTATGAAGTTAAAATCCAACATTTTGCTGGTTTGTAGTGGTTATTGTCTGCCCTATTTGATTTCGATTAATTTTTTTTCCATAAATCATAGCTACAATTTTTAGTCTGTTATTGTCGGAAATGGTTTAGTATTTTGTCACATCGTGGTTTTGTTATAGCTAACCAAATGGCATGGTAATGCTCATTTTGAACGGTCGTGCGGTCACTTATATTTGCTCATATTAACGTCATTTTAACTGTGGTGGTTAGTTGCTTCATTTGCCTTCATACCTGGTCTGTTTACTGATATGAAAGAGTCACTCGCATTACACATTGCAGCTTTAACAAAATAAATCCCAGGAAATATAGTCATAAAAAAGGGACGAAAGATACCAAAGGGACCGTTGCTTCCTACAGTGTTAGACTTTTCCGGTAAAAAGGACATTCGTACTAATAATATTCAAATATAAACAAACTATAGTTTACCTCCGGTTATGCCTGTCCCTAAAGCAGCAACCTTTGTGATAGTACAAAACAGCTTCTGCTTAGTGACAATGTTGATGGTTAAAGATACGACCAATAAAAATAATGTACCAGACACTAGTCCAATAGCTTGATGTAATGTTGTTCGTGTAGGAACCCTCCAACTTTCTAGAAAGGAATCAAATCATCTCGGGTAATTATTCATATCTAATTATGACAGTATTAACAGTATTAAATATAAACTAAAATAAAATAGCATTATGTTTAAGAATTAAATGATGCAAGCTTTACTTAATTTTAGTATTTACATGGGTAGGCATTATATTCGTGATTATTTTTACCCGAGCGATAGTGAGGGCTAAAATAATAAAATAATAATACGAGTATAATCATGTTAAAACTACAATAAAGTATAGCTTGCATCAATTGTTTCGATTCTGATTATGACAATCAAGGTAAGCTCGATATCCGATCTCTATAAGTGTAGATCGTTTGTATTCTCTCTTCCATGAAGTCGCTTTTGTTTTGTTAAGAAGCAAAAAGATGGCCCAAAATGTGCATTATTCAAGAGTTTGTGAGTGTTTTAAGTAAATGAAATATATATTAAATGCATACTTATTTGATAAAAATCATTATTCTGCAGTAGTCAATATACGCATATGCAAACAAATTTAATTGGATTTAGAGCATGGGTTTATTCACACAGCAAAAGAAGCACGTCATATTAGATTTTTTCTATCACAATTTCCTCCACAACTATGTTTAAGACAAAACTCAATATGATCAGTAAAAATAAGACATTAAAACATCTGTTACAAAGCTATACCGAGTAGGTGAAAAAATCCATGGCAAAAAAGAAAAAGATAACAAAACATTAGTACACAAAACAAAATATAGAAAATAAAGACTACGCAACACGAACCCAAAATAAACTGGGGTCGATCTCAGTTGCCTTGGAAGGGGTATCAGATTCTTATAATCCGTCATGTTGCTCATGTTAGTACAATCCTGGTAATAATTAGAATTTATTGGATTGTTTGCCCGTTAGTTACGACTTTTACTAATCTTCAGTGTTATATATGGTAATATCTTAAAGCCTTTAACTAACAGTTACAATGTAGAAATAATAATCAAACATTAACAGCAAGAAAATATCTTCAAAAATTGAACATAGCAAAATTGACCGACGACTCCCAATTGCATTGTTTTTCTGTAATGACGATGGTTCAATCTTTGTATGTGGTTAAACTATAGATAAATAGCAAATCTCATCGGAAAACAATATCTACAACTAAATCTTTTTTTTTTCGAAATCGTTAGTAGATTCTTTAAGGAAGTGATCGGTCTTAAACATTTTGAATTTGATAATTGATTGTCCATTTTTGAAGACATAAATAAATCAAGGTTAACAACACATGCTCTCAGCAGCCATGGTCTAAAACAATAACGTTGACTAGTCCGTGTTGCCCTGGAGCAATAGCTCTAAGTCTCTCCGTACGTCAACATTTTTTTGTCATTTTTATTAGTGAAAAAAAAGACTCATCTGATATAAATGATGTTGATGTACAGTATTTGTATTTATACGAGGAAGATCCCTATCGATATCTAATTAAAAAGGGAAGAGGAAATTTTGACTCCTTAAATAAACCCATAAAATATAATAAATATTATTTTCTTATTGAATTATTTATAGATTTTGTAGAAATTAAGGATATGGCCAACTACGTCAAAACAAAAGATATGTCACAGTTCTTATTTAACTAGCACACGTTTTCAGTGAAAAAAATATATCAAAGATATTATAAATAAAAAAAGTAAATTGAGCCATTTAACACACACATTTCTTCATTCAAATGTTTTCAGACTGTTGTAATACAACTGATATTTTCACTGATTTTGCAGTTGAATAGTATTTTATTTTTTTCACGATCATCTTTCTCGATATACCGTATACGAGCCGTGTTTTATTTAGTCCTTGATTTCAATACCAATATACAATCTTATGTTAAAGGAGTAGGTACGGTAAGGGTCGGGTTTGTTCTCAAATTTCAAGTTCATCTGACGAAAGATTTTGGACACTTTTTAAACACGTAAAAGTCTATTTCAATTGATTCAATTATTTTCTTGTGAAAGATTTTAACTGATTCACTCACTAAAAACGCTCCCATTCAAGCTTAAATTTGAAAAATCTATCAAATATGCCAAAACTGCCACTTTTCATATGGTTTTTGTCAAAAATGAAAGTGGCCGCATCCGTGATCATCCTCGACCTATATATATGTATTACCATTTAACACAACTTACATTTCAATATAAAGAATGAACATGACTGCGGCCACTTTCATTTAAGACGGAAACCCTTTAAAATTTAACTAAAATGCTGAAATTGTGAAGATTTCAGTAATTTAGCACGATGCAAGTACCCGTTATATGTGGATTGTAATGCCGAAAACAGCCCATATTTATTTAGCAGAGGCATTATACCTTCCAAAAAATAACTCAATGTTTACATTTAAACAATTTTGTAAAACTGCTACATATTGGGGCCAAAAAGGGGTCTTACTGAACCTACTCCTTTGTTTTAGTATGTTGGTGTAAATATCGAAAAAAGCTAATAAGAGCTTAAACCAACTAAAATTGAAATAAAGTTTTCAAATCCTTACAAATAAACATGAAAATTAAATTGGTATCCCATAATATTCACATAAAATTGTTTGTTATAGAATATGAGAGAACAAAACAAAAATAATAAAGGTAAAGAAATAAATAAACTAATACATAAAAAGAATTATAAAAGAAATTGATAACAAATAAAAAAAAAAATAGAAAAGAAAAAAAAAAGACTTTAATAATAAACTATTAACTTATTGATACGAAATTTGTTTTTGCATTCTGAACTATTATAAATTGTATTTGATTTACAAATAGACGTTTCACATACTAATTTACGTTTTCCACAGCACATCCGAATTATCTGACCAAATGCGTTCTCTACATACCTCAAACCATGTATAATTCCGATAACGGATATGAAGTTCCTGAAGGGACAAAATGGATCATTGACATTAAATTAGAAGAAAGTTTTTTACCGTCATGGACGGGTTTTAGTAAATTCCAATATTTTCCTTTGCAAGGATGTTGTCGGTCCTTTTCCCCTACAAATGCAGCTACATCATAAGACCATAAGGTACTAAAATAATGTCCATATACTCCACTAAAGATTTCCTGGTTATATTCATTCCATGTAACTTCAGGATCCAATGATACCACCAACATAACTATCGACATAGAGAGTAAGGCAATACAAATAACTGGAATAATTTCTAGGATTTTTTTGACGACGGTTTTCCATAACTCAACCATTATTCCTAGATGTTTATGACCTGGTATGTGCTGGAACCTATCTTAGTAGATTTTTGTTTTATATATGTGCCGTCAGCATAAGCTAACATGTCATTGGTCCTGTGTTAATCCATTGTATAATATTAATAATACCTCAATTCAATAACTTTAAAAGGCCGCAGAATAATTATTTTTTCTTAATCCCTTATAATACCTTATATTTGATATTGCATGTCTACCAAAACATCCACATTATTTGAATAAAGCATTCATTCGTTTACTTATATTTCAGAACACGACAATATCTTTTAAGACGTTAATTCGATGCATTTAAAAAAATCGATCTGGACACTGGAAGAAAGAGACATCATGATGCTTTGTCTTCTTATCTTTTGACTTATATTTAAAAACATAATATCAACTTTCATTAAATATTAAAAAAAAATCATTCGTTCAAATGTCTTGAAGAACACTCAATATCATTTTCACATGTTACAAAATGTGTTATATTCTTATTTTTTTAAAGAACGAAAATGGTCATAGGCCTTCGTAATTATCCTTTCAGAAAATCAAAAGATATCATTTCATTTTTTAAAATTAAACTTACAAAAATTTAGAACTCCAAGTGAGATTCAAAACTAAACGCCCGTTAATTATGGAAAATAAAAAAAAACTCAAAACACGTATGGAAGACAATAATCATATTACTGACTTGGAGCATCCATTTCCTTATGGAGAACGTTGTGGATTGAACCTGGTTTTATAGCTAAATAAACCTCCTTTTTTCTGACAGTTGCATATAATTCCATTATGTTGACAACAATATGACAGCTAACAAACTTATCTAATAGGTAAACATGTCACAACTTGGAAAACAACAGTCAATATTGTGTTATAATCTTAATCACTCTCAAAACAATTAAAAAAACACCACAAGAATACATGTTTTAAGATGTGCTATATGCAATTCAAAATTAAATTACCAAAGCTGACAGTTTACCCTTCTATGAAAAGAGATGACCAAGATAGTGGTAGTTGCTTGTAATTCTTATTTTGTGTAAAACGAAAGCTTTTACACCAGAATTGTATACACGATTATACTATTTACCACTATATGTGACTTTTTTGCTTATTGTATCTGTTTGTTTTGTTCACGCATCATTATCAATATTATAGAATTCGATTCGACTGTCGTACAAGTGTGAGGTTTAGCGCTATAAAACCAGGTACAATCCTCCATTTTCTACGTTTGAAAATGACAGTACAACGACAGGAATATGACAGTTGTTGTCCATTCGTTTGATGTGTTTGTCATTTGATTTTGCCATTTGATTAAGGACTTTCCGATTGAATTTTCCCCGGAGTTCAGTGTTTTCTTATTTTACATTTCCCAGATATAACTTTAAATTACATATTGATAACAAATGAGAAAAGATCAACATTGAATGTTAAGTGACTTTTATTAGAGCAACTACTAAACTGTATGATATTTATAAAAGAAAGAGACAAGTTACTCAAACATACCACACTGAAAATTAGAGATTGAAGCTGAAAATTGTTAAGATCCAATTGTTGTTAAAAGTCTTTTAAACCAAACTTTTCATCACTAATCTTTCAATTTATGTGGACAACAGTTTCATATTGACTGTTTATCCTAGGACTATCAATCAACCCATCATAGACTTATTATTAGATACCAGGACTGACATTTTGTATATGCGCCCAACGCGCGTTTCGTCTACAAAAGACTTTTCAGTGATTCTCGAATCAAAAACAGTTAAATCCACTCTTTTTGTCTCTAAAATGTTCAGTTTATGTCTTACTTTTTTTATTTAAAGAATTTGAAAGCACTCCTGCTAACTAAAAAGTTATCCGGTATGATTTCAGGTTTGCATTCACAATAGTAATCAATTTGTTAATCATGTATTATAAATGATTGTTGTAATAGAGGCACTATATTCGTAGATTTAGAATTGAGATTATGATTTTCGCTATTCTTTCACATTGTCCTTTATATTTTTTCATTTTATTTACAATTATTACAATTTCATTATATTGACATTGATGTGTGAACATAACAAACAGATATTATATGTAAAAACCAACACTACTCCCAGAATCAGCTTGAGAACGATAATCACATTACATAGGGCAAAGTTTGTAAAGCAAAACTATGGAATAAAATAATTTCTTTTCCAATCAAACAATTGTCTACTGATCTTCTGTCTTAAAAGGTGACTAAAATTTATCAAGTTTAGAACATAGAATACAATCATATGTTAGTAGTCCAATATAAAAAAGGAAGGGCTTTTGAAGTGTTAAACATATAAACGCAGCATGGTAGAATAATCTAACCTATAAAGGGACATCAAATTTATTAATTCATGTCAACACAGAACTGCTTACAGTTTGTTTTGTGAAACGATCAGAAACGCAAAGTCTTATAGAAATAACATCGACAAAAATATGCATTCCTTTATGACCTGACAACTGTAGCGTTACTATACCCCTTCTGAAAAAGTATGTTCAAAAAGGTTTGGTTAGCTTTTGAAGTGATTGCCACATGTTGGTGCTTTGTAAAGAAAATTACAAGAGAAAATTGTATGTTAAAAATCTAAAAGTATAAGATATCTGCATTTTGATTTTTATTTATGAATGATGTCCTTGTACCGATGATAAAATTTAGTGAATGTTTTGACTAGTTTGTGAGATTGAAAACTCTGGTGAAATCAATATATTGTCAATTCTTTTTGTGTTATATTAACATAGCGTTAGGATAATATACAACTCAGGACATCCTAAATGCTACAAATGTAAAGTTGACATTTTGAGTATAAAAATATAAGTGTTTGCATTTTATTGAAGGCAGGACAATTTCGTGCGAAACTAACATTACCTCAAGAAGATGATATTTTTTCTAATTTCAAAGATGCTTATTCCAAACCTGAAAGCCTATAAAATATCTATCGATTTTTTATCATGATTTTAATGTTTCGAGTCAATTCTAAATAATAAATAAAGCCCACAGTAGTACACTAGTGATAAATTGCCATAAATCGATTAAGCAAACACAATGCGAAATTGATCAACTGTAACAGGGAGAAAAAGGGCCAAAAGAAACACTGACCTGCTACAAAACAAACGTCAACAGAAAAAAAGACCACTGATAACAACTGCCATATAACTGACTTGGTACAGGACATTTTGATAAATCAAATGTTGGGACTCTAATGTTGTGGCTAACCAAACCTCCTGTGTGTATGGTAATGTACATAAAAAAGGTTCTACAAGATTTTTAAAGTGATAACATTTTGATTGTTTTCAAATTTAATATACAAAAAAATGACGCGAGTATACGAACAATGAGTCAGCATTGTGCTGTTTTATTTTGTTTACAGATCTACTACTACTATTCATATGGTCTCTTTTCAATCAATTGGAAACATACAGCAGAATTCAGGGTTTCGTATTGTAGTTATTGAAATTCAGCATATGAAAACATTGAGTTTTATTTCTTTCACCTTGAAAAGTTTTGGTAGGAATTTTGTCAGTAGTGTTGCACACCATTTTACAGAAACATCAATCTGGTTAAAGAAATACGAAAATATTTTCGATGTAATAGTATAATATTTAAAATTTGAAATTATCTTCAGAGTATTTGTTTTATGAATCAGTATGGCTCTTCACAAAAAAAGATTTTGCAGGACAATAAATTGTATCCATGATTCTATTTTTATATAAAAAAATAGTCGTCTGGAAATAACCTTACCCTTATATTTCTGTAACGCATTGGTTACTTTTACCAGAATGAATGTAGCATAAAAATGCGCAGCTCCATTATTTTTAATGGTTATATAAATTTTGTAACCTAATTGAAAACAATCTTATAGTCTTTTTACTCTTTTTAAAGGCATTTTTATTCAAGGCACTCCTGTCACACAAAAAAAAAATCAAACGATTTTACGTTTTAAACTAGGAATGTTCTGCAAACAGGATAAATATCTAAATACTAAATAGTCATTAGCAAATATACACATTTTTTTTCTTTTCACTCTTTTAGAACAATAACGTTTCCTTTCGTTGTTTTCACCTATCGACGTTGCTGTGAACTCTATGGTGTTAATTCAGTATTCAAAGGAACACCTCTCTCGGTATCTGGTAATATATCTATTTTCGTTTGCCAGATCCATTTTCCTTCTCCAAATGGTACGTAAAGACCGATAAAAACTGTCATTAAAGCAGATGCAACAATCATCAATAAGGAACTGCTCTTGGCAAGATAAAAGCCTATTTCCATGTTCTCTTTTTCCGGAAAATAATACGGCATTGATCTTTTTGCAATAGCGCCAGGTATGCCATTCTGATAATCCTGTGTTGCCTTGAAACAAATTAATCCTGCAAAGTATTACTGAAACATTCAAATATTCTGTAACAGTTAGTACAAACAATTGCATTATGTCCTAGCCGTTTTTTACGTTTGATTGAAATATGGTTTGTATTGTCTCAGGTTTTCATAGTTTAAAATTTAGATATGACGTCAAATATTGTGCTTTACTTTGGCTTTGCCTCTAAGTCTAAACCATTTTAAATGAACAATTGATTTCTTGCCCCGCATTAGCTAAACGTTTTATCTTTTTTAGTATATAAACTCTTCTTTTCGTTAATGTATAAATTTTCGATTTTCAAATACTTTGATCTGCAATATACTGAACATATTTTCTATTTTTTGAAATGCACATTTGTTGTATAATAGTTTAACAAAGAAGATGAAATGGGAAAAGAGAAGAGACGGTATAAGATAAATAATGTGTTTCAAATGAGGAATATGACAATGTTTCACTGGTTACGTTGTTACCGTCGATTGATAGCATTTAAAGGTTTGGCGGTTCTTTTTTTTACTGTAGTTTGGAGTTTTGTTTGTGTTTTTTTTTTATAATTATGTGAAATACCTAAGAAAGACACCATTGTAATAAATTTTGACACATTTGCGAAATTAAGACAACACTGATAATAACACAAAGGTTTTTGTTGAAACATTTGCTTGTTTATTTGTATTTATTTCTACACTAAATATACATGATCTATCTTTGATAACCTTCTCCATTCTGTCTACAATGAAAGATCCGATGTTTTCATATTAACAGTGTTCTTAGATTAAGCTTAATAATCAGAAGTAACGAAAATATAGCATGTAAGCATTTGCATTAGAATTGATAGAAAACCCTTGTTCCGTTAAAAACCCATACATAGCATCAAACCCAAATTAATACTTTCAAATTAATTGAGAATGATATAAATGGATTTTAAATGAAACCAAATACTACTTGTATCAAAACACTTGAAATCAAGTGATGACAGTCGCAATATTTTGACAGATAGGACATATCTTCACTAAAATTTGATGTCAAACGATGAGTGGTAGATACTGAATCACAATACTGTTACAAGAACAAATAAAAAAGAACATACCTCCTGTTACGCCAATTACTACAGCACCTACGTTAACAGCAATGGTAAACACTTTTTGTTTTGTAGCAGCATGTAATGCAATTCCAATTATTAGCAAGAGTAAGCTACCGGAGGCAAAACCTATTGCTGTATATATTCCATTCTGTGTAGGACTCTTCCAGGTTTCTGAAAGTAAAAGAAAAAGTATTTCTAATTTTTCTATAAAATTTATAATAAGAAACAGGTATTAAAAATGTTGATGTAATACTACTGTTGCTAATGTTTTGAATGTATATGTTAGTGCCAATAAGTAAAATAAAGCATCACAATCAAATCCTAGGCAATTAGCTAACGCGCACGTATTACGTTTTGCCTGAAATGTTCAGTCATTTAGCTTATTTCCGGAAATTTGATAATGAATATTGAACATATTGCTAAACATCATTTCAGACAATAAATCAATTATTGAGGTTTGTTAATCTTCCAAATACATGTACATTCGGTAAAAATTCTGATGAACAATATGTGTTTAATTCTATATGTCAGCCAATTTGAATCTAGGAAGAAAATTAACACAAAGAAAAATGTATTATGTTCATTTGGAAAATAATCAATAACTTTCAAAATCTGAAAATAAGGCAGTTATTGACTGTTAGAATTTAAAATGGTATGAAGTTTTTAACCATTGGATGTTAAAAAGACTGGTTACTAAAGCATAAGAGATTGATCAGAGAAGTTTCAAAATTTATATTTTTATAGAGAATAATATATTATGGTATTTTGTGAAAAAAATAAGACGAAGAAATATGTCAAAGTGGCTTATAGTCATTTTAAACCGCAGAATTGAATGACATAATAATTGCTCTTCAAAAAAATTCCATGATTATCTTGTTTGTATGTGTTCAAATATCTTTATATGAAATAAAACCGAAATAACCTTCTTTAAGGTTTAAATTTTTTGAAAAGCTTTCGAAATGCTGTTTTTACTCAAATGCATATATATTTGACACTTTTTGCCTCACTTTATAAAAGTGCTAACAAAATACTTTAAAAGTGCTACAGCCGGGAAGATTTTGGAGTTCTTGTATTTAAATTTAAATTGAAAGAAGGACGAGTGAAAGACCAAAGCGCGTTTTGTAAGCGTTTTCCTAGTCTTTTGTTTAATTGAATGAAAACAAAAGATCTTTCTAGCATGATGCAGATTTAATATTTTAAAATATCTTCGGAAAAATGTTTGCCCTCATAGCATTGGCATTATTCGTCCACAATGTCAAATGAATGAATGACAAACGAAAGACTGAAACGAACTTTTTAACGTTTTCCTAGAATTGTTTATAACATGAAAATAAAACACCTCACCATCATGATGTGAATTTAATATTTTTGAATAGCTTCCAGAATAAAGTTTTCCCTCATAGGCATTGGCATCTAAACTTGTCCACAATGTATGAAAATAATAGACATAAAATCCAGGCGAAATTTCATCAATATATTCATTCCATTTCACTCCTGGATTCAGAGATATAACCAAAAGCACAATGGAAACAGTAAAAATAACCACGTTTGCAACTGATATTACAACAAGAGACAACTTTATAATTGAATTTACACATTTTTCCATTATATTTGTCTCAATCATCCAAATATCCAGATTATGCAGTTTAGATATGAATTTTAAGTCAGGTTTCTGTTGGAAACAAGTTACAAACTAGGCCTTTTGTATATGTTGAAATAATAAATTACTTGAGTTGTGTAAAAATTCAGTAAACGATTACAGGGATATAAATTTAAAAAAAACAGTAGAAAAACCATCAGCTAATGTAACTTTGACCCTAGATGAATTTAAAGATCCTTTTTGGTCAAATAGCTCATACATTCGTGACATATTAACACATTCCTGTCTTGCTAAAGTTTAATTTTGAGCAGTCCTTATTGAGGTAAATCCAAGATATCATTTTGAACGCACGAAATTCATCAAGTGTTGTATTCATTTAATCTTTGAAACAAATTAATTAACGATAACTTCTGTGTTGTTACATATACATATAGTTTATGTTTTGGTGTACATAGACGGGTCATATACATGCATATCTATCAATAAATTCTTTTGTGAGAAGAATCGATCCAAACCACCATATTGTTGTACTCGTCGTTACTAGTTTGGTTTTTTAATCAAGATTATAAGTTTTTAAAACGCATGAAAAATCATCCTTTGCAACAACTTAAGAAATCATCCTAACAGATACCAAATCGAATACAGGTTTATCAACTTCAGGTCACCATACGTTCTAATCCAATGACCGAAACCCATTCCGCATAGTCAATGTTAAAGATATCGAGAAATAGAATGTGAAAAACAAATTCAAACGTATATATAACAATACGAACCTGTATGGTATGTGCATGTTTATCTAACTCTTTGGGGTGATGGACTTGGATTGATGATTATTACACATACATATTTTCTTAAAACCTTTTCAAGATAACTAGAAAAAAACCCGCTACATTTTATTGCAAAAACAAATTTTAACAACAAAAATGACAGTTAATTTAGTAATAAAAAAAGTTCTGACATTAAATAAATGCATTTAAAAGTTATAACATGTTACAAAGAAGTAACCTCAGAAAGATGTTAATGTAGATCGGCTATTTTAGTTCTTTCATATTGCAGGCTGGATTAATGTACTGCGCCGTTTGTATAAGTAGGTATAGAATTTCGTTTGTGTAAAAATTCAGTGAATGATTAAGGAGAATTCAGAAAATTCAAACGACTCAATGGTTGGTCTTCTGTACTAAGAATTTTGACTTTTTTACATTTATGTATACACGACGGGTGCCACATGTGTAGCATATACCGGTTTTTGGTGGTGTTCGTGTTGTTCAGTCTTAAGTTTTCTATATGGTGTCTTGTGTAATATTATTTGTCTGTTGTCTTATTATTTTTTAGCCATCGCGTTGTCAGATTATTTTCAATCAATGAGTTTTCCTGTCACTCTGGTATCTTTAGTCCCTTTTTTAACACTCAGTCAGAATATCACACCGGGTATAAAACAAATGCGTTGAAATTGTTAAAAGTAAAATCACAAAAATACTGAACTTAGAGGAAGATCAATTGGGAAAGTCCATAATCACATGGCAAAATCAAATAACAAAACGCATCAAAAACGAATGGACAAAAACTGTCATATTCCTGACTTGGTACAGGCATTTTCAAATGTAGAAAATGGTGGATTAAACCTGGTTCTATAGCGCTAACCCTCTCACTTTTGTAATGACAGTCTCATCAATTTCCGATATTTTTACATTGATGCGTTAAATAAACAGACACAATAAATATAATAGTCAAAATATGGGTACATCAGTCATCATCGTTTAACAATTTTAAAAGGAACAATTTAACAGAACACAAAAACATCTACTATCTACGAACACATTTATTGAGTGTCTGACGTCAGAAAATTTTATACGTCACATAAATTTGTCGTTCAATGTGCGTACAAACAATTTTAAAATTGTCATGGGAATGTTAGCATACAGGGTTAAAAAATCAAAAGTATGTAAGAATAAATTTAAGAAATAGACCGAGATTTAAACTAGTCCAAAAGTTATATATAGAATTTATAAGAATCCAAAAATAGTTAATTCCACTACTTGATTGAATGATTTTGACGTTTGTGGTTCAACGTATATTGTAATTCATAATAGAAATATATCATAATGAAATATAATAGAACAATATCATACTGACGGGATCTTTTAAAGTACAGAGCCACATTATAAGAACAAAAGAAATACAAAAAGTTGCAAATACAAAACAAACCACAAAAAAAATAAAAGCCAATACAAACACATTGACGAGATGTATAAGTACCGAGCCACGTGAAACGGATATCACATGAAACCATTCAACAGTAAAAGTAATATAAATAATAGAACAAAGACAAATGAACGAACTATAAAACACGTTGTTAAGATGATAAACAACATCAGTACGAAGAATCTATACATCAAGACCATCGTGTATTATTTGAGAAGTTGATACGGAATATTTATCAACAAGATCTTGGTACCTTCCGATGAACTTTTTTTAGAAAAAGAAAGAGACGTTCTTTGACATACCCCTGTTTCATCAACTTTCTACTCAGACACTGATGACGTATTACAAAGTCTGAATAGGAGCTGCAAGCTCTTGAATATCGAATAAGTTGGGAAATATATATCCCATATGCAGGTGAAGTTGCTATATTGCTACTAAGGTGGGGGAAATTTATGATTTCAAAATTAAAATCGTCTCGTTTGTCATAGATTCTGGTACTGAGATGACTGTGTAAGTCAAATTCGAGATATAAGTCTAAAAATGAGGCGGAGGAAGCCGTGTCTGTTGTTTCTTTAATCTCTAGTTCTGGGGGATATATTAATGGAACCCAATCAGAAAAGTTTATGGAAAGAACATTTATTTTATTGTCGATAAATTTAATTTTAGAAAAAAACAAAACATATGGACATATCTACATATCCAAAACCGGCTTGGTGTGGTAAGGTTTTAGGAAACCATCCATTCTTTGCGCTGAAAAAATATAATGAGCCACATTCCTAACAATAAAAAGGAATAACTAAAATCACTTTTCGTTGTTCATTGCCTTTTCAAAGTCGTAGTTTGCAGAGATTTTGGCACATATCACAATAAGATAAGGTGCTATGTAGATGAGCAGATACTGCAGTTCATTCCAACGGCGGTATGGGTTCCAACTTCAAAGTTTCAAAATTCTAAAAAAGATGAACCAGAAATGGCCCTTATCATATCTTGTCCTTTCCACAGACAAATCAAGTTATTAATCTTATTTTTATACAATGCTTAAAAAAAGTATTTGTCAAAATGGTACGATAATAACCATACTCTTCACCATAGACTGAATGACATTTAAGTTATCAATTGATATGATCATCATTTGCTAGTATAGATATATGTTTATTCGAAACTTTGAAGGCGCATATTTCAATGTAAAATAATTTTAATTTTAATATAATGGTGAATAATCCTTATTTTATAAGCTGATGGCCAACAGATAGCTTGGTATAACTCTACATGTTTTGTGACATTTGAAAATTGTATTTTTATGCGAAATAGAACCGACGGTGACAATCTCGGACCATCACAGGGTTGACAGGGGTGTTTTGGTGAAGGTAGATGAAAAAGTGTAACCCATGATAATGCACGGTAGCCATACACAGACTATATAAAAACGAGGTCAATACTGAGTGTTGACAGAGATTATAAAAAATATATTTATCACATCATTCAATGACATTTTGTGGGATTGATAACTTGTACTTTGATTGTTAACAAAATGCAAATGATAACTTCGTAGAATTCACATTGAATATAGATTCAGGTGACATTTAATTGTAATACACACCCATTATTAACATTGAAGCGGGTAGTTCTTTTGAATTATTTCATAATATTTTTCAGTGAATTATCATTAATAAATTGTATTACATTTTAATGATAAACATGTGTTGGTTTTTCTAATAAAAATGCGGGAACAAATGTAGTGATTCTTATTTTGTCTGCTTTATAGATATGTCCTATCTCTGATTGTGACATTTTCACTGAGTGTACATGATACACATGACAAGGAACGCATACCTTGTTGACGCAGTCGGACAGTTTTGTATTTTTGTCTAATTTGTACCGTCGTTCTGAATTCATGAGCTTAAGCTCATATCTAAAAAGTAAAATAACAAAAATACCGATATACGAGGAAAATTATAAACGGAAAATCCCTAAGCAAATTAATCAAAAGCACACACGAATAGATTCAAGCATTTTCTTATGTAGAAAATGGTGGATTAAACATGGTTTATAGCTTGCTAAACCTCTGACCTGTATGATAGTCGCATACAATTACATTATATTGACAACGATGTGTGAACAAAACAGACAGAAATAATAGGTAAAAATGTCAAAAATGTGTCAGAGCAGTCAACCTTTTATTATGTTAATCACTTTAAAAACATGTCAACAAAGATAAAGTACTGTTGCTTCGAATCTACAAGTAATAAATGTACCATTGCGAATGATTCTTTTATTAATAAATAATTGACAATTTATCTGCGGTGCAGTGTTCTAACAATCACTTTGATAATAAGTTGTTCGCTGTTTTTTTTTACCTACATAAACACAATTACTCCTATAGGTAATAATCAGTTCGCTTAGTATTGAATGCACCATTTGTTTGCCTCAACATCCCCAACATTAAGCATCAGTTCTTTATTTTGAGCTTATTAAGTATAAGATACGATGCACAAACAAGCAAAAGGAAAATATATATGAAAATACGACTTTGATCTTTGCACTCGGCACCATTTTTATGTTGGTGTACGAAGAACCTCAAATCAATATATCCTAGGTTTCCATTACTTACGGTTAATGCGTTACATTCATATATCACGTGTGTCAAATACAAAATGGGAAATAACTCTAATATGAAATCTCAGTATCGTTTCCGTTGAAATTGATTGAAGCATCGAAAAATAAATTTGCCGATTTATTTTACGGATGCGAAGGAGATGCACTCACGATACAAACAGTGTACGGGGAGATAAATCTGACAACAAAATAAGTTCGGTTAAGAAGGGTAAAATTTAAAAGCGGATACACTGTTCGATAAAAATTATCCAATATCTAAGCGACTTGTTTCAAAACTGATTTACACTTCAGAAACAAATTTGACGGAAAAAATAATAGTCACAACAATGAATAATAGGTCTTTCACTGAAAAGTTGACAGAACTAAAAAGTAAAATCACAAAAATACTGAACTCAGGGGAAAATCAAATTGGAAAGTCCCTAATCACATGGGAAAATCAAATGACAAAACACATAAAAACCGAAAGGACAACTACTGTCTTGGTACAGGCATTTTCTAATGAAGAAAATGGTGGTTTCATAGCGCTAAACCTCTCACTTTGTACGGCATTGTCATCAAATTCCGTTATATTTAGAATAATGCGTGAACTAAAGAGTCATAATAAATAACATAGTCAAATTATGGGTACAGCAGGCATCATCGTGTTATAATTTTAAAAGAAACAGTTTCGCGTGTCTGACGTCAGAAAATTTATACGTCACAAAGTTTTGTCGTTCAATGTTTATACAAACAACTCGAAAGTTTCACATGGGCAATGTTAGCACACAGGGTTAAACAATCTAAAGTATGTAAGAATTAGTTTCAGAAATAGACCAACATTGAAAATAGTTCAAAAGTTCTATAGAACTTATAAGATTCCATAAATGGTTCATATCTTTACGTAATTAAATAATTTTGATGTTTGTGGTTCAACGTATTTTCTAATTTCTAAAAGAAATATAACATAATGCCATATAATAGAACAATAACATACTGACAGGATATTATAAAGTACAGAATCACGTTATAAGAATCAAGGAAACACAAAAAGTCGCATATACAAAGCACATCAGCAAAAATGGAAGATAATACAAACACATTGACGGGATGTATAAGTACCGAGCCACGTGAAATGGATATCACAGAAAACAATCCAACAGTAAGAGTAATATCAATAATAGAACAAAGACGAATGAAAAAACAATATAACACGTTGTTAAGATGAGAAACAACGTCAGTACGCAGAATCTATACAACAAGACCATCCTATATTATTTGTGAAGTTGATACGAAAAATGCATCATCAAGGTCTTTGTACCTTCCGAGAAGTTCTTTGACATACCCTTAGTTTATCAACTTTATGCTCAGACACTGATGACGTTTTACAGAGTCTGAGTAGGAGCTGCAAGCTCTTAAATATCGAATGAGTTGGAAAATGTATATCCCATATGCAGGTGAAGTTGGTATACTAGTATTGCTACTAAGGTTGCGGAAATTTATAATTTCAAAATTAAAATCGTCTCGTTTGTCATTGATTATGGTACTGAGATGAGTGTGTAATTAAAATTCGAGATATAAGTCTACAAATGAGGCGGAGGAAGACGTGCTGTGGTTTCTTTAATTTCTAGTTAAATGTCTCTTGTGATCTTAGACAAAGACATATAAATATGAAAATAAGAGATTTGATACGATTTTTACTGAGACAACTAACAACCGAGATTCATATTTATTAACAAACTCTTTTGGGATAGCCTTATAACTCAGGCTATTTACAGTTTCTGATTTTCTGATGTACATAGATGTGTGATGCAGAGAAGTTAAATAACGTTATCATCTCTCAAAACAGACCAGAATATCTAATGCCAGCAATAAACCTATTATTGGGCAAATACGTTCAATTTTGAAACAGTCAATGCATCATGTTTTGATTATCTCGCTTTGAATAAGAAACCATTTAAAGCAATATTGGTACAGGTTCAAAATAGTATCAGTTACGAAAGGAAAATCAACTTAGACATTTTACTGTAACGACTTATTATAACACATAATGTAGCACTTTAACTGCAACAAAAATGGTTCATTCGCTATTTCGTATGACGTTTGCATGCACCCGATGATATTTGTAGCCCAGTTCACAAAGAGTTATTAATTCCGTTTCTTTGAAAAACAAAAACTGGTATATATCTAACTTTTAACTTACTGCTATAGTACTTCGAAACTACTTTATAATTTCAGTACCACAGTTTTATAGTTCTCGAATATATTGCTACCTCATAAATTGCTCGTGTAGTAATTCATACATAAAAACTAATTTAACAAATTCAAATCTCCAATGTTATTGTACTTAATGATTTTTTTGTTTTAGCTTTAACTTCATCAAGAACGCCCAAAGCAACATATTTGAAAGCCGAGGATATATAAGTACCGAAACAGTCGAAGAGCTATTTGACAAAATGAAAACCTAAAACAAAAGCCAAATCCATCGAAGGTCAACTTTTCCTGAGGGAGTTTAAACCTCTTTCTTTAAAGTTTCGAAATCTATTAACGGACAAAGGAGTAGGTCCGGTAAGGGCCGATTTCGGCCTCAATTTTCAAGTTCATCTAACGAAAGATTTTAGACACTTTCTAAACACTTAAGTGTCTATTTCAATTGATTCAATTAGTTAATGGTGAAGATTTTAACTTAATTAGTCATTTAAAACGCCCCGATTCAAGCTTAAATTTGAAAAATCTATCAAATATGCCAAAAATCGTCACTTTCAGATGGTTTTTGTCAAAAATGATAGTGGCCGCATCCGTGTTCATCCTCAACCTTTATATATATTATGTATTATCATCAAATACAACTTACCTTTGAATATTATGAATGAACACGAATGCGGCCACTTTCATTTCAGACGGAAACCGTCTAAAATTTAACTAAAATGCTACAATTGTGAAGATTTCAGTAATTTAGCATGACTTAATGATGCTAGTACCCGATATATGTGCATTGTTTTGTCAAAAACAGCCCATATTTATGTAGCAGAAGCATTCTACTTTGCAATAAATATCTAAACGATTATATTTTCACAATTTTCTAAAACTGCTATATTTTGAGGCCAAAAAGGGGTCTTACTGAACCTACTCCTTTAGAAAAACCATATCATTGTACATGTAGTACTATCTTCTGCTGTTAGATATGGTACTAAACTTGTAAAATAATTGGAAAATACTTCATAAGTAATGTTTTAGTTCAGTACATGTTTACTAAATTGAAGTTATAGTGCTTAACACATCTCGGCAAGATAAATTATCCAGTCTTTTTTAATGGATGTGGCAAATTTCTGTTTTCCGTTCAGTGGCAAATCTAATGTATATTCAGGACGAGAGTTTCATGAAGAACTATGTATGTAGCTCCTGCCTTGTACACGACAGAGAGACTGGGTGGATTCTTAACTTGTGTCTTCCTCTGTTGTGATATCACACTATTGTTTCAGATAAGGATGGAAGTTGGTACCTGTCTACACATTTAAGCCCGCTTCATTTGTTTGCACCTGTCCTAAATCAGGAATTTGATGTTCAGTAGTTGTCATTTGTTGATGTGGTTCATAAGTGTTTCTCGTTTTATATAGCTTAGACCGATGGTTTGCAGGTTTAACTGGTTTAAAAACTAGTCATTTTGGGAGTCCTTTATTTCGTACTGTTCGGTGATAGCCAAGGCTCCAGGTTTAAGACCTATTTTGACCTATAATGGTTTACTTTTACAAATCGAGACTTGGTAAGATAGTTGTCTTATTGGCACTCATACCACATCTTCTTATATCTTATTCTAAAGGTAATAGTCATAAAGAAGACATTTCACATCATCTGCGCAATCTGCATCTGAGATTTTACTCATACATGCAGCTTGCTTGGCGGAAAAGCAGCAACTATCAATGCTCTTTAGTCTGAACCGGACGGGATCACACCCTCGAGACAAGTACGCTACAACGAGAATAGCGGTGTTTCGATACTTGAGAAATTTGAAGTATAATAAGAGCAGCTTTAACAATTAACAAGTGTCTAGGTGGAAGATGAGGGGATTCATGTATGTATTCTTTAATATATTTGTATCATATAGTATTTATACATCCCGTGAATGGGTTATTTTTCTATGATGATTTTTGTATTCTTATTCTTTCATATTTGCTAATATGATTTGTTTATATGACTTTTTATGTTTCTTTGTTGTTCTTTGTATGATGTGGCTCTGTACTTTTACAACCAGTTATTGTGCCATTGTAAATATTTGTTTTAATATCTGTTTGTTTTTTAAAGTGTTTAAAAGAAACAAACACTCGTTGACTGCTGTACCCCTAATTTTGACATTTTACATCAATATATAAAGAAATTTTATGCGCCTGCCATACAAGTGAGATTTTGAGGTAGCTTTGAAACCAGGTTTAATCCATCATTTACTACCAATGTTTGATGTGTTTGATGTGTTTGAGATTTTGATTTTGCCATTTGATTAGTGACTTTCCGTTTAGAATTTTCGGGGTTAAGTAATTGTCATTTTCGGTTCGAAAAGGGTAGGTTTTCCGTGTTCTTCTAATTCGAGAAATATCTAGACAAATTTTAGTAACAATAATTAATAATTACAGAGTAAGCTCCCCTTCATTGTGCTTTTTTTGTGTGTTTCAACCAAACCAGATCTGAAAATACCAGAAGGGAAAATGGAAACGCATTTCATGTCCGTGAACCATTATACATTATAAACATGAAAATGTAAACCTGAGAGAGGTTTTGATTGTCATGTTTTCCCCCCTGTCTGATTCTTAGGAAGATTGGCACGTGAAGGGTGAAGTCAATGAAAACAAGTCAAGCATTTAACATAAAATGTTACGTTATTTAGCTATCGGTGATAAAACATTTTAAACCCACGACTCCTTTTTTCAACTCCCCCGGATTGCACAAGGAACGTTGTATTTAAGTGTTGATAAATGAATTAATGTAATATCTACAAACTATGAAATAACAGAAGAATATTTGACAGGCATGTTTTATTTTACATTATCACATCATGAGTATGTTTGAATTTTGTCCGTGTAACAGTTTTAACCAGTTTAACACAATATACACATTTGAAACTTCAATCACATCATATTTGACATCAAGAACGGCCTATATAGTATTATTATCATATATTCAATGCAAAACAATGTTTTACTTATTTTAAAAACAATATACAAACAATTCAGATTAATAAAGTAGTGCTTAAAAATGCAAAAGTACATTATAAATGACATGTTAATATAAACAACATAAAAATCAAGTTCAACCATACAAATATAAGAGTTATTTTAAGTAGGACTACCTAGGTAGGTGAATATGCTTTACATTGTACATGTTCTACTTCTTCATATAAATAATTTGCAAATGGAACTTATAAATAATAGATAAAAATTGTCTATCAGAAAATTTAAAACCAAAACATCATGTACAAATTTATAAATACATTGGCACGTTAGTAGCCATTTTGTAAATTTCATGCATCCGAAGCATTTTTTTGTTATTCAACTTCATCAGGAACGCTTGAAGCCAAATATTCGAAAGCTAAGAATGCACAAAAATAATAGAAATAATTAAACTGAAGAGCTATATGATAAAAATTAAAAAAAATTATGTAGAAATAAAAGAATATACACTTTTTTGCATTCTTTGCTTTGAAAATTTGAGGCCTTTGAGCAAATCCGAGTGATCAAAATGTATCATGTATGGTATACAAAATTTGCCGTTAATGACATTCAAATAGAAAGATATCGGTTATTAACATCTAGAATGTATAAAGCCGGATATTAACATACTATATTTAGTATAACTATAAATCATACAAGTATTTCAAAGTAAAGTGATTGAAGTGAAATTATGAATATGGCGAAACAAACTTGTCATTTATTTATTGGTCTCACACGATGGATAAGTGTAAATTTGATTCTGAATGACATATACATTTAGTGAAAACAAATTAAAAATGATAAACTCTTAAATATGAATATTAATTGATTTCTGTTTTACAACTTCAATTACTTGTTGATATTATGATATGCATGTTATTCGGTCAATGTTGACAACCACGTCGTTTTTGATTAAGTGCATGGGATATATGATATTCTAATCGAATTCATAGCTATCCTGAAATTTTGCAAATGTAAATCATATAAAAACTTGCAAAAATACACACAGTAAAACTTGTAAAAGCAGTGAACTTTAACAATTATAAATTGTTGGATAGATAGATACTTTATTCTCTTAAAACTAAATACAAGTTTACAGAGAAATAAACAGCATTACATGGTGAAAATACAAATACAATAGTTGAGGTAATCAAATGCAGTACGATCTTCTAAAATGAAGTACAAAATTATGATGAAATAAATAGTTAAAACAATAACATCACAAAATAACATGAATTGCAACATTTGTTTTCAAGAACAACAATGCCCTAAACTTTGTGCAATTTAGATTTGTATGCCTACTGCATTGTACTGTTATACTGTTTGACCATAATTTTTCGAAAAAAATAGTAAAAACTTGTTTCATCTTGAAAAACGGAGTTTTACAATCTGTACATATTAATTTAAGTAATGCATGGTTCGTGTACTCAATAGTTTAATTAAATCATTCGTTAATTTTCCTGCTTAAAATCAGAATCCTTGTCAGTGTTTGTGTTTGTCAAATTTTCATTGCCATTTGTATTTTCAATAATTTAATCTGTTACTTTTATTCTCATTAACATCATAGCCGTGATAAATTTGGAGCGATCGATGGCTTGACATATAAAGCAGACGGATCTTTAGTGTTACGATCATATTTTGAGCTGATGGTGTGATTTGGGATTTATCTATACTTTATTATTTTCTTTTTGATATCTTCAATAAAAGTGAAATATAGTTATGCATTCCAAGAATTTGATTCGTACGTGTCTTCAAGGCGAATTCAAATGTTCAATGTTAAGTATGAACACAGGGTTTCAAGCTAATTCGGAAGCCCATTTGATAGAATTTATAATAAATGCAGATTCTTGTAACATGTGTTAAGATAGAACGTTTAAGTTTATGCTGTGTCTTTTTTATGGGTATATTTTAAGACATCCACAGTAATGCTTCCTATCTTTATGGTTTTCATTTGATTTCTATTACTGAAGTTCAAAAGTAATGGGTCAAGAAACATTTTATGAGCCCGTTATGTTGAAGTCATACACTGGTGACTATCTTATGTTAATTCTTAACAGCTTTATGGAAATGGATAGGCATTACTGTTTATAAAATTTGGAGAAACAACTATTAAAAAAATTTAAACCTAAATGATTACAATTGTTCATAGGCTATACATTTATATATAAATGTGGATAACCATAATGATACAGACGATACATGATGACAAATATACTGAAACAAGGAATTAACTTTTGTTAAATTCTTGAACAGTGATTATTTTTACTTTCGTTTTTACTGATTCTAATGGTTTTTCTTTATAAATGTTTTGTTGTATTCGTCGAATAACAGCATCAGACAGTTTCCCTGACCTTGCCTTATCTGTTGTTGGTAAAACTTCAGTTTTCTTTTGCCATATCCATTTTCCATCCCCAAACGGAATATAAAGGCTGATGTATAAAAGTATAAATACACTTCCTAAAATCGTCAAAACTGCACCGAATTTGGCAAGGTTATATCCGATAAGCATTTTCTCCTTATTTGAATGATAATATGGTTTGACACTTCTAGAAATAGCACCAGAAAGTCCATTTTGGTAATCTCTACATGCCTTTAAATCAAAGTATCCTTTAAATAAAAAAAATACATAACTATTAGCAAATTCACCAATGCAGAAAGAAAAAGTTTACGTAACTTGAATGCAAATAACAACGTTTACATATTAATTTAAATGCAAAACAACAAAAGAATTATTTTAGTTGTGCTTCAAATTATAAATTAGGTAAATTATTGTTATACGGAATAATTTTCTCTTTTCATTCTCCCTTTTAATGAAAACTTTGAATGCATTTATAACAACTCTCGAGTAGAGCCTGTGAATGGTTTATGTTTTACCGATATATGATATGTCAGTTCTTGTTTTTTATAATGAGTTGCTTGAGATAAATTGTTAATTTCTGTGTCATTTGGTCTCTTGTGAAGAATTGTCTTATTGGCATACCACATCTTCTTTTTTATATTTACAAGGAAGCAAATGTTCTTTTTCAGTAAGAATTAAAATTAGTAAAGTTAAAGTCATATGCAGCCTTTTGACATTGTAAAATTGCCATCGTTGGTTGACCATAATAGGATATCTCTGTCAGATAAACACAATATGTCTAATGGTCGTCGTCACAACTAACATCCCTGAATGTACTAACACTGACAAAAACGACGGGTGCCAATATTAGGATAAAATCTACTTACTCATATAGAGCACCTGCTATTACTACTTATTTTGTGTTTGGTTTGTTTTGCGCAGTCTTTAATTTTCTTTGTAGTTATTTGCTAACTTGTGTTATCTTTATCTCATTTGATTTTGACAAAGTGTTATCAGTTTATCTTTGCTAATGCGTTTATATAGTTCATATTTATATATTTTAGTATCCATCATTCAAAGTGCTGATTCCATAGAAATTGTTAACTTTTAGTTTTTATAATATTACTATGTATGAGGCAGGCAATAATTTAAGGATTTGACATTGACATGATTTCATAGTTTCGCGATTCATAAATTTAGAAATTACTAAGAATCTACGGTCCCATATCTCTTAGAAACGGTTACAGATGGTTTTGACTTTATAGAATATATCCCATACATCTACAGATGATTTTATACAAAATTGTTATTTTGAGCGTTCAGAAATAGCTCATAAGTCGCACCAATTACGCGAAGTGTTATTTTTTCACTGTTTCGTCGGATTTCATTTATGCATCAATCATCACTCAATAGTTTTTTTTCATGTCGAAATAACATCTGTTTTTTCAAAATGGTTTGCTACTATGCTGTTTGAATACATTTTGTAACGTACCTCCTACAGCGCCTAGTCCTATAGCAAACACGTTAATAATAACAACAAATAGTTTCTGTTTAGACACAGAATGTATCACTATGGCTACTGTTTGTAGAAGTAATGAACCAGACACCAATCCTATCGCCATATACAGTTTCATTTTGATGGGAGTTTTCCATCTCTCTGAAGTAAACAAAGATTGCAATTACTTTACAAATAGTCTTTATGCATAGCTCAGGACGAATCACTTAAAAAGATTGTTTTTGGTAAAACTATGAATCCTGTTGACGAATTCATATAAAATATCTTCTTATCGACGATAAGTCTTCAACATAGGCAAGCAAATTAGAAAATAACCTCTAAAGACATTTTAAGCTTTTTTTGTTAAAAAGAAAAACAAATGTATTTTTTTTTTTTATGGTTCTCAATGCACTTCATTTTTGTACTTTTTAATGCCTTTAATTTGAGCGTCAATGATGAGTGCTTTGTATAAAGTACACAATTGTAGGCCTATACATTGTATCTAGAAATTTATCCACGGAAATTTCAATTTTCAACCAATGTGCTCCCAGTTTGTTAAAAAGCGAAGGAAATTTGTTATTTCATTTGACATTCTTCACGTTTTCAATATAGGTTAGCACCTTTAAGGAAACACACAACAGTTACATTATTAAAATCCCACAGAGTCCCTACATTATATATCAACTTGTATATAATTTTGCAGTGACTAACTCATCATCGATACCAGGATTAAATTTTGTATTTTACGCCAGACGCGCGTTTCGTCTACAAAAGACTCGTGCAATTATTAAAAAGTAAATAACTCAGAGGAAAATTTAAAAGAGAAAGTCCCTCATAGAATAACAAATCTAAAGCTCAAATACATCAAACAAATGTACAACAACTGTCATATTCCTGACCTGGTTTATGTTCTGATGTGATGTAGGGCGATTGAACCTGGTTTTATAGCTAACTAAATCTGTACGAAGTTTGAACAAACAAAACAGATAAAATAGGAAGACATGTCAATAATAGGGGTACAGTAAAGAAAAACACAAAGGCATATAGACAAAGCATATTATTAAAAACGTAAAACAAGAAATGTAGCAGCAACGTCCACAAAAGCCGACTTGTGAAAATAAGGTATACAATCCATTGTGCTACAAAACGCATTATATAAGCATTACTTATATAGCGTAGTGTGTTCTATATAATTATATGACTACTTATTGCAAATGCAAACATTGTGTGTACGTTGTCCAACTTAAGTTCAATTAACGTCGATTTTTAATTATCATTTAAATAAGAGAAACCAAGATAATTGAACTAACAACGCCTAAGGAAATGTGCAATATCTTTTTTCAATTGCACATGGATATTTTATTATTGTTATATACTGTTATTAGTAATTGATAATATTATACAGCACAAGAGTAAGAGTTTTGATAAGAGAAAATTAATACCAACAATTAAAACGTGTGAACATATTAGACTTGGTCAATACAATAGTGCAGTGACGGAATAGGAAAAAGTCGATTATTAAAAGAGTTGAATTTCACATCAGGGTATACGGCTAAAAATTGGCACAGTCCTAGAAAAATGATTAAGCTTGAATTTAAGATTGGTCGTCAAAAAGTCGTATGGTGCATTATTTTCATTTTAGCTTTTAGCCAGCAAATTTGACTTTAAATGCAGATCATTAGTGGTATGCAGTTTGGCTTTTTATTCAAACGCTGCCCTGAAATATCTTTCTTTTTTGTTTCATTCAAACATCACACATAATGTTCTATGCATTAGGCGAAAAAGATAATTGTAAAAGCTTTTTGATGACAAATTATGAAGGTAAACAATTCTGTAAACGGAATATCAATATTCCAATATTATTAAATAAAGCGCTGATGAATGGATAATATCCTAAAGATTATAAAGTCATAAAACTGCATTTTTTCTATTTATGTACACAAATTGTTATGAGGTAAGATTGGATACTTTTTAAACTTTCAAAAATCTTTTCCTTTCAAACATAAACTAAAAACAATACCGCATAGTTGTGTCCTGTCCATGATTGGGCTGAATACATAGTTTTCATCACATATTTTGGGCTTGATATTTCTTGTTTTTGTTATATTGTTTTGTTGAATCATTTGGGTGTCCGTTATTCTTTTTGGGGTTTGTGTTGATATAGTTTTATTTATATCAGAGGCAAAATAAGTTTTTCAGTTGTTTATTCGAGAAATAGAGATCCGACAAAATCCCCAAAAGCTGACAAAACTAGAAAGTCCGTTGAAACCCGGCTTTAACATTACAAGGAGCAAACAATAAGTTCAATCCCTTAAATACTGTTATTTTCTGAAATGCGGAAGTGGAAATAGTGTGTACCACGTACAGTAAACTGTTATATTTTGACACAGTTGATAGGTGTAATGATGAAATTACACGGAAGTGCGCGCATGATTGTGACTTTAGTCAAGTTCAACCGATAATTCTATTTGCTTGGAAATTGTTTACCAGTATTTTAAAAGTGAATACGAATGATGCATAAGTCTAGTTAATATAACAGTGTTTACAGTTTGCATTGCAATTGGAAATGCATAACCTTTTCACAGACCGAGAGAAAACCATTTTTATTAGTTCTTGATTTCAAATTCAGATATATACTGAAGATTTCATGTCTCTTACCGATATGTCAGTTGATTAAATTTCATATACCCAGTGAGCTTGTGGTAAAGGATACTAAAGAGATTAGAATGTTTGCTTCATATCTTGACATTAATTTTTACTTTGATATTTACACAGATTAACTACAAACAATATTTTTTTTTGTAAAGGGCGATGTCAATTTCCCCATATCTCAATAGTACTATATATCCTCTGCGCCATCATATTTCAATTGATATTTTACGCTCTTGCATGATGAGTCAGTACATACTCCATGACCTGGGGTGTACACCTGACTACTTAAAACAGGCCCAGTTTTCAAATGATATTCAAACTTATTAGTCGACAATAATATCAAAACATCATGGCAAAAGTCCAAGAACGACGTAATGACAAACATTTTTTTACAATACACAACATAGAAAACTAAAGATCAATACGAACTGAAAACCTGTAGAGATTATTTCGTTTGCCCCCGGAAGGAAGATTTAGCAGATACTGGTCCAGTTGTGACACCTGAGTATCGAACGTGGAAATTTAATTTGGTGACATGTACTGAATTATGAGGAAGAAATGACGATTGATATAGACACAAAATAAGTTTTTAAATCACCATGTCACGAATAATGTATCTTTTAAGCTCTGTCGTTATACCAAACTCACTAGCAACATCTTTTCACGGTTTAAGGTGGATTGTGACTATTCGACTGCGCATAATTTCACGCATGAATTACAATGCACACGAAAAGTATTGGTTGTAAATTAGATTTTTTAAAAAAATATTTTGATTGATTAGAAATGTTCAATCATTGTAGTGATGTCACTTAAAGAATATTTTCGTTATCATGTGTATCTTTTAAAGGCTCAAAATGACATTTCAACCATTTTCACCATTTTCCCGCCAAAATTTTGGTTTTAAGGAAAAATATTTTTTTTCCTTATCGGTGACCTATGTTTTTTATTTGCTCATTCTTTGAAGCTATATTTCAGCTTTTTATATTACAGTTTTGGACCAAGTGTCATAGAACGTTTTTTTGATATTCCGATAAAAATATGTCAACACCTCTATTTTCCCTATCATTTCATTAAAAAATGGTCCCTTTTACATACATGTTTAAAAGTAGAAACTTCGAATAGGCCCGAGCCACCTTAAGATGTTTTAATACTAAGTACCAGATGAGATCTGACTATTTGCCATTAATTTGTGTTTCGTTCCGCTTTATAACATAGTAATAATTTTGATGCTCATGGCACATGTTACAAATTGTTGACACAACCGAACTGAACTCTTTTTGAAATATTTAGAATTCCCCAAGATTTTGTTTAAAAACATGATCATCGTTAAACTACTGTTGCGTCTAATGTTTCTTAGAAACAAACAGATAAAATAGCAGCAGGCTTGAGTTAAGAAACGAAGTCACGGGTATCAAAGGTTGTGTTTTGCGTTTGTCTGTTAGTGTTTTTCTTTTTTCTTTGGCCATGGTGTTGTCAATTTAATTTTGGACTTTGAATGCCGCTCTTATATCTTTCGACTCATTTTCATAAGCTTGCATCTATTGTAATAAAATAAAACTGCAACCAAGAAAAGGAATAACACTCTCTAAAACAGCCTATCCAAGTAAAGGCTTTACTTGAATTCAAACTTTATTCATGAACTACATAGACATTTACAGACGCATGTTTTTTTTAACGTCAGCAGTGCGATGTAAATGATAACCTTAGTTCAGATATCAAATCAATTATATAGACCTGATTGTACAGTCATGTGATCATGGCAAGTGTATACTGTCGATCAGAGATGGCTCTTTTACCTTTGTTTAGAGATATTTAGAGTTGCGATCAGCAGGAAAAACCATTCCTCCCCAAACAGTGTTCATTTGACATTTGTCCTATAGGTGCACTGCTGTAACAGATTGATACGGCCAAAGTGTATTTTGCAATGACAAAATGTTTTGAATTAATGTCGAATGGTGCTGGATAAAAATGATGTGGTATTACATCATGATGTGGTAAACATTTTACCGCCACTCTACTCCAAGCCACAGTAGGTTTAATGTCCGAAAGTTAGCATTTATATTCGCAATATTATTATAGGATTTATGGCCTAAGAATTATGTCGTTTTTTTAAACACTTAGGACCAATACTGACTCAAGGTTTGCTAAACCTTCCAATTAGTAGGAACATATGTACTCAAGTCAATGATCAGAACATCATAATAACGTTCCCACATTATAAAAGTCATTTGAGGCCTGAACTACTAATTAATGCTACGTATATTAAGTGGTAAAACTGTCTTTGATAGAATTTATTTTATCTTGCGTCACAACATTTAGGATTGAATAACCAAAACTTTCTCTATTTTTAAACGAATAAAAGACGGTTCTGTCATTAAATATGTATTTTAAAAGTTGTTAGTCTATTTTGCAATGATTTATATTCCAATAAATTCATTTCACTACATAGAAATTGTCATGACATTGTAAAAACTCAATTATAAGTTTGTTTTGAAATAATTTTTGTTACCAGTTTTGCATGTACCGAATTCAACGTATATGGCCAAAACGTAAGTTTCCCTTTTCATTGAGGCATACTAGATGGTTATATTAACAAATGCATATTGTTTTTATAATTTTCTATAAATTTTGTGAAGTTTTGACAGTCGTTGTTCTTATAACTTGAACAAAATACATCGTTTAAAACTGAAAACTAACCCCCTTTTTGTAAAGTCGCACACGTTTACTCGAAAATCTCATTTAATGATAGGTTTCTATTTTTTTGAATAAAAATTGTATAAGGAAGAAAATGAATTAAAGTTTTCACTCATTCTACTGTAAAAAGTGTATTTAGATTAGAATTAAATATTCAATTTTGTTTTTCCTAGAAAACGACATGTGACCTATGATCTTGATTTCTGAAAAACTGCACCGTATTTTCTTTTGACGACCAAATAATCTCAAAGAACACATATTTTCGAATCGAATGATATATGATACAGCCGTATATCATTTTTGAAGATTAAAATTTCATAAATCCGACTTAAGTCACCGGCCTATAAATAGTAAACAGATGTATTTTCTTTCATTAAGCTACGATATGTTGAAATATATTTGAAATCCATACATTGTGGGTTGTAGAAATAAAATTGACAAAACGAATATATTATCGAAAGAATGAATCTAAACCAAATATATTAATAAAAACATAATTAATACCAGGCATAAACTTTTGAACGCATCTTTCTTCTTCAAAAGACTCACTAGTGCCGCTAAAATAATGTTCACCTACCATCATTATAAGGATTCAATATACGTGTGTAATTTCCTGTGTTTACTCTCCCCTCATAGGAATTAGCATCCATACTTGACCACAGTGTATTGAAATAATACATGTACATTCCGCGCACTATTTCGTCTTTATATTCATTCCATTTTACTCCGGGATTAAGTGAAATTATTAAAAGTACCAACGACACAGTAAACATTATCAAATTCATTATTGGTAGTACAACTAGAAATATCTTTATATTTGTTATTAGGCATTTGGTCATTTTCCCTTTGTCAATGTCAGTTTAGAAAAAAAGAACAGAAATGACCTTTTATGATGAAATACAAAGTCATGTGACAAGCAGATGCGATTAGTTTTGTTGAAATAATTTCGCTTTATTATCACTTTTTAATTAAATTTAACATTAAAATTTCTTAATATTTGACATTTTTTCAATTGACACAAAGTCTTTAAAATCTCTATTAGCATTACCATATCAGACATAAGGTTCAAATATAAGTCCATTATAGCATATGTATAGCTTAAGAACACTCATTTCAAGATTTCTCTTTTAATACAGTACACAAATGTCATATTATTAAAAGATAAAACAACAATCAATCATCAATCAATCAATATAATATACATAATTGTGTCACTTGTTTTGAAGATATCTATCTCATTCAAACATGCATTTGGAATCAGCTTTTCCTTTGTATACAACATTTGAAGCTAACCTTGTACCACATATGTGTTTACATGATTGTGTCTTCCTGTAGTATGTGTCTCTTGTAATATGTGTGTTCCCGTATACGTAGTATCTATTTTTAAAACCAATAAAAAAATCAGAAAGAAACTTATTCTGAGAAAAAAAAACAAGTTGCATTTCTACAGTATTAGTGTAAACTTGCAGGATATTTCATTAATCATTTGATTCTTGGAAGTAAGACAAGAGCCAACAACTTCTACAAACGACCCTGTAAACGTGTACATTCAAAACTGCAATTGTTGAAGTAAATATAATTTGTTTCCAAGTATGTTCGTTTTGAAAATGGAATATGATTGTTTTGTTATTTGCTTCATACTGGTAGATATATAAGCATGTACAAGGGAAACATTTCATTTTATTTATAGAAATGTATAACCTTTGCAGACCTGTATTCAATTTTTAACATGTGACCCTACTCATCGCAATTTGTAATTTTAGTTGAAAGTTAGAGGAAATGTACAGTATACATGTACTTAAAGAACATCATTTCAGCAAACATATGTGCGGGCGAAGGGTAGCGCCACTGTTTATGGTTTTACAGAATTAAGCAAATCTATAAAAAATGTTTGACAAAATTCGACTTTAAATTTATTACATCAAAAGTATGCATTCCTTCTAATGAAATTGGTCACTTAATTCTAACTTTAACAGTTAAACATTTAACATGTATTTTTTTCTGATGTTTTGAGTTAAACTGACGGATTCGTCAACCATCTCTTTTTGCATATTACATTTTTAGTTTCTTCAATCAGGTACCCGCTGTCGCTGCTAGGGAACAGGGATAGTCTTTTTTTAGGGAAGCAATAGAATCATCGATATTTGAAATGATTCATATCATGAATTCTGAAATAATCAGTTTTGTTATTATATAAGCAGGAAATTATTTGGTTTTCAATGCTTACACACATAAAAAAATATAAGATAGGAATCTTTGATCGTAACTTAAATAATAATGTGTACATGATAAACAGATATCGTATGTACTAAAATCACTTTCTTTGTATTAGCAACATAGAGTTGTAAATGATTCATGTGATTGATCTCGTGATAACGCTAAGTACTTGGTTTAAACGTGTGCTTATATATTTCAATAAGTTAAATTTATGACCCGATATTATGATTAAAAGGAAAAGAAATTGAAAATGGTAATAAAAGGGAGTTTGGGTTATTTACCAATGTATGATTGTTTTATTCATTGTCCTCAAAACAGTTGACCTTTGATTCCCAGAACTGTTAGAGGTACATTTTGATTACAAAAAAGTACCGAAGCAATTTCTAACGAGATGTTTTTTTTATTTTTTTCAAACATTTTTTTTGTCAATATATTAACCGTCCGCTATACGGCAAGTTTTCATTTATTTATTTCCACACAATATCTTTGATTGTATCAAGTATTGTTTGATAACTTTAATTATAGTGTTGAGGTGGCTTTTTCATTGATGTTATCCTGAAATTGCAATTCATTCATAATAAACATGTTAAACACAAAACTTTTCAATAGATCTTTTATTGAGGATTAATTATAACAAACGAAAACTAAGAAGGCATTGTTACCTAGTACCAGCTGTGTTTTTATCAGAAAACATGCACATATTCGAAAGACCTAAAAACTATATAAATTAGGTTAAAAAAACGATACTGATACCATTTATAACTACCAAATATTAAAAAAATGATCGGGTAAATATATAGATGCATTAATTAAAGCAACGAAAAAAAACAGATTGAAAACGGCTTTTATAACAGCTATTTGAAAAAACCTAGACAACACCATAATAAAATAAAAATGAAACACGAAAAAGAATATACAATACAATAAAAACGACATAAAACACTGTCACTTGGTTAATTGGAAGGCACTATACCGTAAGGATATAAAAGATTGTATCTCTTATTGAACTTAAATAAATTTACACATCATCGATACCAGGAAATTGTAAGATGCTTTTGAAAAATAAGCATACTCTGCTTAGATAAAGCATGTACTATTAGAGTAATATACATATCTTTAGAGCTTGTGCCATTTTACCATGTTTCATTTTATAGGAATAACTTAGCTACATTACCAAACAAAAGTCCGGGTTACAAACTAAAACTGAGAGAAACACATCAAATATAAGAGGAGAACTACGACACAACAGAAACAAATTATTAAAATGTAAAACACACAGAAACAAACTATAATATAACAATGGACATTTTAATAAAACAAAATGGTGGGTTGAACCTGGTTTTGTTGCATGCCAAACCTCCCGCTTTTATGGCAATGTTAGATATAACATTAAAATGACAACAATATATGACAGATTCTGTTGAATTATAGATCAAAAGACTATTTTAACGATTTAAGAATGAACAGTTACAACACTTGCAAATCAAAATGTAAACATAATAATTTATATCAGCTCTGATTCATAGATAATTTATATCAGCTCTGATTCATAGATAATTTATATCAGCTCTGATTCATAGATAATTTATATCAGCTCTGATTCAGCTCTGATTCATAGATAATTTATATCAGCTCTGATTCATAGATAATTTATATGAAACAAAAAACAACTACATTAAAGAATCTTAACACAGCACTATAAAAAGTAAAATCACAACAACAAAAAAAACTGTACTCCGAGGAAAATTCAAAACGTCCCTTATCAAATGGCAAAATCAAAAGATAAAACACACATAACGAACGGACAACAAATGTTCATGTTGTCTAGTCTTTAGTTTTCTATGTTGTGTTTTGTGTACTAGTATTTGTCTACTGGTCTATCTCTTGTTTAACACGGTGGTATTTTCGAAACATGCGTTTGAATGTCCCTCTGGTATATTTCTCTTTAATTAAGTTTGTATTTATGCAAAAGTCACAAAAATACTGAACTCCGAGGAAAATTCGAAACGAAAAATCACTCATCAAATGGCAAAATCAAACGATAAAGCACATGAAACGAATGGACAACAACTGTCATATTCCTGACTTGGTACAAGCACTCACTGAAATGTGGATACTACATTACAAAAATGATATTTGTATGTTCTTTTTGATCAATATAGTACGTATATCAACGTATATCAACGTATATCAACAGATTATCCAGTCGATAACAACGTTTTGAAAATTGCAACCAATTCGTTAAATTAAATAATAATTTAAAATTCAAGTTGTAATCGCACCACTGTTATGGTCTTTGAAGAACCTCGTGGGAATCTTAAAACTTGTGAGGTGATGATTTTAGTTGTTTTTGCTTATAACTGTGCCGTGATTGGAACTTTTAGGTGAAGAATATTCTTTTCATGTACAAGTATTATTTATTAGCCACTTACATTTTAACTAGTAACTTTTGCATTGTAAAATTTCGCTTCGATATTGATTATATGATTTTGAACAAATTATAAGCTTGTGGAACTGCCAACGTTAAACAATCACATTTTTTTTTTCGAATACCGATTTTTTTTTTAGTAAATCATATTTATTGATAGTTTGACATTTGTAAGTGGATACACCAAATACCGGTACCTTATCCCGGCCTCTTTAACCGTTTGTAGTATATAATCAATTTGGTAAGAAGTTGTTTGTTTATTTTATCTGAAATCTATGTATTTATAAATTATGATATATACAACTCATTCATTATCAATATAGAATAAACCATATATTTAAAACGATTAGAAAAATAAAAGAATAAATAAATAAAAATCACTGAAATTTGGAATTTTGGAAAAAAAAAGCCCCAAAAAAGCCAACAAAACCCCCCCCAAAAACTGGGTCTTTTGGTTTGTTCCACAAACCAAACATATAGACCAATATCAATAAATTGATAAATCCATATTACAGTTTGCATTCGTTTGGTAGACATATGATCATGGAAAGGTTATCTTGAAGTGACTCAATGTAAACAGGAAGTAGTCATTTGCCGTACAGTTTTCATTAAAATTATACCTTGATTATGAAGCCTTACATAATGTATTTGGGACTCATTTTGAGATTATCATCATTTTAGAATATGTCGAACACACATTTTAGATATTTATTAATCCACTACAATTCAAACCTGAAATTAGGTTATTGCAATGAACTCAAACATATATATAGTGACTAGTACAGTCATTTTTCTTCCATGTATTACTTGAACAAATGTTTAGCTTTACTTCCGGAGCACTTCAATTGGTCAAGTAAAATGGTTTGAGGTCCACTGAATTTCATAACGAGACTCTATTGCTAATAGACAAAAAAAAACAAAACACGCGCGATGTAGCCAAATACTCTGAATTCGAAATCAAATTAAAAAAGATAGAAATTGGAAATGTGTCAAGATGACAAAGCCAAAGAGGAGATAACAACATAAGGCACCAAGGGGTTTTCAATGCAACGAGAAATTCTCGCGCCCGGAGACGTGCTTCAGCTAGTCCCGAAAAACTTAGTGACGAAATATTATGATTAAGTGTATTTCGTCTTTTATTGGAAGGGAAAGCCTTTAGAAACCTCAACATTTTCCTCAGTTTTATAGTAAAGTTTCACCATTGAACGCTTTAAAAGGTTCGGTGTTTATTCATCATCTGCCAGTGTCATAATGGAATGCACTGTTGCATTTTTTGTTTAGGATAAAAAAAAAAGTGTGTGTTTGTATACATATTCTCACAGGGAATGTTCATGATCAGTTGTATGCATTGTACAGTATGTTAAAGTTGATACAGGCATTGTCATATGGGATAAACATGATAAATGGTGGATTAAACCTTTTTTTAAACTAGCTAAACCTATCCTTATAATTCGTTTTACATCATTTTTGGGCCCTTAATATTAATTTACAGATGCGGACATTAATATCAACTGCTGTACAAACCCAATTCCTGAGTCATCTGTTTTAAACCCAAAACAGTTTGATGTTACACAAACTAAATTTGATATACTTTTTATAACATTAGATCAATCAAATCAGAAATTATTAAAAAAAATATAAAAAAGTTTGTCCAGCAGAAACTCAAATGTAACTGTTATAATCAAACTGAGTATAAAAGTGCTAGAAATAAGATTTTTATCCAATTATACATTTTTGTCGAACCATAATTTAATGTGGCAATAATATATTTTTTTCGATAAAGCGAAAATCTGTTATTTTTTATCCAAATGTTGTTTTTTATGATTGCAACAAAATCTTCATACTGAGGATAGAGTTATTAAATGAAGATTAAAACGAAGCTTCCAGGTGTCAAGTGTCAACTTTACAAACTTTACATTATTGATGATATTTTGCGGGAAGTGAGATTGTTTTCCTGTAATTCAACCTCATGTCAAAATAATAAAAAAAAAATAAACTGGTACAATTTAAAACTTATTTTTGAGAGAACAAATACATATATGTCCACGTACATTTTCTGGGTTTTTAGAAAGAAAAAACTCACCATAGATACCAGAATTGATTTGTTTTTATTTGTGCCAGACGCGCGTTTCGTCTCGAAAGACTCATCAGTGGCAATGGAATAAAAAAAGTTAATAAGGCCAAATAATGTACGAAGTTGAAGAGCATTGAGGACCAAACTGTTTCTCTGTTAAGTAGTCAAAGAAGTGACCATTACCCCTTTTGATTAAATATAAGAAAGTAATGGAATTCACTGTTGTGAGAATTGGGAAATTCGTAATTTAGTTCATTTTTTGTACATAAATTAGGCTGTTAGTTTTCTGATTTGAATTAATAACTTTCAGGGAACTGTTGATTGGGGGAAAATAAATATTTCAGCTGAGTTTTTTCATCGTTTATATTTAAAATGCTCTGTCAAATACTTTGATACAAGAACAATATTTAATCTTTCGATTCAATATATATACTTCTTTTTATAACTCGAATTAAAAGACATTTTAATACGTCACAAAATCGCCCCCTTTATGTTATGTTCAATACTGGTCTTTTTCTTTAAACGTAGCTTCTAATATTTTCAAAATAGAACAGACCAATCAACCCCTAACACGCATCTTAAAACGTCAGCGCATAGTAACCACAAATATATTTAAAGCACAAACTATTGAAGACAATCATAATGATATTGGAATGATTTTTGTACTGGTAAGAATGGATACATCTTTCATATTTTTATTTTTGAGCACGATGTTCATGTTTAAATCTTATAAATAAGCACCAATTAAAAAAGCACATTCCTTATTTTGCGTGTAAAAGAATTACTATATTTGTTTTCTACCTATCCACAAATGAAAGATAGCGTTATGTACAGCAAACAATCTAGAATAAATTCAAGATATTTGACCTGAAACGCAACCTGAGAATATGTTGATCTAAAAATCCTTTATGAATTATAATAAAATTTTACTATCATTCTATATGATAAAACAGAGACGTGAAAGATACCGAAGTGATATTATACTATTATGATATTATATAACAAATGAAAACCTTTATCATGTTGTGTTATGTATAGCCATGTCTTAGTTATTTCACTTGATTAATAGAAACAATGTTCTAATACCTTTATCATGTTGTGTTATGTATAGCCATGTCTTAGTTATTTCACTTGATTAATAGAAACAATGTTCTAATACCTTTATCATGTTGTGTTATGTATAGCCTTGCCTTAGTTATTTCACTTGATAAATAGAAACAATGTTATAATACCTTTATCATGTTGTGTTATGTATAGCCTTGCCTTAGTTATTTCACTTGATAAATAGAAACAATGTTATAATACCTTTATCATGTTGTGTTATGTATAGCCTTGCCTTAGTTATTTCACTTGATAAATAGAAACAATGTTATAATACCTTTATCATGTTGTGTAATATATAGTCATGTCTCAGTTATTTCACTTCACTTGATAAATAGAAACACTGTTCTGCAGCTCATATTCAATCTCAAATTCGCAATGCAACCGCAGGTCAGGAAATCAAAATTAACAGCTTTGTTTAAAATTCTGACTTATTCAAGGATTATGAAAAACAGAAAAATATAATTGTAACTCGAGTCTCTTTGATTGTTTAGAGGTACACACTTTTATCTCTTCTCCCGTTTACAGTCAGGACAATATTGTATACTTATTGACTGGGTATGAGTGGAATAGTAAGTTTATTGTCCCCGAGGTGCTACAATTGTCATGAGGCGTAGACGAGGGCAATAGTTGTATCCGAGGGTACAATCAACTTACTATTCTAGGACTACCCAGTCAGTAAGTGTTTTATTATATCGAAAAAAACAACAGACAATAATTGGTGATGATAAATCAACTATCGTAATATATAAAGTAGAAACCCAACCGTAACGTTTACTTCTTAAATATTCTACGTCTAGTACTGACGTCAACCTTAGATACAATAGGTAAAATGCGACGTCGTTACTCCCGTGGTATTTTCGAATCCTCCAATCCCGTAGCTGCATTGGACATTCCGCGAAATTTGATGATACTTGCGGTCAAATAGTTTTATCGAGGTCCAATAGTTGGAAACTATTGACCGGTCCAATAGTTCAACGCCTACAATTTGAAAAAATAGTCAAAATATGGTGTACTTATTCTATATAGAGAATGACAGCTGAGGTATAATAGTTGTTTTCAATATACTCAGTAGGTTAAAATTGATCCTCTTTTTAATTAAACTTGATTAAAAAAATTATCGTTTTAATGTCCGTCAATCATTTTTTTTGTTATCTTAAAATTGTTATGACCCTAAGCAAATTAACACTTTAAAACAGACGCTGTTTATGTTTTTTTCGTCGAAGAAAATCCAACATATTCTTTTATTCTTGTTTATTAAACATATCTTTAAGTCATATGAAACAAATGAGTGGTTAAAAATAATGTTTATCCAATTCTTGAACCAATGCATGTATATATCATAAACTAAGTCCTTTGTGCACGAATTTCTCATTTTTTACGCATATATATTGTTTAATCGTCATTTTTTTTCTCTCTGTCTGTTATGATTTAACAAATATGGCTATTCATTAAATGCCGTGTTTTGAAGCCGAAGTTTACAGATTGTCATCTTATAGTAAAAAATAACAAAAGGCATGGTTATTGAGCACGTGTTAAACATGAAAAATCAGATAATTGTTTATTTTGATGACAGATCCATGCGAATTGCGACCACCGGATTTTTACGAGGAGGGTTACGCTCAGGTCACTATGCATACGGAAAATATGTCGGCGAATTGCTTCCTGGAAGGGAGCAATTAAAATTAAGTAAACTTCTTCTAAATGTGAACAAATTAAAGAATTTTCCTCAGAAAAAAGTATATGTACATAAGTTGTATAATGAAAACTATCCATTTAGTTATAAAAAACATATGTATAATTGTTTTTAATTTGAGGTTTCTTATGACTTTAACTACTGAACTATTTCAACTCTCAGTATTGTGTTCTACTGCTAATTAATATTTTGCCAGGTTATGGTCGCTGTTTGATCAACTTTTTCAACTACAGAGAACTGGACTTGTGTTATACATTGGAACCACCAACCCAAGCATCCATTGTTTATGAAGATTCCGTATGCCCAGGAAGTGAGCTGATGCGTATCGATTCCAATGAAAGACACGATTATATCAAGCTTGTTACAGGTAATATAGTAAATACAATTGAGAATGAATTTAACAAATACGAAAACTACACGTTATTGTAAAGCGTAAAGCGCTTTTCTTAAATTTCTTCATCAGAAACGCTCATAGCTGAGCTATTCTGAAATTTTCTTCACCAGAAACGCTCATACATGAATAATTGAAAGCTAGGGGTTATCAATACTCAAGATGTAAAAGTTTAAATCATTATATTTTCTTTTTACTTTTCTATTATGAAAATTTGCAATCTCCGGCGAAGAATTCATATCCGTTCTATAAATGCTCTGCAATACTGCACTTTATATGACGTCTGCCATATATGGTCTAATCCCCTTGAAAGGTATGATAGAGGTCATATTGAGTGTAGTAAAACGAAGTATTGAACGGAACAGATATGATCTGTGCGCCGGAGATTGGAAAATTTGTAGCTATGAAATAATACCATGACGTTTCAGTCTCATTCAGTCTCATTGAAATCTCGTTCTGGAATTATTTCCAAAACATGTGATACAAGTGTAAAAAAGCAATGAATTTGATAATTATCATAATCAAACTTAACTCTTTGAAAGAATATGTAGTTCTTAAGTAATGGGATATTTTCACGAGAATAGCCCAAAAATGGATAAAAAATTTATGAAAAATGGGAAAATCATCAAAATTGGGTACTTTCATAGGGTCGTAGCAAAAAAAGAAACACACCACCATACGATTTTTACTTCACCAATTATTATTTTACAGTCATATAAACCCAAAAATCAGGTTAAGAAATTTTTTTTTAGCTCCTCAGAGGTATACATCCTTTCAGTGCCTCATACAATGTACTTGATTCAAATTTCCCTGGATGCTTGAATGTCTTGAAGATGATCATAAGTACTGAAATACCATCATTAAGATATTTTTAGCTGAGAACATTTACAAGAAGGAGTAATTTTTGGACTGTTTTCTCGATTTAATTGAATTTTTAAATCAGTGGTTCAAAGGTCACGGCTACCGGGGATATACAAGGAATCTGTTTTTATTGGTCGATTATTCACGCATAAATAAAAAAAGATCTTAACTGAAGTCACTTTGTCAAAAATCGACGTTAAATATTTAGCATCATCAAATATTTTTCAAATAATTCTATGTGAACCATTCGTTTCCCACTTTGATACAATTCTTTCGGAATCCTCTTTTGATTAAATATAATTCAAATTTCTTCTGAACAATATCATTAATGAATTAGCAATATATCTAAGATGGAAGGGTAACGAGCTATAGGTTTGATAAATTTGTGTGGCAGATATGTGAAAGGTTAAGTCCACATCGGCAATTAGAATACTGTTATTAAAAAAAACAAACGAAAAACAATTTCTTCCCCTCAGTATCGAAGCTTGGCCTATATAAAATTGATGCCTCCACGGTTTAGAAATTTTGGAACACTTATTTTTACATGCATGAACTAAAATTATTCCTGCATGGATTATACAATACTTCCTGTAGGGTTTCCCTCTCTAATTTATAAATACAGGTAAATATCTGTTTTAGCTCACATCGGAGGAGTGTATAATCATGGAATATGTATACACGGTAAAAAGATACAAGGACAATGGATGTACAACGATGGATCTGCAATAGAATTTTTGAGGTGGCAACCAGGTCAACCAAGTGGAAATTCTAACTTTATTATCATGATTAGAAGGACTAACTACCAATTTAGGAATCCTATTCTTAGCAACGAATGTACCTATATGTGAAAATAACGATTACTGAATTAAAGATTCCGAGACTATTCAAGATAAAGAAAACTTTATTTCTTTTTTTAAACTTAACTTTTCTACTTTTCAACTTAATACTAATTTTGATGATTGATTTAGAATAACTGCATCACTGAAGAGACATGTTTTGTCGAAATGCGCATCTGGTGCAACAAAATTGGTACCGTTGATTTTATTAGAATAAACTAATATGTAAAGTTTGTCTATACAACCCTATTCATGTACCAAATAGTAATCAAAAGAACCAGGATTATAATTTATTACGCAAGACGCGCGTTTCGTCTACATAAGACTCATCAGTGACGCTCATATTGTAAAAAAAAAGCAACCTCGTATCGTGTGTAAATTAAATAAATAGTGTACTTGTACGAGTGCACATGCCACCACAAGATAACCGAGACGTTTATATTTGACAACTACTGCTACTTAGTCATGCATGTAAGACATACGTTAATTGAGATTATCACACTGAACCAGGCTATTTTCTAGATTACCCCCTGTAAGAAAAAAAATAATTTAAAGACAAAAACTTCAAATAAGTTAAAGGTTTGAATGAATTTTCTTTTACATAATTTTATTTTAGTTAATGAATTATTTTTGAAGGCTCCAATTTACTGCCTAATAAACTGTAGGTATATTGTGACTTAATACTAAACCACTATGTTTACTTGTTCATATCAATTCTTTTGCAAATAATGAAACAACAGAAACAACAACAAAAACACCTATATCATGTATATCATGTATCTCAAAAAATTATTTTACAGATAATTTTCCAAATTTGCAAGCATTTGGTAAACCTTGAATTTGGGAGATTTTAATCCTCGTACACCCTATTTTGTAATGATGTTAATCCATATCCAACTTTATTAGACATCACATGACTTTGATGATGTAGCTCTCTGCCATCTGTAGAAAATTTGTCTCATAAAAATTGCCAATGTCCTTGAATAATCCCTTATTTTTTGTTTTCTGATCTGTTTTTGTGTTCTAACATATATCTTTCTTAACATGTTGAACCTGATAGTTTTAATTTATATAAAATTACATCCCTAGTCAACTGAAAATACTGCTGTATTCTCTTTTTCTGCCAATGGACTGAATTGTTAAACGAACAAACTTTATACGTTCATTTTACAATTCCTTCATTAAGTATGAATTTGCTGCTATATTGTAATATCTTAGACACATGTTTAGCGCTTCATTTGATTTTTAACAATTTTAATCGTTGGCTAATTACGTCCGTAATTGCTTTAAAATCATGAATGTTTCGACCCTGATGGATTGTTTTCAAATTAGCGGGTTTGCTATTTGTTATATTCATACTTCAAATATATATGTTTTTCTATTTATTTTGTTTTGCTAAAAAAATAACTTTAGTTCTTTTGATGCAAAGAAGTACACATTTTGTTCTTATCCATGCATATTTTGACATATGAGTTTAATACACAAAAACACATACATGCATATGTATGCACGTGTATCTATTTCTCTGAGAAATACAATGTAAGGCTGAGAAGTTACAGTAAGGTAGATGCAAGTCTACATTACACAAATAGCAAGGTATTTCACAATCTCCGGCGCAGAGATCACATATCCGTTCCGTTAAATACTTTGTAACACTACACTCATATTGAGTGCAGTATTGCGGAGCATGTATGGAACGGATATGAACTCTGCGCCGGAGATTGGGTATTTCATAGAGAACGTATGCAAAACCAAATTATCAATAATTGGTATAATCATCTCGTGCAGTTAATTCGAATGCTTTTAAACAATGAACAATACTTGATATAATATAATAACAACAATAATGAGATAAAATCAATTTCTTGTTAGGCTAGTTATCACTATATAGATTATATATCAATTGAAGTGAATGCAAATTATTTGGAAATTTATTTTTTCGGGGGTATGTTTTGGGGGATTTTTTTTTTTATTGAAATTTGACATAGTGTTGAGATACAATGCACATAAACAAATATACGAAATCATCAACCTTTCCGGCCGATATGTACTGCATGGGTTATCGACCCTTATTTTGACTTGTTTGACGAAGTATGCCATTAATTCATTTCTATGAAATTTTGCGGCACAGGTACCATGTGCTCCTCATTAGCAGGAGGAAGATACAGAAAAGAAGAAGGTACACAGGTATACGCAAGAACTGTATCGATGATGTACGCTATTATTTTTTGAACCAGCAGGAATTGCTAAAATAAACATATCGGTTTGTTAAAAACTATAAATAACTTTAAAACATGTGTTAGTTCTCAAATATATATATTTGTTAAAAAAATCAAATTAATGTACATTTTATTTGATAATTATTTTCTCAATGAACGTCTTCGTTGGACTTGAAAATGTTTAATTTAATTTTTTAATTTTGGTATTATTCTGTTTATTTTAATTTATGACTCATATATAATAAAAATATTGACTCATATATAATAAAAATATTTAAATAATGTGTTCTCAATCTACCACTTAAAAAAGATGTATGTGTACAGCATATCGTCTTGACCTTTTTTATGATCTTTATTTGTGAACTATAACTTGAAAATAACACGATGTGGTAAGATTACCAAATTGAATGACAAAATTTTTCAAAAAATAGAACAATTGACGCAAAAGTAAACAACTTTATGTCATTGTGAAGAGAATGAGCAAAATTTTCGATTAACAACCCGTAAAAGGCTACCAAAATGACAAATGAAAATCAATCCAAAATCAGAAATATTACGGCGTGACTTATGTTCAAAGCAATACGCAAAATCATATATTTATGAGAGAAAGAGCAACAAATGACAACCCCTAAAATACGGTATCCTGATGTGGGACATGCACACCTACAATATCGCAAATTTGACATATTTGCTCGCACCGAATCTTCACTATCCTTTACCAGTGGTGGAGCATCACAACATAAGAACAAACTAAAAAATCATAGGGCTCATCAGATTTATACAAACATAAAAACAAATAACAAAAACATTAGTGTTAAAAAGTAAATTAAACACCTTTTTTTGTAAAATAAAATGGTTTCTTTTTCTTTTAAAATAATATTAGCCTTTACTACCCCTGACGAGACATTTATTGTCGTATTGTGCATCTGTTGCTGTTGAATTGGTTCCGTTCATGTTATATAGTTCGTCTGCATGCATATTCAACACAACATTATAGTTCGCTTAAAATTACAAATGTCTAAGTAAGCTATACGAAAAAACTAGTATGTATGTCCAATCACATAAGCTTTGTTCCGCTTTTGAATAACTGATGTACAGGCCGGCATGGTTATACGGTTCAGCATTTGATTATTGATTGATATATACACCCATGCATAAATTTACTGACACAATGTAATATTGATTACTGTAAATATTTAGATATTCTACTTTATTATTTAAGTAGCAAAATTTAACACTACAAAACATTTGCACGAACAATTGGAGTACGGAAAGCTATACATAGAAACAAAGCGTTCCTTAACAAATATATGGGTCGTTTAACACTTGTTGCTGGAATAAAATTTTGCATAAATACAACTTTAAGACACTTTTTTGTCTATCCCTTCTATCTTTTTTGTTTTATTTGAAATTCAAATAAACCATAAATGTAGTACTGTAATGCTATTTAAGTTTGCAATGATATACACAAAGTCATTTAAGACAATTAGATAAAAATCTAGTACACACTGTTAATTCGAACTTTGAAATTATTTCAAACTTTCATGACAATACGTTAATAAATATAAGCAGGATTGATAGGTATTAATAGCAATATATACTATTTTGATTCCATTTTTAGCGTTAAGCAAATCATTTTGAACGAAATTCTTTAACACTGACAATATTCCTCTTATTTGTGACAGATTGTTTTGGTATGTTTTTATTTGTAGATTTTCTACATCCTTCTTGTAGAGGTTTTCCTGTGTCTTGTATAAAATTTGTCTTCTTCTGCCAAACCCATTTTCCCTCACCAAATGGGATGTACAGAGCAATATCTGCAACAACTAACCCACAACCTGTCATAGTTAAAACAGCAGCATACTTCGCTAAATTATATCCAATTTGCATATCCTCTTTCTCTACAAAGTAGTCTGTACTCGCAGCTATTGATATACCACTGGGTATTCCTTTGATATATTCCTCAGTTGCAATTAGACAAAGATAACCTACGAAGATAGATACTATCATTAAAACAGAATTTGAGTACGTTTATTTATGTAAGTGTAAGGAGACAATGTAACACAAAGTAACAAAATTATTAATTCGCGGGAAGAGGATAAATAGATGTTCATTTTCATATTCTTGTTGTTGTATTTAGTTAAAACATATTTAATCATAGTGTATCGAGAAACAGGTACTATCCGATGACAATCTATATTAATCCCGCTCCATTTTGCGGGTGCGAGCGCTTCCTTGTAGCTGCATTAACCTGCTTTTTTAAAATTTACAAGGGTGTCTTTAACGTCCATGAGATATTGCTCTCTCTTAAGTCATTTATCGTCTCTATCCAACGTACTATCATCGTTTCTTAAGACCATACTAGCAAATGGTGTCAAGGGAGAGCCGAAAAGTAAGTCTCCAATCGAACCAGGAACCTAAGGGTTTGTAGTCCAATGCGCTAACCACTACACCACGACTTGTTGTTTTTATTCTTATTGGCACATATCATACAAATAATTTTTATGGAAAAGACAAAATTTTGGACATATGATTAATGGATAAATGAAAATAAGAACTCTCTCCAAAAAGAAGGAATGAAAAGAAAATACACTTTAAGAATACCAATAGATATTTAAAGCTCATAAATAAGTTACCTCCAGCCATTCCTGTCCCTAAAGCAATCAGTTTCATAATAACAGCGAACAACTTCTGCTTGGTAACAGAATGAGTAACCACTGATACCATAAGTAGGAATAATGCACTAGACACTAGCCAGACTGTCTGTTGTAATTGAGTTCGAATTGGAACTTTCCAGCTGTCTCGATCTAAATAAGAATAAGCGTCCATGTGTAATAGAATATTTCAAAATCTTCCTATGATTTAAGGAAAATATAATGTTATGCGTGGGTTTGACTTAATCCTGCTACATGTTCTATTTTTGTTTACACACGTTTATCTTCAATTATGATATTGAGTGCTTTTGCAAAAATCATTGGGGTGTTAAAACGTTGACAGAAGTACATTTTATATGAAGCGCAGACACATCAAACGAGTAGAAAATGCCCGACAAGCTTTAAACCATTATAGGTCAAAGTACGGTCCTCAACACAGAGCCTTGGCTAACACTAAACAGCAAGCTAATTTTTGGTGCCCTTCATAGCTTGCTGTTCGGCGTGAAAAAAAGGTTCCGTGTTGAAGACTGTACCCCGACTTATAATGGTTGACTCTTTACTAATTGAGTTTTTGATGGACAGTTGTCTCATTGGCACTTATATCTTTATGTTGCTTCCGTCGTTGTGATTGTGTCGAGGAAAAATTCGATTTTAACTCTTTTTATGTGATTTCATAAATGCAGAAAGAAACACGATATCTAATCAACAAGAATTATAAATATGCTGAACAAGGAATGATGAAAATGAAACACAAAATATCAGCTTGATTTATTTAAACTACGATAGTTATACATGTAACACGAGTCAATTGTTCCATATTTGTGTTTGCATTTTTTAAAGCAGCCCCAATATTTACAAAAAAGCTTGAACATGTTGAACATTTTTTTATTATAATTTTCCTACGAGTAATGACGAGAGAAGAGAAGAAAAACGTTCCTATATTGATTTTTGAAAAGTGCAAGACTTGCATTAAATTATGTTAGAGATAATTTTACCATCATGATGTGGATTCAGTATTGGCATAAATAAGCTGTCGCATGGGTGGTTGTTTTTCATTCCTGCATATATTGCAACATCAAGACTTGAAAAAATTGTGCTGAAATAATATACTTTCATTCCCCAGACAGGTTGAGTGTACTCATTCCATTTAACTCCATGATCCAATGATACTTCTAACATCACTATAGAAATGGAGAGTGACACAATGCACATCACAGTGAGAACGTTGAGAATTTTGTTCACGACTGCTCTCAATAACTCTCCCATTATTCCTTAATATATATGAGCTGAAATTTTCACGACACGATATGAGCGAATGTCTTGTTTTATATTGATAAAAACGTCATGTGATAAAATATACCATTTGTTATTCAATACATGTTACCATGCATACAACTCTATATCTTTTTATTAAGAATTAAAAATAAACCAGTCGTACTCAATTAAGTTTACAGTTGAAATAAAATTGTTCAGTTGATCAGCTCTAGAACAAAACTCTCTCATATTTTCAACAAAAAAGTGAAATTCATACATTGAAAAAGACTTATGAATATTGATTTCATTACCCAATATTTCATTTTAAATATATGCATAGTCTTAAGAGATTAATACTACATTGAAATGAAAACAAAAAATATGTATAATGAAAGTTACTCGTTTTGAATTTTGTGCAACAGTTGCGCTTTTCTGGATTTTTATTCCTCAGGTACTAATTAATCGAAACATTTGAAATTTTTTAAAACAATATTTGTCAGTGAGACTTAGCTTTATAAAAATACAGTAAAAGACGTGAATTGCTTTTTGAGATAAAAAAGAACAAAAAATAACATGCTCATATTTGTTTAAAAAAAGAAGTTGACATAGCTATCATCAGTCCTGAATGAAAAATATTTTCTCTTTGACTGTATTGTTTTCAATACTTATAGATTATCGTTGAATCATCTCACCGAGATCGATTTTTCTCCATAAAGGACTTACTGATAAGTTGAACGTGCTATAACCAATTACGGATAACCAAAAACTATTAATATCAAAAAGTTTGATGTTAATAAAAGATTAAAATTAAATGAAAAAATCTGATACATATGCCGCACGACACCTTTAATATCTTTATTGTTATGAAATTGCTAAAATGATCAGCTAGACGTGTTTTAAAAATCAGTCTAATCGCTGATAACGTCAGTCAACTCCTTATTAGTTTTATGGGTCTTTGATGACGAGTTTCACCAAAACATTTTCGATTTTATAATAGATAGATAGTAAGGTAAATAGTCAAAAAATTACCAGCAAGACAAAATCTACAATTAATACATTATAATGGAACAGCATACAACGTCTCATAAAAATTATGACTAAAATTTTGCACGCATGAAATATGTTTTGTCTAGAAAATACTGGATGTTCGAATTAAAACATATGAATGACCAAATCAAAAACGAAGTACCTTCTCAAGTTTTTGCATAACGCTTTCAAATGTTGTATGATGATCTATCACTGTATAACTAAGACGAGTGCTGTCATCTCATACAGATAAGTAAACTTGATATTACGTATACAACTGAAAATAGAAACTTATTCATGTATATTATAACAGATTAACAGATTAACGACTGCAATCTAGAATTAAAAACCAATTGTTCAGAGAACAATTGAAAGTCTTTCCACACCAAAGGAATTTAGATAAGAAGGTAGTATCTTCATACTGATGCGATAAATGATGGTTTAATTATCTCTTTGAGTGATATAACGGAGATAATATGCTACTTCCGGTCAAATGAATGTCACATCCGGTCTCAGATAATATCTTCTTTCACACTGATTCCAAAAATATATAGTTTCTATGTACTTTTGTATGTAGAATGGGAGATAATTGGCCACTTCCCGTTTGTTGGAAGTCATTTTTAGTCTTCAGTAATCTATTCATCTATCTATATGAATAAATATACGGATTCTGAGTACTTTTATGTGACAAAATTGCAAAAAAAGCTACTTCCGGTTTTCTAAAGGTCACTTCCGGTAGCCATTGTTCAAGGTCATTTGTCATCTAACCTTTTGTACAAGGTCAAGTGCCTTTATAATGAACTCAGTTGCAGTTATAATCAAATAACCTCATATCAAGACATTTCAGGGGCACTAACTCCTATTAGATGCTATTTAATTGTATAAGACTAAATTTAGCATATCTTCAGTACAATTAAGCAGACATTTTGCACTTGTTCTTTGATATGTATCTTTCAAAGTGTTAGAGAAAATGCAAAAACAAGCAAAAGTCACAATTGATAAATTGACCTTGACCTTTGACCTTGACCTCAGTTTCTATGTTAGGACCTAGGGGAGTAAAAAAAAAACATTCCAGGGTTATACGGTTAACGGTTTATGAGTTAAATAAACATACCGACAAATTTATTTTTTAAAGGTAGATAACTCCTATAAAATTTCATCGAATCGCTTCGATCCAAATTAGCCAAAAATTCCTGAGGATTTGACGAACAATGTGTAAAAAGAATTTTGTCGATATCTTTTTTTGTTACGAAGGAGATGCACACAGATGATAAACAGTGAATAGGGAGATAACTCTCACAAAGAAAATGGTTCGGCTTAGCAGGGTGAAATTGAAAAGCGCATAAACTATACAATACAATATGAAAAATATCTAAGCGACATAATGCGAAACAAACATTTATCGCAAGAACAAAATTTGGCGGAAAAAAAAAATAATAATCAGAAGAAAAACAATAAGTCTTTCCACGGAAAAGTGGAAAGACTTAATTATAACAAACAGATTTTAAACGACTGCAATCTAGAATTATAACAAACATGATGAGTTCAACTTTCAAATTGTCAGCTTCTCATGTCTTTGCAGTCTCATATTTTCTGGTTCGTTGTATGACGAGAACACGCTTCAATTAATACGTTACAATTGTGCATGATCGCCTTATACGAACTTTTTTTAACAGGGAAGTGCTCATTACACAAAACTGCTATGACATATTACAGGGAAGAACCACTGAAATCGACAATACATTTATTTAAGTTTAAGTTTAATGGTCACATTACGAATTGTTGACTGGGACCATTTATCGTTGTTACAACTCACTAGAGACATGTTTTATCGATATTCTATCCTTACTTGCAGGTGAATTTGACCTCTGTTGGCAAACATTAGAAAAGGTCAAACTAGATACATTGTACGCAAAGAACAATACGACCGATAAAGGCTGTTCAATCTATACATGTCCTGACGATAAGCTACAATAAAAATCCCTTTATTCTGCTTGTGGTTTCCAAATTATAGAAAGGCAGCACAATAATAATGATATTATCTCTGCTAATACAGAACACCACTATTTTCTCTCATTGTTCCTATACTTTCGTCAAATGTTTATCTATAAGAAAAAGAAGTAAATTGTATGTTTGAAATATGAAGACATGACAAATACAAATATGAAAATATAAACTATGATCCTATATATTCAATCAATTTTGGAATCGACTGCTCATTAACAGAGATTTCGCTTTGATGAGGTTGACCTGATTTCTCACCCGAGGGGATTGCTTTCATATAACATTAATTAGTGCAAAATTTCTGCAGAAAGCTTTTACATTTAGATTCAATATTAAAAACTGTACATATACTACGAATATAATGTCCATCGTTTGTTATTGTTTCTGATTAAATGTTGAATTAACCGATATAATAGACAATATACATTTTTGTTTTTCAGGTAACTTTTAAATGAAATAGGCTGCATATTTGTCATGGAGTTTATTTAACTATATTAAACAAAACCGAAAAGCAAAAACAAACTGGCAAACTAAAAAAAATATCTTGCTATCAACTGACCACTGTCGGGAAAACAGTCATTCAATAAATGTAATACAATGTCTATCTGTAGGCAAACCTTTCAGACCTCTATGAATATAGCCCGAATTTATCTCTGCCAAAGAAAAAAACTTAGTTATTTACATCGAATACACTATACTTTTAGAAGTAAGTGAAATAACTGATCACAAGTTTACATAATCACCGATTTTTGGAAACTCCATGAATGTATTTTTAGGTATCTGTTGTCAAATATTGAAACTTCTGACATTAACGATAACACAAGGCGATTTAAAAGGCACGTTTAATAATATTGATATCAGTAGTGGTGCACAATCAATACTCTTTGAAATACCGACGACTATTTATTGAAATACTAATTTTACCGAAACAAATTGTTGTGTATTAAAAAGTACGGTATTTTACATATAACTATCTTCAATTTAGTTGTTGTAGGAATGAGTGTGATTCTTCACAAAGTAATATTTTGCATGACAAGAGATGACCATTTACTTCTCCGATTTTTGTAGAAACAACTCTGTTTAATAAGACGATGTATTCAATCATTTATTAAAGCACAATTGTGAGGATTGTGATGGAAGATTGAATAGTATATTTATAGAGTTATCACGAATTCACATTTCATGGACATCATTGGTTGAATTAAGTCCGATCTGAGTTTTTGGTAGAGGTTTTGCTGCAATGGATTAATCTGATGAGTTTCTCCTGTATATATATATATATGTGGGATAGTTTATATCACCTCATACTGATGTGATTTCAAACAAAAAATTCCAAATCAAATGTCCATAACTTTTTAGAAATTTGTCTCTAGGGTCAAGATTAGAACGACTTAATACTTAATCTTATCAGATAAATGTTTAAAATCAAATGAAATCATACGCAGGGTTCTCACGTTTTGTGTTTTATACAACAAAAGAAATATACAGTTTTATAAATTGAAAGAAAAAAAGGATTCCCATGTTTTGATATTTTGTGTACTCTTTTTAAGAGTCTTATGTAAAATTATAATCCTGGTACCTTTGATAACTATTAATATTTAACTTTTTTCATTATGACAGTAACATTCACTTTCATTTAATTCAAAAAGACAATATTTTATTTTAATCCTCAAAATATATTTAATATATATATTAGAAATAATTTCTACGTTGTCATATTATTTTGGTTAATTACACAGAAGTATAAACACATATATGTCAGGGTATGCATTGGTTGGGGGTATTTCTGTTCAGACCACATGGAATATAACAGTCATGAAGTGTTTATCCTTTTCAACTATTTTACTGATTATATCGTCTGTTTCAATACTAATAGCCATGTCACTTATAGGAGCTTCTCTTGCAAAATCAATCAAATGGAATTTTTACAACTATGAATTAGACTACGGGACTACTTGGTATATGTATGCTTACCAGACCCTATGGACTAGTTACGATGCATGGACTGGAAGTTCAGACCTAACACACATGCAGGTTTTTAAACCAATTAAAGACGGTAAGGATGTAATTTGAATTTAAAACATAACTAAAATTGCAAATTATAATTGTTGGTTTACCTTATAGGATTAAGTTGAGCAAACAGTTATATGTTCTTCTTGAATGCGATTCAGAATGGAAATTGTAAATATGATTCAATGACTCTTTAGGTATATAAGTATTGTAATTGCTGCCAGACCGAAAAGGGAAATATACAAGGTATTTATAACACTTTGGTCATGTTTAAATTAAAATCATATGAAACTTCAAATTAAACAAAAATGATGCATGCGTTTTTAAAAAAAAAACTAAATGGCTAGTTTTTATTATAAAATTTCTGTATATATCCTTTTTTCTTAAAAAATATCTATGATATATCCAATTATTTTATTGAAGAAATTTACTTTAGTTTAATTGTTTTCTTTCAATAAACAATTCGCCGATGTGTATGCATTAAACTCAGCTTGACCTCTCACTCAGCATGAAAATTTACTAACCCCTACAAATTATGTAAAAATCCGGTGATCGCAATACGCATGGATCTGTCATTGAAATAAATTAAAACTATTATCTTAATGTACATGTTATTCCTATCATGATTTCCTTGATATATAATTGCTACTCACAAGGAAGCTATTAACCCAAGAGTTACAAATAGTGCAGTTGAAATCATCCCTTCGTAATTTGTACGGACGCAATCACGAGTTAGTTAACCGTTATGGAATAACCGTTTCACAGATAATATCGGATATGTTCCTTATGTACAATACCCTTTTCCTTTTCACGAATGTGAACTACCGAATTAGACTATTTACCGGATTTGTAATAAGATAAGCAACACGACGGGTGCGAATTATGGAGCAGGACCTGCTTACCCTTCCGTAGCACATGAGATCACCTCAAGTTTCTTTAGTTTTCTATGTTGTGTCCTCTGTACTATTATTTGTCTGTTTGTCTTTTTATTTTCAGACATGGCATTGTCAGTTTATTTTCTATCTAAGAATTTGACTTTCCCCCTGGTATCTTCCGTCCCTCTTTTGAACACGTGCGCAATATCCATGTTTTTTTGTTGATTGTTTACTATAAGGTGACAATCGGTAAAGTACGGCTAAAAAACAAGGGAATGAATTAGCTGTCATATTTTCACATCATAATAGACGGAGAGAAACAAAATTGACGATTAAACGATATGGATGCGTAAAAATTGATAAAATAATGCACAGAAGACTAAGTTTATGATATATGCATGCATTGGTTCAAGAATCGGATAACCATTTTTTTTCACCAGCCACTCGTTCCATATGACTTTAATATGTACAGATACATATAAGTTTTAGTGAATTTGTGCAAAAAGATATTATGTATAATCCTGGAATTTGCAGAAATTATGTATAATGACTGATAACTAAAGTGATTTTACATGTATATGTTACAGTAAATAGGTGAAATTAGGAATTACATGTAATTACTAAAATTTAGGAATTACATGTAATTCCCCATGCACTTAGTAAATACAAGTAATTCCTAAGACTGCCTAGTAATTACTAGTAATTACTGATTTTAAAATGAATTTTTACACCTATTTACTAACTGTTAAAATAATGTTGTAATATGGTCAACTGATCAAAAGTTATGGTAATACTAATTAGAAAATCAGTCAGTATTCAGCTATCAAAATTTTAAGGGTTTTGCAGAACCCTTGTGTCTCGCCTACTTTTGCTGTGAGTCGCAGGCCCAACAAAAATAGGAAAAAAATATTTACAATTTTCCTCTCGATACGATCTTTTGACTAGTTCTGTAAGAATCTTCTATCAAAATTTGATAAAAATTCAGGATGGTTTATGAAATCTAAACTTTAACTGCAGAGGGTATGTTATGTTAACTGGAAAAAAATAGTCTGTTTACAAAGTAATATACGAAAAAGTATAGTTTGTTTTACAAACTTTATTTCTAGATATTAATTTATGATCATAAACAAGCTTCTGTCCAATTTTGGTAGGAATCCAGGATATTTTGAGAAAGTTATTAAAATTTAAAAACATTTAACCACAGTGTGAATGTAATGTTAACTGGCATAAAAACCAAGTCCCTTTATAAGTAAAATACAGAAAAACTTGATTTTATTTTTACAAAATTTACTTCTTGAAATTTATATTTTGATCATAAACAACTGAAGCTTCTGTCCAAGTTTGGTAGAAATCCAGGATAATATGAGAAACTTATCAAAATTTAAAAAACTAACCACAGAGCAAATATTTGTGGACTCCGCGGCGACGGAATTATTAGGTTGGTTCGCTTTGTTGCGACAAAAAAAACGCAGGCTCGACGAAAAGGAAAAGATTGTCAACATTGAAAGTCAAACAAAAGGGATGGACCATTTAGTTGACTTTTTCAATCCACAAAAAGATCATTCTTATACAGGAAGAAACGATGATAAAATTTTGTTGGAGGTATATAAGCTTAAGTTTGGAGGTCTTGAAGAACTCATAAAAACACGAGAATATGAAAATGTGACTCTTAACGCCATCAATTTGTATAAATTTGTTTGTGAAGAATGTCAGCTTTATCGCAAATGTCTGACAAAAGAAGTCGTAGTTTAACCTATTTTGTAAAAGGAATTTAACTCATGTTATTTGCCAAGTTGATATACAGAGTATGCCTGATGGAGATTTTAATATAATATAATTATGAGATTTTAAGAATTATCAAGATCATTTAACCAAGTTTGCCATAATCTAATGTCTATCTTAAAAATTAGCTGGCTAAGTTGCCTATAAATTTCTCAAAAATGTTTTTCTCAATTTTGGATTGATATCATTGTCGTGCATGCTCAAAATGATTTTTAGGGAGTTTCAAAACTTATAAAATAACCATTTTCCAGTTTCAATTTACAAACACTGAAGAGTATGCACTTTTAATGTGCCTTATAATCCTTGATCCTTAAGTAAGCCCTAAAAATCCCTACCCCTTACTTTCTTATTTGATATCTTAAATTATGTCTTTAATTTTGAAACAAAAATATCAAGTTAGTAAATAGCTGTAAAAATGACAAAAAAAATCAGTAAATACCTGTAATCACTGGAACAACTAGTAAATACATGTAATTACTAAATTGACTAGTGATTACAGGTATTTACTGAAATGTTTAGTAATTACGTGTAATTCCTAATTTCACCTATTTACTGTAACATATATAAATTTTCGGTTTTACATATAATCATGAGTACATGTAGTAACTTTGTAAGATAGCTGAAATTTTCAAAAACTATACATAATCCTTGAATTGATTGGAATGAATAGAAAATTTATAAAAAAAAAGAATGTATCTGTCATGTTAGGCATGTTAGGTGCAAGCCAATGCCTCATGTTGACGACCGTACTTTGGCTTTTAATGGTCATGAATAAATGGGGTTCAACGTTTACCACTGTTAATTAGAATAAGTATTTTATCAAACAAAAGATTTTTTTATTGTTGATGGTCACCATTAATAGTAGAAGTGACGTCACGAACCCCTATGTAATTTAAAAACCCCTACAAATCAATAGGGGACCACAACGTCACGGCGTTAGACTAATTACAACGTGATCATTTATCCGCGATAAAACAGCAGTTATACGATTTACAGATTGAATAAAGTTTTGTTATTTTTTTGGCACTAATATGAAAATATACTATTTTACAGATTCCTGGAGGCTGCTGCCAAGACTTCTTATTATTTCGACCCTAGTATTAGGGGCATTGTCTTTCGGCATTCTCCTAACTGGAAGTCTAGTGTCATGTTCAAGGAGGAATTTTTTTGTTTTAAATTGTTGCAGGATAGCATCATCGATCTTATCTATCAGTGCAGGTAAAAGTTTATTGTATTTAACACAAACCTTTACGAGATTCCAACTATTCACTTTCTCCTCTAAACAAATTTATTTCATGATCACTATTTTGCTTTTACATACATAGATTATCAATATGATTTGTTATTTCTCTGTGTTTACATAATTGCATTCGTGATAGAGTGCACTGTGGGAGTCTTTGTGATCGATATTCGTTTGAATCTGATCCAAGACTATGTATTTGATGCTTTCTCGCCAAGCACCTCACATTTAAGATTGAACCAAAACACAATTCAATTCGCAGCCATAATAATGTGTTTGAATACATATGAACTTCATATAGACAGCCTGTGAGGTACAACGTTATAATTGTTCTCAACATGGCAGACTGTAATACAATAGGATTACTACCTATATCACATTATCATGCTATCACTCGGATAATCAAACCATATCTTATCAATTATAAGTATACACTACCCGATGAGTGTTTTAGAAATGAAACATATACTATTATAAAGTGATATTTAACAGATATTTTAACATTAAGAGTTAATATGGGATACAGTATTTCAGATTCTTATTCTGATATCAATAAGGACACATAATTTTTGCAAACGTTTTAAAATGTTTCAATCATAGCGAATACGAATAAAAATAATGAATTTAAACACACATACATTTTTGGCGAGGCAAAATAAATCGGACAAATATAGTTGTGTGATATCTTGTAAAGAATGTTTAGATCAGCCTGATCCTACAATGTATTATATAACAAAAATTGTATTATTGCAGGTTCATTGTTGGTCTACACATTGAAGCACTTTATGAACCACTATCAATCAATTTTGACGTATATATTCGATGATCCGAATTCTGGATATCCGAAAAAGCATAACGTATCTACAGGATTTTATATAGCAGCGTTTGCTACCACATTTTTTTTTTATTTCTGCAGTTCTTAATATCGTGAATGTTATCATACTTCTGACAGCTGGTACTGCACCCGTGCGACCAATGCAGGAGGGATCCAAAGAAATATAATCGAGAAAAGATAGAATCTACAACGGTTACACATCTGCCGTATGTAAAAACATATCGAGCTTTTCCAAGAACTTGAATACATATTAATACATAAAAAAAAAATTGTTTTCCTCAGACAATACCTTTTCTAAGGCAGGATTATGACATTATTTTTTGCTCGTTTTGTTAATTGATAACGTATGATTTTGACAATTACATTTAAAATCCCCTTTCTGAATTAGCCTTCGGTATTTTTGTAATACTTTTTAAAGGAAATGATTTTTATTAAATATCTATATTTGTTTTATGATTGTTTTTTTCTGTATATACAGCCGTATAGTGAGAATATCTACGTGCAAATTTATCCATTGAGATATGTTGACACCAAACGATGTAACAGAGGGTATGTAACTGGTCGGAAATAGGAAATTGGTAATTTGACAATTGAAATCATACCGTTTGTCATAGATGTTAGAGTGAAGTCGTCCATTTTTGTCAAAATTGAGGAAAAAATCAAGGTAAAAAGCAGTCTTTTTAGTATCAATACTACCCGTAATTTCAAGTGCATGTGGATATATAAGATGTAAGTACTCAGTGATAGAACATCATCAATTTATCAGAAAGTAAAACTAAAGAATTTCACAAGGTGCTTTTTCTCCTTGACTGAAACACAAACGGCAACATGCATACAAACTGACGATTTGATAACAACTACCATATTTTTGACTTGGTACGAGACATTTTTAGAAAAAAAAGTGTTGGTTGAACTGGTTTTATGCCTAACACAATCTCCCGCTTACATGTATTATTAGTTACATAGTGTGTTAGTGACCTAATACGATATATGTTTGATCAGTATCGCAGCTCGAATCCATATGGAATTACTGACCTCATATATATTGTATCGTAGGTCACTAGCACACCGTGTAACGAATTTATCTTACCGACTATCTTCAAATGAGGTATTTTGACTCGCGGTCTATCACAGTGATCAAGTCTCCAATACTTTGTTTTTAGATCCTCAGCACTTTCATTTGTCTATTACAGTGACAACGGACGTCAAACTAAACTTAGAAAGTTATAAATGAACTAAAATTCTAAATTATGCAAGATTAACAAAGGCCAGAGGCTCCTTGCTCCAGGCGAAAATAGGCGGCGGGGCTAAGCATTTGTTTATAGATCACAACCCTCCCCTTGACCTCCAGCCAATGTAGAAAAACAAACACACAGTAAAACTCAGTTTAAAGAAGTCCGAGTCCGATGCCAAAATAGGTAACAAAAGAAACTAAAATGAAAAGTTAACTGACTGAAGTACTGTCTAAAAATGTAGGTTATTCATTCATTCAGTGATAGGAAATCATCAATTTATCTGATAGAAAAATTGATGAATTTCGCAAGGTGCTTTTTCTGCTTTTCTTAGAAAAAACGGCAACATACATAGAGACGGTCTATTCGAAAACTATCAAACTCTGACTTGGTACAGGATATCTTTAGGAAAAAAAATGAATACTTTAACTGTTTTTTTGGCTAGCAAAGCCTCCCACTTACATGTAAATGGTAATATAAAGAAACGTAGCATCATAACTAAATACATGAATTTTTTATCAATAAATACTGAGACACGTCATTTAGCAATGCGAATTCACATTCGGCAAAACTGTAATAATCGAAAATAATTCACTTCCGGTACCTAACAAACAGAAGACACATATGTTAAACAACAATCTGAGACGTGGACTATGAATAAGAAAGTCATTTTAGAATAGTATTGCGATATTTGCATACGTTATGAATCACCAGTAATTGAATTTTAATTATAGACAGTCTTTTGACGAAAATGCATTTGAATGGTTTATAATAGTAAGTGAGAGACATCGAACCAAAATAAACAACAACAATGTACGTAAGAAAATAATAAAAAAAAAACAACATATCAGAACCCGTTAAAGACAATGAACAGTCAACAAAGTGTACTACATTTGATGACTTCTTATCTGTCCAGCTCGTAGATGGTAGTATTGAGCGTTCTAAACATAATACTTAAATATGATCTATCTACGATTTTGTCCCTTTAAAATTTATTCCTTTTTGTGAAAAGCATAAATGTATACACAATGTATTGCCAATATATCGTCCTGAAGATGTTGCTGTTTCAATTGCATATACAAAAAGTATCTGTTTTATTCAATATTATGCATTCTGTTTATTCCCATTTTAAGCCTCGGTCACACCTTACCGGATAGCACGAACGGACGCCTAACGGATGAAAATAAAAGTTGTCCGTTGACGAAATTGTTATCCGTTGCGAGTCCGTTGATCTACTGACCGAATAAAAGGGACGTGTAACGAATGCCTAACGGACACGCAACGTACGAGAAACGGAAACGTACCAGGCAGAACGGATGTCGAACGTAATTCCAATGGACGAGTACCGCATAAAACGGACACCTAACGGAAGCGTACCGGATAAAACGGATGAACAAGATATACGGAAAAATTAAAGCAAAAATAATAATACATGTAAATCGCATAAATATTCTAAATGTTTCTGTGTTACTGGTTTTGGTTTGTTCTTCAAAATGCCACCAAAGGGCAGTGTCTGGCCTAAATAAGAGCTGATTGATTGTGAAGACGTGTCCTTACTCTAAGATCGATTATGAATAATAAGAATTCACGAACCTTACGAAATCTAACATAGCAATAATTGGCATTTCTGACGCGAAATTTTCAATTGGCATTTAATTTATGTGTTTCAGATCCGTTCATCATCCGTTTTATCCGTTATACGTCCGGTAGAAGTCCGTTTCTCATTCGTTCAACATCCGTTTTATCCGTTAATCGTCCGGAAGAAGTCCGTTGGTGAATTTATCTTCCAGACCTCCAACGGATGTATAACGGACAAGTAACGGATACAAAACGGAAACAAGACGGACAAAAACCGTACAAACGGACGCCTACCGGACGTTCAACGGACATTTCATCCGTTGGACGTCCGTTCAAAGTTTTGAACATGCTAAAAAATTTCCACCGGACTGAACGGACGTCGACGGATAAAACGTACACTAAACGGACATGCAACGGATATGGACGGACGTCTAACGGACAAGAACGGACGTCTAACGGACATGAACGGATTGAAAAAAAAGTTATCCGTTATGCATCCTTTCGAGCTATCCGTTAAGGTGTGACCGAGGCTTAAGAAAATTATGACATTGTACGAAGCAAAACAATGATCTGTTTTATCATATACTCATTTGTAATATGTTATCTCCGATACAACGACGTTAAATGAATTACCGGGTAAAGTAATGATATGTCCATGAGAGTGTACATTAAGATTGTTATACTAATCCTTCTTTTTAATCTTACTTGACTAGTTTGTTATCTAAAGGAAGAATTTTCACGTTTAGTTTAGTATACATCAAAATATGTTGACAGAGTTAATATCTTTATGACAAAAGGTTTCAATATTTTGATATATTGTCAATTCTTTTTCAACATTTTATCTTGTTCATTATGAAAGTGTACATGTACTAATATTAGATTGATAGAGACAAAATCGTTCATTTAGTCCTGGGTTAAATTCATTAATTTCTACGTTGTCATATTATTTTGGTTAGTTACACAGAAGACTAGTATACACAAATACATGCCAGCGTAGCCATTGCTATGCTGTATTTGTTTTTTCAATAACAACTAAGAATCCGACGTCATGAAATGTTTGGCCTTACCAACTACTCTTTTGATTTTATCACCTGTTTCAATACTAATAGCCTTGTCACTTGTAGGTGCTTCTCTTGCAAACTCAATAAAATCGAATTATTACAACTATCAATTAGACTATGTACAGATATTGTAAATGCATGCTTGCCAGTCTCTATGGACTAGAATTCTAGACTCAATACACATGCAGGTTTTCAAACCAATTAAAGACGGTTAGGGAGTTAAATGAAATAAAAAAATAACTTAAGGAAGTTTGCTTCTCAGTTTCTAAATAAATAACTTTCCATAAAACTAGGATATTTAATAGGGGACTAATTAGTTATCAAAGGTACCAGGATTATAATTTTGTACGCCAGACGCGCGTTTCGTCTACATAAGACTCATCAGTGACGCTCATATCAAAATATTTGTAAAGCCAAACAAGTACAAAGTTGAAGAGCATTGAGGATCCAAAATTCCAAAAAAATGTGCCAAATACGGCTAAGGTAATCTATGCCTGGAATAAGAAAATCCTTAGTTTTTTCAAAAATTTAAAGTTTGGGAAACAGGAAAATTATAAAAATGACCACATTATTGATATTCATGTTAACACCGAAGTGTTGACTACTGGGCTGGTGATACCCTCGGCGACGAAACGTCCACCAGCAGTGGCATCGACCCAGTGGTGTAAATAGTTATCAAAGGTACCAGGATTATAATTTTGTACGCCAGACGCGCGTTTCGTCTACATAAGACTCATAAGTGACGCTCATATCAAAATATTTATAAAGCCAAACAAGTACAAAGTTGAAGAGCATTGAGGATCCAAAATTCCAAAAAAATGTGCCAAATACGGCTAAGGTAATCTATGCCTGGAATAAAAAAATCCTTAGTTTTTTCAAAAATTTAAAGTTTGGGAAACAGGAAAATTATAAAAATGACCACATTATTGATATTCATGTCAACACCGAAGTGTTGACTACTGGGTTGGTGATACCCTCGGGGACGACACGTCAACCAGCAGTGGAATCAACCCAGTGGTGTTAATAGTTATCAAAGGTACCAGGATTATAATTTTGTACGCCAGACGCGCGTTTCGTCTACATAAGACTCATCAGTGACGTTCATATCAAACTATTTATAAAGCCAAACAAGTACAAAGTTGAAGAGCATTGAGGATCCAAAATTCCAAAAAGTTGTGCCAAATACGGCTAAGGTAATCTATGCCTGGAATAAGAAAATCCTTAGTTTTTTCAAAAATTTAAAGTTTGGGAAACAGGAAAATTATAAAAATGACCACATTATTGATTTTCATGTCAACACCGAAGTGTTGACTACTGGGTTGGTGATAATTGAGGAATCAAAATAGAAAAAAAAAATATGGGGACAATGTGCTTGTTTTCGAGCCATTGGAATTTTGGCGGGAAAATGTTCTCTCTTGATTTTTCCTAGCTTTATCATTGATCAGTAAAAGTTCTCAAAAAACTATTGAAAAATAAATAAGATTTTTAAAGACTTTTACAAATGGCTAATAATTATACATGTAAAAGATTTATTAAAAGAAAAATGGGGGTTCATGGGCAAAAAAAAAGGCTTCAAATGGATAAAACTAGAGGATTTAGAAAATCTGACAAAAACTCCAAAACATGACAAGCACACATCCTTAAATGTTGCAAATTTTTTTTTTTTAATTTTTGGTATATGTTAAATGAACTTTATATTAAAAAACAAATGACCGTGCACTTATTAATAAAAATAACATGAGTCAAATAATAATTTAATACCTTGAAATAGGAAAAAAGTAAAGTAGAAAATATAACATCAATCATCTGATCATCAGATTATTGCTTTTGATAGGCACTTTTTAGCGTGGCATAAAGTGTCAGATCAGTAAATTGAACCCGCTAGTTCATAGTTCAGAATGTTAAACTTATAAATAGATAAAAGTCATTACTTTTACGGTAAGACATGAAACTCTACACGGTGCTAATAATGATGCATATGAAGAGTTTTGGGTACAAAGCCACAGAAAACAAAAATCAAACATGAATGCCAAACCAAAGCTAAGTAAGGTACAGGAAATACAACACCATACACTTAATGAGGAAAACCAATATGCTAAAGTGCAGTTCATATTCCTGAAGTGTATCAACCGAAAGAACAGGGCATTATCTTTCTAAATATAATCAGGTTTTGTGATTATTCAAACAATCGAAATATATAACCCTTATCCAAGCAAAATCGTCAAAGATGCGAAAGAAACATGTTGTTTCGAATTACATACACTAACAATGTTACAGATTCCTGGAGGCTGCTGCCGAGACTTCTTATTAGTACTACCCTAGTATTAGGAGCACTGTCTTTCGGCATTCTCGTTATCGGAAGTCTAATATCATGTTCAAAGAGAAAATATTTTGTTTTGAATTGTTGCAGGATAGTATCATCGGTCTTATCTATCAGTGCAGGTGAACGTGTGTTTCTTTTTAAAATTTAAAAAAATATTTTTGTTAAATTTAAATTTCCTATACTCTGTATAAATAATCAGATTATGTTCTATTTTTCTCCTTTGCATTCATAGATTATCAATATATTTTTGCTACATGTCCTTTTGCTGTAATTTACATAATTGCATAATTGAATTCGTGGTAGAGTGTGTGTGGGGTTCTAATCAAAGACTTTTCATGTGTTGCATTCCCGCTAAGCACGTCACATAAAAGATTGAACGAAAATTACAATTCGATTCGCAGCCAGAACAATATGTTTGGATACAGGTGAATTTTGTTCTAGACAGCCAACCTGTGAGGTAGCACATTAAATTTTACTCAGCATGCTAGACTGTAAAAAAATGTATTAATATTCTGATGTCATTAACATGGTTCCACAAGGATAATAAATCCATAATTTATAAATAATACATTACGCGATGAGATATCTAATTAGATATGAAACATACACTATAATTCTAAAGTGAATTTCTAAACATAAAACAGATATTTTTATACTAAGAATTGTTATATAATACAGTATTTGAGATTCGTATCTTAATATAATAATTATAATACACAATTTTAACAAACGTATAAAAATGTTTCAATCAAATATAATACAAATACAATTAATGTACCATTTTCTTATTGTGATATATCGCTCTATGTATTAGTTATATGCAATTTATTTTCTACAGTTACGATCATTTTGGGAATACAATTTAAGTACAATTGAAAAGTTAAAAATAAATATAAAAATGTAGTTGACATATACTACAAAATCAAAATAATAAGAACATAAACTGACATTATATTTAGTTTTAAAAGACAAAAAATATAACAAAACACTACACATGAAACTCAATAGGTTGCACTTTGTAAATACAACTGTTTTCCAACCACCAGTATACAAATGTGTAAGTTTAAAGTCTTATAAGTTCGGGGTATATATTATTTATTGAAAACTTTCACATTTGTTAGATTGATACAAAAAGTACCGGTAACTTATCCCGGCCACGTTAAACATTAGATTGTATATTCAATATTATAAAATATATACAATATATATTATTGTTTATCGATTATTTCAATATTATTATTGGTCAATAAAGAGAGAATTCTCTTTAGGGGAGAAAGTGAGAAGAGAAGAGAAAATAATTAAAACACAAATGCAAAACAAAAACCAAAAAGGAAAAAACTTGAAAAAAAAACCAAAAAAAAAACCCTTGAAATTTGAAATTTGGCAGCAGTATTTTTTTCTTAAGATACAACATTAAATTAATTTGGCAAAGTTGGTTTTCCATTGTAAATAATATGCCATATATTTTGACCTTTGAAAAAAATAGTAGGGCATATGAACTTTCCATGCAAGGATATATTTTTTTTAAAAACTTTTAATAGTAAAAGTGGTACAGCTTTACACATAAAAGGAGTACTTATGGAGAATATTTACAGAAATGCAACCTTTGCATATAGACTGATGAAAGAGGTGGGTTGTGTTAATGGTTTTTGTTCTGTTCCATTGGTATTGGTTATTTCGTGACAATTTGCCCTTTGATAATTTATTCTCGTAATATTTTCAAAAACGTACACAAACACTGCTGTTTTTGACATACAACTTAACAAACAGTTGAAATTCAACCAATGAGATGCCGTTATCTTCATTTTTACTAACAATGAGATTACCTATAGTTCTTTTAGTTCTTTTAGTTTATGAAACGGCCAATTACTCAATACTGTGATCACTAACAAACACACATAACTGTTTGTCCAGGAAAAATCAATTGAAAAAATACAGTTGTGTAAAACTGGTTAAGACTGTTTCGATAAATCCTGATCAAACTGGTGTAATACGTAATTAATACACCCACCAGTGTAAAAATCTTGAGTTGTCATATCTTTAATTATTGATAAATGTCAATCACAGAATATGGATCAATTGTATTACTTATATTAAACATATTTATAGTACATGTAAAAGAGTAAGTTGGATTTTGAAAACCTGTTAATTCAAGTTATCATTTAGATGATATATGATGCATATTTCGCTACATGTGTAATTTTCCTTTTGAAACTTTCATCAAATTTTACTAGACCCTCACTTGAGACTTCCAAGTGACGAGTTGGTACCTATTCAACGTATGCAGGTAACACATGTAAGAATTTTTAGTTTCTGTTTTTATTAAATAAAAGGTAGAAGTAATCGTCCACACCAGTGTTTCTTAATATCAATCATTACAAATACACTCGCATCCTAAACTAGCATATAACAGTCCCCAATTCTAAGAAGAAAAAAAGTCTTTGTAAATTTTAAGTTAGAAAAAAATAGACTCCTTGTGATTGAGCCCCTGTATCAATTTAATTCATGCTGCGAACTCTTTTAAAACATGCATCACATGTTGGTTGTCTTTGTTTATTGTGGGATTGTGCAAAAATTATGTTTTAAACTTTTACATATGTTACATGCTAAAATAAATTGAGCCCACACTATGAATCAAACTCGTGCTGCATACTCATCTAAAACATGCATTACACGTTGGTTGTCTTTGTTAACTGTGTGATTGTGCAATAACTAGATTATACACTTTTACATGATAAATTAAATTGAGCCAAAGCTATGAATTCAACCTCTGCTTTAAACTCGTTTGTAACATGCATCACATGTTCTAGTTTCAGTAGCTAATGATATATCATTATTCGTGACAGTTTGCAAATAGGAATAAATAGTGTTTTTATATATTCCAGGATCACGTTTAGACTACACATTGAAGCATTACCAGACCCACTATAAGTCAATTTTGACTGTGATGTTCGAAGTTCATAATTCTGGATACCAGGAGAAGGATGATCTATCGACTGGATTCTACATAGCAGCGATTGCCACCACATTGTTTTTAATTTCTGCAATTTTTAATTTTGTAAATGTAATCGTACTTCTGAAGACTGGTACTGCGGCAGTGCAATCAGTTCAAGAGGGATACGTTAGATAAAAATAGATACAGACTGTATCCGCAACAAATCCATCTGACGAATGTAAAAATATAACGGGTAGATTCAATAACTTATATTATTTGTTATAAATATTTATTCTAATAGAGGATTTGGCTTGTATCAAAAAATGCCTGAACCAAGGCCATGAAGGCAGGAATTTGATAATTATTTTTCACTCGTTTTGTTGATTGATAACGTTTGATTTTGACAGTGTTTTATTGACTTCGCTTTTTCAATTAGAGTTAGGTATTTTTGTAATATTATTTTTTAAGGATTTTTTTTTCATTTAATATTTATATCTGTTTTTTGAAAAAGTGTTTCTGTTTTTTTTACATCCAAATTCAATGATAAATTTAATGTTTAAGAAAATATTTTGTGAAAGGATTTTTTAATGGAACTTGAAGCGACTGTCCTACAAGTGAGAGGATTATATTTATAAAAACAGGTTCAATCTACCATTTTTTGCATAAAAAATGTCTGTACCATAACAGGCATATGCCAGTCATGACAGTTGTTGTCCATTCGTTTCATGTATTTGTGCGTTTGATTTTCCATTTCATTATGGACTTCACGTTTGGAATTATCCTCAGAGTGTAGTATTTTTGTGTTTTAACTTTTTTTGTGGAGAGGTTTTACTATACGTTCTAGTTTTCTACCTACCAAGATAAACTTTGGAAAGGGCTTAGTAATCGTATTAGATAAGACATCCGACTATTAAAAGCTTTATAGTAGAACAAATATCAAAACAGTTCCGCGTCTAGGGCTTCGGATATATGTCTGCCTTAACATTGTGCCATGTTTTTTATGGAGATATTTTCCTTATTTTCAATCTTATTAGGTTTGGTGAAACTTCTTTTTTGTCTTTAACGTTTTCTCAGGATTCTAGAAAGTCTTATCTTTAAAATATTTTTTTTCTTTGGCTTTGGAGATATCTTTGATAAAACATTGTGCAATGTTAGTTATATATATATATATGTGTGTGAAGCTGTTTTTCTTATTTGAATGTTGTTTGTGACTTTTTGTTTGTTTTGTACGTTTTTCTATGGTGTCAAGAAAGATTAATTTTTTAAATGTTTTTGTTGTCGTATATGAGTTTATTCATTTACAATTTAGATTGTAATTGCATATGTAATTCCCATTTGTTTCATCTAAACAAATAATAAATTGCGTTGCAATAAAGATTAAAATAACAAAAATACTGTTCACAATTAAACAATAAATGTAATTTCAATATATTAAGTATGACAAATCGCAGTTAAATATACCCACACAAATAACTTTAGTGATAATATTAAAAGTAAATCATTCAAATAATTTAGAGTGCTGAAGGTAGCACTGTCATAAAGGTGACCAAGAGCGGAAATTCCACACCAGAGCAAACACATTCTAAAACTCCAAAGAAGAAGAACATAAAGAAGAAGGACGAACAAACTGTTAACAATGTTTTGCCCTACATGGTTAAGAATGATCATTATTCGCCATAACTGATACATTACTTTTGCAATTTAAAAATGTCTGGTAGAAAAAAAACTTCCGATTATTAGAATATATGTATAAGTGTTACTGTAAACTGTAAGATGATGTTAGAGAAGTTGTTGATGTCTGAAGAATAATTCACGAATTGTGTTGATAACTATCTTATGAAAAAGAAGATGTGGCATAATTTCCAAGGAAACAATTTTCCACAAGAGTCCAAATGAAACAGAAATTGACAAGTATAGGTCACCGTACGGCCTTCAACAATGAACAAAGCCAAAACAGCATGGTAAGCTATATAAGACGTGGATATGACAAATATAAAACAATTCGAACGAGAATAAGTTCTTTTGTCCTCAATACTCTTCAACTTCGTACTCTATTTAGCCTTTTAAACATTTTTTGATTCGAGCGTCACTGATGTGTCTTTTGTAGACGAAACGCGCGTCTGGCGTAAATATAGAATTGTAAGCTTGATATCTATGATGAGTTTATTTTCAGATTGATAAATAAAACGCTCTGACATGGTTTCATTTTGGAACATTTATTTATAGCTTGTATGCAATCAGTAACAAAACTAAAATTAGAAATCAATAAATACAATATCGCATTCACTCTACCTGTGTACAAGTAAGCATTATTTGTTATGACCATATCCAAATCCAGAGTTATGTGGCTTTCTTATTTACTATTTTTTTAATGAAACCAGATGTTGTAAAGTAGAAAAAGAATGCCAAGAGAAAAAGTTTGAAAATAACCAAGCATAAAAAGTACAGTTTATTTGCTCCTATATTCCTTCACTTTGATCATTTTCCCTTCCGTTTGCTTAGCTTTTCGTTGTTGACCTATTTTCTTTGGTATACTTTTCGTTTTAGTTTCCGTAGGAACGCTTTTCTCTATATCTGGTAGAATAATTGTTTTCTTTTGCCAGATCCACTTCCCCTCTCCAAATGGAATGTACAGACCAATATATACTATGATTAAAACTGAAGCAACGATCGTCATGATGGCACTGTACATTGCAAGAGTGTATCCAATTTCCATGTTCTCTTTTTCAGGAAAGTAGTACGGCCTAGATCTTTTTGCAACAGCTCCATATATTCCATTTTCATAATCTTTGATTGCTTTTAAACAAAAGTATCCTGTAACATATATTGACTTAATCAAATAATCTGCGAGATATTATAAAGAATATTAGATTAAGTTAAACAATACCCCAATAGTTATATTCCTATTCCTAAACGTGTATAACTCCACTGCATTTTTGCACCTGTCCAAAGTCAAGTTTGGGGCTTCTGGTCTTTGTAATTCTATATTTTTTACATAATTATATTTTTGTTTTTGAATTTTAGTTCAATCATGAGATTCGGAGTTCAGTTTGACGTCCGTTTTCACTGAATAAGTATGCATTTTTATTGGCCATCTGTAGACCACTTCCGAGTGCAGGATTTCGACGTTGTGTTTACAATGTAAGATCCATTGTTTGCTTGGGCTGTTTTCTGTTCTTTTGTCGGTTTTTTCTCTTTGACACTTTTCCCATTTATATTCTTAATTAACTCATGTATACGTGCTATGTGTTTACGTATCTGTTTTTAAATGTATATATTCTAACATATCTAACAAAGGTGAACAGCTGTCTAGCTCGGAGAAAAAAAATAAAAATAAAAAATATAGGTAAACAGCTAATTAAAATTTTGGCTATAGATTATTCAAAAAAGTGTTAACCTTACGGTTTGTGTTTTGCGCTTTTGATTGTCTGTTGTTCTTCTTTCTTTTTAAGCCCTGTCATTGTCAGTTTGTTTTCGACTTATGAGTTAAACGTTTCTTTGTTTTTTTCGCTTCTCTTTAAGATCAAAAAAAATTCTAAACTTCTTAAGTCTATTTGCAAAATAACTTATAGAATGCTGAGTATGTGAATAAAATTATCGGAGAAGCAGAAATCACATAAACTATAGTTTGCAAATGACTTACAATTTTGGTAAGTCAACGTATGATTAATTTCAGAATGACATATTCATAATACAGTCATTCTAGACTTTTGTCTACTATTGTTCATGTGTTAATTCTTTATACCAAATGAGAATGATAATAGTTTCAATATTACGCGAAAAAGTAATATAACTAGCTATGATCAACCCCTAAAATGTGATTCCGGAAAATAACACGGTCAGAGTCGAAATATACAGACCATAAGGCATGATTATTCTACATGGATCAATACTCTCTTCCATAATTTGAAATATGAACCTTTACACTAACGAGTGTACAGTTTATTTCCATCTTTCATACATTTGAAGACACATTTACTTGTTTTATACATTCCTTAAGTTAAAAAACTAAAAAAGTAAAGGGAGCGAAACTGGATATATTGACCTGTATTCCATGCTAATTCAAACTCAGTCGTAATGTTTTAACTCACTCAAAAGTCTTTTCAGTAACGCACAAATAATAAATGTTAAAAGCAAACTAAAGTACAGGACAAAGTTGATGAGCATTGAGAGCGAAACATTTCTAAAGGATTTGCCAAATAAAAAACAGATGAGGGTTACCAAATATTACAACAAATTACTAGATTGTCAGTTTAAAAGTTTTGCAACAAATTATGAAAATGTTGGCTTCATATCAGGAAATCGAAAATAATTCAGTAAGTGTTGTTTTCAGATTTTAGTTCCGTATTAAGCAAATGTATTTGACCGGCGTTTGAAAACAATGATAAAAGATAAATAGCGAGGCATACCAGATAAACGTACCTTCATAAGGAGAAAAGATATAAGAAAGAAAGAAAGACCATAATAACTTAAAAGGGCAGTAGCTGTCAAGTTAATGTTCACTTATTTGACTCAAATTCTTATATTTGATTCTTAACCATGCCACGTTCGTGCGGTTGTGTATGCCCTTATATCTTTCAATTATTGGTTGTTTGCTTGTGAGTGAGCTATTTCATGTTTATAATATATATTGTGACTTGGATGGAGAGTTGCCTCATTGGCACTCATACAACCTCTTCCTATATTTATTTACTGCAAGGTTTGTTGCTCGTGTAGTTTTGATGCAGTAGAGTGTGTCCTCGTGCTTGTGGTGTAGACCCTTATATTTTTCAATTATTGGTTGTTTGCCTTTGAGAGAGCTTTCAAATGTTTATTATATAGATTGTGCCTTAGATGGAGTGTTGTCTCATAAAAAATCATGCCACATCTTCCTTTATTCATAAAACAATTATCCAAATTATTTAAAGTCTAAAATTAACAAATTAGATGGTATGTGCTCGATAAAAGTAGCTTCGATTCGTGTGTATTTCATACTTGACGTCATCTAATTAACCATCGTGTTGACTATCGCAGACATCAGATGATCATCTAATTTATAGGAACAAAGTATAGATATAAATTGAAAGCGGGCTCGTGCATTTGGATTTTTCTGTTTAATTTCATAGTTTAGATTAAAAATATATGCATATATTAATTATCGTTTTACCTGTATAAGAACACATTTTTTACGGATCAATTCAGTCAATCAAATATTTACTTTTGTTTCACTTTTAATGTTGACATTCCTTTGCTTTAAATAACCGAACCCGCACAGTTCATGCGTTATCTTTCTCGAACTAAGTGGCTCAATTGAAGTTTACATGACTACGGAATCAATGGGCTTGAATTATTCACTTGCAAGTGATTAATTCATTTTCAATGTTTCTTAGCTTAATATGACAAAATTAAGCCATGATGGATGCTAAATATGAATTATTATTTCACTATTTCACGTTCATTAGTGATTGAACAAAAGACAATCATACTTTATATCGTTAATATATCCCGTAGCTCGTGCCACTTTAATAACATACCCCCTGTAATGCCTGCTCCAACAGCACCTATGTCAACAGCAATGGTAAACAGTTTCTGTTTAGTAACACCATGCAATGCTATGCCTACTATAAGTAGTAGAAAGCCTCCAGAGTTTAAACCTATTGTTTTATATATTCCATTCTGAATCGGACTCTTCCAGCTTTCTAAAATAAAAAGGATATGAAAATAGTATTCCTTACAAAAAAGTCAATTTTTAAGTCACTTTATCGTCCTCTTTGTATTTCATAATATTTGTCTTTTTCGAACTTGTTGTATAATTATGTGATGCTTTGAAATTACGACATCTTTTTGATATGCACAACTGTCGGTTAAAGTAGTTGAGCTCGCATCGTATCTTGATATTACCAGTAGACAATTTTCGATGTTGTTTTTGCTTGAAAAAATGTATATAACTAGCTTCAAATGCTACTAATGAAACCGTATTCTTTTGACTGAATAAATTTTAAAAAATGCAGTCTGTTTAAAATAAAACTTATCGATTGAACGGAAACAAAGATAATGGTTTAAAACAAAAACGATAGATTGTTTTGTTGTTTTTTTATAGTAATGAATCATTTACAATAAGGGATATTTGTTGGAAGTTTCTTTATTTCTTGAAATAGAACAATTAAAGGAATAAATGAGGTTCATTTTGTAAATGGGGTATGAGATCTATTATATTTGATGATAATCAATTAAAAAAAGATTATTTAAATACAATTCTTATATTTAACACCGATATTCCCCTAGTTAGGAGTATATATCATTTGATGAACCTTAATATTCTTGATTGTACTTTTTCAATCAATATGAAGGATTGATTTTTTTAACAATCAATAGTCTAGTGTGTATACATTTTTCCTCTTTCATTGCATTTTTTTATACTCGGATATTTATGCCATATTTTTAAAGTATTAACAAATAAAAATCAGGAGCCTCTGTAATAATGAAAAAAACAATAACCAAATTCATGATACAGAGTTGCCATATAAATTGTCTTAGCTAGGAACACTGTCGAATATCATATGTATTAGAAACTCAAATATAGAAGACAAAATTGCAAATGAAACGCCTTCATGAGCAACGGAACAAGAATAAAACATACATATATCCCTGAACAATACCGAACACAGTGTCGAAGGCAAAAAAAGGTGATATAAAAAATCAGAAAGTTTTGAAAACGTTTATTTCCTCGGAAGGGTAAGCATTTCCTGCTTTATCAAAGTCAATCTGTTTACAAAGGTTTCATTATTAAAAGAAACCCATAATTTCGAACATACATGTACAATTACAACAATAATATTTTAAAACCAAAACATTTACTTTACACAATAAGAAAATAGGAGTAACCTTCTGTCATAAAGGTACGATTTAAACCGACCATTACCGACGATCTCGTTAAAAAGAAAGCCATATTGTAATAATCTGTTGTTATTATACATCTATTGTCATTTTCTATGTAAAGGTTACATTTCTGTTAATATAAACATTGCAATTTCCCTTAGGAACTCCCTTTGCGGCTAAAACTGTGACACTTTTACTGTGAAGTTTCGTAAAAAGAATTATACTAGAATAGAAGTTGATATGCACTACTATTTTATTCCAAGGTCAAAATATAGGGCTGTGCGGCATTATTTCAACATTTATATGCCCCGAACTTGTTAGAGTTTAAATTTATACTACAATTTTGTACTACCTCAACCTTTAATTTTTGCCTGCTTCAGAATTCATTTTCACCGAAATATTATGTTTTTATACTGGTAACATTCCCAAGTTATGACTCTATGAGATCAAACAAAGATATCATATCTGGGGACCAATATGTCAACAAATCAAATTATCTATGAATAGTATAAATCTCCCCAAAAGAGGCGTGGTTTGAAAAAAACATCTGTATTTACAAAGTGCAACCTAAAGTATGTACACAATATTATCACTATTTGACCGATCAATCGTTTCGAACTAATTACGGTTGACATCATTATATTTCGCGGAATTTCAACTTCAACTACAGGATTGGCTAACGGGTTTTTAACAAGTAATTTGGGACTATTGGATTTCATCTGAATTATTTACGTCGATTTCCCAGGTCTTTAAAACACATACCAAATCGCCAAATAAAAAAGCTTTCAACATACAATTACTTGATTATTTTTTTAGTGCATATTTACGATTGGATAATTCCCATCACTTTATGAATTATGAAGGCTGTCTTTAACAAATAAAAGATAAATATTTGTAAGCTTTGTCGTTCAGTATATGGCAAAAACTGAGAGATGTTGTCTCTTTCAGTATAATAAAACACGTACTGACTAAATAGAAAAGTTTGTTCATTTTCCTTATCGGATACAAATATTACTCTCTGCTACGCCTCAGGGCAATTTATGCATCGCAGTGGACAATAAACTTACTAATTACTCATTCCCAGTTAATGAGTATACATTATCATAAGAGTAATAAATGAATTATAAATGAGTGCGATCTTTACGTTAGTAAACAACCATATTCCACTACTTTTGCATCACTTAACTTTTACGCTTGTATCATCTGTGAAATTCAATATTGGAAAATAATATTTTAGGTCCATAAAGGTATATGGATTAAGTAATTTTGACAAAAACTCCTTAAACGATTAATTTATTGAAAATCATTTTCGGGCTAACAGATTCAAGTTGGAAGTTTGTTTTATTATGACTAATCGGTCGTCACATATGCTCAGCTCTGCATATCACAACTTTATGACGTCGAATACAATAACTTTGACCCGAACAAATCGCCGATGTTATAATGAATAAAGCGACGTTAAACCAGAACTTATCCAATTTACAAATAATTTTATTTCGGATGTAACGCGTCTTCTGATTGGCTGATAGTGTTTTGTTTATTTGTTAATAGACATAATTTTGTCATGTGACTGTGACATCATCAACATTTTTTTCATGATTTTCTCCAGCTTAAAATGGAATTTGAATTAAATTATAACAAATCTATTGGAAATAACATAAACAATGCGGTGAACACTTTAAAATAACCCACTGCACCTCATTATTAGAATATCTCAATGTTTAACATTCAGAGTATAAATTTCTGGTATTAGATTTAACCCGAGGAGAATACACCTCATTTGAATTTCGGAGATAAAAATTTGGTGTCTGATTGATCTATGATTATTGTAAAATAATTTGCCTTTTGATGATGGCTACGACTGGTGCATGTTATCCAAATTGCAGCTGTTAATTTCTAAACTCTTGTTGCTGTAGTTCCTACATGTAAAAATGTCATTATCATGAAAGTATGACAAAACAAAAAAGACTTGTTATGCTATCCGCATAGTTTTTTTCAGTAATGTTTAGGACATTATGAAAATGCAAACATGAATTCTACAAAGTTATGTTAAATCATACTTTTCATCGATTTATTTGTTCCACGAAAAATATTTAGGTACCTTTTCCTTTCAAATTAAAAATGAATATAATACCAAGTGTTGATGAGGGTAATGCGTCAATGATACAGCAACCAAATACAAAAATATCAAAAAAATGCATATTACAATCCAACAACAGACAATAGCGATATGTATAGTTCTAAAGCGTCAATAGTCATTAAAATTTTAAATATAATTATTAAAATTATCTCTTTAAGGGTACGACCATTTGATATTCTAGGGGGGGGGGGGGGCAGGAGGATTTGTTTTGAATCGGTTATGTATTTTTGTAAACTAAGAGTACATATTTTCGCTTAAGCTAGAGACTGATTATTTATTTTCACAACTATATTTATAATATTCGAAAACATACAATTTTAAAACTATTTTTTTATTATAAATAATACTTGTATAGTCAAGTCATTATATACCATTTAATCAGAATTAATCATCAGCGTCTACAGAAATGAATCTTCTATATCCCCAACTGCATATACGTATATATCATACCTATACAGTATTACAGTTTGTGTGTGACTAACATCTTTTAAAAGTATTGGCAATCATGTTCAATACATGAGCTGAACTAAGTGAGGCAAATTGTTTTTAAGGGTTTTGGAGCCGCTGACGGCCCCAGAAGCTATAGAACAAATGATGCAAAATCATGCTTTCGGGGGGTTCCCTAGACCCTTTCTTAATTCTTAAGTTATGTTTTGTTTAATGATTTTTGGACAATATTTTGGACTCAAAGCAAAGTATTCAGTGTAAGACTTAAGTTTCTAGTGCCAACATCAAAAGATCAATATATATGCATGATAAAGCAAAAATGTAATTCACATAGTTAAGTCTCTGGCTGCTGTTTTTTTTTTTAAATTCATTATGAAGTTAATAATAAAATTACTAAATAACAAAAGGAATGCAACACTAACATAATTCAGAAGGGCAATTAATGACAAAAGACAAATAAATAAGAAACATTGATCCCTAAAAATCAAGGAGAACAGAACTTGGTTCTTGCAGGGCACTCGCCGTGAACACAATTTGATATGAAGACAAGCGTTTGGTTTTGAAAGTTCCTACATGAGGTATTTGCCTCAATGTAGTTACGGCCCTGTTAAATAAAAGTGAGATAAGTGTTCCTGGGATAAGATACCTCAAGCTAAATGAAACCAATTTTCAGACATTACAAGTATACTTAAATATAAACATTTATACGTTTATTAATAAAAGATTTGGGAAGTGTTTCCCCATTTATTTTTGGGAAAAATATGAATTTATGAAGAATTTGGTGCCATCTCATACTTTCGATTAAACCTGCTAAGTTATTTATTTTCAATTAATTGTAAGTTAGTTAATTTATTTTCAAACTACCACAGAACAAAACCAAAACAAAAACGTTATTTATCTTGAAAATCCTCCTGCCCCTCCCCCCTCCCCCGAATATCAAATGGTCGTCCCCTAGACAAAATATCAAAATAAAATCTCTTTCATATATCATGTATATGGCTTGAAAAATCATCGACTTAAGTTACAATCTGACTTTTACTGATTTTGTCGGTTCTGACCACCTTCTTTATTTCCACCAATGAGTTAAAAAAAACCTACATAAAAACATCCAATGAAAATCGGTTCTTGGAAACCTTTTCACTCTTGAATAATAATATTATTAAAGATAAAATAACGTACTCTATTCAATACTTTATACTTGTTGTTCCTGTTACGGAAAGCCAATGTTATATCGGTGATAGAAGATTTTGTTCTGCAATTTAGTGAACACTAAACGAAATATAAAGAAAATCATTACAAACAATTAACCATATTTTTAAACTATACTTTTTCGAATTGATGTTAAGCCCCAAATATATAAGACGAAGTTATTGATACAACGGCAGTATAATCATTACATTTGGAAAAAAAATAACCAAAGGAAAGATTTGAAAACATGGAGAGTTCTAAATGAGAAATACCAAAGCTAGTTAATGATTTTTCCGGTGAATATAATGATTCCTTCAAACCAAAATTTTGCTAGGCAATTCATATGTGAACAGCACATTGATATAAACACACAATGAAAGTACACCATACATAAAAAAAAAACCAGCTTAGGCTATTTTTTGAATGATAAAGCAAAACATTATTTTTTTTTTCATTTTGCAGACGAAATATTGCAAATATGCTCGTCTGGTAATGCATATGGAAAGAATAACTACTGAAAGCCTTATGAAAATTATTGAACTTTTTCTTAGCCTTATTTTAGTATAACACATAATAATTAGTCTCACCATCATGATGGGGATTTAATATTTTTGAATAGCTTCCAGAATAAATTTTTCCCTCATAGGCATTTGCGTCTAAACTAGTCCACAATGTATGAAAATAATAGACATAAAATCCTGGCGAAATTTCATCAATATATTCATTCCATTTAACTCCAGGATTCAGAGATATGATTAACATCACAATGGAAACAATAAATATAACCACATTCACAACTGGAAGAATGGCAAGGAGCACTTTTAAAAATGATTTCACACATTTGCCCATAACGTAATGTATCTCTGTGTACAAACTTCCAGACACCGAGGTTTTGTCGTTTTTATATGAACTTCAAGTCACGTGACCTATGTTTTTATTAGTTCTAATATCATAAAGTGTATATTAAATAACATCAAATTGAGATTTATCGGTTCTGTATATGCATTACTAAGTTACAATAGTGCTTACGTAATAAAGTCAGCTGTAATCATTGATGTGATGGACAGTTTAAAGTTTTAAAATATATGATTTGAATTGTGCAAACATCCCGCTGGTTCAAATTAGTAATGTATTTCAATATATAAGTATAAAATTGTAGTATGCATTTTTTATTTGTTTCAGTAATTAGAAAAACAAAAATTTAATAAAGAAGTCGACAGAAACAGATTTTTTTTTTAAAATTATTGATGAAGACAAAGAGAAGGCACTTACATTTATTTATTTATAACTATATGTTACGGTTTGTATAATTCTACATAATATAAAATTTTTACCAATGCATTTTTCTCGTCCTTGTCATCAAAGATATTTTATATCTGATTGAAATCATTTTAATCCAATTGAAATGAAATTTGTCTTTGTTTGTTAAAATGAGATAATAAATACATGTTACATAAAATAGATAACACTTGTTCAGTTATGCGCCTTTTTATGATTAAATTCATTAAGCACATTTATGATAAAGTTAAGCATAATATATATTTTAAATTAAATAGACAGCCGTGTAGGTCATTTGATTTCCGACGAACTAAAAACCGGCTTCATAAAATAAATTAAAAAAAGCTTTTGTTTTAAATGGGGTGTATCTGAAGAGATTCTATGGATTTATCCTTAGTGAAGAACCAATAATTTACCAGTTTAAAGTATGTGTAAATACACGAGGATCTGAATACTTACTAAAGCACCATACTACTGCAAAAAATCGGTGGTTCACTGTAAAAAATTCAGCAATGGATGGCACATTGAAAGTGACACTATCTTGAAAAAAAGAGGTGGATTTCACCAAATTGAAAAAAAAAAAAATACAAATTGAGTTTTATCGGTTCTATATATGCATTACTAAGTTACAATAGTGCTTACGTAATAAAGTCAGCTGTAATCATTGATGTGATGGACAGTTTAAAGTTTTAAAATATATGATTTGAATTGTGCAAACATCCCGCTGGTTCAAATTAATAATGTATTTCAATATATAAGTATTAAATTGAAGTATGCATTTTTTATTTGTTTCAGTAATTAGAAAAACAAAAATTTCATAAAGAAGTCGACAGAAACAGATTTTTTTTTTAAATTATTGATGATGACAAAGAGAAGGCACTTACATTTATTTATTTATAATTATTTGTTACGGTTTGTATAATTCTACATAATATAAAATGTTTACCAATGCATTTTTCTCGTCCTTGTCATCAAAGATATTTTATATCTGATTGAAATCATTCAAATCCAATTGAAATGAAATTTGTCTTTGTTTCTGAAAATGATATAATAGATACATGTTACATAAAATAGATAACACTTGTTCAGTTATGCGCCTTTTAATGATTAAATTCATTAAGCACATTTATGACAAAGTTAAGCATACTATATATTTTAAATTAAATAGACAACCGTGTAGGTCATTTGATTTCCGACGAACTAAAAACCGGCTTCATAAAATAAATTAAAAAAAAAGCTTTTGTTTTAAATGGGGTGTATCTGAAGAGATTCTATGGATTTATCCTTAGTGAAGAACCAATAATTTACCAGTTTAAAGTATGTGTAAATACACGAGGATCTAAATACTTACTAAAACACCATACTACTGCAAAAAATCGGTGGTGCACTGTAAAAAATTCAGCAATGGATGGCACATTGAAAGTGACACTATCTTGAAAAAAAGAGGTGGATTCACCAAATTGAAAAAAAAAAAATACAAATTGAGTTTTATCGGTTCTATATACACTGATATATGCATTACTAAGTTACAATAGTGCTTACGTAATAAAGTCAGCTGTAATCATTGATTTGATGGACAGTTTAAAGTTTTTAAATATATGATTTGACTTGTTTAAACATCCCGCTGGCTAAAATTAGTTACGTATTTCAATTTATAAGTATAAAATTGAAGTGTGCAATTTTTATTTGTATCACTAATTAGAAAAAACAAAATTTAATAAAGCAGTCGACAGAAACAGTTTTTTTTAAATTATTGATGAGGACAAAGAGGAGGTACTTACATTTATTTATTTATTTATTTACAAGATTGATCGTTTATATAAATATACAGTGTTAATTTCCATTGTTTAACCCAAGCGTACATTTTAGATAAATAAATTGAATGAAAACTACGGTTCCTAAGTTGTGCATTGGGATTAAAAATACGATATGTATCATTACTTTCTTTAGTTTACAACTCTGTCTTGTATTGTTCTGGTCGTACTATTTCAAATATTCAATTTCATGACTATATCATGTGTTTCCATAAGTTTACCATAGTATTATCATATGGTTGGGTTAAAAATTAATGGAAACCCTTAGGCTAGTTTTTACTGTTTTAATGTCTAATCTTACCGTTTTAATTTCTTGACATAACTGCACGACTCAATTCTCAATTATTTGTGTTAAGATAATCGTTGCAAAGAATCCTGCTCAAACTTTAGTAAAAGACGGGGGTAACTTTGCATTGTTGCGAGAGTTTATATTCTTTGTTGAAGGCAATTGTAGTGACCTGCAATACGAGTACCATTCAATTGAGTTAAGTTATGTCTTGTGTTTCTGTCTCAGCCCTAGGTTTTCTATATTTTGCATGTGTGGTGCATCATGACACAAGACATTGTTACGTGTACCATGATGAGCTTTCGTGCAAGACTGCTGTGTGTATTTTTTACATGGAACATTTGATCAGACTTTGACTTTTTGACTCCTGACCTACATGTATGCACGATGGGTGTGTCATCATGTTGCAGTATGTTCCTCGGTATATTACCTTGACCTTAAAATATAATTTTCAATTGACCTTGCTTCTGAATATGTGGCATGTAGATGTATTGTCATAAGATGATGAGTCTATTGGCACGAGAAACGTCATGTGAGCTTGACCTTTGGCCTTATTGTAAAACTTGTATATTTTGTTTGAATTAAATGGAGAATTAACTGTATGATTGGCACTCGTATCACATCTTCCAACATATATTAGATACATAAGATATATTGTTAGTTTTGTGTACCACGATGACCCTTTTATCAAAATCCGCTTTGTGGTGTTTTTTTCCAAGGATCTCTTGACCGGACTATGACTTGTTGACTCTTGACCTTTGCATATTGGATGTGTCTCTTGGTATGATTACCTTGACGTCTAGTCAGGAGTCTCTGGTTTTTTGTTAGTCTTGTATGTTTTTAATTGTAAGTTTATTTTATAATTTGAAGTTTGAACTGGTGCACATTTTGTTAAGGGCCATCTGAAGCCCGCCTCTGGGCGAGGGATTTCCTCGCTTTGTTGAAGATATAAAAAAGAAGATGTGGTATGGTTGCCAATGAGATAACTATCCACAAAAGACCAAAATGACACAGACATGAAAAACTATAGATCATCGTACGGCCTTCAACAATGAACAAAGCCCATACCGCATAGTCAGCCATAATAAGTGGCCTTTGACTGCTTTTTGCTCTTTTGACATTGTTACTATCTCTTTTACACATTCCACATTTCCATTCTCAAATTTTAAGAATGTTTGGTTCAGATGAAACTAAATCCTTTAATTTCCGTGAATATCAAGTAAGAAAATTTACTGCTTCAGTAGCATCGTGTGCTGCCAGTTGTGATAGATAATGCAAAATGTTTCAATCATTTTACCTTAGATTTCATTTCATCGACATGTAGGTATGGATAGTCTGCTTTTACATCATAAAAATTCACACAAAAGGTATACACATATCAATAAACTGAACGCAACGCTAAGAACCATTAAAGTACACTTAGACAGAGAGCACAATCTAGTAAAACACTTTGTTAAGTTGGTCACATTTAACTTGAAATATCACTGTCTGTTAGCAAACTGCACCGAGATCCTGAAAAAAATGTGCAGGTTAAGTCTATTTAAAAAAGAATTCAATGGAAGTAAATAAGCTGATTACTGAAATAAATGTAGAATATGTCTATTAATCAAAGATACCCCTGCTTGTAAACAAATGAGTAAACTTCCACATATAGATGCAGGATTCGCGTAATTTTGACCGTTTTGTGACCATAATCATTGTGAATAAGTTTCAAAACATTTGGCTGAGGCAAATTAAAGTTAAAGAACGGAAACAATAGATTTAGCAATTTTCCTATCTCAAGGCTCCTGGTTGACATTTGTATCATTGGTACTCGTACTACAACTTTTTACATCTAAAAAATCATGAACAGTGACGCCATCGGGACCAAATATTGAGCTTCATAGATCTGTGTTATGGGGTAATGTGAATCGCGTATAAGGTTACGGAAACGAAATAGTCAACACTTAATATATTTTTTAAAGGGACATGATAACTCCTGAACGGTAAAAGTGACACTTAAAAATTTCAAATTTGATTTTGTGTTGAGGTGGGGATCCCGCTTACATGTTCAACCCCGCCTTATTTGGTATGTATGTGCTTGTGGTAAGTCAGGAGCCTGTAATTCAATGAATATAAGAAAGAAGATGTGGTATGATTGCCAATGAGACATATCTACAAAAGACCAAAATGACACAAAAATTAACAACTATAGGTCAGCGCACGGCCTTCAAAAATGAGCAAAGCCCATACCGCATAGTCAGTTTTTTATGTGTTACATATTTGTTTTTCGTTCAGTTTTTGTACATAAATTTGTTCGTTTATTTTCTCGTTTGAATATTGTTTTACAATGTCATTTCAGTGCCTTTTATTGCTGACTATATGCGGTATTGACTTTGCTCATTGTTGAAAGCTGTATATGACCTGTAGTTGTTAGTGTTTGTGTCATCTGGTCTTTTGTGGAGAGTTCTCATTGGCACTCATGCCACATAAGGGGGAGGGATGGGATCCCGATAACATTTTTAACCCCGCCTTATTTTATATGCACGTGACTATCTTGTTTTTCGTTTATTTTTTGTACATAAATTAGACCGTTTGAATTGTTTTACAATGTACATTGTCATGTCGGTGCCTTTAATAGCTTACTTTGCGGTATGAACCTTACTCATTGTTGAAGACCGTGTGGTGACCTAGGCTACATTGTATAATTGTTAATTTCTGTGTTTTTTAATCTCTTGTGGAGAGTTCTCATTGGCACTAATGCCACATAAGAGGGAGGGCTGGGATCCGGTTAGCATTTTTAACCCCGCCTTATTTTGTATACACGTGCCTATCTTGTTTTTCGTTTTTTTTTTGTACATAAATTAGACCGTTTGAATTGTTTTACAATGTACATTGTCATGTCGGTTAACACATGTACACATAATTTTATTATAAAAATATTCAATCTTAATCTTGATTTATTTATTTTTGGCCGAATGATTATATGTATGCCCTTCACAACGACTGAATGAGTATCAAATTTGACAAATTTATTGTACATAATTATACATTTTATTATATTTTATAACTTTTTTTCCAACAAATTACAGTTTACCAACTTATTGATCATCACTTTCCTTTATATGTCTTTTAACATTCTGAACAAAAAGATTTCTTACATATACTTCACATGTATTTCTTTCAAATTTGACATTATTAAAAAGCCATTAAATAAAATTCAGTCGAACTTGATAGTAAATGTGCAATCAAATATATATGCAAGTCGTCAACTGGCCAAGTGGCTAGATGCACATATCGTTAGCCATATAAACAACATGTCTTAATTGGGTGGTTTTCAAACTTCTAGCATAGGCGGATCCAGGGGGGGGGGGTGATTATATAGGGAATCAGTGAAGGATGAATGGAGAGGATCCCCCTTAGGAAAAGTTCTGGATCCGTCACTGTCTAGACATATTTACGTAAATAAGGGATGAGTAAAGGAAAAAAAATTAAAAAAAATGACTGAATAAAATAAAAGGATATTCGATGTACTGTATACTTCGGTTTGTTTTAAAATCTATACGATGCTTTATTTTATCTAGTTTTCTTATTAAAATAATTAAAATGAGAAGATAAATACCTTTTATCTTCCTTTACCGTCGATGCTAAAATGTTTATGTTATAAAATAATTTTAGCGTCTTTGACCTACTTTACCTTTTTATTCGGAGACTTGCGGTTATCTTCTGGTATGTTCAATGGGAACATTAGAATGATCTAAGACAGAACCCAGATTGAACCAAGAAGTTTGGTTGCTTTAACCAAACAACCTGGATGTTGAACCAGTTACCATGGTTTCGAACCAAAGAACCAAGGTTTAGAAGCAGAGTGCCCGGATATAACCTAATTGCATTCGGAATTCTCATGACTTTTTATACCTTCAATGTATTTTCCAAATCATTTATTTATTTATTTATTTATTTATTTATTTATTTATTTATTTATTTATTTATTTATTTATTTATTTATTTATTTATTTATTTATTTATTTATTTATTTATTTATTTACTAGTATTATCGTTCATGTAAATAAACACAGTTGATTTCCGTTGCTTTATGGATCTGATATAATTGATTTCATTTATGTTCAAGATTTATGAAAGTCAACAACTTTAAGGTAATCTCCAACTTATATTAGTGTTTATCAGATATTTTCCTCAAATAACCAGGACAAATCTAAATAGTTCATCAAAAAATAAACCTGAAACACATTTTTACCCTAATGGCCATCAGTTTTACTATGTTTATATTTAGAAATGAAAATAATTTAAATCATTTTATCCAAATTTGTCCATATTGTCTATGATTATAAATTTAATGATTTTTGATTAAAAGAGAGTTAATGAAGAACAGATTCTGGTTTTTTTTTCAACTTTAAATGTGTATTTGTCATTGGAAGTTTCAGCAGCTGTTAAACGTAATGTTAAAGATTTGGAAAAGTTACAATTTGTTTGTGTATTTGTATGGATTATGTCCAAAGACTGCATTGTGAAAAAATACCTCATAAGGCACCATGCTTATAAGTTTGCGCGTCTCACGCGCTTTTCGTCTTCAAATTACTCAAATCAAAATGGTAATATGCCATATAAATTACCAAACTGAAGAGCATTGTGGAACCATAATTCGGAAAGGTTTTGTCAAAGACATCCAAGGTGTACTACTATTGCACTCTAGTGACAATTTTTTTTTTATACACATCTGAACACACAAGAACATAAAATAAGTAACATCTTAGGCGCACAATTTGGATTTTATTGTGCGATCTAGTTTTTGAGAAGCTGTATGTTTCTAGTATGGCTTTATGTTCCACTGTTGTAGAACTAGCGTGGTACTCAAAATAGCAAAAACTCATGTAGGATCATTCCACATACATTGTGTTTAAATATGCGAGATATTTTATGAGAAAAAGCTTTGTTTATGTATTTATCTTTGCTTTCTCTTATTGGCTGCCTGACAGATAGACCCCAGTTATGTTCTCATATATTTTGTGATGGCATGATACTACCTCATGATGGGAGGGATTGTCCTGGATTTTCATATGATGTAGACATACTCTTTTAATCAGTTTAATTGAGATCTGGAGCTCGCATGTCAGTAAATGCTAGTAGTCCCTTGTTAATATGTGCATCATTTATGTGTTAACTATTTGTTTTTAGTTCACTTTTTGTACATAAATCAGGCCGTTAGTTTTCTCGTTTGATTTGTTTTACATTGTTATTTCGGGGCGTTTGATAGCTGACTATGCAGTATAGGCTTTGCTCATTGTTGAAGGCCGTATAATTGTTAATTTCTGTGTCATTTGGTCTTTTGTGGAGAGTTGTTTTATTGGCACTCATGCTTTTTTTATAATCATTGTCATTTTTGCCTCATTGGCAATCATACCACATCTTCTTTTTTATAATCATTGTCATTTTGCTAAGTGTCTTTTGTTAACTATTCTGACATTGGACTCGAACTTCTTTTCAACTGAGTTCTGCTGTGGGTTATGCTGTGTGTTTGTTTCTTCTGCATTGGCTAGACGTATAGGGAGAGGGTTGATATTTTACAAATAAAATTGAGAATTGAAATAGGTTATATGTTTAAGAGATAATGGCCCGACCCAAAAGCAGATAACACATTTAACCCCGCCGCATTTGTGTGCCTGTTCCAAGTCAGGAGTCTCTGGTTTTTGTTAGTCTTGTATGTTTTTAATCGTAAGTTCAATTTTATGTTTTGGAGTTTGAACTAGTACACATTTTGTTTAGGGGCCATCTGAAGCCCGCCTCCGGGTGAGGTATTTTCTCGCTTTGTTGAAAACCCATTAGTGGCCTTCGACTGTTTTCTGCTCTTTTGTCATGTTACTGTCTCATTAAACACATTCACATTCTCAATTTTTAAGAATGTTAGGTTCAAATGAAAACTTAATCCTTTAATTTTCGTGAAAAAAATAGAGAGAACATTTATTGCTTCTGTAGTACCATGTGCTGCCAGTTGTGATAGATGATGCAAAATGTTTCAATTATTTTAATTTACATTTCATTTCATGGACATGTAGATATGGATAGTCTGTTTTTACATCTTAAAAATTCACACAGAAGGTATATGCATATCAATGAAATGAACTCAGTGCAAAGAATCTTTAAAGTACCATAAGACTGAGAGCTCAATCTTAGGAAAAAATTTGTAATGCTAGTCACATGTAACTTGAAATATCAGTCTGTTACCAAACTGCACTGAGATCCTGAAAAAAATATGCAAGTTACTTCTATTAGAAGAAGAACTCAATGGAAGTAAAGAAGCTGTTTACCTGAAATAAATGTAGAATATGTCTACGGGCCGCAGATGCCCCCACTTGTAAAAAAACACGAGTAAACTTCATATAGATGCAGATTCACGTAGTGTTGACCGTTTTGTGATCATAAGCATGGTGTATAAGTTTCATAACATTTGGTTGAAGCAAACCAAAGTTAGAGAACGGAAACAACATATTTAGCATTTTTCCTAAATTAAGGCTCCGTGTTGACATTTGTATCATTGATACTTGTACCACATCTTCCTACATCTAATAACTCATGAACAGTAAAAGTGACGTACTTGATAGATCTGTGTTTTTTTGGGTAATAAGAATTGCGTATAAGGTTTATAAAATCTGATTAAGGCAAACTTATTTAAGAGAACGGAAACAAAAAAATCAGCATTTTCTAGGTTTATAAAGCGCATGATAACTTGTGAACGGTAATGTGAAGCTAACAAATTTCAATTTTGAATTTTATGTTTTGTGGTAATACGCATTTTTCAGGTTAGGGAGAGGGTGGGGATCACGCTAACATGTTTAACCCCGCGCTATTCTGTATGTATGTGTTTCTCCCAAGTCAAGAGCCTGTAATTCTATGGTTGTCGTTGTTTATGTGTTACATATTTGTTTTTCGTTTATTTTTGTACATAAATTAGGCCGTTAGTTTTCTTGTTTGAACTGTTTAACATTGTTATTTCGGTGCCTTTTATAGCTGACTATGCAGTATGGACTTTGCTTATTGTTGGAGGCCGTACGGTGACCTATAGTTGTTTATTTCTGTGTCATTTGGTCTCTTGTGGAGAAATCTCATTGGCACTCATGCCACATCTTCTTTTTTATATTGTGTATACGTTTTATAGTATTTGGTTGAGGCTAACTAAAGTTAGGAAAACGGAACCCATTTTTTGGACGTTCGGGGCGGACGGACGAGGGTAACACTTTATGCCCCCTCCGCTACGGCGCCAACACAGAAATTCTGACTATTGTGCTGGTGATAACCATCCCACTAGCACTGTCATTAACACACACACACAATTTATTATAAAAATATTCAATCTTAATTTTGAGTTCTTTATTTTGGACAAATGATTATATGCTATCCCTTCACAGGGTGTGTCAAATTTGACAAATTTATTGTACATACACATTTTTGAAATATTTTATAGCTTATTTTTCAACTAATTAAAGCTTACAAACTTAAATTGATCATCACTTTCTCTTTATGTTTCTTTTTACATTCAGTTTTGAACAAAACGATTTGTTACAAATTCTTTACATGTATTTCTCTCTATCTGACATAATTACAAAGCCAATAAAATAAAATTCAGTCGAACTTGAAAATAAATGTCCAATCAAATATATATGCAAGTCGTCAAGTGGTTAGATGCACATATCGTTGGCCAATTGAACGACATGTCCTAATTGGGTGGTTTTAAAACTTCTAGAAATATTAACGGAAATAAGGGATGAGTAAAGGATGATAAATGAAAACGGAACGACTGATTTGAATTAAAGGATGTTCGATATAATGTATATTCGTGTTTTTTTTTATTTATACGATCCTTAATTTTTGTCTAGTTTCCTATTCAAAATAATTAAAATGAGATGAACCAAGAAGTTGGGTTGCTATAACCTAACAAACCAGATGTTGAACCAGTTACCATGGTTTCGAACCACAGAACCCGGATAGAACCAATGTTCAGAACCAAAAAAAAACCAGATGGAACAAAGGTTTAGAACCAGAGTGCCCTGATAGAACCTAATTGCATTCGGAATTCTCATGAATTTTTATACCTTCAACGTATTTTCCAAATCATTTATTTATTTAGTATATTTATATATAGTTTATAATTATTCGTTACGGCTTGTATACATGTACTTCTACAGAATATCAAGTATACCAATGCATTTTTCTAGTCCTTGTCTTCGAAGATATTTCATGTCTGATTGAAATCATTTTAATCCAATTGAAATGAAATTTGTCTTTGTATGTGAAAATGATATAATAAGTACATATAACTTAAAAGTAGATAACACAGTTATGCGCCTTTATATGATAAAATTCATTAAGCACATGAAGGACAAATATAAGCGTAATAGATATTTTAAATTAAATAGACAGCCGTTTAGGTCATTTGATTTCCGGTGAACTAAAAACCGGCTTCATAAAATAAATTGAAAAAATAGCTTTTGTTTTAAATGGCTGCATCTGAAGAGATTCTATGGATTTATCCTTAGTGAAGAACCAATAATTTAACAGGTTAAAGTATGTGTAAATACAGGAGGATCTAAATACGTATCTAAACACCATGCTACTGCAAACAATCGGTGGTTGACTGGAAAAAATCAGCAATGGATGGCACATTGAAAGTGACACTATCTTGAAAAATAGAGGCGGAATTCACCAAATTGAAAGAAAAATAAAATACAGAATGATATAATAAATACATGTTACATAAAATATATAACACTTGTTCAGTTATGCGCCTTTTTATGATTAAATTTTAGGCCGTGTAGGTCATTTGAATTCCGGTGAACTAAAAACCGGCTTCATAAAATAAATAAAAAAAATAGCCTTTGTTTTAAATGGGGTGCATCTGAAGAGTTTCTATGGATTTATTCTTAGTGAAGAACCAGTAATTTACCAGTTCAAAGTATGTGTAAATACACGAGGATCTAAATACGTATCTAAACACCATGCTACTGCAAAATATCGGTGGTTGACTGGAAAAAAATCAGCAATGAATGGCTTATTGAAAGTGACACTATCTAGAAAAATAGAGGCGGAATTCACCAAATTGGTGAAAAAAGGAAGAGTACTCAACATTTGGCATCCGTCAAGATAAGAAATACGAGCTCTGTTATAGCAAATCGACTAGAATATACATATATATACTCCAAATGTAGGCTCTGTTAGAAAAGAGGGACGAAAGATATCAGAGGGACAGTCAAACTCATAGATCGAAAACAAACTGACTACGCCATGGCCAAAAATAAAAAGACGAACAGACACATAATAGTACAGACAACACAACATAGAAAACTCAAGAATAAACAACATGAACCCCACCAAAAACTAGGGGTGATCTCCAAGAAATTGCTACTTAGAAATGAAAAGTTCCAAAGTGTAGTGTTGAAACCATCTCTTTTTTTATAAAGTCGTACACTAACACTTATTTCAATTTCTAGACGTAGTCAAGATATGAGACAGTTCAACTTTATCTATTGTATCCCTTATTCTAAGTTCGATGGGAAAAGTCAGTTCAACATAGTCACGAAACTTTGAATAATCAATTATCTTTATAGAAAAACGTAAAATGTAGAAATAAGAAGCTCCTGCATTAAGTCTTCCTCGTTTAAATAAAGGAAATTCGGCAAACAAAGAAGTACAGTTAGTTTCAATAGGAGTGCTGATTGTTGGTTGAGTAAAGTTTCTAAAAAAAATAACATCTATGATATTAATAAAAAAATCTAGATTATTGATGATGTCAGTTTCATAGGTTTTTTTTTAAATTGGAATCAGAAAGCTTTTTTTCAGATATGATTTTGTGACGTTAGTGTTTTTTTGTCAATTGTTGTTATGCTTAGTATATATCTAATGAGTTGTGCTGTTTCCTACGGATTGGTATAAATGAATTCGTAGATTATGATCTTGTTCGTCACTGTCCAAGGTACCAAAGAGTTTGGGTACCTAAAAAGTTCCGAACTTAAATATTCAATAATACAATTAAAAGAAACCTTAGCACGTTTTTAAGATGATGAACATTGTCAGTACCTAGAACCTATACTTCAAACCATTATAAGTTCTTTGACATAATCCTGGTTCATCATCATCCTGTTCAGACACTTGTGACCTTTTATAAAGTTAGTGTGGCAGCTCCAAGTCCTTGAATACCGAATGAGTTAGGAAATTTAAATCTGATATGCAGGTGGATTTTGTATATTGCTATTAAGGTGGGGGGAAATCGAGAATTTCAAATTAATATCGCCTCATTTTTCATAAATTCTGGTACTGAGATTAACGCTTTTGTCAAATTGTAGGTAAAAATCTAAAAACGAGGCAGAGGAATCCGTGGATATTGTTTCTTTAATGTCTAAATCTGGAGGATATATTAAAGAAACCCATTCAGAAAAGTTTGGATTGTTAATTAACAGAACATTATCAAACATTCTGATTATGAATTTTAATGATCTGGCTTCTTTGGTCTGACGAAACGCCGTATCAAATGAAAATTAGAAGAAGTAGAACAGGAGGAGAGGCGCACTGCTCGTTTCCATAGGCATTTCGGCAATTTATATTGTTGTTCCTTTGTGTAGTATGTTTTTCCAGTTTTGTTCACTATTTACACAATATGACGTATGGTATCTCAAGTAACACATTTATAGCGTATGCTACCATATTTTTATTGAAAAGCAGTGTATATTTTTTCTTTTAGACGATTTTTCAATTTTACATTTGGAAAGGTGTTAAACAGGGTTGAAAAAATCAAATTCCTGAAAGATCGTGTTTCACCAGCCCAGTAGTCAGCACTTCGGTGTTGACATGAATATTATTATATGGTCATTTTTATAAATTTTCGGTTTACAAAACCTTGAATTTTTCGAAAAACTAAGGATTTTCTTACCCCAGGAGTAGATTACCTTAGCAGTATTTGGCACAACTTTTTGGAATTTTGGATCCTCAATGCTCCTCAACTTTGTATTGATTTGGCTTTTTAACTATTTTGATCTGAGCGTCACTGATGAGTCTTGTGTAGACGAAACGCGCGTCTGGCGTATAAAATTATAATCCTGGTACTTTTGATAACTATTTACACCACTGGGTCGATGCCACTGCTGGTGGACGTTTCGTCCCCGAGGGTATCACCAGCCCAGTAGTCAGCACTTCGGTGTTGATATGAACATCAATTATATGGTCATTTTTATAAATTTTCTGTTTACAAAACTTGAATTTGTCGAAAAACTAAGGATTTTCTTACCCCAGGAGTAGATTACCTTAGCAGTATTTGGCACAACTTTTTGGAATTTTGGATCCTCAATGCTCTTCAACTTTGTATTGATTTGGCTTTTTAACTATTTTGATCTGAGCGTCACTGATGAGTCTTATGTAGACGAAACGCGCGTCTGGCGTATAAAATTATAATCCTGGTACTTTTGATAACTATTTATCATGTATATCTATTATATAGTAGTCAGTTTTATAAATTTACTGTTTGCAAAAGTATGAACTATTCTAAATAATACATGTAATAAGGATGTTCTTATCCCGGGCAGAAAACCTAAGCCGTATTAGGCACAACTTTTTGGAATTTTTGGTCCTCAATGCTCGCTAACTTTATACTTGTTTTGTTATCGAACCTTTTCGATCTGGTCGTCACTGGTTGGTCTTGTGTGGACGAGTGTGCATTTCCATAATGGGTGATAGATGCTAAACTAAGGGACTCTTATAATCTTCCTTAAAGGTCATGTGATATCTTTGTTTTTGTGTGTAGCCTCTATTTATCTTATTATAATCGATTTATGAAATTTGAACATTGGTGAAATACTGTAACCCTTATCGATTATGTTCATATCTTTTAATTAATCAAGTGTTGTCTAACTGCACTGATATACAGAGAACGTATGTGCTCACGTAAAATGTTCATCCACATAAAAACGAATTTGTATGTAAGGGATTCATTCATATAGGACAGTATAAAACAAAACTCCAATAGCCTGCCGTTCGCAATCATATATCATGTATAGCGTGATAATAAGATGGCAACTTAGTGTTTTTTATAATCAGTATTTTCTTGTTTTATTTTGATGAAACGCGTGTTTGGCACACAAAAAAATGAGCCAAGTTTTTTCATGAGTTTTAACGATGCTTCTTAAACACAATTGTTCAGTAAAGAAGACAATTCAAATAATTTAAACCCAGTATTTTTATCAAATTATCTAAATGCTATTTGTTTGACTACATTTACAAGTTTATACAATTAGATTGAGTTCTTATGTTATACTGACTCCTTAAGCATGTTAAGGGCATACGATACAGTTTTGATCCCGTATTTGAAAGTTGATGAAAATTTGCAAATAGGCTATTTTTTACCTGATTAAATCAAATATGTAATAAAAAATGTACCTTCATGTGGTATTTTTTTAGTTAAATGAGGTCAAAATTTTGTATAATTTCTCAAAATGTGGATTTTTTGAAAGAAAGACATAACTTTTTTGTTTTAAAAGATAAACACAAATTGTTTTTTGTTAAATAATTTATAATTTCTGTATTTTATCAGTATTCTAAATATTTATGAAATTTTTTTTCAGAAATAACTCATATTGATCAAATGGTCATGAATTGAGAAACTATCGTCATTTTTTGCTGTATATTTATCAAAATTAAAAAAAATGTACTATTTACAGTTTTATAAAATTTGGTCCATATAATCTCCCTGCAAAATGAAACAAAATGTCGTTTTAAAAAATGGGGGTCAATGCAGTCGTTTTCAAATTTACTCAGTTTGAATGATAAAAATCAGTCGAAAAATGCATCCTTTTCCGATATGTCACAGTTTGACGTCGCGAAAATAACATTTTACGTTAGCAACGTCATTATCTCCCCTGTAACTGTATCGTATGCCGTTAATAGCACGAAGTCATATATTTCAATGTTCAACATGTTTAACCCAAACACATTAAGTGATAATTCAACTTGTACTTTTGTTCATATCCATCTATTAAGTTCTTTTCGTAAGTCAAATACTTTTGGATAGGTCTAGAATATGTGTTCCATGGTTTCTATTGGGCCTATAAAATGTCTACCGTACATTTATTGATTTGAATAACTTATTTTTTTTTGTTGATAAAAATATTTGTCACCTATATTCTGTGAGTGATCATGTCTTAGAGCAACAGTAATTTTAAATTTTAGTTATGCAAAATGGCATTTCAGCACTTTATTTCACAGACGTAATGGTATGTTTATTCGGGATTCAGGACAACTTTTTCTGTGATTTTGTTTTCCTATCAGAACATTGTACATACATTTTGTCGAGTTTAACGATATTGTTAGAGTATAAATGAGTATTAATGACATATCAAACTTGCACGCAATATCTAAACCATTACTAATTACTTTAACTGCTGATACTGAAATTACATCCTCTTATATAAGAAAGTTGGTGTTGACATGAATATCAATAATATTTATAATTTTTATAAATTTACTGTTTACAAAAATTCGAATTATTCGAAATACTAAGGATTTTCTTATCCCATGCATAGATTACATTAGTCGTATTTGCACAACTTTTGGGTCCTCAATGCTCTTCAACTTTGTACTTGTCTGGCTATAACTATTTTGATCTGAGCGTCACTGAGAAGTCTTATGTAGACGAAACGCGCGTCTGACGTATTAAATTATAAGCCTGGTACCTCTGAAAACTATTGGAATAAATATCATATTTTTTTTAAATTCTTGCCAGGTCACTAATTGTCCGTCTTCTTAAATAAATCATAAAAATTATCCAGATTCCTTGAACAGTCATTTATTTTGAAGAGAGATGTTTGAACAAAGCTTATTTGTTTATTATTTCAAATATTAGAAGTGATAAAATCGTATTCCTTTTTTATATTCTCATTAGTTAGGAGGTCTTTCAAAGCATTAAAAACCAAACAAGGGGTCTAATATTGATATAAACTTGATAACACAATGTTGAAACCTTTTTAATAGGTTTTTGGTTGATTATCTTCTGATTGTCAATCATTCATCATCTCCTTATTCGTATATCAAACGAAATATAGTTGCTTCGATTGACGAGGTCCACCATTAAAATCGTTACACTCTAGTTAGTTTCCCTATGTTAACGACAGTGAAGTGCCTATTTAACTGTGCAGTCACACTACGATTGTATGTTACTGTAGGGTTCAATGGAGGAATATGCCAGGCAATGTAATCAACGATAAAAAGATGACGTTGGTACATAATTCCGATTTTTTTTAATTCTGTGATGTTAAAACAATGAGAACTGAAAAAACTTTCTTGACATATATGTTTGTCCACGCTAAAAAGCTCCAAACAATACCGTGTTTGTGTTTCAATCACACATCATACACCTAATTATAATGATTCAAGCATTGTAGTCCAGTCATTCTATGGTTATACCTGAAACTTATTGCAACAGAAATGTTCTTTGTGGAATTCGTGAGAAATATAACGTATAAGAAACATATCAAAAATCGAGAAAAATCGAAATAGGGGAAAGTCGTCAATTTTAGCCCTAAAAAAACTGGATTTTACTTCAAATATTATGGAAAGATATGGCGCCCGTAGATTAAGAATGACGATATGGGAGACAACTCGTAATGGTCAACTGCAGACGACGCATCTAGGTTCCATCCTTTTCATTCTGGGAAGTTAGTATAAAACTTATATATAAAAGTTTTATACGTATTTAACATTCTTAAGAGATAACGCTACCATGCAAGGTATTTTGGATGTTTTTAAAAGGCGTAGATACACGGGAAACGTCAAAATGTAGTACGCGGCAGAAATGAGCTCATTTCGGTTTGCCGAGGTTTCTTAACCAGAAATCACATACAATACAGCTCTGTTTTTTATATTTTGACTACAGTATAAACATTACATACATTAAATAGTCCCGTAAAAAGGAAATTTTATTTTTATTGCCAGGAGTTGCTGACGAAAAAAAACCACTATGGAACGCCGATAGTGCCAAAAAAGTTACAATCGAACTAAATTTAATTCATGGAAAAATGAAGTTGTACCGATAATTAAATACAAAATTGATGCAGACAAATCGTTTTATGGAGCTACCATTTATTTTTCATGTTAGTATGGGGGCTAGGATGAAATAAAAAAAAAATATAGGGTGGACAGGAGATGAGACAACTTAAAAAAAATCAAATGATAAAAAATGAATATTTATTAATCAACTAAAAAAGGGAAATTAATATTCAACAAAAATACCATTATACAATTCAATTGAGAACAGATACTACATCGGAATTAGTGTATTGGTTATAAGTCAACATATGTCTTTTTTAATATTGTATTCAAAACAAATCTTATATGATAAAAATAAAATCAAATCAAAATCATTGAATCTCATCTTAACAGTTTGATCTTCTTTTTTTTAGGTAATGATGGATGCTTGTGTTTTTTGTCGGGTGTCTCTAACAAATGGTGAGGAAATAACACAACTTAGAGAAAAAGGATGTAGTAGGACCAGCCAAACCAGAAATGATACAATCGTCACAACTCCAGGACAAAAAAGTTCATCAGAAATGTCGACGTGATTACATTAATGCTAACTCAATCAAGAAGGACATGCGAGAAAAGGATGTATCGATAACCGAGCCAACTCGTGACTTACGATCTTCTACTCCTGATTTTGAGTTCCAGAAGAACTGTTTATTTTGTGGATGTTTTGCAAAATTTTCAGAGAGCAAAAGGGGAATCGACGTGTTTCCTGTCAGGACAACAGATTTTTCTAACACCCTTAGAAACATCTGCAAAGAAGGAAATGATGAATGGTCCGAAATCGTTTTGAGGAGGCTCAACATTGCACCATCAGATTTGCACGCGGCAGACGCAATATACCACCAAACATGTAGTGTTAATTTTAGAACTGGTAAGCAAATCCCCGTCTCGAAGCAAGCAAACAAAGAGGTCAAACGAACGACACCAGGACGACCAAAAGAAGATTCATCAGAGAAAGCTTTCCTGCAAATAGTTAGACAATTGGAAGAAACACAAGACGAACTTGCATCCGTAAGCGATCTTGTTCAGGCTATGGAAGACATTTGTGGAGATAAGGCGTATAGTGTGGTGCACATGAAAAAGAGACTGCAAACTTATTTTGGATCCGATATCATCATCACGGAAGTAAACGGAAAGCCGAATATAGTCACATTCAGGAGAACAGCATCATCTATACTGAACGAATTTTACAGAAGACCATCATCTAAGAGTCCAGAAGAGGAAAAACTATCGATGATAGAAACAGCAGCTAAGTTAATAAAGGCTGATATTATGAGTATTAAAGATTCAAAAGCTGTGTATCCGTCTTCTGTTGATATAAACTCAGAGCAAAACATTACATTTGTCCCAGATTCGTTACAAACATTACTACGTGCATTATTTAGTCAAAACGACTCTTCTGTTAAAGTTGCATCTGTTGGTCAAGCTATTATTCAGGCTTCCCGACCAAGAACACTTATTGCACCGCTACAAATTGCCCTCAGTGTACAAATGCACCATCACTTTGGATCAAGATTTTTATTGGACACTTTGAACACTCTTGGTTTCGCTTCTTCCTACACAGAGGTTCAACGATTTGAACTTAATGCTGCTGCTGCTGCTCATGACAGAACCATCACACAGTTTGGGAATGGCACTTTCGTTCAGTACATAACGTAGACCATAATCTGAGAACTTTAGATGGTCATGGAACATTTCATGGTATGGGCATGATTGCAGCTGTCACTCCAGGATTCAGACTTGACAAAGCTGTCCCTAGGCTGTCTCCCACACTAAAGGAAGTCTCTGACCTAGCAAAAATTAACATAGAATATTATAAAATGCAATCTAAACAATCATTACAGGCAGAGTTCGCAACCATGAATTATGAGCCAAATATGATCGATACAACGTGGAAGTTAGACCTTCTGTCAAAAGTATGCTGGCCTTTGACATGCAACCGACCCAGTTGGTCCGCAATTATGCACAAAGTGATGGACGGTGACTACCCAGGAAGATCATCTGTTGTTTTTTTGCCAATGATAGACATGCATCCTAGTGATCTCACATGTATAAATTCAACACTTAACTTCATAGGCAAGCACGCAAAGGCTCAACATTGTGTACCTATTTTGACATTTGATCAACCCCTCTATTGAAAGGCAATGAACATAATTAAAGATGAACCATTGAACAGTCCTTTAGAGTCAGTTATCTTGAGACTTGGAGGCTTTCATTTAGAAATGAGTTTTGTAGGCGGCATTGGTCACTTGATGGAAGGATCGGGAATCACTGAGCTACTTGAAACAGTGTATGCACCAAATGCAGTAACTCACATGACTAGTGGAAAGGCAATTGCACGAGCAGTAAGGGCACATTTTTTTTTATAGATACAGCTCTCACGTCAATAATCTTGTCACACATATACGGCATACCACTTCCAGATGAAATCGAAACTGAGACTGGTACCAATGATGTTAATCCAGCAAATTACATAAATACCGATAGTACCGATATTAACGCTGATGATCTTTCTGATGAATTGCATGAAGCAGATGCGATGTTGGATGAACTACTGAAAGGAGACATATCTGTCGAAAAAGCTTGCGACGATGTTTTAATAGATCAAATTAAATCTAGGATAGATAACTTTCGGGAGTCACACAAAAGTTATCGTACTTCACAACTATGGTTCCAATATATGGATATGATAGATATTCTCCGTAGATTCATCAAAGCTGAAAGGACTGGTAACTCGGAACTACATTTACAAACAGTCAAGGACATGCTTCCGTATCTTGCAGCTTCGGGACACAATCTGTATGTCAAATCATCACTGGTATACTTACAACAAATGGAGAACTTGAAAACAACCCATCCCGAAGTATTAGCTTTTCTACAATCATGCCATCATGTTATAAGGAGGAGTGATAAATTTTGGGCAGGTCTTTCTTCTGATTTGGTCATAGAACAGGTTTTAATGAGAAGCTTAAAGACGACAGGCGGTATGACTCGAGGAAGAGGTATGTCAGAGGGTCAGCGAGACCAATGGATTTTATCTATGCCAGACTGCGCGGAAATGAACAATGCTTTGCAAGAGTTTACTGGGGTCAATTATGGAACAAGTGACCAACATAAGGAAGGTGGGGAGTCAAGGAGATCTAGAGACTGTCAAGATTTGAAAACATTTTTATCGTTTCTTATTAGCAGAAGTCCTTTTGTAGAGGAAACGAGTTTACGAAACATAGAAACAGGGGTTTCGGCGGACAAATTTGTCAATGTTGATAATTCGAAGGAATTAGGCATTAAAATACTGAAGTCCATGGACGGACAAGAAATAGATGAATTTTCATTTAAAAGGAAAGAACAGGCCACTATCTTAAGTGCAAAATCGGCTATCAAAGTTGATGATGATGTCATTATTGTTGATTCACAGCTTCTCTTCCAGCGCTTTCTTGCTGCATCAAATGGCATATATGAAGATCAGTCCGAAATATTCACCTATGAACTCTGTAGTTATCCCAGCTCAATGTTTGATCCAAATGGTCTCATGCGAACAGCGCAAAAGTCTAGTCTTGCAGATGCTATTTGGGGAAAGGGCGACTGTTGCGCATTTGAAATGAGCGAAAACGACGAAACTCAGTATGTTATTGATGGCGGCTCTCTTCTCCATCGTATACACTGGCAAAGCGGACTTTCTTTCGGTGAAATTTGTCAAAGGTACATTGACAGCGTCGAACGGAAATACAGTAAAGCTATAGTTGTATTTGATGGATATGCGTCGGGTCCAGATACTAAAGATGCCACTCATCAGCGGTGCACCAAAGGAATCATAGGCACAAAAGTTTCATTCACAGATAGAACTCCTTTCAAATCTAAAAAAGAAATATTTTTAGCAAACATTGAGAATAAGCAGAACTTTATTAATCTCTTGAGTGCAAAGATGGTAGAAAAGGGAATCAAAACTAAACACGCAGATGCCGATGCTGATGTTTTGATTGCCCTTACTGCCATCGAATCAGCGAAAACAAAAGCAACTGTTTTGCTTGGAGAGGACACTGATCTTTTGGTACTACTCCTTCATCATGCGGACGTTACATCAAATTCGCTGATATTCAAATCCGGCAATGTGTCAAAAGTTAACACACATATTAAAATATGGGATATTTTGAAGACCAAATTGCTGCTTGGTGAGGAACTATGTACATTTTTACCTTTAATTCATGCTATCAGTGGTTGTGACACAACTTCAAGAATGTTCGGTGTCAGTAAGGCAGCGACCCTAAAGAAATTTGAAGAACATGACTTTCTTAAGACTCAGGCACAGTTACTTTGCAATGCTAACGCAAATGATGATGTTATTTCTGCTGGTGAAAACATTATTTCCTCTTTATATAATGGTGCTCCATATGAAGGACTGAATGTTCTTCGCTACAGGAAGTTTGCTGCAAGAGTATTGACAAACAAAACATGCGTTCAAATTCATACTTTGCCGCCAACATCAAATGCGGCTTCATTTCATAGCCAGAGAGCTTATCTTCAAATGAAAATGTGGATGAACAAGGACAATCTAAATCCGTGTGAATGGGGTTGGAAAGTCGCTAATGGAAACCTTGTTCCGGTTAAGTGTACAATGGACGCAGCTCCCTCTAAATTGCTGAACATTATTCGATGCAATTGTAAGACAAACTGTGACACTAAAAGATGTACTTGTAAAAAAAACGGACTTGAATGTTCAGTAGCTTGTGGCGAATGTAAAGGAACTGGTTGTACAAATTCGAACAAAACAGTTGACATGGACGATTAAGTGACAATCAACTTCTAAAGATTTATGTAGAATACGCAAAAACCATAATAAGCACAATAAGGGGGTTTCGGTAAAACAATTGCATGGTTTTGTTATCATATAAAGTAAATATTTTGGTTTAAAAAAAAGTATAATACCGGTCAATCGTTTTTTATTGTTGTTATATGATCTATTGATTTTACGAATTGGTCATTATTTGATCCATCTAAACACTTCACATATATATAAAATTAATTTGAAGACTCATGATATAATTTGATTTTTATTAAGAAAACATAAATTCCCAGTTTTTATCAAAAATACTTACATTTTCACCCAAAATTATCACTTCCTATACTTCAAAAATCATCATAGTTTATATTTCTTTATTATTGTTATAAGATCTATTGACTTGATTAAAAATTATGTACGTTGCTATTTTTGTTTTTTAGTCGCATCAAATTTCCAGTTTTCGGCGATTTTTCATCAAAATCCAAGGTTTTCACCCAAAATTTTCAATTTCATGATCTTTGCAGTTCATCAACGTTTACATAAATCATAACTATAATAAGATCTAATGACTTTCTTAAAAATTGTGTCCGTTGCTATTTTTGTTTTTCAGTCACGGCAAATTTCCAGTTTTCGGCGATTTTTCATCAAAATCCAAGGTTTTCACCCAAAATTTTCAATTTCCTGATCTTTGCAGTTCATGAAAGTTTAAATAAATCATTACTGTAATAAGATCTATTGACTTCATTAAAAATTATGCAAGTTGCTATTTTTGTTTTTGAGTCACGGCAAATTACCAGTTTTCAGCGATTTTTCACAAAAAATCAAGGTTTTCACCCAAAATTAAATATTTCCCTTCATCCAAACATTTTCGATTTTTTTTATGTTCAACAGTACACCTAAGCCAGCTTGGAAAACTAGAAGAACATTCTGTTGCAATTACTTTGAGGTTTGGTCATATTTTGGCTAGAATGACTGGACTATTGACCATGCACATGCAAGCTCAAAAATATTATTCATAAATAATCGTATGTCTGTTCTATGTTCCTTTTGACTTTCAACTAAAAAAGAAGAACTGGATCTTTTATTACTGTATTTAATAACTACATTTCATAAATGTCCTTACACATAACGCAACTATTGCTTAGTCTTCCGAGTGCTAAAAAAATCCCGTTTAACTTTTAAAAACTTATTAACCTCAATTTAATCAGCAAACAACATGGACTTCAAAGTTGTTCTCAACTACTATGAGAGATGTAGATATTACACAATGTCTGTATCTACCAGAGTGCATACAATTAAAATATCTATCCACTTGCAACATTATCAAAGCTTTTGACTCATCTATCCTTTACATATTCCCCACTCAACACCAAAAGACAAATTGAAATAATAGGTCCTGTTTGAATCATAAAAATACTGGGTAACGTCAATACAAGTATTTTGACTTAAAAAACGATTAATCGTACTCTGCAAAACAAATTTGATTTTCACAAACCTTTCTCAAAATCCTGACATTATCAAAATGCTCTATTTCAACAAATATGCTACATTTGAAAACCGTGTTGTTTAACAAAAAATCGGCTCTCCCATGAAAACCATCTCTGCACCTCCTCTTGGCATCTTGTTCCTGTATTGATATGAAGCATACTCCTTTTGAAGAATGAAAAGGAGCCTTCACATATTTTGAATTTCACAAACCACTTTAAAGATGGAGTTCTTTCATTTTATATTTAAAATTTTGGTGGCTGCAGCACAACTAAGAAGATGTATTATAATTGCCAATTCCATCAAACTTTAAATGATAGAAACAAATAATTCAGTTTATTCATCTTAATAAATTGACTTGTCTTAGATGCATGATTTATTTTATTAGTTGTTAGTGGCTTTGAACAAGGTTTCAGTAACTGCGAGTACTCTCAGATATGTACTTAAATGTCTTTTTGTTGTTGGGATGTACAAGTACCCGGCCACGTCCACTCTGTGTAATATTAGTATTTGTATCCATTTGACGGATTGAGCCTTTTTCAACTGATTTTTATAGCTCGTTCTTATTTTGTACTGTTACATCACTGTCCCAGGTAAGGGTGAGGGTTGGGATCCCGCTAACATGTTTAACCCCACCACATTCTGTATGTGTGTGTCTGTCCCAAGTCAGGAGCCTGTAATTCAGTGGTTGTCGTTTGTTTATGAGTTACATATTTGTTTTTCGTTTATTTTTTGTACATAAATTGGGTCGTTAGTTTTCTTGAATTGTTTTACATTGTCATTTCGGTGCCTTTTATAGATGACTATGCGGTTAGCATGATCGCATTGATAGAAGAGTTTTAAAAGGTGAAGTCGAAATTATCCCTTCGGAAATTATACTGACGCCATTTGAATTGGTTGCCCGTTATGTCAATTCTGTTTTCAATTTTCGTAACCCCATTTCCGTCCTCCCTTCTTCTTGTTTGACCTATATGTGAAACATATAGTGCAGGATCTGTTTATACTTCCGGAGTACCTGAAATCCACCCGTGGCAGAGAAATGGGATATTGAACATTTAAAAATATTGAATTCGTCAAGGTTGTCATAGATTGTAGTTTGATGTCATAAGGCAAACACAAAATATGAAGCAGACCTTCTGGTATCTAGTCAAGCTTCTTGTTCTCTTCTGTAAGTTCCTCCTACTAATGAAGAGCACATTCAATAAGGATATCTAGCGTACTCACACGGGCACAATAATGTTAATCATCAATGATGCTTATATTACACGGGTAGAAATTGTCGATGAAATCCATTTAAGAATATTTCACTTTAAATGTTAAATTATAATAAAAGTTTCAATCCTCCATCAACACATCTATTTAAATTATAAAATGTAAAAATTTCCTATTGTTTGTTTTTTTAAAATATTCTTGATGACTATTCTCACTGGGGTAAAGCTGATGACCGTAACTGCATTCACGGTCATCCCAAGATGTCAGATGAAAAATTAGGTCAGTTTCTGTATTGTCTGTTAAAGTGTTTCTATATCATTTTCTTTACAAATCATACATTGAAACGATGTAAATTTATAAAAGAATCACTCGGAAATCACTAATTACTTCTGAGAAATGTGCATGAAACGGGAAATTCGATTTGAAAAAATCGCCAAGATGACCGTAAATCACAATCGAGATGACCGTAACAGAATCAGCAATTCATAACAAGGCTGACCGTAACTGCTTTTAAGATGACCGTAATTTGTAAATGATGACCGTAACTTTTAAAGGATGACCCTCAATTCTAAGAAATATCCGCATTTATATAACTATCTTTTTGTATCAAATGATTAATCGTGTTGGTATACACATATTAAGGTTCATGTGGACCCTATGGCTAAAATGGCCGTATTTTCACCTCAAAATTTACTCTGAGTACAGACAAACCTGCGCATCTGTAAAAATTTTCAGGCATAGCATGCCCTAGATAAATAAATTTCAAATATGTTTTATGTTTTAGAAAAATAAAAACTTACCAGGATTTTGCCGTGCACTTTTTTTCGTTCCTCCAGAAGGTGCCAAAATAAACTAAGTTGGGAAACAGGTTTGAGAACTTCCCCACAGGTAAAAATTAAAGTGAGCATTTTTGATTGACATGGACATTAGATGGACAATAGATACCTGACAATAATTGGTTATTTAAACTGTGTACCTGAGTGGACCATATCAAGGTAAACTCAACTGTTTGTTAATTTTATCATCTTCTGCAGAGACGAAAAAAAGTGTACGGCAAAATCCAGTTAAGTTATGAATTTTCTAAATCATACAATGCATTTGAATTCTATTTATCTAGGGCATGCTATGCCTTAAAACTTTTCCAGATGCACAGGTTTTCCTGTACTCAGAGAAAATTTTGAGGTGAAAATACGGCCATTTTAGCCATAGGGTCCACATGAACCTTAATATGAGAGTTTTATCCTATAGGTAGAAGAAAATAAGACGTGCTTCAAATGCAAAGATTACCATATGTATCTTTTTTACAGTAGAGGGTTTAATTTTTAAAATGAATTTGCCAAAAGACATGCAAATGAACAGGAAGGGAAAACATGCTACAAAAGCGCGATAAAATGACACCTTACAAGCATAATGAAAAAAATGCGGTGCACAGCCTTCAACTGCTCGACAAAAGATTTTTTGTTTTGTTTCTGGGATTCCTTTTAATGACATATAATAAATACACATTTTTAAAAATGCAAAAAAATTGCATGTACACCCATTGATATTATATCGTCTTTCATTTTGTCGTGCAAATAAAATAACAGAAATATTTTGAAAATATCATTCGAATAAACTAGTGAAGGTGAGCTCCAGCAAAGTAGATCCTTAAAATAGTATTGTACGAAAAGCGTATCACAAGGCGGAACGTTGTCAATTTGTATATATACAGAAATGTTATTCATACAGTCAGGATTCTACTTCTTCAAAATTATCTCCCCATTACGCCAGTTCATGCTCACAATCTTAGAAATGGAAGCCATTGTAGGGATGACGCTCTGCCAATTTTGCTCTTGAAAACTGATAAATTTATCCACATAGCACCATTACGATCGATCGTCATATTTTAAAAGACAAATGTATCTACTAGCTAATGAGCATTAGTTAATGATCTTGTCTGCATTGATTCAACTTAAAAATATTGTCTGTTCGGATGACAGATGGAATTTTTGAAAATTCTTAAGCATTTAAAAAAATTCTAATTAAATATTTCGTGGAAGGGCAGACTAAACATTTTCAGAGATGCTATATAAAATACTCCTGCTTTGTACGTTTTAAAGACAAATATACACCCCAAACATGCCCCAACATAAAAAAGGTGCACTCGATTTTTCTCTTTTCGATACAATCGTTACCTGTTTTGGGGAATTTTTAATTGATTCACATAATGGAGGGGTAGACACGAAAATTTCTGAACTAAAAGATTGATATGTTCTCCGTCCGTGATAAAAAAAAACCCGGAGGTTATGCATTTTCTACATCCAACTTATAGATACTATATATAAAAAAGAAGATGTGGTATTACTGCCAATGAGACAACTATCCAGAAAAGAACAAAATGACACAAACATTAACAACTATAGGTAACCCATGCGCGGATCCAGAGGGGGGGGTTCCGGGGGTTGGAACCCCCCTTTTTTTTGGACGATCAATGCATTTGAATGGGGACATGTAATTGGAACCCCCCTCCCTTTGTCCTGGGTAAGGAACCCCCCTTTTAAAATAGCTGGATCCGCCCCTGTAACCGTAAGGCCTTCAACAATGAGCAAAGCCCATACCGCATAGTCATCTATAAAAGGCCCCGATAAGAACCATGTCGTCGACTTGATATCTTATTGTTTTGCATTACTATGTAATAGATACATTGAAAACTTATGCAAAAGGTGTTTTTTAAATAAGAAAATTGTCGTTTTATTTGTTTCTATTAACTTTTTAAAATTTTGTTACTATATCAAACATTACAGTTAACATTTATCGCTTTCTCGATAAACACAGAGCTTCTATTCTTTTGTTCTATTTCAAAAGTGTTTCCGCCTGCATATATCAAGACAAATTAAGATTTTAATCAGCTTCCTCTACAACCATACACATGGGCTCGATTACCAAATATTCGTATGTATTATTAATGTTTTAATGCTCCATTTATTGGCATTATGTTTTTCTGGTCTGTGCGTACGTTCGTCCGTTCGTCTGTTTGTTTGTCCGTTTGTCCAGCTTCAAGTTAAATAAAATTGAAACTTAGTACACATTTTCCCTATGGTATGATCTTTTTAATTCTAATGCCAAATTACAGTTTTATCCCATTTTCATAGTCCACAAAACATAGAAAATGATAGTGTAGATGAGGCATCCGTGTACTAGGGACACATTCATGTTTCTTTAAATTTTCGTCGTATCGCTGTCAATTTGTGTTAAAATTTTAACGTCGATATCAATAAATATTTCATTGTTTACGAGAAATATGCAATTTACTATCATTGTTATAAATCCTAAATATGGCCAATTATATTATTATATATAGTTTAAAAAAAGAAATTTATGAAACATATTTATATCCGTTAACCGAGCCCCTATTGAGATCGACAAACTCAACGAAAAAGCTTTGAATACAATACGGATATTTCTTAGAATTGATGGTCATCCTATAAAAGTTACGGTCGTCCTATATAAATTACAGTCAGTCTTTACAAATTACGGTCATCCTTTACAAGTTACGGTCATCTTTTTACCAATCACGGTCATCCTTGTTTTATGTTACGGTCATCTTGAAAATATTTTGATTATGATTTACGGTCATCTTAACGATTTTTTCAAATCGAATTTCCCGTTTCATGCACATTTCTCGTAAGTAATTAGTGATTTTCGAGTGATTCCTTTATAAATTTACATCGTTTCAATGTATGATTTGTAAAGAAAATGATATAGAAACACTTTAACAGACAAAACAGAAACTGACCTAATTTTTCATCCGACATCTTGGGATGACCGTGAATGCAGTTACGGTCATCAGCTTTACCCCAGTGATTCTGTCCTCGGTCTTATTAATTAAACAGTTGACCTTCTATTACGTTAAGCCAGATTCGCCCTTATTATAGAATCACTAAAATATGAAATGGTACATACACAAACGTTAAAAAGAATCAAAAACAGGTCAATAATTTACTAAGAAATACCAGCATAATATAAAACAAAACACAATTACAAGCAAGACATAAAGTAACAATACAGTACAAAATAATGATAGTACTACTGAAAGCAAATTAAAAGTACCATACATACTTATAATATGTTATTTGTATATCCTACAATCCTAATTTATCAACTAAGTTAAATAGTAGCCTAGTTAAAATATGTTACAGCTATCTTACTGTGTGTTTAATTATTGTTAAAATAACAAATATTTTATATGTGTCAGCTATTGGAAATATAAAAATATAAAAATTAAGCTTTATTTTAGATTATTGATTATTCAATCATCTTTGTCGTTATATAAAAAACCTTGAACATGTATTACTGTAACGTTCTAATTTCTTTTATTGTTCTATTTACATACCATTTGTGATTGAGCTGTCAAAATGCATGTTTTAAATGTTAATACTGTGGAATCATTAATTTTATTTTCGTTGTTACCTTTTTTTGTGAATTTGTTTGTGAAACATACGTTTCTCTTTGCAATGAAATAAAAGGGTTTTATGTTTGTTACCTATCTAAACAACAAGCACGATAAGTGCGAACGGTACAAGTAAAGACCGTAGTTTTGAATACATTTTATCATATTTCAAGCCACTGGAATATTACTCCGGAAGAAATTCTTTCACGTTGACAATACCCCCTTTACTTTTAACTGGTTGTACAATCTTTTTTGTCTCTGTAGGGATGCTTATTTCTTCTGACATAGTTTTCTCTGTGCGTGACAAGACATCTATCTTTTTTTGCCATATCCATTTTCCATCACCAAGTGGAATGAAGAGAGCAATATTAGCGAAAATTAATCCACAACCTATAATCGTTATAACAGCGCTATACTTTGCTAAACTATATCCAATTTGCATATCCTCTTGGTCAACAGAGTATTGGCTAATTACTGCTAATGATATAGCATTAGGTAGACCGTCCACATATTCTCCAGTTGCATCAAGAGTGAAATAACCTACGAAAAGAGATCGATATTGTCGTTAATATTGAATTTGGAAAAAAAATAAACCTCAAAGGGTAAGTAAGAAATACAAGGTTATACCAACATATTACGTTGTTTGAAATAACATAGTATAAAGATGTTGCTAAATCGGTATCTTATTGAATAAAAATATACACCCCCTTTTTCATTAGTTGAAAGGTCCGGGTTATGTCAAAGTTCATCAGACATTCCGAGACCTTGTTGATAAATATTCCGTATCAAACTCACAAACATTTTTTTTTTTTCATTTTTTAAAGTGATAACGATTTTAAAATAATGTGGACTGCTGTACCCTATTTTTGACATGTTTACCTATTGTATCTGTTTCTTCTGTTTACACAGTGTTGTCTATATAATAGATTTTTATGCGATTGTTATACAATTGGGAGGTTAATCTAGCTATAAAAACAGGTTTAATCCACCATTTTGTACATAAGAAAATGTCTGTACCAAGTCAGGAAAATGACATTTGTTATCTATTTGTTTGATGTGTTTGAGCTTTTGATCTTACTATGTGATTTAGTACTTTCCGTTTTGAATTTGAATCGTTTAATTTTTAGTTTACTTTACATGCTTTGTGAATATCAATACTGAAGGAAAATACTACACTCCCGCCTTCATTGCACATGTCTTTTAATTAAAAGAAATTAGGCAATAATTTTCAAGTCGGCTATGTTGTATGTCAATGATGTAAGATTATACAACTTTAGCTACTGGATCCTAATTATTGTCACTTAGACCAACTATGTCTCTTTTTGGTTGTTCACACCAAATTTGTCAATACGACGACACAGAACATAAATGTCATACAAGTGGACGGTTGAGCTAGCTACATAACCATGTTTAACCCTTTTGAAAATGCCTCTAGCTAGTTAGGAATATAACAGTTTTTTTTTATTCTTTCCGATAGTTGATATAGACTACCATTTGATTTTGGCCTGTTATATGGACTTCCACTTTTTGTTCTTTATGAGAAGCAAAAACATCGCTGGATGTTTGAATCTCCTCATTTCATTCATTTCAACACTGAAGTCGAGATAGACAAAGGCTAAATTGCATTACATCAACATGGAAAAATACCTGAATCGTCAACAAGGTAAACATCTTTTGTCATGAGCGTATATCACAATTATAGTGTTAAATGCCCATTGATATCAAACCGACATTTAAATGTTATCATATTATTGATACTCTTTAAAATCATATGGTTTCGCTTTTATAAGTAGGTTAACATGTCAAAGGTCCGCAAATGTTGTTATGCGTGACTAATTTTGTTGAAAATCTTCAATAATGAGCAATATGCACTTTTAAAGGATTTCGTCAGCCTTGTACCTCATTAATATATGATAATGTGCTGTTATAAACATAAACTTAAGAAATATTTGAAATAAGTTATGCAAATTCCTCATGCATAAATTTGACAAACTGACTGGCTTTGTTAAGATGTAGAACAGGAATAAAAGCCCTGTTCATTGATTTGTTTTCTATGTACGATTTTGTCCCATGTACATTTACTTCATATCCTTTTATTTTTTTTATTTGGTCATAGTTTTGTCCTTTTCTATCATAATGTCTCCTCAACGTTTGTTTTATAAGGTTTTGATTTTCAAGAAATTTGGCCTTGAACATTACAGAAGAGACATGCATTGCCGATGCCCATATGTTATAATTAAATTGGTTCCTTAATTCAACCACTAGTTTAATGCCATTGCTGGTAGACGTTAGATCTATGGAACGCCGGAACTGTCTTATAGTGTAAATATTAAATGTGTTTTGTCGCTTTGTCTTTACTTCATGTCATTTCTTCTTTATGTTATTTGTAAGTTCCTCTATGTCCTGACACTTCATATCTGTGCTATGTCAAATTAATTGTTTGTTTGGTCAAACAATTATATTATATGTCATTGCTCTTCTTTGTTATGTTCAATATGTATTACATTATGTTGTATCTACTGTATGTTCTGTGAATACCACTAAACTTTATGAACAACCTTTAAGTTCTTTCACATTTCCTCTACGTTGTGTCTATTCTTCCTTTAAGTAAGTCAGTTAAAAATTGCGTCCTGTCTCAAATGTGATAGTTATGTTGAATGTTCTAAACGTTTTGTTTTGATACATCTTTGTTCTATGAAAACCTCATGATACTATATTCTATTGGCTTGATGTTGTGTTTATACATACGCATCTTCTGTGAATAGTATAACATATCATGGTATAGCTTATATGCGTTTTGCCGAACAATTGATACTCTCTGTTAACATTAGGGATATCATGTGAATCTACTGGTATGTTAAATGCAAACACGTATAACATTATGGGTAAACACCTATTACGTTATGTGCAAATGACTATTACACCCTTTAGGTATTCATCACATTCGCACGAAGCTTATTCATTACCCCTTTCAAACTTCATTCTCTGTTCAATTTATGTTTAGAACCACTGTTAAAAACCCTCATTCATACCAATACAAACTTACAGCTATCATTTCGGATATTGCAAGTCAAAGACTTTTTAAACCAGTTCGGATTGGAAAAGATGAAAAAGAGAAAAGATCTTTTCTCAAACTTTCCTTTGCCAACAAAGGTATCGATGGCGTCAACTTGGGCAATATCCCCCCAAATCCAAAATACTTCCTTATTTTAAAGACAAGTCTGTACCAATCATTTCTTATACCTATACCAAACCAATTTCAACTTAAATTTTCAATTACAAACACGTTTTGCAGGATTTCAATATTGACGATTTCATATTTCATGTCTAAACCTCCTGAGTGTACCTGTGCTACTTCCCAATTCACATATACTCCGGCTGGCCACGTTATTACCGGTGACCGCAACATAGCCAATAACAATTCCCTGCGAAATGTGTTATCCAAAGGTCCGAAGTATCGTGAGCCTAGATACATCAATTGGAAATACAACTTCCAAATACTGATGGATTCGGTCAAGGATTATGCCAGGCAATGGGCTAAATAGTTATCAAAGGTACCAGGCTTATAATTTAATAGGCCAGACGCGCGTTTCGTCTTCATAAGACTCATCAGTGACGCTCAGATCAAAGTAGTTATAAAGCCAAACAAGTACAAAGTTGAAGAGCATTGAGGACCCAAAATTCCGAAAAAGTTGTGCGAAATACGGCTAAGGTAATCTATACCTGGGATAAGAAAATCCTTAACGCGAGAAAGAAGAAGATACTCTTTCTGAATGGATTAAGGCTGTGAGGTCGTTGATACAAATCATAATTAAAAAATTGAATGGGTCTATCAATACACATGCTACGTCAATCGTTAGATACCCAAATGTTGCAAAACACTTGTCCTACCTCTATGACAAATATGTTGTTGTCCCCGCAGATAAAGCCCCAAATAACATCGTTTGTGTGTGTTAATCTCACTACACAAACTGCTTGATAAATGAATTAGGTATTGACAATATACTTGGAAACTCAACATATACCCTCACGACACTGACCAAAATGGAAATCCTGGATAATCATAAGTCTGTTCTATGTTCCTTTGGAATTTCAACCAAAGATGAAGAACTGGATCTTCCATCGCTGTATTGGATACCTGAACTACATAAGTGTCCGTAGAAACAACGGTATATTGCTTGGTCTTCCAAGTGCTCCAAGAAACCTCTTTCTAAATTATTAACATCTATTTTATCAGCAATCAAAACCGGGCTTCAAAGTTATTGTGAAACTGCCTATTCTAGAGATGGCGTAAATCAGATGTGGATACTACAAAAATCCAAGATTTGTTAGAGTACATGAAATCTAATTAGACTCTTTCATCTTGCAATAGTATTAAAAGACTTTTCTACACTTTACACAAGTATTCCTCATTCCAAACTCAAAGACAAATAGAAAGAGTTAGTATTGCTTTGTTTCATAAAAAAAAATGGCCAACGTAGATACAAGTATCATGTCTTAGGGAGGGATAAATCTTACTTTGTAAAGAATCACTCTGATTCAAACAAAAACCTATCCGAGTCTGACATTATCAAGATGCTTGATTTCTTGATTGACAACATATTTGTTACGTTTGGAGGACGTATTTTTCAACAAACTATCGACATTCCCCTGAGAACCAATTGTTACGGTAACCCTTCTTCTTGCCGACTTGTTCCTGTATTATTAAGAGGCTGATTAGATAAGTCTTGAGTTCATGATATTTGTTTAGAAATTTCATCAAGTTGTTCACTTTGTGTCGTCCGTGGTATGATTATAAAATTAATGCATATTTTGATAAAACAGTAGAATGAAGGTCCCTGTTTTGAAAGATTTCTCGGTTAACCCTTCTTTTAGTTTTGTATGTCTATACTGTATATAAATGTTTTGCAGTAGTTTCCTAAAAGTTCAGGTGAAAGGAACAATATAATATAAAAAAGAAGATGTGGTATGAATGCATATGTAACAACTCTTCATATGAGACCACATGACACAGAAACGTCTATTATTACGTAATGTGCAAACAACTATTATGTTATGGCAAACGCCTTTTTAACACATATTAAAATAAAACGCATCAATGATATATATATTTATAGAATATCGAAAATTAAGGAAATCTTAAGACTGTAATAAGTTAAAAAAAAACAAAACTTAACTGCATTTACGGAGAACGTGAACGGGAAATAAATGTATGCTCTCTTTCGCGCGCGTCTGGCGCAAATATAAAATTTCACTCCATCGCCATACTTTGCATACATACTTACTAGTATGTAACTTATTACATAAGTCTTGAGTTCATGATATTTGTTTAGAATTTTCATCAAGTTGTTCACTTTGTGTCGTCCGTGATATGATTATAAAATTAATGCATATTTTGATAAAACTGTAGAATGAAGGTCCCCGTTTTGAAATATTTCTCGGTTAACCCTTCTTTTAATTTTGTATTTCTATACTGTATATAAATGTTTTGCAGTAGTTTCCTAGAAGTTCAGGTGAAAGGAACAATATAATATAAAAAAGAAGATGTGGTATGAATGCATATGTGACAACTCTTCAAATGAGACCACATGACACAGAAATTAAAAACTATAATTCACCGTACGTCCTTAAGCAATGAGCAAAGCCATAACGCATAGTCAGGTATATAAGGCCCCGAAATGACAAATGTGAATAATTCAAAGTAACACAGCAACAAACGACAAACACTGAATTACAGACTCCTAACTTGGGACAGGTACACATATGTTGTGGCAGGGTTAGACATGTTAATGGGCGCCCAACCCTCCACTTAATCCTTGGACAGTAATGCAACATATCAATACAAGAACTGTACAAATTATAAAAAAAAACCCATGTGATAAACAGAAGCAAACAACAATCACTCAAGTATAGGATCCACACTTGGGACAGGTCCATATAGAATGTGGCGTAGTTAAACATATTAGCGGGCGCCCAACTGGTTTAACTCAGCATTTGGACACACATAGAAATACACATCGAATAACAAAAACACAGAATGGACGTGGCAGGGTACTTGTACATCCGAACGACAAACAGGCGACTCTAAGTACAGATCTGATAATACTCGCAGTTACTGACAGGTAGTTTAAAGTTTCAATTGTTTCTCCCGACGGCAACCTCGAACAAGATATATAACGGGTGTCAGAATGATTAAATATTTAAGAATATTGATTATTATCGAATAAGAATTGAAAATTGTCCCTACATTTCCCTCCCAGTAGGCTATTTTAGCGAGAAACGTGTACCAGTGTAATGCTACCAATGCAATGACGTATTCCAAGCTCTATGTCGCAGCTAAGGAACCCTTCAAAAAATTTAGATTTTATTGTCGCTCATTTCCCATAACAGTTGTGTATATTATTCTGAATAACATTCCAAAGACCTACTGATTCCTCCATCCTTGACGGAAGGGTATAGACGGGTGGGGCAGTCGCCCACCCCCTCTTATCTGAGACTTTTTAAAAATGAACAGGGATTTTTGGAAAAATCTGGTCCGATTCTTGATTCTTGATAAAAAGTGTACAAATATATAAAACAACACGTTTGATAATTTATTGCGTCCGACGCGCTTTTCTGGATTTACCTTCATCAGGAACGCTCAAAGCCAAACATTACGACAGGCAAAAAGGTAAAATAAAAAAGCTGCATTTTCTTTAAAAAACATTCCATCTTGAAAACTGCTTTATCCATGTTATCTGTAACATGTAATCCACAAAAATGACACATACACATATTTCCTTTGATATAAAGTGTTATTGGCCTTGTATCACCTTCACTGGCCATACTCGCTATCACACTGCAATTCCAGATAATGACTTTGATTCATCCGTATTTGGTCCAGTAACAGTCCCATACCGCATAGTCAGCTGTATATTTATTTGTTTACCCCATTTCATTTTTCACAAGTTTAAAAAAAGGGTAACAGTTTCTTATATATAATCAATGCATTAATCCGCCGTTGTTTTTGTTTATCATGTCAACGAATATCGTTGTATTAATTAGAAACATCTTTGTACTTTTTCAAACGGAGTATAAATATGGGCTGTTTTTGACAATACAATGCACATATATCGGGTACAAGCACCATTAAGTCATGCTAAATCACTGAAATCTTCACAATTCTAGCATTTTAGTTAAATTTTAGACGGTTTTCGTGTAAAACGAAAGTGGCCGCATTCGTGTTCATCCTTAATATTAAAATGTAAGTTGTATTTTATGATAATACATAACATATATAAAGGTTGAGGATGAACACGGATGCGGCCACTTTTATTTTTGACAAAAACCATCTGAAAAATGGCATTTTTAGGCATATTTGGTAGCTTTTTTATGTTTGAGCTTGAATCGGATCGTTTTTAATGACAAAATTAGTTAAAATATTTCACATAAACTAATTGAATAAAATAAAATAGACACTTAAGTGTTTAAAAAGTGGTCAAAATCTTTCGTCAGATGAACCTGAAATTTGAGGCCAAAATCGGTCCTTACCGGACCTACTCCTTTAGCTAAATACACAATGAAGCCAAATTTTTATATAAGGGATTTGCTGCACATCTGCGAAAGCTTATCTTAAAGAATATAAAGTTGCAAACAAATATATTCTGTTGGATCTACAATTAATTATTCTAAAATATACATTTTTTGACAGTTTCCGTTTAATATTGCCATTTTTAGAAATGTCGGTCCCCCTATTTTGGCTGCTGTTAAAATGTGAAAAAAAAATTATTAATAGCTAGCGAGGAATGTAGTTCATATGATTCAATCCTAATTATCCTCAAAATGTATAATCCCTCTTAGGCAACATTCTGTAAAAAATTCACCTATATGAGTCATTTTAGTCATTTAAAAAAGATGTCGAATTTTCAGTACACCCTACTTATAGTTATCAAAGGTACTAGGGTTATAATTTAATACGCCAAACGCGCGTTTCGTCTACATAAGACTCATCAGTGACGCTCAGATAATAATAATATAAAGCCAAACAAGTACAAAGTTGAAGAGCATTGAGGACACAAAATTTCAAAAGGTTGTGCCAAATACGGCTAAGGTATCTATGCCTGGATTAAGAAAATCCTTAGTATTTCAAAAAATTCATAGTTTTGTAAACATGAAATTTATTAAAATGACCATATAATTGATACACCGAAGTGCTGACTACTGGGCTGGTGATACCCTCGGGGACGAAACGTCCACCACCAGTGGCTTCGACCAAGTGGTGTAAATAGTTATCAAAGGTACCAGCCTTATAATTTAATACGAATTTCGTCTACATAAGACTCACCAGTGACGCTCAGATCAAATAGTTATAACGCCAAACAAGTACAAAATTGAAGAGCATCAAGGACCCCAAATTCCAAAAAGTTGTGCCAAATACGGCTCTATATTTCTAAAAAAAAATGCAGTTGTAATAGTTTAAATGAAAGTTTGTAGGATTAATGAGTCAGAGCATTAATAATAAACACAATTTTTGATTAGATTAAAATATATTTAAGCCCCATTTCTGCGAAATTTATGTGCGCACAGTGTCAGGGTTACACATTTCAAATGATTTTTTATTCTCCATTTTCTGATTGCCTTGATATCTGCAAAAGGGACTTTTGAGATCGTTAATGATAACTCTAACGAAAAATCGTTGTTTCAGTATTATCATATGTAACATTTTTTCTACAAACTAAATTCAATCAGCGTACATGAAGTGCATGTCCATCTTTTTACCGCTACATAAATCATCCGTTAAATTTTTCACCCTATGGATATTGAACTAGTCAGTGTTAATTTCAAAAGTGCAAAGTAACCTTAACATTCAACACAGCACGTTTGTTGTATAACAGAGTAGAAAAAAGAAATTTTAAGACATTTAGTGAAAAAAATAGTGGGTACTTTTTGTCATGTCTATACAGTTACCGACATATAATTGATTAATTAAACCAATATCGACGTTTTCTTAGTCAATGACCAGTGGCGGAACCAGAATTTTTGAAAAAAGAAGCTACATTTGTTGTTTCTATTAGCAGTTTGAACTAAATTTTGCCAAAATTCCATGTTAATTTAAAAAGAATCCTAGATAAGAGGGAGTGGGCAAATATCTTCGTCCTCAGTTAATATAATCTGAACAGGTTAATATATAATGTATTGACCTCGTCATCAACTATGATTGATACATATAATTAGTCGCTTTCAAACACAATATGTTATAAGTATGTATGCTATCTATGTAATGACCCGGTTGGTGGAGGTGAAAGAGAGCATCAATTTATTTTCTGTTCATATTCTCCGTATAGAAATGTGGTTTCATATTGTTTTAACATGCTACATGATTTTGATTTTCCCACGTTTAAATTTTTACTGCCAATGTTTATATCATTGATGCATTTTCTTTTAATCTGTGTTAAAAAAGCGTTTACCATAACGTAATAGATGTTTGTCGTTAACGTAATCGGTGTTTGCCCATAACGTAATAGATGTTTGTCGTTAACGTAATCGGTGTTTGCCCATAACGTAATAGATGTTTGTCGTTAACGTAATCGGTGTTTGCCCATAACGTAATAGATGTTTATCGTGAACGTAGTCGGTGTTTGCCCATAACGTAATAGATGTTTGTCGTTAACGTAGTCGGTGTTTGCCCATAACGTAATAGATGTTTGTCGTTAACGTAATCGCTGTTTGCTCATAACGTAATAGATATTTGTCGTTAACGTAATCGGCGTTTGCTCATAACGTAATAGATGTTTGTCGTTAACGTAATCGGTGTTTGCCCATAACGTAATATATGTTTGTCGTTAATGTAATCGGTGTTTGCTCATAACGTAATAGATGTTTGTCGTTAACGTAATCGGTGTTTGTCCATAACGTAATAGATGTTTGTCGTTTACGTAATCGGTGTTTGCCCATAACGTAATAAATGTTTGTCGTTAACGTAATCGGTGTTTGCCCATAACGTAATAGATGTTTGTCGTTAACGTAATCGGTGTTTGCCCATAACGTAAAAGATGTTTGTCGTTAACGTAATCGGTGTTTGCTCATAACGTAATAGATGTTTGTCGTTAACGTAATCGGTGTTTGCTCATAACGTAATAGATGTTTGTCGTTAACGTAATCGGTGTTTGCCCATAACGTAATAGATGTTTGTCGTTAACGTAATCGGTGTTTGCCCATAACGTAACAGATGTTTGTCGTTAACGTAATCGGTGTTTGCTCATAACGTAATAGATGTTTGTCGTTAACGTAATCGGTGTTTGCCCATAACGTAATATATGTTTGTCGTTAACGTAATCGGTGTTTGCACATAACGTAACAGGTGTTTGTACACAATGTAATAGGCATTTGCACATAACGTAAAAGGTGTTTGCACATAATGTAATAGATGTTTGAACATAATGAAATAGGCATTTGCACATAACGTAATAGGTGTTTGCACACAATGTAATAGGCATTTTCACATAATGTAATAGGTGTTTGCACATAACGTAAAGGGTGTTTATACATTATGTAATAGGCATTTGCACATGAAGTAGTGACTGTTAACAGAGAGTATCAATTGTTTAGCAAAACGCATGTCAGCTATATCATGATGTATTATATTTTTCACAGAAGATACATATGTATAAACACATCATAAAGCCATTATAATATAGTATCATGAGGTTTGTCATAGAACAAAGATGTATCAAAACAAAACGTTTAGAACATTCAACATAACTATCACATTTGAGACAGGACGCAATTTTTAACTGACTTACTTAAAGGAAGAATAGACACAACGTAGAGGAAATGTGAAAGAACTTAAAGGTGGTTGTTTATAAAGTTTAGTGGTATTCACTGAACATACAGTAGATACAACATAATGTAATACATATTGAACATAACAAAGTTTAGCAATGCCATATCATATAATTGTTTGACCAAACAAACAATTAATTTGACATAACACAGAGATGCAGTGTCAGGAAATACAGAAACTTACATACGACATAAAGAGGAAATTACAAGACGTAAAGACAAAGCGACAAAACACATTAAATATTTACACTATAAGACAGTAACGGCGTTCTATATGATCACCGACAGAAGTACTATCCCATTTGTCAAAAAACCTTATACTGAAATGAAGTATGATGGATTTTTTTGCGACCTGTCATACAAATGAGAGCTTTAGCTAGCTTTAAAACCTGGTTTTATCAACCATATTTTACATACGTAAATGCCTGTACCAAGTCAGAAATATGACGATATTATATATTGGTTTGATGGTTTTGAGCTTCTGATCTTGCCATTTGATTAGGAGTTTTCCGTTTATAATTTTCCTAGGAGGTCAGTTTTTTTTTGTGCTTTTACACCTTAATCCTACATTTCATTGCAATAAAAAAAAATCTGGGTCATAAACATATATATTGGATGTTTCAAAGCATTATTTTTTTTTCATTTGGTGTTTCTATGGAATATTTTGAAAACTTGAGGTAACATAGTAACTAAAACTAAAAATGAGATGAAAATTTGACTGGTTATTTTCTTATATGCAAGAAATGTTATGCGAAATTTTGTTTATAGTACATGTCAGGATGAAACTTTACGTATGCTAAGTACTCTTTTTCTTATTTCAAAGAAAAATAAATTCTGCACAGTTTTTGGAAAAGTGCAAATTTAACCAATACTAACAGGGGACACTCAATGGTGGTATTACACCTGTAAACTACTTAATTGAGTCCCTGGAGAAAAAAAAAAGAATCAAAACATTTTATATGTTTATAATTAATGATGCATACCTCCAGCAACACCTGTTCCGAAAGCAATCACCTTTGTTATAACAGTGAACAACTTCTGCTTGCTAACAGAATGAATGGTCAGAGATAGCATTAACATAAACAAGGTTCCAGACACGAGTCCTAAAGCCTTATGTAGTGTCTCTCGTATAGGAACTTTCCAGCTTTCTACAATACAACAAGATTAACGTTTTATTTCAAACAATTTGTTATGGTAGTTGTATTCATATGATATTGGAAACCTATTCCAAGAAAGATAAACACATAAAAGGTAATTTCAAAACATATACCTCCTAACAATATATGAAAACTACGTACAATCAGTTCCTCAAATTGGAAAATTAAAGCATTCATGTCATATGCACTTTAAAGTTTGACTGCAAAGAACAAATTAGAAACCAAATATCGCTGTGCAATGATGTTCCACAATGATTTAATTATTGATTTTTTGTAATGTTTTAATAGTAAAGGACCATACGATAAAGATGTAAAACTGTTTATTAGAACTAAATTTATAAAAAGAAACTGCTTTGTAAGAAAACGTTTATTTTAACTACAGGTATATTTTCCCATACATTTTGGTTTGTAATGATGAAGTTGAATATTGATGAAGTCAAATTTTGATTGACGCGATTTTAATTTGATATATCGTTATTGAATACGACTGTCCAAGATACCAAAGTTAATGTTCCACCTGTTACAGCCGTAATCCGTCTTCCTTTTGCGTTTATGACACTACCGACTGCAAATTATCAATTGTCTTGTTTTATTGTACGTCTGTTGACTTTGATTTTTGATTGTCTCCTATGTTGTTTCTCTCCTCATTTTCTTAGTTATACTGTCGTCACTCAATAAGTTATATTATTTTGATTTTTGATTATGACATAAATTTCTGTAATTAAAGTGCAATTTATTCTTTTTTTCCTCACTTATGTCAATCTGCCATACTAACATATATACTTTGCAATCGTGTGAAAGTAGAAGAAGACATTCGAACAACTTTTTGCACGCAAGGCAGGCGACGTGTTTAAGGGAAATAAAGATTAACTCATATTCATCAGAAATATAAGTGACATCCGTAGTGTTGATCATGAAAAATCTTGGAAACGAGGAAATGACGTTTGAACAAGACACTCAGAATTATATACGATCCTGTTCTCTTTTCCCGAATGTGACCTACCAGATTAGACATATCACCAAATTTACACTTGCAACACGACGGATGCAAGATTTTGAGTAGAATCTGTTCCCCCTTCCGAAGAACTCGATATTACCCCGGGGTTTTAGTTGGGATTTTGTTGTTTTTTTTTTTTTCCATGTCGTTATCAGTGTTAAGAGTTTGAATGTTCCTTCGGTGACTCTCGCCTCTCTTACATGTATACAACACCACAAGGACAAATGTAATGTTACAGAGTCAGCTGTTTTTCAGAACGGCAACCGTTGGGAAATTCTAAAAACAAATCAGCAATTATAAGACTTGCAATATTTACCACCTTATGAACAAATACTATGTATCACATTTTTGATTTGAGACCAACTATTATGTTGGTTAAACTGTTTTTAAATCAGTACCTGTAATGTAACAAACACTAATTTTTCAATCACGGTTAAAAATCTTGCATTCTCAACACTTCATATATTTTGTGTTAAATATTTTGTTTACAATACAGTTGTGTTCATCTCATTGCGAATGTTTTTTTCGTAAATATTATAGAACCAAATTATGAATTATTAAAATCAATAATATGTACCAGACTATATTTAGACCATTCGTGTATGGCCTTGATCATCTGCGTTTAGACTCATATGGTCCGACCATACGCGTATGGTCCGGGTACTAGTTATTAACCCGAAAGACGTTGTCACATTAATTAAGAGTTTCTAAAAATTAGTCTTTTATATCATTTGATTAGAAATTTCAATGACCAAGTAAAGCGCTTGGCGTTTTCAACTACAAAATTACCAAACTAGATTTATAGGGTTTCTGTTTTGTGAGAAAAAAATGTATACTAAATATTCCAAGTCTGAACTTGCCAATGATATCACGGCTGAATAAATATTCCTTTTGAGAAATGAAACAATCTCGCAAAAATGAATCAAACAAAACTATCTAATTTGTTCTGCATAAATGTCAGGACTATTTTTATCTTAAAAATGACCGGCTAAAATCTCAGTTATCCTGCTTCAAATATTATATTATTCAATATTTCACGACAAAATGTTTAACGTCAATATATAAATGGTTATAATTTCGATCTGTAAATTTTGTACTATATATATTAAAAGATAACTACAATTACAACACATCACTGCGGTATCCGATGCAAGCTCTGTAATGAATGCACAAATTATGCCGAATAAGAAAAATAAAACGGTGACTTCGGTTGCATGGGGATATATGCAAACAGTTTTGTCTCGTATTTGACACTTTAAGGGCATACGATAAAGTTACAGGGGAGGTAATGACGTTGCTAACGTAAAATGTTATTTTCGCGACGTCAAACTGTGACAAATCAGGAAAAGATGCATTTTTCGACTGATTTTTATCATTCAAACTGATTTATTTTAAAAACGAGTGCATGAACCCCTATTTTTTAAAATGACATTTTGTTTCATTTTGCAGGAAGATTATGTGGGCCAAATTTTATAAAACTGTAAATAATGCATTTTTTTTAAGTTTGATAAATATACAGCAAAAAATGACGTTTTTTTCTCAATTCATGATAAATATGTATTATTTTTTAATAAAAATTGCATAAATTTTTAAGATACTTATAAAAAACAGAAATTACAAATTATTTCACAAAAACAATTTGTGTTTATCTTTAAAAACAAAAAAAAGTTATGGCTTTCTTTCGAAAGGGAAAATACGGCCACAAATCCGAATTTTGAGCAAATATAAAATTTCGACCTCATTTAACTCAAAAAGTAGCACATGAAGGTATATTTTTTATAACATATTTGATTTAATCAGGTAAAAAATAGTCTATATGCAAATTTTCATCAACTTGTAAATACAGGATCAAAACTGTATCGTATGCCCTTAATCGGTTATTACATTAAAATTAAATTTTCTATCTTCATATGTATTAAATAATTTTACCATCTTGATGTGGATTCAGTACTTGCATATATTTGCTAAGGCATGGGTGTCCGTTCTTAACTCCTGCATATATTGCAACGTCAAGACTTGTAAATAATGTGTTGAAATATGTTGTATTAAATCCCCAAATAACCTCTGTGTACTCATTCCATTTTACTCCAGGATCCAATGATACTACCAACATCACTATAGAAACAGAGAGTAACACAATACAAATAACTGGCAGAACTGCTAGAACTATTTTCACAGCTGTTTTCAAACACTCGCCCATTATTCCAACATATATAAGATCTGATGATTGAACGGAATGGAATTAGTAAATGTCGGGTTTTATATTAAAACAAAAGTCATGTGATATAAACATTACCATTGGTCCAATATTTAGACTTTCCAATCGGATAAAATGTAAATATACAGATAATAATAGAGCTTATCATTAGGACAAATTTGAAGATTTCATTCGTTCAACAAGGCTTACGCGGATTGATTATCCTAACTCTCAATACTTGTTTGAAAAGTTATAAAAAGTATGTAGGTTAATCTTTGTTTAGATATCAAATCGAGGAAGGACATGCAGTTCCCAATGCACTATGCACCATTCATTCTTTATCAAATGTGTTGCAACATGCCAATATATTCTCATTTGCAAATTCGAAAACAAAACCCAAAAACACAGTCTACAGTGCAATTTTATCTCGAAAAAAAAGGATCTCTCCTTTTTTCTTTTTTTTTTTAGTTTGAGAAAAAAATAGTGTTATTGATAAATTCAATGCCCAGGTATTTCAATTAAGCTGCTTCTAATACATAAACAGTAAAAGTATGTACAAGTATAATAACCCAATGAAATAAAATGTTAGACATGTACTGTTATCTGTTCACATTTTTAACATTTCATATTTATGAATAACCTTTTATAAGTTTATCAACATGTATTTTAGAGGAATGCTTGGAAACGTATGTATACAGGAAAAATTGCAACATATGTTTTTCATATGTTTTCATGTCGGGCATAAACTTATTTTTACATATGTGTTTAAACATATGAAAACATATGACATAGTTGCAATTTTTCCTATGTACCGCATTTTCATTTTATTGAAAATTCTACAACTAGCACTGGAATCCCATGGATACTGTATAGTTTGAAATATAAAAGGCCTTTGTTATTCTTGTACATGCTGTAAAAATCCTTCATATAAATAGACCTAAACATTAATGCTTAACTTCTGTTTGTTGTTGCAGCCGATATGTTGACCTTTTTATTTATTTTTATTCGTGTCACCCATTTATTGTCGAATTAAGGTTTGTCCCACATCTCTTTTTTTTTTTAAACTAATGAAAACTCTGGTTTTGGTACGTCAACTCATAGACTAGTTGCTTAGCTATGTTAACAATTTAATCATGGGATTTTGTTTTGCTTTTCAATAACATATGATCAAATCGCTGAAGAATTCTTTACTAAATTATCCAAAAAGAGTTAACTGTCAATGCCTCAAGGTGTATTTAATACATAACAAGCGATGATTCGACTGTCTGTCTGAGGTGAGGTAAATGTGAAACTTTAAAGACGGAAAATAACTTATGTCAAGATTGAATTCGCGGCAATGTTAAATGTTTCTCTCGGAACCCCGATTACGGCACGCGATATTCATTACAAATCAACAGCAACTCTCTTCAACTATGAGTATGTGTAAGTTTACCGTTACAATTTAACAGATCAAACGAAACCACAAACATGTATGAATTAATAAGATATGAGACTTTTATGATTTTAACAGATTGATTATTCAAACTTTATGACATTTGTAACGTTTAAAATCAATTTTCGTAAAGCCTCCGTTTCCTTAACAAAGTTTAATTATTTCGAATAATTGTTTGAGAGATATTTAAAGTTTTAAATCAATTTCACTTTTTATATTATTATCTATGTAGAGCAATATCGTGATATAATTTTCGGAAACATGTAAATTATAAAAGTATGATTGCCAAAGATTCTACTATAGAGGGAAGATCATAGTAATAAAGTTAAAGATTCTACAGGTTACATTATTTTAAAAATAGAAAAGAAATAAAGTTCTTGATTTAAACAATCATGAACCAATGAATATTTTTCTAATGTTCTTTTTCGATATTTCTTTGTTGACTGCTATACCCGTATTTTTTTTTTACATTTCAGCCTATTATGTCTGTTTGATTTGTTCATATATCGTTGTCAATATAATGGAATTTGATGCGACTATCATACAGGCGAGAGGTTTAACTAACTATAAAATCTAGTTTAATCCAACACTTTCTACATAAGAAAATGCCTGAACCAAGTCAGGAATATGACAGTTGTTATCCATTCGATTTTGTGTTTGATCCTTTGATTTTGCCATTGGATTAGGGACTTTCCGTTTTAAATTTTCCTCGGAGTTCATTACTTTTATGATTTTTCAATGATTACAATGTTTTTTATATAAAAGGTCCCGTGGCAACTAAATATTCTCTTTCTTTCTCTCCTACGTTATGTATGGAGTTAACTTCTGTGGTACTAAGACGCAACAAACGTTCCCTCATGGGTGAGGTGATATGTATTCTGACACCTCTGTTAAATGTTCTCATAATAAATTAGCTCTGGTGTTCGTAGTCTCCTTTATTAACAAAACGGGGTACCTGATTGTCTTTTGGCTTCCACGAAAGACGTTCGAAGATGAACCATTTTTTTTTTTAATTTAACACACAAAACCCATATACAGGTGAAGTCCGATAACTACATGCACTGCATATATCTTTGAAAGACCTAAGCGGGTAATCAAATGAACTGGTGCTCCTATTTTTTCGTTGCCAAACAAACATTAAACAAAAATGTGTCCCCAGTACACGGATGCTCAACTCGAACAAATATTTTCTATGTTCAGTGGACCGTGAAATTGGGGTAAAAACTCCAATTTGGCATTAAAATTATATAGTATATGGAACATGTGTACTAAGTTTCAAGTTGATTGGACTTCAACTTCATCAAAAACTACCGTGACCAAAAACTTTAACCTGAAGCGGGACAGACGGACGTACGAACAAACGAACGAACGGACGGACGAACGGATGAACAAACTCACGGACGGACGGACGAACGAACGGACACACAGACCAGAAAACATAATGCCCTCTTCTATCGTAGGTGGGGCATAAAAACCAACACAACAGACATACAGCGCATTATCTAGATATTTGACAAAGATCACTTTCTATGAAATAGCAAACAAAAAGCGATTCAAATGCGGGATTGAACCTTAAGATTTGATAATAATTTGTTGTTCGATCACTAGTTGAATATTTTACGATATTTGAATGCGTTTATACAAGTCGTTCTTTTTATTACATGAACTTGGAATGATAATATAAAAAGTGAGGCGTAAATTGTATATATTATTTATGATTTTGGAAGTTATAATGCAAAACAGCTAGTTCTAAACATTTAGAGGAGAAATAACTCCAATGAAAGAACAGAACCCTATAATGTTTTGAAGTAACGTAATGCCGTAACTTCAAATTTGATCAACCAGTTATGTTTAATTCAGGGGAAAAGAGAGAGGGATGTTTTCAAAATTTGACCATTATCTCGACCGTTTACACAAATGATCTACTATTAGGTCCAGGACCTATTTTTTCAAAAGAATGTTTTGTTCGTCCCAATGAGGTTTTTTTTAACATATGAGATACACGTACTAACAAACAACCTCTGAAAAAGCTAACTATCTTACCGGATCGCTTCATTAAGTATTGATTAAAACATTACAAAATACGGAGCCCCTTTAATGCCATGGACTTATAGATATTTTAGCACGTCGTACATTTAATATGGTGTGCATCTGTTTGAAAAATCCAGCATATAACTTTAAAACTGGTGGGCAAGACTTTTAAACGACTTTTAAACAAAAACGCACGACTTTAAGACTAGCTGGTGCGAACGACTTTGGTGCGATTGGCTTAATGACAAAGTTTGACTCTAAAGGAAAGTGCACGGATAACGAAAAATATCTATATTTACATTGCACTTAAAAACTCTGTATTTAAGGATGTTACAAACAGTTTGGAAAAAAATAAATTCATTTCTTTAACAGTAAATAATAAAAATAGAATAATAGGTAGTTTCGTTTTTGATACTGACTATATCATGTGGAATATCTAGACGAGCCCGTTAGGGCGAGTTTAGATATTCCACATGATATAGTCAGTATCAAAAACGGAACTACCTATTATTCTGTTTATCGGTAATTATGACGTATTGCCTAACATTTTCAGTGATACAGCCAGTATGTTGATACTCGAAAATATAAGGCAGTAAGATCAAAGGGAAAATATATGAATTACCGATACCGATATCAGCAAACACATAAGCAGGGTACATAACGTTAAAAAAAAGGGGTCTGCGGCGCAACAAAAGCGTAATATCTGCTTTCATAAACCAGAAATATTGTCATTATCTTTCTTATTTATTAATATCGCATTATCAGACAGCAAATCAATTCGAATGGGTTGGTATTAAATGTATTAGCTTAAATACCCTCAGCGATACCTACGATGCTGTTACTGCAGTATAGAAACGTATGACTATAATTTATTTTGCGCACGATACAGAATGACCATAGATATGATGGAGACAGTTTTGGATGTCAGCGATGGACTTGATTTAGAAGTGGGAAAACACATTTTGTCTGTAATGGTTTCGATAAATTTATAGTATTGCTGACTGACCACATAATTCAAATATTATGTATTTTACATAAAGTTGGAAATGAATTTCACTTTGCTGTGTCAAATGGTCCGCACGAAAGTCTTTTATTGTTGAGAAAACACCTTTTTTTTCTTTTTCAATAGTTCAGTAGGTAAGATTAAAAGTTTTAACTTCAGGTGTGAACATATTGATACAGACCAGTATATGATGTTTCTTCACAAATTTCATGACAGTCTCGTTGCTTAGTTTCACGGTCTTAGATGAATGCGGACACGACTCCATGTTTGAGCAACAACTCCACCTCAAGTCCATTCCCTTTATTATTATTTTTTTAAGTAGATATCAGTAACAAGTATACTTATGTACCATATCTATAAGCATAATGTACATCTTTAATATCAACGTGACATTCGCCATTAGCGTTGCTTACAGGAAACACAGTTCAACATAAATACCAATGCAATAGAAATAGAAATAGTTCCCGAAATATCTGGTTTGGATTCACCATGCATGACCTCACTAGAGACAATTTGACAAACATACTTACCCAAATCGAACAATATTACTATTCACATCGATCTGTGTCTTCATTTGGTCATCAATGCATATAGTCATTGAGAAATTTTTGGAAAAATACTTGCACTCATTGAACAATTACTATCCACACTTATCTGTGTCCACACTTGCTCCACCATGCATACAGTCGCTAGAGAAAAATATGACAAACATACTTACACAAATTGAACAATTTCTGTTCTGTGTCTACACTTGGTCAACAATGCAAATTGTCGCTTAGAATATTTTGAAAAAAAACATACTTACACAAGTCGAACAATAACTATCAATTCTGATCTGTGTCTGCAATTGCTTAAATATGCATTTAGTCACTGGAGATACTTGTCAATCATACTAACTCTAATCGACATTATATCGACATTGATCTATGTCCACACTTATGATGGACATTTAAAGTAGGTCGCGTAAGGTAACGGTCTATTCAAAATCTTTAAATTTTATTGTACACATTGAACAAGAACTGTTGAAGAAAATGGTAATAATCACAATAATTTGTTTGTTTACAATTTATGACTATCTGATAAGGTACATCTTTATCCTGTGATACGGCGAAAAACCACTCATCATGGTAACAATCGGGTAGACAATGAAGAAATGGGTCCTTTACTTCACCACATATATAAGAGGTTTCTTCAAAACATTTCAGTTTAGAAAACAGCCCCGATGTATATATGTTCGAGACAGAACACTTTTAACTAGTAATTGAAAACGATTCTAATTTGTTTAATTTCAACTATACTTTAAATACATACAAGTGCCTTAGCTTTCACATGTGAAAATGATATACTACTTTCATAGTCAATAGAAATCAGAACTTCGGAACAACAAGAATTTCCTTTCGATTTTCGGTGATATACGGTTTGATTCGTGCATAGAAAAGGCAAATTGAAAGAATGAAATTCTTCACTCTTCCAAATATACTGCTTATTGCATCAGGAGGGTGCATTATTTTGGCAATTTCATTATCTGGGGGATCGCTGTCAAAATCAATTAAGTGGAATTTATATAATAGTGGAACTAGCTATGGCGATCCAAATGGACTTGTGTTTCGTATTTATGCTTATCAGAATCTATGGACTAGTTTTGATGCATATGTTAACACCAACGATCCTGCTCAGGCTTATGAGCTCATCAAGAAAGGTAAAATATGTAAAGTAGTCTTGTATATTTTTTTACTTCTAGTTCATTTATATGGGTTGGAGTTAAGTCTGACGTCCATTTTAACTGAACTAGAACACATGTTCATTTAGGAACCAGCTGAAGACCGCCTCTTGTTTTGGGGATTTTCCAATCTAATTAAAAACCGATTTCTCATCTTGCTGTTTTGAAGACCTACTGAAGGCCTTGGGCTGTTATCTGCTCTTTGGTTGGATTGTTGTCTCCTCATTTGCATTCTCAATTCAAAAATAGTATTTTGATAGAAATATAAACTGATAAATGTTGAATAGTGTAACAGGATATGAAAAAATAAAATCATTTTAAAATTTCAAATAGAGAGCTTGAACGATCTTTGGTGATATTTGTATAAATAAGGTTATATATTCCTGTCTAACATCAGTCCACGTTTTTCGCGCTCTTCTCTTTTCGTCCTGTTTCTAAAGCTAGTACATGTGAAATGTATAGTTTACGAAAATGTGCAAGGTTTTATTCATCCTGGTATTTACACCCGACAGTTTAATGTTTTATTGTTGAATCCAAATAGTGTTTTTTATCATGCTTCCCCAAGTTAGTTGTATGATATTGACGAAGCAAGAAAAATTGTAATACACCAGACTATTCATAGTTGTTGTTGATTAGTAAAAAACTAAGTCTATAACCAGCAGTTTTAGTTATCAAGACGCAAATATTCAAGTAAGTGTCAGATCAAAGAAGGAAAAGTCCCGAGATTGGAACAATTAAGTTATTTCACCTGTAACTGAATTTTTTAGAATTCATCATACTCTATATTAATCATCATCATATATAAGACAATTCGTTTTATTGATAAATTAAAGATGTCAATAGTATATTTTGAAAGACATATATAATATATGTACATCAAGAGTATCCACAAAACAAGCTCTGTTATTCTGATAAATTTCCCAAGATAAATTTCCTAAGATACATTTCTTAAGATAAATTCCACAAGAAAATTTCTACAAAGAACTGACCCCAAAACAGTGTACAAAACAGAAACGAAACTTAAACACAAAACAACGAATGTAAATATAAGTTTCTCTATGAAACAGTTGTACTGAAATAGCATTTTTATTTATATTGTTCTTTCAAAATACTAGCTATAGCCACGCATCAATGTTTGATAGGCTATTATTCATTATAATGAAAGCGCAAACTTCAAAAGAAGAACACGACGAAATGCTTCATAAACAGAAAGACGAACAGACAAACAGTTGTCAACAACACACAATACAGAAAACTAGTTATTAGGTGACTGGAACTTATTCAAAATTCGGGATGAAAAATTGAGCTTTTACAAACGAGTTATTAATAACTACGTGTTACGATACTAAAACAAACAACTAAGTCTTGTCCAAGATGACATATTGACCTTCACATGTCTATTTTGTATTTGCTATGAAACATCGATACCACATTATTGTCTAATAAGTCACATTTATTATGATTATCCGTATAATGTAAATATAAATACTATCAATTAAGTTGAATTTTAATCCATGTATATTTTACAGATTCCTGGCGAGTCTTACCGAGAATATTGATAATGGCAACGCTTGGAATAGGGTGTACTTCTTTGGTTGTTCTTCTACCGGCCAGTCTAGTTCCCTATTTGAAAAAGAAAAGTTTCGTTTTGAATTCTTGTAGAATCACATCTTCCGTACTTTCCTTAGCTGCAGGTAACGTTCGATAACACTAAAACATTCGAAACTGTTTTATGCCCTATTTATAGGCATTATGTTTTCTGGTCTATGCATCCGTTCGTCCGTCCATTCATTCGTTGTACGTCCGTGCATTCGTTTGTCCGTCCGTCCGTCCGTTCATTCGTTTGTCCGTCCGTCCGTCCGTTTGTTCGTTTGTCCGTCGTTCGTCCGTCTGTCCCACTTCAGGTTAAATTTTTTGGTCGAGGTAGTTTTTGATGAAGTTGAAGTCCAATCAATTTGAAACTTAGTACACATTTTTCTTTTGATATGATATTTCTAATTTTAATGCCAAACTAGAGTTTTTATTCCATGTTTACGGTCCACTGAACATAGAAAATGATAGTGCAGATGGGGCATCCCAATCTAATTAAAAACCGATCTCTCATCGCTCCTGTTTCTGATATGTCGCGTGGGAGATCTAACGAAACCCGCTTTGAGGTCACATGTGAGGGACCTCGTAGGTGTGTCTTTTTCGACCAATGAAATTGAGTCTTCTACGATCTTGGAAGTTTAACGTAAGGCAAAGGGATGCAACTCATTTCATTTACGACGAAATCGTCAGTCCAAATAATTCATAAACTTTTTTGATTGGCTTATTAATAGGTCGTCAACTCATTTGCATATCTTTATAAATCATAACTTTTAGTTCACTCACATGTGACTTCAAAGCCGGTTTCGTTAGATCTCCCACGCGACATATCAGAAACAGGAGCGATGAGAGATCGGTTTTTAATTAGATTGAGGGCATCCGTGTATTACGGACACATTCTTGTTATCATTTTTATTAGATGCACAGTGCAATTACCAATACGAATTACTTTTTTTAAGTTAAGGCTGTTCATTACATTGCCAGCAGGCTTTTAAAAATGTTATAAAATTAATTGATAGTATAGACAGTAGATGTTATCAACTATCGGTCACCGTATACGGCCTTCAGGAGCAATAGTTGGTATATTTTAGAGTTGTTTTATTGCTTTCTAAGATCGTATGTGATTGTATTTTGTATGTGTTTACCTCGTGTTTCACATGTAAATGCAACAGAGTGTTTTTAAAATAGAATATTGTATTGTATTTTATCATATGATATTTTCATTCAAGACATTTGTATCTATAATAATGAGCATACTACATACAACACAGCAAGCTGTAAAAGTCCCATGCATAAAAAAAATGAAAACGAAATTCAGACAGGGAAAAACAGCGACTGATTAATGAGCAGCTGAAATATAATGTAAAACAACTGACACTTGAACACAGGCAGACTTAAGACAGACATGCATGCATAATTTGACAGGATTGAAGATAATTTTCAGCGTTAAACGCTTCTCTATGACATTAGTGTAAAAGAATTACATAATAACAAACTATCAAAAATGAGTTAAATGATCTTTACTAACTAGATGGATACCCCACCCCATAAACAACTACCAAAAGGCATACAGACATAGTCAAAGTTTCGACGTAACAATACTCCTTGTAACTGACAAATGGTCGAAAGCCAGTAAACAATTTTACAAAACCAAAAGTCAATGCGTATTATAATCTTATTGCATGCACTTGAATTCTTTTAACAAAGAAATTAAATTGTTACTAGTACTTTTCTATTGTAAACTTAATTATGTTGTGAACGCATAGAGGAAAGTTAGGGGAAAAGGGTTTACAGGTTACATAGTTACTTAACTAAATTGATATTCATTTTTTGTTTTGTATTTCAGGGTCAATATTGGGATATACTTTGAACTATTACAAAAACAAATACAAACTGATGTTAGCGCCGGTTTTCTACGATCCGAAGTCATTTTACCCTGACGAAGACAATTTATCGACTGGATTTTTTATGGCAGCAACTGCTTGTGTACTTTTCTTTATTTCAACGATCGTCAACATTGTTAATGTAGTGATCCACATAAAAAAATGGAAAATCAATTGTCAAACCAATTAAAGAACTTCCGGCGGAAACTGAGGAAGATGTTGACAGAACAGATCCTGAAAAGAACAGTGCAATTTCTGTCCAGATTAAGATTAACAAGAAGTAAAAATAAATTTGAAAAACTTACGTACAACTGTATTTTTATTTACGAAATAGGATTTCCGTCACTCGGCAAAAAATATTTGACGAGGTGTTACAAATTTTAGATTGGTATCTTTGATGATTTTTTTTATTGTGTACCAAAGGAAAATGGTTTCGAAAAAAAGCAGCTTAATTTTCGAATTCGACCAAGTTAAGCCGATTGAGTACAGAAGAACACATCATAAAATAGCACTCATTGATAGCAGCAATGTTGTAAATAATATATTTATATAAAACCCTATTATATACCTTATTGTTGATTATTTTAAAGCTTACTCTATTTGAGATGAAACCGATGGTAGCCTTGCATTAAAATCGGATGCTCCTATATTCCTTTTTGTCTGATATTTTGTTATTTCAAAATGACTCACGGTTCATTGAGGTCCCTTATTTTCTTATCCCGAAATGATAATCGGTTATTTTGGAGGGATGAGTACATTTTATGTTGAAAACAATTAAGAATTGAATGCTTCGTTTTGTAACTTCATTGGGGTGTAAAAGCGTTGACCGAAGTACATGTTGTATGAGGCGCGAACGCGAACGCGCTTCATTCTAAAAATGTGTACACGGTCAACGCTTTTACAACCCTATGAAGTTACAAAAAGAAGCATTCAATACTTATAATTACATTTTGTAGCTAGGCTCATGAAATCACGATTTTTATTAAGTTTTTATATAATTTACCTGTGCACTTGAGTGTAGGACCTCGAGTCATCATGAATAATAAATTTTATTGTGTAATGCAATTGATTAAGGAATAACGCGAGATGTGCAGTTAGCCAATCAGAATAACGTATTATAATGAAACATACATCTAATGTAATTACGTATATACAATTAAAAATCTAATACACGATTTTTTATCATTTGATCCCAGTTAAAACCAGATAGTTGATGGGAAAATCCTAACGGTGCAGAAAGAATTAAGCACATTATAGTTTATTACTAATATAATAATATTTGTATCATGGAAGACTTGCATAATATCTTTTTTTCAACATACATTTAAAATTTATGGAGTGGCAAGTCACAAAATTCTAAAATATTTGATCAATCTAAATATATCATAATTATTATGTTCACACTACCATAAAACGTATGTTTAATGTTTAAACAAATTTGTGCAGCACAATGACGTCCAAGAAATCGACATTGCATGAAATATCACTGTGATTCTGTATAATTATGATAGATATTAAAACACGGATCAAACTCACATCTTATGAACCGGCGTGTTTTAATGAACGTAACTTTATCAAATTGATAAATATATGTAAGATGTTAATAAACCTACCTCGTATAATTTATATTTTAGTAGCCTGGATTTATTTAAATAGATGATTGAAAAAATGTTGTGCAACAACTTTTGTCAATAAAATGTAATAATCTGATTTTTAAGCTTTTAATTGCCATATCATTTTTCATTCTGATGAGTTAATTGAAAATCTAACAAGATAAAAATTGAAGAATTAGACTCATTGCAAAAACCTGTGTGGTTGATGCTTAGTACAAAAATGCAAACGGACTACGCATAAAATACAGACAGAAGTATTTTGGAAAGTCAGATCGAAATCAAATTCACATAAGCTGTTACAGTGTGTATCAAAGACCTCAAACGTCAAAATTACATTGTAATATATACAAAATGTAATCAATGTCATAATGTGGAAAGCTTATCTACATTATCAATACATTTAAATACCTTTATCTTATCTTCATACTTTATGCGTTGTTATATATTATGTTGTATTATGTCGATTTAATTCTAGTAGTCCATCCCCCAATATTTATATACCTATAAAAAGTATCCATATCTTCCTCATTTTCATGAAGCAGTCCCAAATGTTCATCCCGGTCAACTTGCTAAAAAGAATTCATCTATTATTTTTTATTTTTTTATTCCATCGTGAATATACATTTTTAATTTGCCGTTTAATGTAAAAACAAACTCATCAAAAATGCTAGGCATATAGACAAATATAGCTGTTACCAATCAATCAACCAAGCAATGAATGACTGACTGGTCAAAATTTCAGTCGGAAGACATTGAACTTAGAACAAAATGTATGGCTTGTAAGATCCCACCACAAGTGTAACTTTCTAACTAAAGCATTGACCAACATTGTAGGAGTATTTTTCTGCTGAGCAAGGTAGTTGTAATTTTATACTCATACAAGCTTAGTTATTTTCTCTTGATTTATTTGTAAAAACTTGTCGTTTCGTCGGGGTGTTTTTTGTCTTTTGTCATGAATTGAAAACGTTTCCTCGACTTATGAGTTTTAAATGTTCCTTTGGTATTTTCCGTTCAATTTTATTAAAGCTTAAACAAATAAAGAGATTTTTCCAATTATCCGTCTTAGAAACCGTATTTTATGTTGACTTTTATATATTCGTTGTTGTTATTGTTTCATGAGCTTCTGTCTGAAATACCTGTTTTTTTTCTATTCATTAAACAAAAACGACACATGCTCATAAATTAATTTGAACGTAATAAATTACTATATTTAACTAATTTGAAAACCAAGTCTCGGGTATATTTATCATTCACAATTTTCTCATACATTTTAGTGTTAAAAAGCAACTTTGATCGCAGTATTTTTTATCAATATATATCCCTATGTAAATTGACCTAAGATTTACGGAAATAAAGGTGTTCACATTTATCAATTTGTTAGCTAGGGTCCACATTAAGAAGGTGGGATTAATATCACTGGAATTGTCTTAGTTAGCAAATCTGGCATTAATTTATAATGCCAATCCGTGTGATTCGCTGATGTTAATCTATATATATTAACATTTTTTTCGCACGTTAAGTGTTGTATATATAAAAGAGGATGTGAGCAGTTTAATCACATGGATAACAAAGTTTTTCCTTTTTGATGGGAAGATATTTCGATTAAATGTTATACTGTGCAAACCTAACTTTTACATTCTACATATAAATATATTCGGCAACTGTGCAGCAATTCCAACAGGACTAAATCTATAAGAATTATTAATTCGAAAATATCTATAGGAATTATTTTTTTCCGATTTTATATGTTGAGTTAGTTTATGAAAGAGGAAACACGTACATATATTTGTTACAACTTTATTGTTGATTGGTTGCTTTATATTTGTATCTAAAAAAATCTATATTGGAATCGGATAAAACGTAATCAAAGGGCATGAAGCGTTTATCATTACCATCTACCCTGCTGTTGATTTCATCTGTTTCAATACTGATAGCTTTGTCTCTTGCCGGTGCGTCTCTTGCAAAATCCGTGAAATGGAATTTTTACAACTATGAATTAGACTATGGGACTCCTTGGTACTTGTATGCTTACCAGACATTATGGACCAGTTACGATGCATGGACTGGGAGCTCAGACCCAACACACATGCAGGTTTTCAAACCAATCAAAGACGGTAAGAACGAAAATTCGGACAACATTAAACAAAACATACTTTTATTATCATTTCAAGATGTAATTAAAGCAAGCATATACATGGAATGTATACTTCTGCATTACTCTCCTTGCATTTTTGCATAGAATTGGAAAAAATGCTACAAACTTATTTTTTTTAAAGTAAACTGTTTTGGAAATCTTCTCTGCAAGATAATTTTACAGGAAAGAATTTCTATCCATCCATTATTTTTTTATACTTATGTGCAAATATAGGACTATGAGGCAACAACTCCTAGCTGTCAAAGTCATGTTCACCTATTCTCATATTTGATTTATAACATACCAAAACACATATCCAAATAACAAAAAGTCTTATATAATCAGTTATCAATGTATATACCTGATTATATAGATCAGAATTTCGTGTGTATTTTTGTCTAGACGCCATCTGATTACCTATAATGATGACCTCCGAAAACTGACGAAGGTCACATAAAACGATAGAAACATACAGTCATATATATATATAAATAGATAGCGACCTCGGGTAATTATGATTTTCTATGTCTGTTAGATTTAAAAAAAAAAAAGTGATTTAATTATCGTTTTTACCTGGATAAGAATGAGTTTTTCTGAATCGAATCAGTCAATCAAATGATTTATCTTTGTTTTACTTTCAATGTTGACATGTTTTTCCTTTTTACAATTGAACACGCATACTTCATGCGTAATCAATCTCTAGGGATTGAATTGAAGATAACGTGAAAATAGATTCAATTAGGTCGAGTGATTCACTTGGAAGCTTAAGTGAATAATTCATCATATATGTTTTTTTAGCTTATTTTGACAAAAATTGAACCATACTGGCTACTGAAAGCGATATAATATTTCACTATTTCTCTTTTATTAATGATTTAACAAAAACATATACATATATTTTGTGTACTGTTGTTTTTCTTTTGATCTTTTCCTTTTTTCCTTTTTTAACCAATTAGTTTGTTTTCGACTTATGAGTTTGAATGTTCCTTTTTGATATTTTTCGCATTCCTCTATAAATTTGGATATGCATAACACTTATGATAGGGGTAGAAATAAAATCACATCCGTCTGATCTTGAAAAAGCGTCGTAATGTAAATTCTCATATAAGTACTTCATTCAACAATAATGTATTTTTTTAACATGTTTGAACCCGCCGCCCTTTGTTAGTCTTGTATGATTTTTAATTTTAGCACTTTTATATATTGCAGAGTTAAATATGACGTCTATTATCACTGAACTAGTACAAATTTTTGTTTAGGGCCAAACTGAAGCACGCCTCTAGGTGCGGGATTTTCCCTTTGTATGGAAGGCCTGTTGGTGGCTTTCGGCTGTTTGTCGCTCTTTGGTCGGGTTGTTGTCTCTTTCCATTTTCCATTTTAAATAAATAAAATGCGTTTTTGCAGTTAATTCAATGTATGGTTTTTTTTTCAGATTCATGGAGATTGTTGCCAAGACTCCTTATACTTTCAACCCTCGGATTAGGTACATTGTCCATATGTGTCCTCTTACTGGCAAGTCTGGTGCCAATTTTGAAGAAAAAGCCATGTATTCTGAATGGCGGTCGGATAGCATCGTCAGTCATATCTGTATGCGCAGGTATACAATAATTTTCTTCAAACATAATTTCTTTTCTATTTTTGTGTTTACACTTTGAAATTGTTATTTGCTTATCAAATTATAAGTCTGGTACCTTTGATAACTGTTAACATAGATTTAACATTAAGTTTAATTAGGTTTAACCGTAATATGATTGGCTTATGATATGTATAACATTTCAGTTTTCTGATGTATTTTATACATTTAGTTGTAGAACGCCATGTTGAATATATTACATAACAATGTATATATAGTAATTTTTTAACGGTTTTCTTAACGGACAATCATATATCAAGTAAAACTACAACATTATCTACTGGCAGATACTCACAATTAAGTGCCAGTCTTTGTAAGAATAGGGCAATTTAGGTAAAAATTAAAACATGATTAGAAAAAACCCACCGAGCTAATCATGCTATTTAATACAAACCATCATCCTGAGTTAAAGATAATTGGTCTTTTGTTTGTCTGTGTCTGGTAATATCAAATAACTTGGTTGAAAATTGGTTAAAATGATAGCAAATTACAGAGTTATCTCCTTTTTTTTTGTAAATTTCTAGTGCATTTCAACCAAATTGTATCTTCTATTACCAGAACAGAAAATGGAAATGAATGTAATTTTTGTGCATAACTACATATTATTAACTGAAATCAATGTCAAATAGGGTGGTTTTTTTTATCATGTTTTCACCATTGCCTGATTCTTAGGCAGACTGGCACTTAATGATTAAGGTAATCTCATTTGTCATTTCCTCGATTTATAAGCTTTGATTATCCTTTTGAAATATTTGACCTACTTGTTTCGTAACGTATTTTAAAGCATGTTATATTCTGCATTTGTATAAATAAAAAGTACAAAAAAGGTTTGATTGCAGTAATTCCTAACTTCGCATCTATCCAAGTTTGATCAAATTGAGGTATTAAACGGCAGTGAAACTTGGCATTCTTATCATATTTATTCTTTAAAGTAGTACAATAAAAGTGATATTGTAAATAAAGGAACAGATATTAGTACAACAGCATAATAAGAGAACACTGAGTTAAAATTATATTTTTAAGTACATTTATATACAAATGTGTGAAAATATATCATGTCATATAATTTCAGGCAGCCTCTTGGTCTACACTCTAAAATATTTCGATGAGCATTATCAGTCGATTTTGACGAATATTTTTGACGATGTTAATTCAGGGTACCCAGATAAAGATAACAAATCTACAGGATTCTACATTGCAGCGATTGCATGCACATTTTATTTCATTTCTGCCAGTGTTAATATCGCAAATGCAGTGATACTTATAAAAACTGGTACTGCGATTGTGAAACCTACGATAGATGAACACCAAGGGACATCAAAGAAGGCACATGACAATATAACAATAACAGAGCTACCGGATGCAAGGTCATGATTTCCATTTAATGATTGTATTACACGGGATTAGTTTATTTTGTAAGCATTTTAATAAAAAAAAAAAGACAACAGTTATACTTTTATTGCGGATAGTGAATTTTTTTGGTAAACTACATGCACATTAATAAAATCGATCAGATTTCGGAAATTAGTTTATGAAATAATTTTTAGTACAATTATCTTTCTGTGCGTCTGACATTGCTAACAAAATTCATCAACAATTAGGGCGTATTTTGGAGATCGAAAAATATGATCTTTTTCTGTTAAACACTATTTTTCTTTGCATCGATTGCTATCACCATAGCATTTTACAACAGCAATACAACACATTAAAAGGTAAATTTCAACATCAATTTGTTAATTAGGTAAACATCGTCTTTTCCCGTTTTAGCTTCTACAAAAGGTAAATATTTTCTACAAAGAACCTTATGCAGTAAATATGCTCAAAATATAATATAGTTTTACGAATTTGTTATTAGAACAAGTAATTGTGAAACTAATGTGTATGGTAAGATGTTGTGCGTTGTTTGTGTTGCCATCATGAAACTTCAATTCGAAAAAGAAAGTTGAATATGTTTTATTTTCTTGAATGACTAAGTGTAACTATGAAACAAGTATACTTGAACTTTCTTCCAAAAGAAAATCTTTTATGTTATCAAAATCTTCACAAATATACTACTATAATTGTCCCCCGTACATTAATTTATCGATACTTTCCCTTCCGATATGCAGTGACCTTAACACCAAGACCTCTCGTCAAAACTTGGCCACCACAAAGCGCAAGTGTGAGGGGAATACCGTGATGAAAGAATGTAAATAAACGTGCCCTGGAAAGTAATTAAGAATTGAATGCTCTTTTTTGTTAATTTATTGGGGTGTAAAAGCGTTTACCGATGTACATTTTGTATGAAGCGCTTCATACTAAAAATGTGCGCACGGTCAACGCTTTTACAACCCTATAAAGTTACAAAAAAAAAAAGCATTCAATACTTATAATTACATTTTTACCTATAGGATCATGAAAACACACCTTTTATCAAGTTTTCTTTTCATTAACCTGTGCTGTTTATTGTGGGACCTCGTGTCATCATGAATGAAAAGTTGTATTGTGTAATAGGAATATCACGAGATTGCTAGTTAGCCAATCAAAATAACGTATTATAATGACATACATCTAATGTAATTATTAAGTAATAAATAATTCTTTAAGAACAAATGTAATACAACAAATTAATTAACAACTTTTAAGGAACATTTAAATTAACAAATGAGAACATATGGACAGTCCAGAACTATGTTTAAGTCTCTATCACTTCACTTATCTGTCAAGAGCTCCACGTATTCTGTGTAGATAGATAATCAATGTCATGATCCGATATTCGGTAACAAACTCAAAAGCTAACCCGCTACCGATCTACAATTACTGAGTACAATGATATTTGTCGATAATACATTAAAGTTTCATTATAGAATAATAAAAAAGGGCAGACAGTACTTAGTTTAGTATAAATGCATACATTGGTTCAATAATTTCAATATTATCAAAATTACATGATGATGGAAGTTTTTAACGACCTTGACTGGCACTACTTCAACAATGTTACGTACACCATTACGGAATATCTGAATTGTCGTAACCACAATCCTGCCTTCTTTAACTTGAACGTATCAATAGAGTCTAACGTATCACCGGTCTTGTTTTTACTTGAACAGCACGACGAGTGCAACATGTGGAGTACGATTTGTTCACACTTCATGAACACATCATATCACTACTAGTTTTAAAGAAAAGTGGTTCATGCTGATTTAGTGTCCGTTTTATGTGTTGTTCTTTGTGGTTTTTTTTTTTAATTTATCAACATCTGTATTATTAATACCAGTAACGTTCTTGTCTATCGTTTGTCATGAAAAACGTTCTGATTTCAGAATTTTTACTCGACTCACATTGTTAAGTTTCGGGGTTAGAAAAATGACATAATAGATAGTGTATTAATTTGGTGATGTCTTATAGTTTTTTAAGAGTCGAACGATATACTTTATCACTTTAATATGTTTATCAACGTAAGGTGACCTATAGTTGTTAATTTCTTTGTCATTTGGTCTCTTGTGGAGAGTTGTCTCATTGGAAATCCTACCACATCGTCTTTTTTATATACATATAAGTAAAACGACAGGTATAACATGTTAAGAAGGCACTGCTAACCGTTTGTAAGTACTTGTGATCATCCTCTATTTTTAAGGGGTTTGATTTGTGTTGCTTATTCTTTAATTTTCGACTGAGTTTTAATATCCTCTTTTTATCTGTTGTCTTACTTGTCTAGACCATAGGCGATAGAGAACTTAATACTTGGTATTAGAATTTTGTTTACTATTAAGCATTATAATATCTCCAAAATATTAATTTTGTTGTCTAAATTGACGTCCATTCGTATGTATTTGTAAGACGTATACATACTATTATCTGGAAGTGTACATAACTAGTTAAACGTATACAACGTTTTCAGTTATAAGAAAATTTGTTCAAGCATTTTGAGCTGGGGTCACACTTTCACGATTTTTACTGCCGTCCTTGACAGGGCAATTCCCGATTAAAATTTGTCAAAAGTCTGATCAATATCCTGTGAATCGTGGATGGAAATTCAAACTTTAATTAAAACTTGTAAAATAAACATTAAATCACGACAACAATCAGATATTGTTCAGAAAGCGTCGATATTCAACCGTTTCCAAGCGAATTTGTCCCGAGAATCCCGTTCTCGATCCGATTCTAATCCAATTTGTATCTTTTGCATGGTAAAACTTGACCGAGTCTGTCACGACTGCGTCCCAATTCTACCGAATGTAATCCGACAGAGATCAGACAGTGACCGGACAGTGAACCGACGTTGACGGAAGATCCGTTTGAAAACTGTCGGCATATATAGGATGATCAGGTACTATCGGAATGCAATCCTATCACGGTCCGCTCTATCGCATTGCAAACGGCTTTGTCTGGTCTCAGTCGTATTGTATTCTGTAATTGTCGGGACTCTGATGTGGGTATCATTGACGAATTTCGTATTAATAACGGGACTGTTCCGGAACGGTTTCGGCAAAAACTGGTCGCAATCGACAAGATCTGAATTCAATACGTACTCAATCGGCAGAAAAACAGCAATAAAAAATTCTCCAGATCATTCCCGTTCCACAAGACAGTGTCCAGAATATACAGAACATTGTCGGGATTTTGATCCGATACAGCAGAATCTGTCATAACATAGTCACGCTTGTAATCCTACTAGACAAAATCGGCTGAGTTTCCACGAATGTTACGGGACGCATCTAACTGTCGGGGTGCTTCGCCGAACTATTCGAACCTTTCCCGACCCGTAGGAATCTGTTAAGAACTTTAATGGCTGCGTTCAGACAATGATAGGACATTCCAGATAATGGAGGATAGTAATCCGACTTTTTCACCTTTCGTGTCTTATCGCTCTCTGATCTCAAACGGGAGCAATAATCGGCAATGTGTGAACCCCGCATTACAGAAATTTATATATTGAGCAATCAATTTACGCATTAAATGTAGATAGCTTTAACGATAGATGGCTGATTAAGAAAAACAATAGTCCATGCAGTTAAAGTGTATACTATACTATTAAGAAAATTATATCCATTAATATATTAACCAAAACGATGCATGTGAAGAGATATGTTGTTACGTTCTCTGTAGGGCAATTAAATATATTGATACAATAAAAAAAAGTTATCAAAGGTACCAGGATTATAATTTAGTACGCCAGACTCGCGTTTCGTCTACATAAGACTCATCAGTGATGCTCATATCAAAATATTTGTTTCTTCGTTTAAGACTGTTTTAACCAGGGATTCATTTATCTTTGAATTATGATTTACATAATATTAAGTAAAAATAGAAAAAGAAATAGGTTTACCACATAGAATATCTGATTAAGGATAACTAGATATATGTTTCATTTGGCAAAAAAACTTTGTTTGTTAAATTCATTTCTTTATTTTTTGTTTTATTTTCACATTTCCTGACCGGTGCGAGAAAAAGATTTCTCCTCACTAGTGAAAAATCTGTACTCGGCAAATGATCGGTTGAAATTTAATTGTGACGTTAAATTTTCTTGTTTTCTTCTAAATTGTTTTATTGTGACGTCACGAAAAAGGCGACCATGCCTAATGACGTCACATCAAATCTTTGAAAAGGAAGGATAAAAATAATAAGAGAAACAGATTCAACCACTGTAACTCGTGTATTACGATACTTCTCCACTCTCACCAGTTAAATTTTAATTATTTATAAAGCTCAGCAAGCCTAGCGCTTTAATTATTAAAATGTAACTGTCATGAGTGGAAAAATATCGTAATACACTTGTTGCAGTGTAGGAATCCATATATCATATGACATGCTCGAAAATCCATATCTAGTCCTGTCATTGTCATTTTCTAAAAAAATTTCTTTGGTCGGGTTGTTGCCTTTTTGGCACATTCCCCATTTCTATTTTCAATTTTATACTACTTTGTATAGATTATATTTCATACTCAATAAACTAAATATATTCAAATTTCGACACAATTTGTCTTTGGCTTCATTGAAAGAAGCACATATGATTTACCAGCATGATGGTTAATCTTATGAAAGTATGTGTATTTGATATCGGTTATTTATCATTTTTCAAATATTGGGAAAACTGTATCTGTTTGAAATTTCGCAATTTCACATACATTTTAGATTACAAACGTAGCTTGAACTTCTGTATTTAATCATTTCATAGCCTTATGTAAATTAACCTTAGTCTTACACATGTTATAAACACAAACAGAGGTTTACCCTAAATAATCGACTTGTCACTGAGGTTTCACCTTAAAAGGGTTGTTGATAATCTTACTGGACTGTTTTTAGAAATTTAACATTGAAGAAATTTATTCTGTAGACCAATAGGATTCTTTGATGAAAATCCATGTGTATTAGTATATTTGTTTGCACGTTCTTTATTTTGTATAAATAAGTTTTACTATTATGGCAATATTTCTGTTTTAAGGACAGATTTTTCGGTTATTGACTTTTTTGGTAAATTTTTACCAACTAGATTATCTGCAATTTATTTGTAAAAGAAAAAAAATCCTGATATATTGTGGTATTTACCATCGACAGATATTCATTGGAAATATTGTCAAAGTTTTTATACATTTTTTCCCCTAGCATTTAAGGGGGCTCGCGGGACTAAATCAATTTTTTTATTTAATATAGGATTTTTTTATATTCTTCTATAAATGAACTTATCTTATACTTAATTGAAAAAATGAAATAAAAAAAATGGGGTCACGGTTTATTTACGCTCACAATCTGCCATCGAAAGAAGCATACTTTTTTCTTATTGTCCTTTTTTTCTGTTGAACTAATAGGAGAAATAGAGGTAATATAGAAATAAAAAAAGAACTAAATTACAGAAATCGCTTAAATTTTACAATTTTTTAGTTGATGAACAGCTTATTCGAAAACAACAATAAACATATAGGTCACTGATGAGTTAAAAAAAGATATTTCAATTTTAATGCCAAAAAATTGCATTTTTGCACCAAAGGGAGATAATTTGGAGCTTTTTCAATGATGACTACATTTTAAAAGTCACCTGGGTCCAACATGGATTGACCTTTTGAAAAGATTTTTGTACCATATGATAAAGTAACAACTACTAAAGTTAATAAATAAAATTTGTAATGAAAAATAAATGTTTAATTTTTTTCTGAAACTTTTATACCCGCGAGCCTCCTTAAGACGTACTTGTATACATAATAGCCGAATCTATACCAACTTCATCGTATGTATGTTGCATTGAATGTTCGAAATAAGATCCGAAGTAATCAAAAGTCATGAAGTGTTTATCTTTATCAACTACTCTTCTAATGGTATCGTCTGTTTTAATACTGATAGCCATGTGCCTTGCTGGTGCTTCCCTTTCCAAAGAAGTTAAATGGAATGTTTACGATAACCCTATAGACTATGGAACCAGTTATTACTTGGATGCTTATCAGACTATTTGGACTAGTTACGATGCATGGTCTGGAAATAGTGACCAAGAACACATGCAGACTTTCAAACCAATCAGGAACGGTAAGGATAAAAAAAAGCATATACTGTGTTGTACATTCTTATTGTCATTTTAAAAGTTTTAAGCTTAATTAACATTCATTTTAAACTGTTGTGAAAAAAAGAAAAAGAAATATCATAACGAACCAATTAAAAAGTAATATCACAAAAACTCCGAGGAAAATTCAAAACGGAAAATCCCTAATCAAATTGCATAATCAAATGATTAAACACATGTAACGAATAGACAACAACATGATTAGGATCTAAATAATAAAAATAAAAAAATATTGTTGCAACATTAAAATATAAATGAAAGTATAGATGCTAATCATCAGGATGAAATATGTGTGCACGGTTTCAATTTTGTCATGTATATGATTCATTAATCTTCATATTCGAATTCATGGAAAATTAGAGCTTGAAAGTTAACCTATCTCTTTCTATTATTACTTTTACACAAAATAAGTTTTTTTTAAATTAATTATGATGCAATTTAAGAAGCGCTATCAATACATAAAGATGACATCAGTGCATGTGTTTAAAACTCCAATAAATGGATTAATATTTATTGATAGTCAATTCAAAATATACATTTTTACAGATTTATGGAGGCTACTACCAAGACTACTGATACTTTCCACCCTAGGAATAGGAACAGTGTCGTTATGCATACTTTTAACCGGAAGTCTGGTACCATTCTTGAAGAAGAGGTCCATTGTTCTGAATGGCTGTAGGATAACATCGTCAGTCCTATCTGTTTGTGCAGGTAAACATTAACATTATTTTCATTTAGCTCCAGAGATTCATCCTCTTCGTCCTATATTAACCGATTATGACGAATATACACTATTTGAATAAAAAAAAAATTGCATAACTATATTTCCATTCATATACTAATATCATTTGATACAACGTTTGCAACTAAAGACCTCTTTTCCCACCTCAAAATGGGTTTAGTGTTAATCAATTGTAATAAAATTTTGTTTTTCCTTTGAATCTTGTTTATAGATATTGGTTTTTTTTTGTTTTGTCGGGTTTTTTTTACTGGCGTTATTAGTTTGTCTTTGCTTCATGGATATGCATATCTATTCTTTGTTTATCTTCGGTGTCCCTATAACATTAATTCTTGTCATGTAACTTTTTACAGAATAAGCATTTATCAATGAGCAAAAGTTAGAATATCGAATAAGATATCTAGAGATTGTGACATAATTCTGAAATGTTTTTGTTGTCATTTATTTTGTATTATAAATGAACAATTACGGTTTGTATGAATATTTTCAAATATGAGTGTCATTAAAACATTAAGTCGATACGTTAAGTATAGTCAATTATTGAAATGGGAAAATATAATGAAATTTAAATATTTTCAGGTACAATCTTAGCCTTCACATTTACATTACTTCACAGAACACTACCAGTCGATTTTGGCAGTAAATTTCGACCAAGCGGGTTCTGGATACCCAGAAAAAGATAACATATCTACCGGATACTACATTGCAGCCATTGCATGCACATTTTACTTTATTTCTTCCATCGTTAACATCGCAAATGCTGCGATACTTATCAAAGCTGGAAATATGATTGTAAAACCTTCAGAACAAGGCCCTGAAGAGGTCTCATAATATAAGAGGAGATTGTTATTGTAACAAAACTATCAGATGTAACCACATGATTTCATTTAACGATTTAATTAGACTAGTTTAACTATTTTTAGAATAGTCGTCTGGTCTTTATGTTTACCGATAGTACTCATCTGGACATAATCTTTCAGTATGAATTCGAATGGCGGACTAAGCATTCATACCAGTAAACTTGAACTTTTGATCTGTCGACGTAGCCGTTCGTTACATCCGTGATCTCTCTGTTTGGAGTGCATTCGATATTGTGTTTTTTTTTTTTTTTTATCTAGATTGGTACATTTTTAATGACTTTACGTGAGATAAACATTAGTAAATGTCTGTTCCGTCACTTTTATATAATCATAAGGTTCTTAAATGATTTAAATAGTGAAATCTTTTATATATAAACATATATATTTTACTATTTCCCGAATTACCTAAGAAGTCGAAGCAGTTTATGACTAGCCTGTCAACTCTTAACGCTGCACGGAGCAGATGCACTCGACTTCAATATGTATTGCCTAAAATTGTCAGTTTTACTACCGACGGGCACTCCTGCTTCCTCTTCCAATAAAACTGAATGGCACGAACTTTTACATCATGTTGAAAGTGTCGTTAAACACAAATCAATCAATCACAATCAATTGCTACTATTTCACTTTGGACGAGTGAAGAAATGTGAAAGTGCTATTATTAGAATTCATGCGATCGCTCTCTTATCTAAACACTGGTATCTCGATGAAAGATATAATGCATGTTTGTTTGTATTTCTACTGTCTTATTATTCTATATCAATAAATATGTTGTTGAGGAATGATTTTTCTTTGTTTCTGTATAGAAATGTAAGCAACCCGTGCTTTTACCAGGAACAATTCAGGTTGAGATCGTATTTTAAATTCAGGTTGAGTTTTTTGTATTTTTTTTGTTGCATTCATATTTACTGGAACTTCTTTATTTCATTAATGGGGTACTAGATGTCAAATTCATGTTCAACAATTTTACTAAAATTGTCATATTCGAATATTTACTTTTATAACATACTAAATAGTATATCCAAATTGCAATAAGTCTGAAATGAACTGTTAACAAAGCATGTATTGGATAAAATATATCAAAATTGTGTTTGTACTTTAGTCTAGACGTCATCTAATTATATATCGAGATGACCTCCGAAAAACTGTCGAACCTGATATAAACTTAAACATTAATATATATTGGTTGCGACCTCGTGCGATTGGAAATCTAAAGGTCTGTTTGATTTCATGTTATAGATCTAAAAAATAGATTATGTAACTTTTTTACCATGAAAATTTAATTGGCTCAAAAGTATTTCGTTAAAGCTGTAAAATTTTGCAGTTCACTAAAATATATGTAGGGTTTACAACACTCTTTCGTCTCTGGTAATCTCTTTTGTGTTGTATAAGGAATTCAAACAAGATATTTTGTTTTAATATATTGTCTTTATCTACCAGAGAAAATATATTTTGATAAAAGGAATTATCAATGTCTTTATGTATTTGATGACCTGTTTACAAATAAGCTAAAATATGCGTAAGAACCTAAAAGTGCACATGCTTGACAGTGATATTTTGCATTTAAGTCAAGATTGAAAGTTATCTGGAAAATGGCCCTAATGTGTAATCATTCAAGTCTTTGACAAATTTGTACTACTCCGTCCTCGGTATTAGAAGGAATTTCAAAGATGACTGCTCAGGTTCTCTGAATATGAATTGATATCAGTAGACTTGAATTTAACTAAAACTTTAAAGAAATCACTAAGCAGATAGCTTTTTGAATCATTAAAACTTAATACTAGCACCTATACTACATCTTCTAGTAAGTATATGTCTACATTAATAGCAATCTTATTTTTGTCGCAAATTTTTCAATTTATTTTAGATAATACATCCAATATAATAAAGATAATGGGGAAATGCTAATGCTTAGACGATCGATGACATTTTGTCAATTCCTCTATTTTCAGCACATAGCATGTTCATTTCATGTCAAGGGTAATCGTGTTTAATCATTCTATATCCTTTGGTCAATTGATCGAAGATTAGTAGAAACAGTGAACTTAAACCCTTTCATCAGGTTAACGAACATATTGTCCTCAGTAACTGTTATACTATGGTCAGCATATCGGTGTCTTCATGATGAGCGACATTTGATTCGTTATAACTTATCATTCTCTTGAAGATTAGGTTGATACCTGATGAGTCGTTTGTATATAAAAGGTAAAGAAATTGAAAAATTTGCGACAAAAATAAGGGTGCTATTAATGTAGACATATACTTACTAGAAGATGTAGTATAGGTGCTAGGATTAAGTTTTAATGATTCAAAAAGTTATCTGCTTAGTGATTTCTTTAAAGTTTTAGTTAAATTCAAGTCTACTGATATCAATTCATATTCAGAGAAGCATTTTTGATTTTTTTTTATAGTAACCACGTGTGACTGTAAAAAATATTCACATTATTCAACATGGGATGTTTGTCGCAACCGCATATACTTTTGTTAACATCAGCCGCTTTGATATTAATAGCTATATCTGTCGTTAGTGGCACACTCGCTAAGTCAGTTAAGTGGACTTTTTACAATGAAGCAATAGACTATGGATTCGGATATATTTTATATATGTATGCCTACCAAAACTTGTGGACCAGTTATGATATATGGAAAACCGGTGATCAAGTGTACACGAAAGTATTCATACCAACTGAGTTTAGAGACGGTGAGATATTTAAACATGTTCTACTAGATGTACTTTGTTCAATTCAAACGACATTGTTTTGAGTAAAAAAAAATAATTTTAAATCTGAACCCAGCCAAACGATATAGTTGTTTAAATAAACTCATCATAGAAACCCGGATTGCAGTTACTGTGTTAAAAAAAATCAATCGTGTAGTACATGGTTAGAAGGAGGATATCAATGTATTTACATTAAAACAAACACATCATATATATCAGGATTGACATTTTATATTTGCGCCAGACGCCCGTTTCTTCTACAAAAGACTGTAAAATACAGATAAATGGTGTTTTCAAAAACACCCTGAACTAAGATTTATTTGGCTCGTGTAATTTCCAAAAGATTTTTACAAAATATTTTCTTTGATCATTTAAAAAAAAAATTAAAAGATTATCGGAAAGATGGATTGTCATTGAATTCGAATATAGAGCAGTTTGACAAACATCAAATTTTGAACTTTGGAAAGCTTGATATTATCTTAACAAAAGAACGTTATTAAACTGTTCGGCTGATTTACACGGGATTATCTCCCTACATTGTTATGTACCACCTGAACTTTTTAAAACATCAACAAAATCCCTTTACTCTCGCAAAAGCTATGCCATTGAGCGTTTTGCAAACAACAACAACAAAGTAATAACCTTTCAGTTGACAAAACAGATTTAATGAGAATAAATAATGAATAAATGACTATGATGAAGATTTGCATTGGAAAGAGATTTATCAATTGAGCTTATATAATGACAAAATATTCAAAAGAACAGACTGGTTATTATTCCCAGAGATTGTACTATTCGATGCATTTGCTATCACATGCTGAAGTGCATATGAATCCAACTGCTTTAATACCTTCATTTACAAAACAATGAATCTGAAATTTTTTGTGACCTTTGCATACTTATCTAATATCTAACGAGTTGATCGACTTTAGATTTAGAAACTTTATAATAGAACAATTAATTTTATCTTTATTTGCAGATTCATGGCGACTCATACCACGGCTACTTATTCTGACTGCTGTTGGATTGGGACTATTGTCCTTTATTGTCCTTTTGGTAGGCAGTCTAGTGCCAGTTTTTAACAGAAAACCAGCTGTTTTGAATGCCTGGAGGATAGGATCATCGGTTATTTCGTTATGTGCAGGTAAAAAAGAGATATAAAAAATAAGAATTAAATTATCTTTTTAGTCAGATATTTAAAACTAATGTTAAAACATTGAAAAACATATTATATGTATAAATACTTTGCGACTAGCTAGCTATATACAGTAAATACGTTTACAGATAAATATACTCCATAAATAAACCGATAGAAAATGCCCTTGGTGTGGCATATTTGTCGGAAGATAGTTTTTCTCATTTCTATTTTAAAAAAATAAAAAGTACTCTTTTATATATGTATTACACTGTGCTTAAACGACTGTGGGTAACCAAGATGGCGGACTCTTAACTCGTTGATACATAATTGATACACTATCTACTTTTTGCGACGTTTATCATGCTCTATTTGAATATTGATCGGATTATTGAATAAGGAAAATCTTAGTATCACCATCAATTTGTTATTAATTTTGAGTTCACTCAAGCGCAAGACCAACTTTTAAAAAATGCATTAGATGTCCGTAACTTATTAGTCAAAGCTAAGCAGACTGTCCGTAACTTTAATTTCGAATGTGGGAAACTTTTCTTCAAAATTGTAAAATTGACAATTTCATTCAACAATTAAAGGACAATAAACACTATTAAAGCCCTTAAGTATTACCTAGACTGATAACGAAATGACTGAAACTAACCAAGAGAAAAAAGAGCACAGCTATTAAAAAAAAAAAAAAAAAAAAAAAGCAGCCCCAAGTGTTACGGATTTACCGTCAATTTGTTTTAAATTGTTCCCTATTTTTGTCTTCCACCAGTACAATAGATCGTAAACCAAGATCTTTATAATTTTATAAAATGAAGCGCGTTTGTTGACGCGGAAAAAAATGATAACCTTTCCTTTAAAGTATTTCATACTAAAGTTACGGACATACCAAGTGGTACAATAAAAAAAGTTACGCACTATTTGTTTTCAAGTTACGGCAATCATAAGTGCTGTCATAGTTTTTTATTTAGTATTTTATCACGTTTTACTTTGCGGAATTTCCCTTAAAAAATGATATAACTTTTTAATCACTGAATATTTCTGGTGTATTCATCGTATTGCTATAACATAGGAGCACACTTTTTTACCGACGCAAGACGCAAGAGTACAACTGTCTGCAATATAATAACAATAATATTTTGAAACATAATTATGTATAATGGTAACGTGTCATGCTTAAAATATTGTAACTATTTCAGGAGGACTTCTTGTTTCTTGTTTGGTCTACTACGAGGGACATTACAAGTCCATTCTGTCAGTTCTATTTGACAATCCAGCTAATCAATACCCGGACAAAGAGAACATTTCAGTCGGATACTACCTGACAGCATTTGCAAGTGCAATGTTTTTTTCATCTTCAATTATCAATATTGTGAATGTTGTTATACTTATCAAATCAAGCAAAGCCTCAGTAAAACCTATTGAATTGCTGCAGGAAACAAAGGAAAAAACGACGTCTAAAACAATAGATTAACCGTGATTTTGTTTTGTATTAGTCAGTTAAAATTGGCTGCATACAAGTGTGTAATTAATGAATGTCATACAATTCAAACAGGGGTGCTGTTTAAGAAGCAAGTAAACTTTTTTGTGAAACATAAAAATCTAGTTTAAATAATAAATGTTTTCTATTTAAGTAAAAATCTTTTTGTCTAAATTTTTAAGGAGATTAGTATAATTCGTAAAGCATTAAAACCTATCAATTCATATTTTGAAGATGAATGGTTTTAACCGTGATTCATATAAACAGTTCATATTTACAGTTTTAAAACTGATATGGCTTCATGACTTATGTATGCACTAATAATGTATGAAGATTGAATAACGTTATCTAACGTTCACACATTGTTGTTAATATATTGGAATTCAATACGACTGTCGTACAAGTGAAAGGTTTGGATAGCTATTAAACTAGGGACAATCGAATTCTATAAAAGGAAGACAGGAATATGACAGTTGTTTTTCATTCCTTTGAGGTGTTTAAGATATTGGTTTTTGCCATTTGATACATGTCATAAGGGTCTGTCTGTTTAAAACTTTCCTTGTAGTTCATTATTTTTGTTATTTCTATATAATTATACAAATTTAAACTAATTTCGCAGAAAGCAATGTGTAGCATTCATTAATGTTATAATATATAGCTATATGTTTTGTTCTAAGTGAAATCTGTTTAAGTTATAAATTGTATGTGTTGTCACAGGCATCTGATGCTTTTACATTGTGACAAGGAGACATCTGCTTTGATGTTCTGAATATTGATAGTATGATTTATTCTATAACTAAGCTTAACTTCCTGAAAAAATATAAACGTATGATCCTTTCTTATTTGGGGTATTATGCAGGGGAACAAATACCTAGTTGACATGAAAAAGTCATATACGGATAAAAAAAAATGACAACTCTGTGGTAAAGGGGGTTTAAAAAGATAATTTTTATCTTGACTGATAGACATATTCATTGTTTTAGCCTTTAGGGATATATATTAGATATTATATGACAGTCGGGTTTTCAAGCAAAGCGGTAGTGCATTTTTTTGCTAGGTTGAAATGTGTGCACCGGCTACTAATGGATTGTTTGAGGATTATTTCCCCAAGTTTTTATCAAACTTGGAAACTCAGAACTATTTATTTTCCCCCAATTTGAAATAAAATTGAGAATGGAAATGGGGAATGTGTCAAAGAGACAACAACCCGACCATAGAAAAATATATAGAGCAGAAGGTCACCAACAGGTCTTCAATGTAGCGAGAAATTCCCGCACCCGGAGGCGTCCTTCAGCTGGCCCCTAAGCAAATACACACTATTATAATGAACGCCATACTAATTTCCGAATTGTACACAAGAAACTAAAATTAAAATAATACAAGACTAACAAAGGCCAGAGGCTCCTGACTTGGGACAGGTGCAAAAATGCAGCGGTGTTACATGTTTATGAGATCTCAACCCTCCCCTCAATACCTCTAGCCAATGTAGAAAAGTAAACGCATAACAATACGCACATTAACAAAACTTAGATACTTTAAAAAAAAATGTCAATGGAACATTTGTTTTCAACATAGATCATATACAAAGGGTCTTCAAAACTTTTGAATTTTGTGCACATTCAGTTATAGATTTTCCCCATTGTTAGGTTGGGTGTCTCCATACATGTATATTTAAAAATGTTCAATATAAAATATCCCGACATGATTTTTATAGAAAACATCTGTAAAATCCTGTATTCAATTCTTGTATTTTACCATTTGTTTACAACTATATACATACTTGCACTAACATTGTTATTTTTTTATTTCTGAAGTACCAAATATCAATGATCATAGTAGGACTTTATGTCGATAAGTTATTTCCAAAATTGTGTTTAGTTCCAGATCATTTGTATATTAGAATTCTTACCTACATTTAATACTTTTACATACATATTGTTGGCAAAAGAGGTATAATGGAAACAGTTTGAACTAAACGCTTACATTTTCTGTAAAAATATTTAAATCAATTTTCAAAATTAGATTCATCTTTACAAAGTATATTATTTGCTTATAACAATTATTGATATCTTAGAATCTGAAGATATAATTAATCAATAAAAACCTAAATCTGAGTTGGGCATTGCTGATCTCTTATTGCTGAATAAGTAGAACAAAATACTACTTTTTAGAATGTTGTTACCCCTTTTCTACTTGACTGCGTTTATATACAAAATCTAGTCCTGGTATCTATGATGAGTTTATTTATACATTTCAAAATATACCGAAAGACATCAAAGAAGTACTACAAAACCATTAAACTGTTAAAGTAATGTAATGACTGACAAGAACATGACTAGATGAAATATGATAAAAACATAACGCTTTGCAGAGAAAAAAAATGATTTAAAGTGTTAAATTATGTGTTCCTTATACAAATCTAGTCTCAATTAGTTTGTCATCTAAAAAAGAAATGATGACAATAATGTGGCTTCCGAAATTAGATCATCTATCAGATTATCATTATCAGTTACCCTATTCAACTCGCATACCGTCGAATAAAATTCAGCAACCATAGGTTCAACACATGTTGCTTACTTGTATAGATAAGGCAACAGTAGTATACCGCTGTTCAAAACTCATAAATCCATGGACAAAAAACAAAATCGGGATAACAAACTAAAACCGAGGGAAACGCATTAAATATAAGAGGAGAACAACGACATAACACTAAAATGTAACACACATAGACAAAATCCCACGAGAATAATATATATAACATCAAAACCAAATACATGAATTTGGGATAGACAAGTACCGTGACACGTCTTATCGCAATGTGAATTTACACTCAAAAATAAGAGAAAACAAACGACACAACGTTATAATGTAATACACACAGAAACGAACTATAATATAACAATGACCATATTCCTGACTTGGTACAGGGCATTTTTAAAGGAAAAAATGGTGGGTTGAACCTGGTTTTGTGGCATGCCAAACCTCGCACTTTAGACTATAGCAAACATCTATCAAGAAAATCACATTAAATCAAAAAAGGTTACGCGAGCCCTCAAATGTTGGCATTCTTTAAATGCTGTTGGGATATAGTATCAAATAAGGATGAAACAAATGTGATGTCAATAAAACAAATCAAGCAAGTCCGTTCAAGTTTTAGTTTTTGATACAATATAATTTTTGAATTGAATCGGTAGGCGTTGCTGAAGGCCAGTTAAAATCCAGTGGTTTATGTTTATGTGAGGTTTTGTTTTACAGACCAGAATAGAGGAGATAACTTAAAGCATTACTTATGCAATGGTAATTTGAATACACTATGATCATCAGTTACAAGCATATTCCGTTATTTAAACGATTAGAATTGTTTTACCATAAACATGATAAACAAATCATCTCTCAATTCTTAATATATCAAGTTCAGTAAGTATGCCCCTCGGCTCATCCCGAACATCAATCATTCACTAATAATACCCATCTATACAGGGGTAAATGCCGTATTTCTAATCTTTATACTTATATTTATTTACTAAAAGATTTGTCCGGAATTTTTATTCTCCTTAAATTATTGATTTATACTAGATAGATGATCAAATTAAATCTTTTGACGTGATTTCCGAAGACTTTGTTGGTATTGATGAGAAAGATTATTATAGTATATCTTGTGAATATGTAGATTGACATAGAAAAGAATTGATAGCATAACATTGTAATTTGGTTATGTTTCTCCCCAGACAGTGGAATCGGGTAGCTACGAACAATGTCAGTCGAGCACGCCTTTCTTTTGTTAGAAATTCACAATAATAAATTTACGAGGTTTTGTTTAAGTAAAGCGTATCAATAATTGAAAACGTCTTTTTTGTTTAAAATTTACATAGCTTTATTTATGAGGTTTTGCTAAAGTGACTAGGAGTTCGTAAATCAACGTTTACTTTAATAATATTCTCAAGTTAAGAACACCTCTTATACGCGAGAGACAAATAAAAAGAACTCGTAAAATTTACAATAACTGACAATTACATAACCAATCCCAAATATACTTGGGTAATTATAGTCAATGAAGCTATATGTTGGCATGTAACTTAAATTTGTTATTACTTATATTTTCTGCACTCATTGATATATCAGTTTATTCTTTAGTTTTCTATTTTGTGTCATGTGTGCTGTTGTTTGTTTGTCTTTTTCATTTTTAGTTTGTCAGTTTGTTTTAGATTTATGAGTTTGACTGTCCCTTTGCTATCTTTCGTCCCTCTTTTAAATTATTTGTATGCTTACAGTATTTCTTATATTTTTCTCTGACATGACAATTATTACAATGTAATTTTATAACTTTCGATATGAGAAGACTAAGAAAAAAAGGTGGAGAAGTGGATTGATATATATGCCTCCATATTTAGAAAAGAGGCGAAATATACCAAAGGAAAATTCAAATTAATAAGTCGACAATAAACTGACGATGCCAACACAAGACGAAATTAAAGAAAAACAGCAATATGCAAAACACAACACAGAAAACTGAAAACTGAATATCGCGAACTCCATCAAAAAATTGAGCTGCTTGTATGTGCTCCTTTATTTACCGTGTTCATGATTCTATTTCTTATCAAATCTAATCGTTTAGATTTAAATATCAAAATTCAAGGTTTAAAACTGGAATTCCTACTTCCTGTGGTTTGTAATCTATCATATGATAGGTATCCTGTAAAGTAAGCATGACATATCAATATTACAAGCAAAACAAAAACAAACGAAAGACGAATGACTCAGTTATTTTTCATTTTATAAGATACAAATTTATAAAGAACATATTATGTGATTTTGCAACCAGAAAAAGTATTTTGAATGAAAATAACATTTTGGCGATTTACGTCTTTCTTTCGTCCTTTGTGTATACTATGCATAATTTTACATTTGTATTCTAAGTAAGATTCTAAACTGTACACCAAAATTTATGAGCGTACACCACATTTATTGCCATATGAATTTCATTATATGAAGTAAAGAAAAAGCCTGATTACTTTTCATAATAGACATTTGTATATATACTAAAACTGTCTCTGCTGCACGTCTTCCAATCTAAAAGGTTTTTTTTGCATTTATCAAGTACACTTTTGGAACTATCTTTTAAAAATATATTTACGGAATGAACTGTTAGACTGACACATTTTGTACTTTGAACCAACTTTACTTAACAAATCTGATTTTTCAATTTCCGAATGGAAGATTTATTATAGATTACGAGATGACATTTCTGGACACCCACTTGTAAATAATTGTTAACATAATGATGTTTATCGGTAACTTAATTAACTTTTCTTTATTACTAAAATTTGTATAAACATAATAAAATTGCAGTTTTGATTTATACCACTTTGTCCCGATGGAATAGTTGTCAAACATTTAATATTAAAAATCTATTAAATCTAAACTTACGTTTTATTTATTAAAGTTATTTATCGTTTTCTGATATTTTCGTTTGTAGATATAAGTTACAATGACGTAGATTACTGTAATATTATCACTTTTATAAACAGAAATATATTTGCACATGTTATATGAGTGTGTAAATTTTTAAGGCAAATCTATTAAACACTAGATAATGTATATATTTGGTCTTCCCGTTCGAATGGTTTACATAAGTCATTTTTGGTGGCCCTGTATAGCTTGTTATTCGGTGTGAGCCAAGGCTCAGTGTTGAAGACCGTAATTTGGCCTATAATGGTTTACAGGGCAGCACTCGCACCCTAAAATGGAAACGCGGATTAATATAAGTTGCAATAACTTGTTTCCCAGTCCACTAATAGTATATATTTTTATACTAATGGTTTACTTTTACAAAATATGACTTGGATGGAGAGTTGTCTCATTGCGGCACTCATACCACATCTTCTTATATCTACTGAAAATTATATTCCCCTACAGTAAACCAATTAATATTTGAGACGTATGTTGTCTTGATGGACCTGCTATAGTATTCCGTCAATGCATCCCTGATTCACCAGTAAACGAATCAATATTGAACAAACTTACAATACATGTACCTATTTGGAGAAAAATATTTCACGGCTATTAAAAAAAAAGTTTCATTTAATGCATTCCAAATGTTACAATCCATTGAAGTTTAAAATGAAAATTTTTCATAAATTTTGTTCAGTGACTTCAGTCTCTTAATATCTGTCTTGAAACATAATATATGCTTATACGAATATGTTTAATCGATATATTTACTGTGCAGAAAACAAATCGAAAGTTTGAATACTTGAACTATCATTTTCGAAATAGTTCGTACATTGTATATCTTAAATCTTTATAAACATAGCTTAAAATTACCAAGATGCTCTACTTAGAAGTTAAAGGCGACCTTAATACGGCTATGTGATGACTTAAGCAGGTATCTTGGATTGCATGTAAAAAACAGAGAATGTAAGGGACCAGATTACAATCAAGTCTGCAAACTATAATGCAGGAATGCAACAAACTAATGATAATTTGCATTTAAAAGAACAAATTTATTAGATTATAACTTATCAATATTAATATTTTTAAAAGTGCAGATTTTTTTTTCTTGATTTCTAATGTTTGAATTGACATTTTAAGGGGAGGTAACTCTAAAATAGTGCATTTTCGTAAGGAATCTACATGGAATTTTGCTATTTTGTATTTTAGCCGGAAAAAACGCACGGGTACCCTATCTTTTCTTTTGATATTTTGAAAGCAGTTTTTGAAAGCTATCTTCTTATATTTTATTTAACAATTCAATCATTTAGTTTAGCTTCTAATCACATAATGATGCTTTTTCCTGTATAATCCATACAAAAAATGTCATTTTCTCACAACCTGTAGCTTGAGAAAATGCGCGGTGACCTATCATCTCTATTATATTTTTGAAAATATATCAATAAATACTACGTTTTGGCAAAGTATGAACACATTCTAATTTAGACTTCCATACCACCTGAAAGTTGCTAACAATTACGTCAGACGTCTCTGGTGAAGAGTTGTCTCATTGGAGATCAAAGCATTTTCATTTTTTTATAATGATTAATTCATTTGGTTTCTGTAGTTTTTAGGTTGGCAGTGATTTGTGGGTTATTTTAGATAAATTAAAAACTTCTTCTTAAATTGGCCATTCTTTTTGTAGACTATGATATATTACAGATAATTTTTATTCTACTTTATTACAATTCCTAACGAGAGCCTCATTGTCTAAAACTCGTTACACATAAATTTCCTACACCCTAGATTTTGTTATTTTATTCAGTTTTTAATGATGAAAAAACACGTTCTGGGTACTTGAAATACTTGCCACTGGACGTTACGTAACATCTGTTAATAAATCAGAGTTATAAACAAACAAAAATAAGATCGAGTATAATAGGTGAAATTCTTTTGTAGTTTTAATCAAAATCACAGCTGAGCAGGTGTCCGAATATATGACAGCTCATTTTCTGTCCTACACATAAATTAAAATTGAAATTATAAATGATATTGAAATAGACACAAGGGTGAAACATCAAAATAATAATAAAATGATTTTAATCAGATAATCCATACTATCCGTGTGTTAAAATCCCCCTCAATGATCGATTACACGATGTTTTGTATAGGTTACCAAACAACGATATGAACCGCAAGATAATTAATAAACTTTGGACGGTAATCCCGCGAGATTGATATTCAATAAGTGATCTTGTAATGACAACTTTTAACACACAGTGCCCTTTGAAGAGGGGTTGCTGGGATAAACAAACATGTATAAGTAATTCTGATTAATCACTAAGCTCTCTTTCGATATACCATCCGTATTGGTTTTACGAAATTTTTAATGCTAGTGGAATTTGTCTGTATATACCATTGTAAGTGAGGGTGAAATGTTTCGTTGGAACATTTTTGAAACAATGAATGGAACTTGAAGTACCATTTGAGTTTGAAGTAAATATTTTGACACAATTTAGATTAAAAATATATTGTTCACTACAGTAATTTGGTGTGTTTTATTTTATGCTGAAACTTACAACCATTTTGCAAGTACCGGTTAAGTTTCTATGTGTAGTTCAATTGATCTCCTTAAATGTATATTTCTGTAATTGACTCGATATCATCAAATTCAATTCAAATGATCAAGAAATATTGGAAAATATTTGAATTTGAATTCTTGAAGAAAATATAAACAATAAAAAAAAATACAGAGTAAAAATCTTTATTTAGATATGTGTATTTTACAATATATCATTTGTATACAAATATGATGATTGCATATTAAGGAAATTCGCTTCTAAGTTTCAAAATAATTAACTTTCCAAAACACTAGTTCATATTGATAGGGGATTAATAAAAGGAATCAAAAGAGCGAACAATTATAATATAATAGGTCAATATGCTTGTTTTCGAGATAATAGCCATTGATATTTTGGCGGGAAAATATTCTCTCTTGACTTTTCATAGCTTTATCATTGACAAGTTAAAGTTCTCAAAACTATATTAAAAAAATAATTAAATTTTTACTGATGGCTTATCATTGTACATGTAAAAAATTTATAAAACGGAAAATGGGGGTCAATGGGCAAATTTTATTTTATGGCATTCAAATGGATAAAACCAGAGGATTCCCAAAATCTGACAAAATTCCAAAAGATGACAAGCGAACTTCCTTAAATGGAATATTATTTAAATAAATAAATATCAATATAATATCGTATTGTCTAGAAACGTGCATATTATAAGAATTTATATTTATCTTACCTCCTATACATTTCTAGGAATATGATTGGTTAAAAGCGTCCGCGTGGAGATGGTGTATATTTGATATTAGGTTAGTAGGGAGGCGAGGCTTATGTCATACGCGGTTAGTAATGGAGTTTATGTCCCTTTATATTACATATTAGGTAAGAAGGGAGACATTACATACACGGTTAGTAGTGGTGTTGCGTCGCTTCATAAAAACTAAACGGTACTGAGAAAAAATCTGTCTTTTTTTCCACTGTATAAATACAGGTTGACAGATATCATACTGCAATAAGTATACAGTATACGTTTATATATAGTTTCTTGGTATCCCGCTCCTTTTGTAAGCGAACGGTTATATATTAACGTCACAGTCCAAGTTGGGGTCCGCCTCGTGGTCTGCGTTAAAGCCGTGTTGAGTTCATTAAAAAAAAAACAATGGTTGAGATAATTTGAGATGTTTTAAAAGAAAACTACGCGTTGTTACTTTAAATGTTGCATTATGGAATAGAAGCAATTATCGTATATTGTGGGAAAATATGAAATAGCCTTCTAATGTACATTTTCGCTATACTAGTTCACATTTTTGTTAGGAGCCAGCTGAATCCCGCATCCTGGTGTCGGATTTCCTAGCTATGTTGAAGACTCATTGGATGCCTTGGAGTTGTTTTATGCTCTTGAGTCGGGTTGTTGTCTCTTTGACACATTCCTCGTTTCCATTCTCATATTAAATGTACTAACTACAAAACAGGAGCCTCTTTTTACTAACTGTTTCTAAAGCTCGTACATGCATGTAGAAATTCATTTCATATCTTCCTACAATGTACGGACATTGTCTATATTCGCGGTATGTAATCTGAATTAATTCATTTAAAAAATTCACGTGGATTTCGCGTGAAAAAACTTCATGTGTTTTTTACGTGAAATTCACGTAAGTTTCACACGAGATTCATGAACTGAGTTCACGTGAGTTTCACGAATAAGCTCGAGGTAAAATTCACAATAGTTTCACATACGATTCTCATGATTTTCGGGATTAAAACAATATACATTTTAAGTACATTGTTGGAAAATACCAAATTTATTTGTACTCGCTACGGAACCGGAGAAAAGCTCGGCAATATTAATGTTCTTTCCCCTTTTTATATCATTCCATAATATAACACTTTTTTTTCTGACTTAGAGGTCGATATTAACGTATCTGTTTTATCTACAAAGTTCGCGGGTTCTTAACCCCTCACAAAAATCATGACTTAATCTTAGTTTTGGATTCGCAGTCGGCATCCAGGACAAAATATATAACGAGTATATATATTTTGGATAATCTTTTTGCGTGTATAATAGATGGGTTTCATACTTTATCTAAAGCTATATTGATTATATTGATTGGGATCTCATAGCCACCTGCACAGTAAAGTACGGGAGATCATCTTATTTATATAGATGCATATTTGTAGATAAAATAATATAAAAGCGTAGTCCAAATTTACGAAGATATTTTTTCTATATATATATATTGTTTGTTTACTAAATACGGCCAATGTTTTCTTTCTGATTGTCCCTATACCCCAAAAGCAATACAGGTAATTCGGAATCTAGAGGACTACGGGTAATCTCATTGTGCGTACATCAATATGAAAATAACGTTATTTCATTAGTTGAATTTCTATTGTTTATCACGTTTTACCAATCACAACGTATTGGTGTTCGCTTTTGAAAATATTACCCAGAATGCATCAGATTCTGGAAAGACGAATAGTCTTAGTGAAATTAGAATATCTCAGACGATTTACAAATGGGTCACTTGAATAGATTTTGTTCGCATAGAGCAAATAAGACAACGCAAAGATTAAGACAAAGAAAAGAAAGAAAGAAAAAAAGATTTTGAGTCAAAACCAGCATCCCGGAAGAAAAAACTTTGAGCGACTTCGAATATTTTTCTGCTTTATGTATAACCCTTCTCAATGTGAGTTCACTTAAAGTTATTTATTCGACTTGGAATGTTGCAACTCTTTAACCTTTTTCCCTTGTTGTAACATAAAAGTTGGTATTTGAACATGTTCCCTTTGATGTCACTGCCTCATTTCCCCCCCCCCCCCCCCCCCCCATCATGGACAGGACTTGATACTTAAAAATAAGACAATGGCGGCATGTATCAGTACAATTCGGTAATCGTCGGTAGAATCCGCTACTCTCCTGATGAGGATACGGAATCGGCCGAGTTGAGACGAATGGTATCAGTGCATCAACGTCACGTGATCCTCGTTCTTTTGTCAATGAAATACATGTACACACGACTTCTTTCATACGACAGAATAATTATTCCAACCGATTTGTACACGTTAGAGTAGTTACTTAATGTTTCATTTTACTTTTATATATTCTCAATAAAAAAAATAAAAAAAAATGATTGCCGGTAATAAGAATTATAATGGTATTTCATTTTTATGCCCCACCTACGATAGTAGAGGGGCATTATGTTTTCTGGTCTATGGCTCCGTTCGTTCGTCCGTCCGTTCGTCTGTGCGTCCGTTCAAGTAAAGGTTTTTGGTCAAGGTAGTTTTGATGAAGCGGAAGTCCAATAAACTTGAAACTTAGTACACTTGTTGCTTATGATATGATCATTCTGATTTTAAAGCCAAATTAGACTTTTGACCCAAATTTTACGGTCCACTGAACATAGAAAATGAAAGTGGGAGTTTCAGGTTAAAGTTTTTGGTCAAGGTAGTTTTTGATGAAATTGAAGTCCAATCAACTTGAAACTTAGTACATATGTTCCCTATAGTATAATCTTTCTAATTTTAATGCCAAATTAGATTATTACCCAATTTCACGGTCCATGGAACATGGAAAAGGATAGTGCGAGTGGGGCATCCGTGTACTTTGGACACATTCTTGTTTGATATTGACTTCATCGGCTCGTCTAGCGTACTGAAACGATATTCTTATTGATAAAGTCAGTAAAAAATCCGTTATTCTATATTTATGTAGTCCGTTATTATCCCGATAGGAATACATATACCGTGTATTACTTCACATTTATCTGAACTATGACCTAGCGGTCAAAGCCATCGATATGTTTATTTAATCATGAAATCAGGGAGATATTATAAAACAAATATGATAGGATACCACAGTGAATCTAAAATCGGTAGTATCGATTAGACCCTACGGATATTTTCGACCATAGTTTGTGAAGGGTTATGTAGTCAAATCCGGGGATCATAAACAAATAGATTTTGGAATAATTTTGCCCTAAAAGAGATAGTATAAGATTTTATATGTAAAGTTTCAAATGTATACATAATTATTTGATTGTATATTGTCGATTTGTTTTGTTTCTTTAAAGGTTCTAGTCTATTTTTATGTAATTTTATTGCATACTTAAGGATTACTTGTTACGTCAGCCTTATTTATAAATAAAACTGTCGGAAACACCCTTTCTGTGGATTTGTACTCCTAATTTTGCAGTATGCACTTTAAGCTGATGGTGAACGATCAATTCCCTAGGATATCATCAGCTAAGTACTCAAAATTTCAGTACTGTTTTTTTTTTTTTTTTTTTTTCTATGGTCGGGTTGTTGTCTTTTTGGCACATTCCCCATTTCCATTCTCAATTTTATTTTATGTATAACAAACCTTTCTTTAAAGTGTTTGTTTATATATCATATGTGAATAAATTATTATTGAAAATAAACTGACTCTCCCAGTCAAATATGAACCTATTATTTATAAGTCATTTTTGGTCATTCAGCTCTTTAAATGTTTCGGTTCTTAGAGACGACATCAAAAGTTCAATGAAGGATAAAAAACTAAATTCACATAGTTTTATCACTGACCCACCCCCTCTTACTTAACTTAATTTGGGAAAAATTGATTGACCCATATAGATATATGTAAAAATCAATGTCGGATAACCACATCTTGCAGCAGTTCAACCCCCTCCCCCAACTATTTGAATTAAGTTTTTTTTTATCTTACATTGATCGTTTGATGTCGTCCCTTACATTGTACACCTCATTGGCTTTCAAATGTTTGGCTTTTTAGGTAAGTTCAGAAAAAAAAACGTTTCATACACATGCAACTTGTAAATATTTGTTTTCATTTTTTTTTTAAACTGTATTCATCGATCTACATTTAAGATGTAAACGCACAGTAAGATGACCGCAGAATTTCTCAATATTCAAATTTTCAACTATTCTGATATTAAATGTTTAATATGAAAGTACGTTAAATTCAGTAAAGCAACATATGGTGTTTTAATAGTTACAGTTTGTAATTGTCTTATCGTTGTGCTACATATTCCATAACGATAAGATATGGGACATTTATAATCTTTCTACTTATGTGAAAAGTTCAGGAACAAGATTAGAATCAGCTAGCGATCGATTTATCGAATACATTGATTTAAACGTCAGATTCCTGTATAGAAGTTTATCAAGACGCTTTCGTTCCCACGCTGTGGGTGTATTATACAAACATGTGATTGCCAAAGGGGAGATCCAAAGCTAGTACCTCAGGATATGATAATGCTGGGCGGTATTAACGACCTTGACTGGCTGTACATCGCACGAATGGTCGGTCATTCAGGATATGTACTAGTATTTGATCATGGCACTTATTGTATTAAATAGTTTCCTTTTAACTTTTTGAATTGTTTCTTGGCAAAAGGCAGTTACCCGAAATTGATCTTTTATACAAAAAGCCTTGAAACTAATGCCGCATTTATAGAATAACTATTGTTTTCCTTATATGAAAAACTCAATAAAACATTCATAGACTTATTAATAATTTCTTTTCACAAATTGTATATAAAAACGTATTTCAGTAGATTTTTTTTAATCTTTGCGTGCTTATAACTTTAAATGACGCCTATCGAGGAATTCTTTTTTTTGGGTCTACTTCGACGATTTATACTCTTTTCTTTTCTTTGTTTTGATCCAGAACATATTATAACAAGTCACGAACTTTACAAGTTTAATCACTGTGTTTCGTTTCAGCTAAATATTTCAAATATCATAGACCCCAGCAATCAAATACTATTGATTTTGTTGAAGAATAATATAAAAAAGAACATCAAATATATACGTGCATCCGGTTGAAAACTGTTTAATATTCCTTCATGATTAATTCGTTTTTGGTTTGTTAACGTCCAGTGTCAACTATTTCATGTACAGGACGAGATCAAATTCACAACACATATAATTGGTAGGTCCTGTAATATATTTTTTCAGGAATGAAGGTAGGGATAATTTTCACTTCTACTGGCAAATGAGGTAAATTCGATAGAGACAGAAATTTTGCGTTGCAACAGATCACCTCTGAACGATTTGTTGCAAAAGGGCAGAGAGCGTAGCAATCTCTAAACGAGGCATTAGATTAAACGCCCCATTCTGACTGGACGTGGCTGAGTACTTCTACATCCCGCATAGCCAAACGGACATCTCTCTTAGGCAAGAATTGGACTACCGTCGTCATTATACCAGGAGTGTCCATATTCCCAAGTAATCATTGAGGGTTACTCCTCAGCGACAATACGCTCGGAAATCCAACATAAACTCTAACAGTAATACTAAAGGCTGGTGAATTTATAAACCCGTAGTTTTTGGCTTTGCTTAAATTTAAAAAATGAAAACAATGTTTTCATTAGAACAAAAAAGTGAATTTTGCTTCCTGAAGTAGCTAGTAACCTAGATACGTTGCCTGTATACATCTTTTAAACGTTTCTCACGGTGATACGATCTTTTAATGCTAAACAAACACATTGTGACTTTCCGAACGGAGCAATATTTCTAACCAGTGCTGCAACTGTTTGATCATTGATCCTTATTTTACAATCCGTAAAAGGAATCATAACAGATTGTAGGTCGATGTGTAAATATGTTCTTCAAATTTCGTCGATCAATGGGGAATAATTCATATTTCATGTATACTTTTGATAATTTGCATAAATTGGAGATAAATAGGTACTGTTTGAATCAATCGATACAGTACCAAAATTTGCTCAATCCTTCTTATATCCTGATTTATTATTGTTTGTTTTTTGGTTTCGATGTATCAATTCATTAATAGTCTGCGTGGTTCTTTGGTATGAATCCTCATATACACAATGGCCTGATTTGGAGGGTGGTTCATTTCTGTAATATTGAATTTGTTCGACCATTTTCTCTTCCTTAGTATTTTCTCCACTAATCTTTATTTTAAAGCACCCCCTTTTACGCTATTTAAAAAAAAAAAATATTTCATGTTTTACCAGTTTTTCTCTATTCTTTATTTGTTTCACCCTTTATTTCCCTTGTATATCGCCACTCATGTCTACTTTCTATTCTGCACACCCATATAAATGTATACCCTTATACATGCAATTTTGTCATCTCCAAGCACGTAGTCTTGCAATACGATCAACCAAATCTTCAATGTAAGTTTGATAATGATTGACGGACGTAATGGTCATGATGTTAGTTTTAAAGTTGTATTTAAGTTCAAAATAAAAGAATATTTAGAGTGTATGCAAAATTTCATCTCGGTAGTCGCTTCAAGCTATTAAACCAAGAGTTTCAAATAGTGAAGTTGAAATCATTCTCAAACTCCATCACGAGTTATTTGGTTGACCGTTATGGAATAACCGTTTAAACAGATGATATAGGATATGTTCATTATGTCGTAACTACAATTCTCTTCCCTTTGGACGAATGTGATATATCGAATAAGTCTATTTGATGTAATAACATGAGAAACACGACGGTTGCCACATGTGGAGCAGGATCTGCATACCCTTGCGGAGCACCTGAGATCACCCCAAGTTTTTTGTGGAGTTCGTGTTGCTTAGTTTAGTTTTCTATGTTTTGTCTTTGTACTATTATAAAACTGTTTGTCTTTCTATTTTAGTCATGGCATTGTCAGTTTATTTACGATCTAGGGGTTTGACTGTCCCTATTTTGTTACGTAATAATTATATCTCTGAGGAATGAAAAGTCATTAGTTCGTGTAAAACAGATGACTTTTAGAAAATATAATGCAACTTTGCCACTGCCTCTTTTCCATACACCAAGTACAATAAGTTATTAGTAAACACACACATTGGTCAGTTCTATATCAGAATCATGCGCTTGGCAGAAAGAAAAGTAGTCTTCTGGACAAATGACTTGTGAAATAGCACGAAACAAGAATGTGTCCTCAGTACACGAATGCCCCACTCGCACTATCATTTTCTATGTTCAGTGGACCTTAAAATTGGGGTAAAATCTCAAATTTGGCATTAAAATTAGAAAGATCATATCATAGGGAACATGTGTACCAAGTTTGAAGTCGATTGGACTTCAACTTCATCAAAAACTACCTTGACCAAAAACTTTAACCTGAAGCGGGACAGACGGACGAACGAACGAACGAACGAACGGACGGACGGACGAACGAACGGACGCACAGACCAGAAAACATAATGCCCCTCTACTATCGTAGGTGGGGCATAAAAATAGGATCAGTCAAGCCACTAAACAGTCATGTTCATAATACATTGACGGGCAATCATCCTCCTATTATATTAAGTTGTTGTCGATGGATGTTAAGACAGTCATCAAGTTTAGGTATTCATTGAATACAGCATTTCAATTATCTAAACATTTAACTAGAAAAGTGACTATGTAATCAGTAATTTCTCTTTTTCATATTTTTGTGTGAGGCACATACATGTAGTTATACAAATAATACATTTTGAAACAAACAAAGCAAAACCTATAATTTTGTTCTAGGATTCGTAAACCTTCAGTTGAACCCAATAAAAAATATAGTAGTTGTCTTAATTAATATAAATTTAAAGTTAATTAAAATACTAAGTTGAATAAAATTGAGAATGGAAAAGGGGAATATGTAAAAGAGACAAATACCCGAGAGCAAGAACATGTAATAGCCGAATGCCACCAATGGGTCTTCAGTGCACTGAGAACATTCCTCACCCGGATGTAGATTTCAACTGGCCCCTGAATAAAAATGTGTACTTGTTCAGTGAAAATGGACGTCATACTAAACTCCAAAACATATAAATGAACTTCTAGTAAAATAATAAAAAAAGAAAAAACAAGACAAACAAAGGCCAGAGGCTTCTGACTTGGGACAGACGCAAAAAAGCGGCGGGGATAAACATGTTTCGTTAGATTCAACCTTCCCCGTATATCTCTAACTTATGAAGAATAAACAAACACACAGTATACGTACAGTAAATGAACAATGAATTTTTAATGTAGTATAACAGAAATTTCCAACAGGAATATGACAGTTCTTGTCCATTCGTTTTTTATGTGTTTTGTTATTTGATTTTGCCATGTGATTATGGACTTTCCGAATTGATTTTCCTCTGAGTTCAGTATTTTTGTGATTTTACTTTTTTCCAAAATTACGTTTGAAATATAAGTGTTGCCTTAAGGGTTATTTTGGAATGGCATCGTTTACCTATATATACGTTTCCATTGAAAAACTACCACTAGAGGTGTTTCTTAAAATTTGTGTGTGTGGTTTTTTTTTAATTGAAAGCCATATTTTTAAAAATGATATTTACATATACCTACAATGTATGATGTTGTGCGAAATTACATTGATTTGACTTCCTAATTAAATCCCTATGGTGTTCTTATTATCACACTTTTTAGACAACTGATAGCATTATAGATGTCTCACGTGCATTCATCACATTCTAGTAAACACGATGGCATTCAAAATACACAGATCGACATATTAGAACATGATTTTTTTCTTAAAAATTATTGAAGGATTTTGTTAACTTTATCCCATACTGATACCGTTATACTTGTAATATGTTTATGTAAAATTAAAATTGAGAATGGAAATGGCGGGGGAATGTGTTCAAGTTACATGTAGATATGTGTCTGATCTCGTCAGTGGTATGAGATGTAGGATTCAGGTCCGAAATTAATAGATAGAGCAAATCATTTAAATATATTAAGTAGTATTAGTTTTCAAATAAATCAGAAGACGTACAGTTTTGTAAATGAGTGTTTCACCCCGCCGAGTTTTTGCGCATGTCACAATGCAAGTCAGGAGCCTCTGGTCTTTCTTAGTCTTGTATGTTTTTTTAAATTTTAGTTCATAAATATGTTTTGGAGTTTAGTGTGACGTCCATTTTAACTGAACTAGTACACAATTGTATTTAGGGACCAACTGTGGACCAGCTCCTACAGTTAATGTATCTCCAGTGAGGTTCGAGGCCTAAATATGTCATTTATGAAAATTAGACTAATAAAGGACATTTAAAGCAAAACGGACAAACAGAAAAGCTAATGCCGGACAAGAAATAATAGTTTTGTATGGTGCAGATATCATCCTCAACTTGAAATCCAATTTATTGGAGCAATATGTTGACTTGACATTATAAAACAGATTTTTTAACAATTTATCTTTAATGATATTTAAAGACAGTTGTCTTTCCTTAGATACTACGTAGTCTTATTTGTTGTTTCATTTGAATTTGAATACGAATGGTCGGTTTCTGAGAATCTGTTCACCTTCTCTTTGAAACATGGACAGCACCAACAGCTCTTTTTAAATACACTTTTCACGAAGTTCCTAAAACCAGTATTGAGAAATCCGTATATAAATGGATTCGCTATACTGCTGATCAAAAATGATCGTAGAAATAACTCAAGAGCGACAAGTTCCGATTTTGTCATGATTTCCGAAAGTCTGTCCTCTTCCAGTGTCCGCCATGTTATTAGACCGAGGTAGGGGAGATAAGTCAGCACAAATGTTATTGTAATTGACAACATAATGACAGTATATTTTGTCGTATTTAAAAAAATGATATTTACATATACATAGTATGATGTTGTGTGAAATTACATTGATATGACTTCCTAATTAAATCCCTATGGTGTTCTTATCATCACACATTTTAGACAACTGATAGCATTATAGATGTCTCACATGCATTCATCACATTCTAGTAAACACGATGGCATTCAAAATACACAGATCGACATATTAGAACATGATTTTTTTCTTAAAAATTATTGAAGAATTTTGTTAACTTTATCCCATACTGATACCGTTATACTTGTAACATGTTTATGTAAAATTAAAATTGAGAATGGAAATAGGAAATGGGTTTTAGATATGTGTCTGATCTCGTCAGTGGTATGAGATGTAGGATTCAAGTTCGAAATTAATAGATAGAGCAAAAAATTTAAATATGTTAAATAGTATTAGTTTTCAAATAAATCGGAAGACGTATATTTTCAGTGTAAATGAGTGTTTCACCCCGCCGAGTTTTTGCGCATGTCCCATGTCAGGAGCCTCTGGTCTTTCTTAGTCTTGTATGTTTTTTTAATTTTAGTTCATAAATATGTTTTGGAGTTAAGTGTGACGTCCATTTTAACTGAACTAGTACACAATTTTATTTAGGGTCCAACTGTGGACCACCTCCTACAGTTAATGTATCTCACGTGAGGTTCGAGGCCTAAATATGTCATTTATGAAAATTCTAAATTATAAAGACTAATAAAGAACATTTAAAGCAAAACGAACAAACAGAAAAGCTAATGCCGGACAAGAAATAATAGTTTTGTATGGTGCAGATATCTTCCTTAACTTGAAATACTATTTATTGGAGCAATATTTTGACTTGACATTACAAAACAGATTTTTTAACAATTTAATGATATTTAAAGACAGTTGTCTTTCCTTAGATACTACGTAGTCTTATGTGTTGTTTCATTTGAATACGAATGGTCGGTTTCTGAGAATCTGTTAACCTTCTCTTTGAAACATGGACAGCACCAACAGCTCTTTTTAAATACACTTTTCACGAACTTCCTAAAACCAGTATTGAGAAATCCGTATATAAAAGGATTCGCTATACTACTGATCAAAAATGATCGTAGAAATAACTCAAGCGCGACAAGTTCCGATTTTGTCATGATTTCCGAAAGTCTGTCCTCTTCCAGTGTCCGCCATGTTATTAGACCGAGGTAGGGGAGATAAGTCAGCACAAATGTTATTGTAATTGACAACATAATGACAGTATATTTTGTCGTGCGTATATTTTGTGCCTTTAATTTTTTTCCGCTGTCATCAATATCTCCAACTGGATTTGCGTCCCGAGTCTCAGTTTGATTTTCTGGTGTAAAATATGCATCGTCATACTCGGTTAAATGCGACACTTTCGATATTGAAGATCCAAATTTACTCATAATGGATCTCTCTGAAAATGCGTATTTAACAGATCCATTATACCGTAACCGTTCCGGAATTTCTATACTACTTATTGATACACCTTTGATGACGCCATTAGTTACGTCAGACTTTGTTCGTTTTGGTGCAACGTCTGATTTTGTTCGAGATATTCTTGCTTCGGATAAAGATGATTCTTCGTTTTCTTTTCTTTCGGGATGAATTTTTGACCCTCTAGAACTAAACGATGCGGATTTATATCCAGACGAAGCCGAAGTGGGTCTACTTTTATTGTAATAGCTACTTCCGCTGCTTAACACTTTTATTGTCGCTAGCGGCTTGTCATCAATTTCGTCCGGAATTTCTATCATGTGAGATGATAAACGATGTAGATTCGTCGAACGCGGTGTTTCATTATCACTGTAACTTGTATACGAGGAGCTGTGTTGACCTTTATCACTCCTAGCAGTATTCTGTGTCGCGTAAAATTTAAAACTTCGCAGTTGATATAGTTTTCTTCCAATTAAAGTATACAGAACAGTTAGACTAGTAATTGCAAAAATAAAACACACAAACTGAAATATATTGTAAGCAGTCACTAATGCAGTATACTCATCATCTTTCAACAAAGTACAATCAAAACCTTCTAAAGCTGGAACTCTTGTGACGTTTACCCTGACTACTGTGTAAAATACTAAACTCGGCCACGACACAAACAGCGAAAACAAACAAGCACTTCCTATCATGATTTTAGTCATTTTTAGTGTTATCTGCTTTTTAAACGGTTGGCATATCTTTCGGTAACGATCGGTAGCAATAGCCAATAAAATACAACCTGACGCAATACTGCAAAAATAGCTTATGAATCGCAGACATTTACACGCTGCCACACTTTCAAAATTATAATAATGGCGGAGATCAACGATTTCTAATGGCATATCGACACAACACATGACTAAATCCAATAAAGATAAAGATAGAATAAAATGATGAGACGGAGTGTTCTTAGCATATAATCCATAATATATTGCAACCAGAGGATTTCCAAATAAACCAACAATCATGTATAGTCCAACAATTATTATAACCGGAAGTAATCGATGCGCCATGTCATCGTTAAGTGTCTCCAACGCATAGCTCGATGTTGTATTCTGTGACATTGTATCTTCATCCACTTTAGAAAATTTCAAATTTCTGAATTTTTTTTTTACAAATCGACGTTCTTCCCTAATTTTGCGCCTATTACTGGCATACAGTAGCGATCGGCAGTGAGTCGGAAGAAAACGACTGGATCAGCCGGGTTACGTTGGTACTTAGGTGTTCTAAGTCTTTCTATCAAAGTGTTGCTGATTGACATAATTCATATTAATATACTCCACAGTATCAATATTTACATATTTAGAAATATATTCTCTGCATTTTAAGTTCTGTCTGAAATAGAGGTGTCAAGAATATGAATTTCTAATCTGATTCGAATGTAGATTTCAAACTTTAAAATATTAATGATATCAACATAATACAGCCATTGTTTGTTCAACTTAAAAAGAATAATTATAATATACATGAGTCTTCTTTTGAATAAATAAAGCCTTATATAATGTTACAAAACTATTTAAAAGACCACGTCTGTATGAATAACGGATTATTTTTTTAACAAAAATTGTTGCGTGATGCTGTACGAACGTTCGTTCATCTTAAAACTCGTCCATATTTTTACAACATAATTATCAAGTACTTGAGAACAAAACATCTTTTGTATTGAAACAATAGTAGGTAGTTGCTTTATTATTTTTGACCCGACTGGCAAGATGGAGTGCGTTGTAATTTAAAGTATGTATGTCGTTTGATAAAGTTCAAACACTTGATCATTGTTGTTTGATATAGACTCTATGCTATTTGTTTCAAAGATCACCACTCTTACGTGTGTACAGTAGTGAGATATTCGTGCATTTCAGAGCACCATAAAGAACAGAAATAATATTTATATATTAAACAATAAAACAAAGCGGTTGTACTTAGTATAAACCTATTTAGCTAAGGAAAAAGGGTCTGGGTGGGGTTTACAGACTTATATAGAGAACAAAGGGGGAAATATAAAGAATGGAGAAAAAATTACAGCATTTTAAAGCCTAGATGATAATTGGGGACTAAAATATATCAGAAAATAAAAGTCAAACAAATGAGATAGAGAAAAGGGCCAAACAATGTTCAGTAAAAGAGACCTCCGTCCAAACATCCGTAGCTAACAACTAAGTTTGTCTTACCGTTACGAATTCCATGTCTGTTATATACTGTTGGTTTGAATACTTCTGATTGAAAGCATTATCTCTGTCTTGAAACAAAATAGAAATATATGTAGGAAAATAAATCTTAGTCACATGTACAATTGACCGGAGAAAACAATTCATTACACAATATTGAAGGCCGTACGGTGACCTATAGTTGTTAATGTCTGTGTCATTTTGGTCTTTTGTGGATAGTTGTCTCATTGGCAATCATACCACATCTTCTTTTTTTTATAGTTATCGAAAAGCATACTTTCTGTAAAGGCACACAACGTTCAAAAATACCATTGAACGAAAATGGCAAATTTTCTAATACGATTAGATTTATTTAAGAACTTTTGTTCTCAATTTGAAAATATATACAGAATCTTGAAGTCAATAAACATTAGTGATCATCAACCAATCCTATCGCTAGAAAAATAACATTGAAGACTATATATTTGTTTTTAATCGACACAAACTCTCAATAATTTCACTGAACTAGTACACATTGTTATCTAAGGGCCAACTGACGCCAATCTCCGTGTGCGGGATTTTCTTGCGTTGAAGACCCATTGATGGCCTAAGGCTGTTATCTGCTCTTTTGGTAGGGTTGTTGTCTCTTTGACATATTGCCATTTCTAATCTATAATTCTCAATTCTATTGTAAGGTTAGATTGTAATAAATATTTCACAACTTATATGAACAGAAAAGATATGTTACGATTAAGGTTTATAACTAAAAATGGGCCTAGCAAATATGCACATAGATAATTTGACATACATTTGCATAGTTCGACCGAGAAGTGGTCGATTGAAGTCAAACGGCATTCATTTCAAATATATTCTGGACGAGAATTCTCTACAATTAATCAGGAAGGTTCTGCAAGGTAGTACAACAGAAAAAAAGGGGCGGGAAATTACTGTCAATGTAAAACAATTGATTGTTGAATATCGATATGCATTTTCACTTTCAACAGGCCACCTTCTGAATCCTTAATGTGGTTATGCAACGTTTTTACAAGCAGAAAATCTGACATTTCATCAACACAATTTAGCGGATTTAACGTTCTAATCTTGACAGAACTTGTCTAACAATTTATACATTCCAAACAACCAAATGAACGCCCTATTTGTCAGGGGTTTTACTGCCGGTCGGAAAAGGACTAAAGTGACAATGTTTCTAATTAAGCCGAATCGAAAGACAGTTCTTATAAAGATATTCCATTAAATGTTAAAACAAAATCTATAAAATTAAAGTATTACTCATTTGAGATGTTAAAACGATATTTATCAAATTTCATTTTAGGGAGAACGATAGTCGCTGCATATACCATAGCAGCATCTACATGACTTGTGTATTCATGCTTGGAACTTTTGTAAATTAGTTTTATGTAAGAAATAATTTTGATTAAAGTTTAGAATTAAACTTCTTAATCGTCTTATTGTAAAAGATTAAGAATGTCAGGTGAATAGCCCAATCCTGGTTCAAATAGATTTAATTTATGTGTGTCACTTCGATTTTGTCTTTAAAAGCTAATGATTTCTTGTATGTCTTTCATATTTACATGCACTCAAGTTAGTCCTCTTGAAATAATTCTATGGATACTTCTGTTCGGTATCAGAGAAAACAACTTTCAAATGAGTTACTGCAGAAACAGAATGAGACCATTTTCAGTAACAGATTATACATTAAGTCATGCTGCACTGTAAATTAATAGAAAAATAAACACTTCATTTTAAAGATTGAATAAATGAATTGATGGTACTGAATTGTACATTACAAATATGCACTTCTTAAGAGAGAAACGATAAAAAAGCCAGTATCAAAACATTAAATTGAAATATATGAGATACAAAAATCAATATTCAAGAGAAGGCATGTTTTTTCTCAATAAATAGGATTCCGTAAAATAAGTATGAAAATTTGTCATTTTTTTCAAATAGTCACGATATACATTTATTATTGAATACCAATTTGCGGATGACAATAACAGAACTTGAAGTCGTCTCAATTGTGATGAAAAGGTGCCATACTTAAACGCGATATAAGGACATTTGATCGATAAACACATTCTACACAGTGATATTATTCAAATAATCATGATAGAACCAATATGTTAAATCTCCGAATGTCCACCTACCGTAATAGGAACCGATTCCTTTGTATAGTAAAGTAAATTATAATGAGATTAAATATTTAATTCTAAAATCTGATCCGCTAAAGACTTTGTATAGTCAAAAAGCCTCGAGTAATTCGAAGCCGGTTATAAATGGTTAGTTAAAATTTATAGATTTTAATTGAACAAATTAAATATTCAATTTGAGACTAATAATAAGGTGTGCATGAGTACATAAGAGATGGTTACAATTGTTCGAATCTCGTAGTACCTGATTAAAATCTCGTAGTCCTAATTGAAATATCGTGGTACCTGATTGAAAACTTGTGTAAATAAAGATTTAAAGTATATCAGTAAATGTACAAATAAAATAGTTAATATATGTGTGTAATTGTTAAATATTTATTTAATACATTTTATTTAATAAGCTTCTTAAAATAATGTTTTGATAGATATGATAAACAATTAACCACTACTGAGATTGTACGTATTTGGTCAGGAAGGGTACACACTCAATTTTCCTATACAAATAGTCATAAAAGCTTCATTCGAAATAATCTTACTGAAAGGATGTACTTAGGTGAAACTTAAAAGATCTAGAATTTAAAAATGTATACTTTGAGTCAGAATGTCATTAGTTATAGAAAAAAATAAGCTTAGAATATTGATAGGTTTTAAAACTTCTTTTCCAGATATTTATTTTTTTCAAGATGACGAGAAAAAGCCGACACCGACTTTTACCTTATATATGCAACAAATCCAAAACCTGACCTGAGTACGAATGTACAACCTTTAGTTATAATCGTTGTTTCAATTGTCACAGCATAAAATTAGAAAGTCCTTAGAGATTAGTCAAAGTTTAATAGTTTCTGAATTAAATATGTTTACACGTTCATCATATATTTTTTGTTAATCATCTTTGATGACATCACATATCACTGTACATGTAGGTGTATGTCTGATAATGTGAAATTTATATTTCTTTTTATAAATGAAAATATGGTATTTTATACTGCCAAAATCTGCTATGAAATTTTAATAAAGCGAAAATGTAATTTATATTCATGATAGTTGACTTAAGTTGTATTTGTATTATAATTTAAGAAAAATTGTTTTATAGTCTCTCATAACTCTTTATAGAGTGGCTCTTGTTGTTAATTTGTGTTTTAAAAAGCTGTATATTTTATATGTAACAAGTGGTGAGACTTTAATAAAGTATTTGTCTTGTCTGTATTATTACTTCATAACAACTGACCTTTATATACATTTTGTACAACCAGGCTTGAAACAAAACGTTTAGACAAAGGAAAACACATTTCTAAACATCAAGCAAAGAATTCCGCTTTAACTGGATCTAGTACCGTCTTGAAGTAGCAGTGAATAGTGGGCATTTGCTTTTTATTAAAGGCCTCGTTGAGAAGAGAAATATAGCTCTATCACGTTGTTTTTCAAATTGTTAACCCCATAAAGGTTTAATAATCGTAAAACGATACAATTACATGTTCTTGTTTATATATTGCACATTTTCGATTAATGGCAAGGGTATCAAACTGAGAAGATGTGATTTGATTGACAATGAGATACCTCTCCTCCACCAGAGACTAGATAACATAGATTTTAATAACTATCAATCTTTCATCTTAGAATAAATGACATTGTAGGAATAAGCAACTATAGGTCATCGTATGGCCTTCAAAAAGAACAAAACCCATTCATTTTAGTAAGCAATAAAAGACTCGAAATGACGAATGTAAAACAATTCAAACAAGAAATTTAACGGCCTCCATAACTTATGTACAAAGCAATAAACGAATAACAAATATGATATACAGCAACAAACGACTACATGTACCATTAAATTACAGGCTCCTGACTTAAGACATGTACATACACAAAGAGGTTGGATTGTATGGTTTTATTACTGATTATAAAGTCAACATTTGTACCGATAACACAATTTTCAAAGAATTTTTAGAATTGATAACCTTTTAGAATAAGTGTATTGAAAGGATCGATACGTTTAGTCTCATCGTATCTAAAGTTAAGGACTCGCTAAACAACATCACCATAACAATTATGATATGCTATCCCATTTGCAATACATGCAGGTTAATTTGCTACAGGTACAACCAAAATTCCAAATTTTTTTTTTTATGTATATATAAGAATTTGATAAAACCATATGTTCACATATGTTTTCTTTATAGTTAGATTGTGGTGCTTGGATGCATAACCTTTGACTAACCTTTTACCATACATTCTCTTTTATTCACTATACATCCATAACAATGCAATACTTCATTTTGGTTCTTGAAAATGCAAGTTACATGTATTGTCAGGTTATAGCTCAAAGTACATACCCCTGCATAAAACAGGATGAAAATTGATTTTCTGCAACAACAAAAATGCAGGAACCAGTTGTGTCAAAAAAATAGTTTTCCCGCGTAAAATATAATCATGCGTACATGTAGCAATAGATTAAAATAAATAGTCAATCCGCAAACGATCCTCCTCCGACCTTCCACCAGAATATAGATTAACCAATATAATGTTTGGTGCGGACTTCTTATATGAATAAGGAAGAGAGTTTAGTTAATTGAATTTTTGTTCAAATATGACATGCCGCGAGATATACGTACGGCTACTGACAGTTGTGTTAGAATAAGAAAATATTGCACAGTTTACCTTATATAAATTGTGATTTGCAAAATATATATTTTGACAACTCTCTGAATTATGAATGTGATAAGAAAATAAGCTAAATGAATGACCATTTCTTTTATTGTATTTATTTTGATCTCAAATCGAACATATCAATCTGAGAAAGAATTACAGTTACAGTAATTAAAAGATAAAAAAAAATAACGTTCATGGGTAATATGTTTGACTATTGATTGCTTAATGTCCAGTGGCAACTATGTCATGTATGTTCAGGACGAATTCATGGATAATACGACAATTCGGTAAAATGAAACAAGACGGGCAACACAAAAATTGGAAGCTTGGTAAAATTAATTAAATTTAGAAAGGGAATGGGGAATGTTTTAAAAGTTTACATTTGATGCAAAACTAAATTCTTGTAATAAATAACACAAAAACCGTATTTTTTTTTCGTTAAATCTTACCTTCAAATATTCAGTCTTTAATTACAACCCAAGTACAAAAATTGTGATTATCCGTACGCCCAAATACATTTAATTTACTACAATGACTTAAATATACCAATACACATTGAACAAAATGCCATAATACAATACAATATACTATGGAACACAACGAACCCCCGTATTTTGTTTATTAAATATATTTAATCTGAGTACAATGAACGAGCGTCAATGAAATAAAAAGACAAATCCCTTTGTTTAAGGTTTCATTATGTTACTTAGATTGACACTTTACAATGATATCTTGATCAGATTAGAAAAATATTGAGGGTGGAAAGGTTTTTTTCTTCTTCATTTGATTTGATTTGCTACTTTTTTTTATATTTACAATAAAATTAATTGCTGAAAAAAATTCGATGCATGGTCTAATTACATACCTAAAGCATAGCTAAACGTTAGTATTTATAAAATTAATTAATTATTAAAAAGGATAGTTATTATATCCATATTATCCTGAACAAATGAATAAATCAGTAAATAAAAGATATGCAAGACCTCTACAGAAATACATCCATAAAATACGTAAAGGCAAACAACCAATAAACGCAAACTTCTTCTAGAAAATAAGAAAAAAAGATTAACAAGACTAACAAAGTTTAATCATTTACCAATGAATTATCTTTGAATAAAGCGGATAAGTTTTTCTAAAGCCGTAAAACAGTGAACGTTTTTTTTAGTGTAAAAATGGATTTAAATGTACCCTCGATACCCTCATGGTTTAAATCAAAACAGTTATTGTTTCCCTTTGAGGGCAAAATCCGTTACACAATGGAAACTGTAACTCTATAGGACGTCTGTTTAATTAAGTAGCAGAAATGAAATATTTTAGATTATTGAATTTTGACAAATATTTTACAACAAAAATGTCACTCACTTTAATATAATAATCTGTCAAAATTGATTTGATAAAAATATTCTTAATCATCGAATTTTGTTTAAGTGAAAATAAATATACTTGATTAACCCAGGGAACAACCAGTACAATCAAAACTTTTTACATAATATATATTTAGTCTATGGAAGAAGCGTATCGATAAAAACTTTTCTTATATCACATAGCAATATTGTCTAATATCAATTGTAAATATGCAGACATTCCATGCGGAAAATGTTGTTTTTGGCAACGAAAAATTAAGAAAATACTAACTTTAAAACTTATTGTTCAAATATAAACAACAATTGAGTCTAAATATACATTCAGAAGTCAGTTAGAAGCTAAAGTTTATGTCCGTGTAAAATTTGAAGTGCTGTGTTTTGCTTACATGTATATACATAAATAAACAAATGCTATTATTTCTTATATCAATGCGATACTTTTAAAATTTCATAGCGGTGTTTTTGTATCTTATTAGAATCTAAAATATTAGACTGCTGTACCAATATTTTGACAATTTCACCTATTATGTCTGTTTTGATCACGCATCATTGTAAATATGACAGAAATTGATGAGACTGTCATACACGTGAGAGGTTAAGCGCTATAAAACCAGGTTCAATTCACCATTCTCAAAATTAGAAAATGCCAGTACCGAGTCAGAAATATGACAGTTGTTATCCATTCGTTTGGTGTGTTTTATCATTTGTTTTTACCATTTGATAAGGGACTTTCTGTTTTGAATTTTCCACAGAGTTCAGTATTTTTGTGAATTTATTTCTTAGTAGTATTGTATGTAAATAAGCAGTTTTAAGACATTTGCTTAAATTCAAATTGTTTTTAGTAACATCTTACAAATTTCTCAATTGGTTTTGGAAGCAAAGCTAATCAAATAAGGGTTGAATAAACAATGTCGTAATCAAATAGCTAAGTATCAAAATGATTGTTCACATATATAACATTGAGCAAATTTTATAATGAACGCACCGAAATAATATATATCCGATATGCTCGCAACGCACGCGTGGAAGACTTTCTTTATTGATTACAATGAAACTAACTTGTGACAAAGATGAATCATACTGTCCTCGTTCAGATTGATTCGACAAAATCTGACCTGTATTTTTGAATCTCCTTTTTTTATACAAATTAGACCGTTGGTTTTCCTGTTTGAATGGATAACACTAGTAACTAATGTTTTTGTTCCTATATAGCGTGGTGTTTGTTGTGAGCCAAGGCTTCGTATTTAAGGCCCTACTTTGATCTATAATGGTTTACTTTAAACAAATTATTACTTTGATGGAAAGTTGTCTCATTCGAACTCATGCACCATCTTCTTATATCTATAAATCTTTAAAATCTCCCCTTATAAATAACTGCTTTCCAGTCCTCCAACTGAACGATCTAAATTTACAAATATAGAAAAGATATATACACATTTCTAACGTCAAAAGACATTTACATCTTATGTATTTGTGTTCTTTACAATTTTTTTTAGTACTCATTGAAGAAATGAATTTATAACAAGCGATACGGATTGTTATATTGCACCACACAATGTTCGCGTATTTATACGATCGATTACCAGCCAAAAACGAAAGTCAAATCTCTGTGGCAACAATACATCGGAATGCCCTCACGGTCATCGCGATGTAAAAGAGCGTCTACGCGGCGAGCTGATTATGTTCATAGAGATAACGATTTACCAACGGGAAAAGTCTTTGATATCCAAAAAGAACTGTTTTCCTTCCTAATATTTTTTTCTATGTTAATAATAAATAAATTTTCTGTTTGACAAGATTTTTGATTTTCGTTGTATCTGAAGTTGTCCAATTTATAGTCTGAGACTACCTCAGTTGGTATCTTCAAAGTTCGGGACATCAGCATTTGTACATTTTAATTTGTTTGGATTATTTATTTTACCATTTGAATATTCATTGTAATTTGGAGCTGTATTGGATTGGATTGTTTGAATGAATGTTTCTGTTTAAGTAATGATTTATTTTTGTCTATTTCGATATTACCAAGATGGATAGGCTATAGCAGTGTGACCAGTATATTAGAATCTAATAGGTCGGTAGACTATTTGCAACCGCATTTAAATTCCGCCATTGCATCATCACTTCAAATAGAATTAGTCGGCTAAACCATGTGATTGAAAACAATAGACTGAACAGGTTGTTAACACTTTCAACTATCAATAGGGTCAAGCAACATTTTCGAAATGATAAGTTCATGTAAGCGTTAATTTTGTTACAGTTACGAAATTTTAGTGATATTGATCCTAAAACGTTAAACCGGTCATGATCTAAGTTTTTGAATTATGTTTGCAGTTTTCTTGACATGCATTGTGACGTGTCATCGTATTCATTTTATATTAGAAAACTATAGCAGTTATATTAGAAAAGTATCCCATTCATAAATTTTTGATATTAAAAAATCATCGCTATGATATAAGACAAATATCGCATTGATATAATAAAATATAGCAGTATTTTTTTACTTATAGGTTGCACTTTGTAAATCACGTGTGATTGCAAGTCACGCCTCTTTTGGGGAGAAATTGAATGTGCATAAAATACTGCTACTGTTTACATAGTTGTTGCCATGGATGCAAAGTATTTTTTTTTAATTAAGACTTGATTGGAGAATTAAATGGATATAAATAAAAATGTCTATGTATTTAACTTATTTTTCAGGAGGACTGGAAGACATTTGGGTGTTGAGTCAAATTTAATGGAAAAATTCAGTGCGAACCTGCAATGTTTATAAATGGAGGGCAGTAAAACTTGAAAATATGCCGCACAGCTATATGTTTTTATTAGTGCAAAAAAAAGTAGTGCATGTCTCCTTTCCAGGGAAATATAACATTCTCCTCAAAACTTCCTGAATGAAGAGTGACTGCATATGCAATTTAGGCAGTTCTTATGGAAAACTGCATTGCTGGTTTTACACAAGTGCAACCTATAGGTGATTTTGGCTGAGGAAACAATTGAATTCATCTCAATTGCATTCCACTGAATTTGCTACATGATATTTATAGAATGTGTACATCTACAAATGATAAATCGTGCATTTATGTTTTATTTATTCAACAATTCAATTTTCTCGTTTAAATACACCTTGCTTGTTATTACATAAATAATTCATGGAAATTATACACCAGACGTATGTTGTGTTAAATGTCACCCTGATTTAAGAAAAGAGTCAGTACTTTATGCCGAGAAATCTGCCTTTCTTCGTACAAATGCTAACATTCGTCTGAAATTTCTCACAATGCAACTCGTTGATATAAGACAATATCGCTCGTTGATATAAGAAAAGTTTTTATCGAATCGCTTCTTCCATAGACTGATATTAGTAAGTTGACAGCTAGTTTGCAAATTAAACTTTCAAACTGTTTAAGTTCATTCGTAAATGTATGTGCATTACTAATTATTATCTAAAGACTTAACATTGCCTATGAAAATACCAGGGAAAGGTCATTTTCGGAATAAGGACTAACGCTTGAACCTAGCGCAAATACAGTCTAAAAGACAAAGCGAGATTGTGTTGTATACATAGTTTTTTACATACACGGTAATATTGACTGACTCTTGTTTTACAGAGCTCGAATGCATTTGTAGAAAAATATCTTTGTTTTAAAGGACATTGAAAAATAGCATAGTCTTATCAAAAGAACGCTTGCCAACTGCATGTACTAGGAATCATAATGTAATATATACAGGATGGAATGAATTATAGTATTGTTTATTTTTAAAACTCAATCATTAATTTATGTAATCTAATTTGCAACTGATAGAGTACATGTAGTAATAGACAATTTCACATTACCGACTTTTGACTACAAAGTATATATGTTTTTGACATGTGACCTTTTTTCGGTAACAGGACATTCTGGTGCTCTGCAAAGTAAGAGCAACTTAAAATCAAAAGCCAGTAATATGGTACATTGACACTCAAACCACATGTTCTGATTTATATATATGATAAGGAGTATCATAAACAGTGATGACCCACATGCAAACAAGCACGTGCAGACTAAATGAATAGTCAAAGTCAAGTGTGCCACGCAGAAATTAACCATGCTATGAATGTGATAGAGCAGGACATTTCAGAAGAAATTAAAATTGGGTTGCCACGACACAAGATATTTCTATCTGCATGACTTCTGCCAGTTATGTACCCAAAATGAAGATGTTGCTTGTAGTGTTTTATTTCCTGAAAACATAATGTAACAACGACACAGTGCGAAAAATGCAAACATACAACACATTCGACAAAATAATGAAGGCGATTGTTTCAGGACAAGTTTGTCAGATTTTAAATTTGAAATTCATTTTTTGATACTGTTAAAAATCGTTGCTCAGAGAGAGAGAGAGATAATTTAAAACTGCAAGTGTCGAGAAATTCTTTAATTGTAAAATGTACACGTGATCTGAAACTTTTCGATTTAATTGGGATCTACTATTGTATTTTGTAAAACGAATTCAACATGAGGATGTGACGAAAGAGTTGAAAATTGTTGCGTATCCTATGTGTTGCGTTCATAAGAAGTCGTTAAATTTCGATTTATCATACATGTTTACGTCCATAATTGTGTCAATGCTATGATGTTATAACAAATTTAGAACTATTAGATGATTACAGTTATAAACCAATGTCCAAAAGACTAGTATGAACTAAAACAATCTGATATTGACATCATCAAGATCTTTGAATTTATTTTATTGAAAACTTTTGCGTTCATATTGGTAGGCGTGTTTTGAAACAGCTGACAATCGCAAGTTTGTTCCTCAATAAATGTGACCAAGTGTATACGGTGTCTGGTCAAGTAGATAAACAATCTGTCGATATTCAATAACTTCACGTTCCACTATATAGATGGTGTGACTGTCGTCACTTTTGGTTTGCTTCATATCAAGACTGACTTTGAAAGACAGAAACATAACCACAAGACAATGACTTCATTTGTCTGGTTATAAACTTTCCTATTGTATGTAACAAATTGCTATACGATATCTTATTTCTTGCATTTGTTGTCTTGATATATTTGATAAAGTGTTGGTGCTTGACGTGACGCTACAAAAACCTTTGTATTTTCCACTTCCTCGTCTATGACTGTGAGAGCCGTAATGTAGTGGTTAGTGCATAGGACTACTAACACAAAGGTTCCTGGTTCGATTCTCATCTGGTATGAAAATTTCAGGGACTTAATTTTCGGCTCTCCCTTGACACCATTTGCGAGTATGGTCTTGAGGAAACGGCGATAGTCCGTCGGACGGGGACGAAAAATGGCTGACCCGTGTTAAGAGAGAGCCATATCTCTTGCACGTTAAAGACACCCTTGTAGATTTCGAAAAAGAGCAGGCTAATGCCGCTAAAAGGCAGCACTCGCACCCGCAAAGTGGAAAGGGATTAATATAAGTTGCAAAACTTGTTTCCCAATCCACTATAAATAAATATGTTTAAAACTAAAACATGTACTTATCACCGGATATTCATTAGTGTAGGGCAATACGACAGATTATACAAATAGGACTGACCATGCTTATCTGTCTGGTGTAACATAGTGCACTCTCAGTTTATGGTAACGTCCGTGTTACTCAATCCGGATTTTAATTTGTAGTGGTTTGCCAGCAGTTGTGTCTTTGGTAATTGAATATTCTTCCTGTCTTCAACTTATGATGTCTTGCTCGGATTTTATCTTCCTATTTACGATAGTTGCATTAAGATAATTAACCAAAACAAAAGGAACATTTAATTGGGACATTATTGGCAATATTATATGCTATAATTCTTAAATGAAAAGGAGAACCCAAAACCATCAAATTTACGCTGACAGAACACAAAATTACTACAAGCACTAAGTCTTGTCAAAAACAAAAACATATGAAGCGCGGTTAAGCGTTATTTTCATATTAAAATTCAGGTCCTCAGAAAAGCTCAAACCCTGACACGTTTTAACAAGGTGACACCAACACCGGTTTGAGTATAACTGTTTGCTAGAATACGATGACAGTATATACAAATATTCTTTTAAATTACTTTATGGTAATATTGTGACGAAATTTTTTATAAAGTAGGTTGGAAACTTTTATTTCACTTAACGTTGGATCAATATCAATACTTCAAATTATAGTTGGGTACTGTCAATACTAATCACAATAATCTTCTAAGACATTATCTGTATCATTAGAAGATAAATGCATATGATCAATCAACTATTTCTTCTTAGAACAAATCTCTAATGAGATATGAATCAAATTAACATCACAAACAGGTAATTCCGGCCTGTCGCTACAACGACTCCTTATACCATCCTAGGTATTGCCACCAACTTCCCAAAATGGAAAGGTTTAGTTTCTTCTTTATAGAAGTCGCTCTTCTATTGAGAGTAAGAGATCGGCTTTCGGCGACACACATGCCAAACAAACCAGTATTGTAAAAGGTAAGCGAAGGATACCGACTGGACATTCCATATGTCGAAAAGTATCAGCTAGACATTTCATATGTCGAAAAAGCAGTGAAAACGCTATGACAAAAAGAAGAGAATAGTCCAAAAAGACAAATAAGAGTATACAAAACGCTAAATAAAACTGAATAAGTATATGAACCATATAACCGACGAAATGAACAGCATGTCATGTTACTATGAGCACTGTGATACTATACTGACACAATTATCAACCATCTTTTAATGACTAGTGTGTATCGAAGATAGCCGTTATGATGATAGCCAACTCAAAGTCTGTGTTCGTTATAACTATAGAAATAAGGAATGCTGAAACCATATATTCGTTGTATAAAATTCGGAATTATGTCCCTTATATAGTAACAAGCGTTGGTTTTGGTGTATAAAAATAATTTTGTAATAAACAAAACATTACAAAAAAGAACATCAGACACAAAGCTTTATTTGTAGTTCGTGTATTCTAAACAAAGTGAAAATATAAGCTATAATGGGTGGCTTTCAATAAAAAAAAAATCAACACAAATATTCACGCGTACAACAAAACATAGTTAGAAAATGATTGAGAGGTTAACACACATACATACACGCACACACACACGCACACACGAATAATGCACCTGTAGAGTAAATACCCGCATAAAAAAAGCATTATAAAAAAAGACTTCAGTTTCGTCAGTAAGTAAATTGTAAACTTTAATAAAAGTTCTCTTCAACGAAAGCAAATTCTTAAAGGAAATGCAATTGTTAATTAGGCCTGTGGCAGTTGATATATCAGTCGTTTGTGCCTTTGTTTATTTATGACGAGGCCCACTTGAAGGTTGGACAGAGGCTTGAGTAGCTTTCTTATCTATACATATATTTGCCATATTGAAGAAAGAAGAAGCGAAAAACATTGCGCTAGCAAACGCGGTCAAGTAGAATCCGATTGAAATGTTCTCTTTCTCTGGATATAGATTGGCAGGATCGTCGAATAGAACTGACAAAATGGACTTGTATTTGTTCTGATAGAAGATCAAAGAAGACACCAAAAGTCCACCTGCAACAGGAAAATCAATCATTTGAGATAGTAAAGGTAAAGACAATAGAATCCATGGCTGTCTGTGGCATAAAATGTGTCAAATTTTCGTAGACAAATGTCAAAAACTGGAACTATCAACTAAGCATACAACGTTGTTGAACTGGAAGCACTCAGACAACATGACTGCTTATATCAAACTACTATTGCAGTATTCCGCTATTAAAAATGTTTAAAATAAAACAAAATATATTGATGTACTGTGTATACCGTAGCTTATGCCACTTAAATATAATACTTCCTGTATAAACAAAGGAAACGTATAGTAAATTGGTTCAACAGTGAGTTCACTTTATTTACTTAAAACATTATTTCATATAAAAGTTTCCACGCATCTGAAAAAGACGCAAATTGAATTAACTGTTTTCTCTTTCATCAATATCACTAACTGAAAAAGACATATTTTCTATAAACATGATAAATATGAAGTGTAAAGACTGTATTATCGATGTCGGCTCATATAATATTACAACAATAATAAATGGCTTATGTTCATAGCCGAACTTGGATTATTATTTACAGTTTATTACGTCATGAGCAACATCTCTTCAAACAAATATCGTATCTTTAAAGAAAGAGAGGCGAATTATACCAGAGGGACAGTCAAACTCTTAGATCGAAAATAAACTGACAACGCCATAGCCAAAAAAAGGGGGGACAGACAAGTATTAGTGCATATGACACAACATAGAAAACTAAAAACTAAGAAACACGAATTTAGCTTTGTTCAAGAACAAATTTGTCATTTTATACTTTGGATTACTAGTAATTAATATTTATGAACAACTGTTTTTCTTTAACTTTGTTGATAAAAGTTTCTCAATAGTTTTTAAAAAAGTGCTAAGTACACTTTTAAAAATGATTACTGATACCCTAAATTTCAGCTAAAGTCATCTTTCAATTTATGTGGAACGTAAGATGAAGGTCCAAAACATAAAAACACTGAACTTAAATATTTACTTAATTTACGTCCAGATAATTTGATCGAATAAGAAAACTTCTAGTTAAATGGACAACTGATAGTATGATCGAATTTTGTTTAGCCAGGTTAAATGAACGCGATGTCGATTAACGGAAGATGACTGTATCATAATGAAGCATGGTTAAAAACCAGGTTATGTCATTTCTTTCTGACTGTCTTAGTTAAAAAAAAATCAGATTAAATTCAATCATCCTCACATTTAAGTAGACAATATTTTATCATCTTACCATCTCTGAACCTGGCTGGTATAAAGACTTTTGTGTAAAACATATCACCGGGTTTCCATATATCGTAGCTAGTCCACAAGTTTTGGTAAGCATACATAGATAAAATATATGCATATCCAAAGTCTATTGCTTCATTATAAAAAGTCCATTTCACTGATTTTGCAACTGTGTAACCAGCCACAGATACAGCTATAAGTATCGAGGCGGCTGATATTAACAAAAGGGTATGAGAAAGAGATAAGCATCTCATGTTTGAAAACACCAGTTAAATTACACAGTAATGCAAAGGCAATTTTACATCGAAATGACAAAGCTCTGTTGTCTTTTATTCTATTAATTTTTACTTCAACCAATGCAATTTCTGCTTTTCAATTTGTACATGACTGTATCAATAACCGAATATCTCGAAAAATGACTGCAAATATATCTTGTTAAGTCCATTGTGGATACAAAATTAGTATTTCAATCGGATTGACAAACCAAGACCTTTGCATATAACCACGATACAAAACAATAATTTAGTGTGCGTAGTAATGTTGCATAATCATTTTTTTATTTATGAAAATACAACACGCTTCGTTTAGAAATGTAGATATGAATGACATGCGTTAATAAATGTAAACAATAAAGTAAAACCAAGATGTTATAAAGAAGATTACTGTCAGTTTTGGTAGATTACATATTCCTTTGATCAGTGCTTAAGTTTGAATTCAAAACAGTATGTCCGTATTTTATTGAAAAGATAAAAATATATTAAAAATCAAAAATCAAAAATCAAAATCATGTGACATGTATTAATGCTGAGTTGACCGATTTTGTACTTGTCATGAGCAATATGAGGAATATCACATGCGGAGCACAACGTTAACTTGCCGAGCATTCTTGACTACCCGATTTCAACCCCATTTTTATCGGATGAAATTATGTTTATTTTATTGTTTTGTCATATCCCCTTTTCAGTTAAAGTGTTGTTTGACTTTTGACTTTTGAATTTTGTTTTTACTTTTGGGTTATTGTCCTACTAATTACAAAAAACAAGATGAAATCTGAAACGGTCTGAATGGGGGCTATTTCAGTCTTACGTCACACCAGAAGACACCTATAAGTATATGATCAACAATAACCCTAAGAAAAACATCCTGTAATTAACCAGTTCAACAATAGAATGCACCTTCGTTTGTTTTTTGTGATTGATTCATTAATGGCTGATTAACGTACATTAGCAAACATCATGCTAATTAGGACGGGAACAATTTAATGTGATTTAGATATGAACCCTGCTTTGTACTATACCGGTTCGCTGAGCCGTACTATTAAGGTAATAGAACACACGAAAACAGCCTAGAGGGAGACATCTCAACCTACCCAGATATATTACCCTGACTCCGAGCCGACTACTCTTTGCTGTTACTCCTGTATACCGTGTGCTTAGCAGAAAATCAGCAAAAACCAATCGTAATGTTTTTGTTGGGACCGGACAGGGTTCGAACAAACAGCCTACCGCCTTCAAAGCGATCAAACTACTACGAAAAATACGACGTGGTCACGTGTTTATGTGTAATATGCCTATTTATTGTATAATTGCCACTGCATTCTGATCAGATCCTAGAATAGCCTTTAATGTACGTTTTTTGATTGAGTTAATCCTTCCAATTGATATTTATCGTTTGTTTTTCTATGTTGTGATGTTTTACTATTGTTTTAGAAAAAGGGAGAAGGTTTGATACCATTAAAACGTTTAATCCCGCTGCAAATGTTTGCACCTGTCCTAAGTCATGAATCTGATGTACAATAGTTGTCGTTTGTTTATGTAGTTTCTACGTGTTTCTCGTTTCTCGTTTTTCATATAGACTAGACCGTTGGTTTTCCCGTTTGAATGGATTTACTCTAGTAATTTTGGGGCCCTTTATAGCTTGTTGTTCGGTGTGAGCCAAGGCTCTGTGTTGAAGGCCGTACATGTACATTGACCTATAATGGTTTACTTTTATAAATTGTTATTTGGATGGACAGTTGTCTCATTGGCACTCACACCACATCTTCCTATATCTATTGAATTCCCTGGATTTTTGGAACGTGCATGTTCAAATTATACAAACTTGATGAACAGGTGTATGTTAATTACGTACAAGATTAAGAGATTCTAACCTGCAAAACTTTTAAACAATTGTTTAAATGATAACCTTGATCATCAATGTGGTTTTAAAAAAATCGATTTAAAGGAGTAGGTCCAGTAAGACTCCTGTTTGGCCCCAAAATATAGCAGTTTTATAAAATTGTTAAAATGTAAACTTTTAGTTATTTATTGGAAAATAAAATGCTTCCGCTACATAAATATGGGATGGTTTTGACAATACAATGCACATATATCGGGTACTAGCATCCTTAAGTCAGCTGAATTACTGAAATCTTCACAATTGTAACATTTTAGTTAAATTTTAGACGGTTTCCGTCTAAAATGAAAGTGGCCGCATTTGTGTACATTCTTAATATTGAAATGTAAGCTGGATTTGCTGATTATATATAACATATATAACATATATAAAGATTGAGGATGAACACGGATGCGGCAACTTTCATTTTGAGAAACCCGTCTGAAAAGTGAAATTTTTGGCATATTTGATAGATTTTTCATATTTAAGCTTGCATCGGGTCGTTTTCATTGACTAAATCAGTTAATGTTTTTTACATCAAACAATTGAATCAAATGAAATAGACACTTAAGTGTTTAAAAAGTGTCCAACATCTTTCGTCAGGTGAACATGAAATTTGAGGCCAAAATCGGCCCTTACTGGACCTACTCCTTTGGTGCGTCCTTACCGCTTACCTGGATTTATCATGGAAAGCTTTAAAAAAAACCCTGAAAACTAACGATGTATAAAAACCTGTTTATGATCGTAGCTGTATAACAAATAAAAATCACTTACAATAAGCTTAAGAATATCAAACTTTATCTTTGCATAGAGGAACTAGAACATAAGCTACTAAATTTATCAACAGATAGAAAATATCACAAGGTGAATACCATTTGATTTTTATGGGGAGGTTCGATAGCTAATATGAAATTAGAAAAAATACAAGACAGGAGTTTTGAGTAAAAAAATCAGCATGCGACAAGAAAAAAGTCATGATAACAATTAATGTAAAAACAAAGTCAGGATAAACTAAAACAAAAAACGCAGGACCGATTTAAGTGCAAAATAAAAAAAAGGCAGGACACAATGTTTTATCCTTGCCCTCAATCAAAATTCAAAATCCCTAACTTATGTCAACATCGACGTTCGGAATACATTATGTACTGAGCTGATGATTGTTTAAGTTTGCATTAATTTCGGAGAGGTTTTGATATTAATTTGATTATGCTCTGTTGAAAATTGATTCACAATGGTGACTTAAAAGAACAACTGACTGTATGACTGAATGACACTTGCCATTTTGTGTTTCTGTGTATGAATAAAGTTTCGAAATTTTGTCATACAATGTCGTTTAATTATATTGATGTAACTAATAACTACCACTTGATGTTGTGACAAACAAATAGGCGCATTGTTACATCAACATAAAGATAGTTAACCTTTTGTTTCAGGACGATACAATTCATATCTTTTTTTAAAACGTTCTCTGAAAATAGCATGATCAACATACATGCTTTAGTTTTTTGTGTTTAAATAATATTTAATCAGTTTGGTAGACGTTTATGTCGACATAAAAGTCGGCATTCTATCAAAACCAATAATGTTCTTGCTACCTTTTTTCGAAATGCATATAGGATAGTCTACATATTTGAGCTTGCGAAGAAAAGAAGCTTGCAATAAATTCTCTCAAAATTCTCTTCTCTTTGAATAAGTCCAGGTTTTGTTATCTATCCCATTGAAATGAAAATAATGAAACATTTAAACATGTATCACATTTTGTTGACCTACTCGGATTGCAACTGAAAGTAACGACACAAGTCAATACTTAACTTAAATTTCACGGATTTGGCTATACTTTTTGGACCTTTTGGATTATAGCTCTTCATCTTTTATATAAGCTTTGGATTTTAAATATTTTGGCCACGAGCATCACTGAAGAGACATGTATTGTCGAAATGCGCATCTGGTGCAAGAAAATTGGTACCGTTAATTTTATTAAACAGTTTCGATAGTCTAATGGAGGTGTTAACATTGATATATATCGCTCATCCTCCGCCGAGAAAGTGGCGTTTAAGAATAAGAGGACAAACTAGTGGGATCGGAGTCAGATTCACAGAAGTGGGATTACATGATTTTATATAAACCCTTGAGAAAGTTAAATTCTCTGAAAAAATGGACGACGTAGACTGGAATGCACTGCTTCCTGATAATAAAGACGTGGACGAACTATCTGGAATATTTACTGAAACATTCTTAAATATCGCGAGGGAGTGCATTCCCACTAAATTAGTTACTATACGTAGTTCTGATAAACCATGGTTTAATGGTGATTTAAAAAGAGAAATTCGAAAACGAGACCGTTTTAGAAAATATGCCCTGAAATTTAAAAGAGAATCGGATATTGCGAAGTATAAGAAACAGAGAAACAGAGTTAACAATTTAAAAAAAACTTGTTAAAGAAAGATTTGAAACTAATTTAGATAACCTTATATTGAGTAATGGCCCAAATTCAAAAAACTATTGGAAAATAATGAAAACAATATACGTATAGTGTCTTGAAATATGAAATTTATTTGTATGAGGCTTAGAAACGGGAAAATGCGAGGTTCTACTTTATTAAAAAAAAGGGTTTGGAATTTCCCCCTTGGGGTACCATTTTGGGGTATTTCCCTATGAGCGTAGTCGAGGCGGTAAGCATTGACAATTTAAGGAATTAGAAAGGGAAAATGATTTTAATTAATAACATTGACCATTGTTACTACACGTTGTCATGGTTGTGACGTGACGTTGTAAGTAGGCGGGGCTTATAGGTGAGTTGAGGTCATTGACGTATAAAGCTAACGTTTATACGTATAGCTTTATCTGTATAGTAAAATAGCTGATTGCAGTATATAGACGAATAAGAGTTCAAATAATATTCCTCCTCTACAAAACATAAAAAAAGATGAGGAGTTTAGTGACATACATTTGTAGTTTATGAGGATAGCGAGAAGTGCGACTTATTGAACAAATACTTTGGTTTGATATCTAAACTTGAGGAAGAAAATGTTACTATTCCAGAGTTTAAAGAAAAAACTAATACTTATATTCAAGATATATACATAAATCAAAATGAAATAATTGATATTATCAAAACTATTGATCCGAACAAGGCATCAGGACCAGATTTGATTAGTCACAGAATGCTGAAAATTTGCCCTAAGAAAGTGGCGGTTCCTTTACAAATAATATTAAATAAATCCCTCAAACAATGTAAGTATCCTTCTAGCTGGAAGATTGCTATTTTTAAAAAAGGTGATTCGTCATTACCTTCAAACTATAGACCAATTTCGATAATAAGCTGTGTAGGTAAAATCATGGAACGAATTGTCTTTAAACATGTATATAATCATTTACATATGAATAAACTAATTTATGAATATATCAGTCTGGATTTTTGCCAAAAAATTCAACTGTACATCAGCTATTAGAAATGTATAATTGTATTCTTAACTCACTAGAAAAGAAGGAAATAAATTGTTTTGTCTTTTGTGATTTTTCGAGAGCTTTTGACAAGGTTTGGCATAGAGGACTCTTGCATAAAATGAAAGCTATCAGCTTTGTAGGAAAAACTTCGAAAAACTCTATTTAGTATTTATAAGACCAATTTTTGAATATGCATCTGAAGTTTGGTATAATTGCGGGATAGGATATGTTAATAAACTTGAAAGTTTGCAGCTAGAAGCTGCTAGAATAGTTACTGGTTTGCCTATATTTACAAAATCTGAAATTCTGTATGAAGAAATTGGGTGGGAAACTTTAGCTGACAGGAGGAAAAGACGAAAATTACAAATGTTTTATAACATTCAACATAATCAAGCTCCGGATTATCTATGCAAACTTGTTCCACCAAGTGTACAGAGCACAACTGCATATCCCTGGAGAAATGGCAATGACATCATTGTTCCTTTTTGTAGATTATCTCTTACTAAAGAATCTTTTATACCATCAACTATTAACCTATGGAATCATACCGATTTGTCCCTTCGAAAATCAGACTCTATAGCAAAGTTTAAAATCCATTTAAAAAGGTTAAATACCACAAATAAAGATGTACCAAAGCACTTTCTATATGGACCGAGGAAACTAAATATGATTTTAACACAATTCAGATGCTACTCATCTTTCTTGAACTATGACTTGTTTAGAGTCAATATAATTGCTGATCCATCTTGCTGTTGTGGATGTTACATTGAGACTGTACACCATTTCCTTTTCGACTGCTCTTTATATATACACCAGAGAGAAATTCTGATGAATAATCTAAGATGGCTTCCTGATGACCTTATATTAAATGTTAAGTTACTTACATCTGGTAATCCGAATCTCTTGTATGAACAAAATGTGATTATATTCAAACACGTATTCGAATTTATCAAAAGGTCTGAAAGATTTCTTGTTATGTAGAAAATGTATTTACGGTACATCCACGTCATCATCATCATCATCATCATCATCATCATCATCATCATCATCATCATCATCATCATCATCATCATCATCATCATCATCATCATCATCATCATCATCATCATCATCATCATCATCATCATCATCATCATCATCATCATCATCATCATCATCATCATCATCATCATCATCATCATCATCATCATCATCATCATCATCATCATCATCATCATCATCATCATCATCATCATCATCATCATCATCATCATCATCATCATCATCATCATCATCATCATCATCATCATCATCATCAACGTTTTCAATGTTTACATCTATTTCTGTTTCATTTTTCTCTCTCAATTGATAGACTCGTAAAATATTGTTTATTTTGATATTGCATGCTCATATTAATATTGTATTGTTAATTATTGTCATTCGGAGCGGACTTCATAAGTATGGCTTACTTGTGTGCAATCCATTTTACTTTGAGTAAATAAAATATGTTTAAACTAAAACTAAGTAGTTATAACAAAATCAGGGTAAATTCATCGGTCTTGTCGAAAGGAGAATAATATTCATATCACATTAACAAATTCTTTCAACGAAACAGGAATAACTAGATCTTCCATCGCTGTAATAGGTACATTAACTACATAAGTGTCATTACAAACAACGGTATATTGCTCGTTTTTCCAAGTTCTTCCCGAAACCCTTTCTAAAATATTAACAACATCGAAGATGGACATCAAAGTTGTTGTGAAACTACATATTCTAGAGATGGAATTAATTAGATGTGAATAATTAAAGAATTGAAAGATCTTTAATGGTACAAAGTATTTAAGATTATTTCGTTTTGCAACTATATACGTTTTACTTTTCTACACTTCACACCTGTACATGTATTCCCAATGCCATACTATCAGACAAATTTGAAGAGTTGGTCCTGCTTTGTTTCATAAAACAAGCGGCCAACGTTGATACAATTATCTTGTCTTAGGAAAGAATATATCCTAATATGTGTAAAACAACTCTGATTCAAACAAAAATCTGTGAAACTGATATAATCTTATGAGTTGCAATGTCCCTCTTGTATATTTCGCCTCTCTCTTATAGGCATACACCTAGTTCCAGTTTACAATATTCCAAGACAAGGAACTTTGTCTATTGATATAGATTATTCCAATAGGATTAGAAAATGGTCAGGATTATAAAAATATATTTCTATATGCTCTTTTAAGATTTGTGAAACTATAGTGATGCTTGAAATCGTCTTAAAATATATTTTGGAACAACAAATTGGAGTATCACTCTCATCATATATAAACGGTATGAACAACACAAACATTGAGAAATTAGAAAGAAGAAAGATCAACATTTATAACCAAATCAAAATCAACATGAATCCATTCAAAACAAAAATAAGGGTGATCTCAGATGCTCTAAACAGCCGATCCTCCTCAATATGTTAAATTATTATGTTATATTTGTTATTCTCGTTGGATTTTGTCTGATGCTTGGTCCGTTTCTGTGTGTGTTACATTGTAGTGTTGTGTCGTTGTTCTCCTCTTATATTTATGCGTTTCCCTCAGTTTTAGTTTGTTACCCCGATTTTGTTTTCTGTCAATGGATTTATGAGTTTGAACAGCGGTATACTACTGTTGCCTTTATTTAAAGGGGTCGTGTCTCATGTAATCTTAAAATGTCCTGTCAAGAAGATGGTCATTGTTATACTATAGTTCGTTTCTGTGTGTGTTACATTTCATGTTGTGTTTCTGTTGTGTCGTAGTTCTCTTATATTTGATGTGTTTCCCTCATTTTTAGTTTGTAACCCGAATTTGTTTTTTTCTCAATTGATTTATGAATTTCGAACAGCGGTAAACCACGTTGCCTTATTTAATAATACATCTCCTTTACTCTGGAATTATGCATAAATATGTATCATAAGTGTTCCTCTTTTTTCATTTATATCAGACCGTTAGATTTACTGTTTGAATTGTTTTCCACTAGTCAGTTCTGGAGCCCATTATACATGTTATAGTCAGAACAAGAGCTTGTCAAGAAAGAAGCTTGCAATATAATCTCTTAAAAGTCAGGTTTCCCTATATGAATGATGTCTTCTTATTGAATAAATCAAGGTTTTGTGATCTATTCCATTGAAATGGATCTAATCATGCATTACAGTTGTAGGTTCCATTGAACGTGTCTTACTCGGATTAGAACTAGAATTAACGGCACAAGTAATTACTACAATTAAACCGCTACGATGGTTTTATATTTAACGTTTAGATGTCGTCGTTTTAATCCAGTGACTTCAACATTGATATGTATCGCTGTGTGAGGTAAGACTAGTGGGTTCGGAGTCAGATTCACATATGTATAATGTAAACACTTGAAGTAGCGCTTTCAGAATCCGTGTCAGTTCGTCGGTCTTGTCCACAGGATAATTGATTTTTATATCACATAAAATAGAAGATGTGATATGATTGCCAATGAGACAACTGTCCACAAGAGATCAAAATGACATAGACATTAACAACTTCAACAATGAGCAAAGCCCATACCAAATAGTCAGCTATAAAAGGCCCCGATATAACAATTTAAAACAATTCAAACGAGAACACTAACGGCCTTATTTATATAAAAAAATGAACATACACATTCTTGTCCTTTCAACCATACAGTAAGAACTATATCTTTCATCACTGTACTGGATATCTTAACTACACAAGTGCCACTACAAACAACGGTATATAGATATTAGAATTGAAATTCTATATTTGCTCCAGACTGCGTTTTGTCTATAAAACTATAAAAGACTAATCAGTGACGCTCGAACCAAAAATCCAAAACAGTCTAACCTAAAACATAAAAAAATGAAAGATCTTTTAGAGTACATAGGATTTAAGATTCTTTCGTTAGATTTCCTGAAACGTATCACGAAAAAATATTAAGATTTTTTTGTGTCCTCAATCGGTCTTCAACTTTATACTTGTTTGCCTTTTTAACTATTTTGATTTAGGCGTTACTGGTCAGTCTTATGTAGACAAAACGCTCGTCTGACGTAACATATTATAAGTTTGGTACGTTTGACAACTATTTAAACACACATGAATCATGCTACTGTACAGTATACACACTAACTAAAAAAATTTATTAAAAAACATAACTGAGACCTGAAGTTCATAGATAAATAAATGGTTAACATAATTAATTGTTAATCTCTACTCCGAAAAGCAAATTCTTAAAGGACATGCACTTATTAATTAGGCCTGTGTCAATTGATATGTCAGTTGTTTGTAATTTTGATTATAAATCAAGTTGCCCACTTGTAGGTTGAACCGAGGCTTGGCTAGCTTTTGTATCTATAATGACATTTGCAATGTTGAGAACAGAAGACGCGAAAAACATTGCACTAGCAAATGCTGCCAGGTAGAATCCGACTGAAATGTTCTCTTTGTTCGGGTATTGATTAGCTGGATCGTTGAATAAACTTGTCAAAACGGACTGGTAATTATTCTGATAGATGATCAGAGAAGATACTAAAAGTCCTCCTGAAATAGAAAAGCAATCATTTTAGATGGTAAAGACAATAGTCTATAGCAAAAATGTATGTCACATTTACACAGACAAATGTTAAAAACTTGAACTGTCAACTAACGCAACTTTAAAAAAAAACCACTTGATTCTTTTGTGTAGATCATAGACAATAACAATAAGAACCAAGGAGTAAATAAAGACGCACAAAACAAAAGGACATTTAAATAAACAGTTATGCATAATAATTAAGAAACAACACGAACTCCACTTAAAACCGGGAGTGAAATCAGGTGCTCCCGAAGGGTAAGCATTTCTACACCGGATACGGCACACTTCGTGTTATTTGAATACCGGTTCAATATCATAGTTACTGTGTTACAAAACGGTGTAGTAGATTTGTTCAAGAGTTATTTCCCTGTATTTACAATAAAATATCATTTTATATGAAAATTAAATATACCTGCACAGAAGGAAAGAACAGATGAAGCTATCCTACAGGAGTTCAATACAACTAGCGTCCGGTTACAGATTGAGACAAGACTGCCTAGCAAAAGAATTCCTGCAGACAGTGCTCCTATTACAACGGCAGCAACGATCAGTATTCTTGGTATAAGTCTCCAAGAATCTGAAAAAAAAACACAAATTGAAATATATTTTTTCCCTCATTCAATAATCCAAACTGACATTTGGCACATTTTAAAAACATATATGAAGTTACAGGATTAAAGTATCGATGTCGGCTCAAATACAAGTTAAAAAAAAACCAAAATTGCTGATATCCGACCTACAATATTTACAATTATTTACACCACTGTGTCGAAGCCACTGCTTGTTTCGTCCCCGAGGGTATTAACAGCCCAGTAGTCAGCACTTCGGTGTTGACATGATAATATCAATTATATGGTCATTTTTTCTATCATTTTTTTCCTGTTTACAAAAATATGAATTTTTCAAAATACTAAGGATTTTATAATCCCAGCTGGCATAGATTACCTTAGCCGTATTTGACACAACTTTTTGGAATTTTGGTTCCTCAATGCTATTCAACTTTGTGCTTGTTTGGCTTTATAACTATTTTGATCTGAGCGTCACTGATGAGTCTTATGCAGACGAAACGCGCGTCACGCGTACTAAATTATAAGCGTAGTACCTTTGATAACTATTTACGTCATTAGCCATAGCTTCCCAAATTAAGAGTATTTTTGATAGTTAAGAATTTTTTAGGAACAATTTTTCATCATATACATTGAATTAATTAATATGCATGCACAAATAAGATAGGGTAGATACAGACGTTTATTGTAATGAGCACAATTATGAATAGCACATTTAAATTACAACATTATCATGTGTAAGCAACATGAAGTTGATAATAAATATATAGTTATATAAAACAGCAGAGAACATAATAAACTACATGAACATTAAAATATATTTTGTTGACTTAGTTGATAAAAGTTTACCATGAGTTTAATACAAAGGTGCAAAATACACTTGTAAAAATGATTCATGATACCGTAAATTACGACATTTCGGAATCAAAGTCATATTTCCGTTTATGTGGAAATTAAGATGATAGGGCTAAAATTAAAAACACTGAACACAAATATTTACTATATTTATGTCTAAATCATTTGATAAAAAAAAATCTACTTAAAAGAACAACTGATTTTATGATCGACTTGTGTATATAAAACCAGGTCATGTCATTTCTTTCTGACTATCTTAGTTAAAAAATTTCAGATTACATTAAGTAGACAATATTTAATCATCTTACCATCTCTGAACTCGACTGGTATAAAGACTTTCATGTACACCGAATCACCTGTTTTCCACACATCGTAACTGGTCCAAAGGTTCTGGTATGCATACATGTGAAAAATCGCTCCGAATCCATAGTCTATTGCTTCATTATAAAAAGTCCATTTTACTGATTTTGCAACTGTATAACCAGCCACAGATACAGCTATGAGTATCGAGGCGGCTGATATTAATAATAGGATATGAGAGAGAGATAAGCATCGCATGTTTGAAATTTGAAACTAGATTATACCGAAACTCAACAGCAATTTAAAAATAAAATGACAGAGCTCCGTTCTAATTTCGCTGATAACTGATACGTCAACCAATGGCATTTCTGCCTTCAAAATTGGGAAGGTACATATCAATATGTGAGTATCTCGAAATAATATACATTCACTATTGAAAGAGGGTTTGGATGAAGATTCTAATTATCATGTATTTTGAAATTTTCTAGTTTATTTTTTTCCACTCTTAGTGTTTTTTCCCATCATTTTTTTTCCTTTTATATTTGAGCATGCTATTTCTCTCTATCCTTTATTTGTTTTTTTCTATTTTCTATGCATTTAAACCATCATTTTATATTCCATAAACTCCATAGGGACCCCTCTGAAAGAAAATAGATCCCTGTTAATCCAATGTGGATTCAGGCTTAGTATTTCGATCAGATAGACATACCAAGATCTTTACATACAATCACGAAACAAAACAATAACTAAGTGTTCGTAGGAATATGCATTATCATGTTTTTTGAAGAAAATACAACACGATTCGTTTGGAAATGTAGATATGAATGACATACATTAAAATATGCCAACAATAAAGTAAACCCAGATGTTATAAAGAAGATTACTGTCATTTTGGAAGACTACATATTCCTTTGATCATTGATTAAGTCCGAATTTAAAAACGTATGTCCGTATTTGATTGAAGAGATAATAATATATTATAAAATCAAAAATCAAAAATCAAAATCAAAATCACGTGACATGTATCAACGCTGTGTCGACCGACTATGTACTTGTCAGGAGAATACCACATGTGGAGCACAATCTGCGTAAAATTTCCGTTTTCTGTTAGAGTTTTGTGTTACTTTTGATGTTTGTTCGTATCTTTGTTCCTTCTACCTTATTGATTTGCAAAACTAAACATATATTCAAAACAACTACAAAACAGATTTGAAATCTGAAATGGTCTGAATGAAGGCAATTTTGTCTCACGTCACACCAGAAGAAACCTTAAGAATATGATCAACAATAACCTGTGGAAATATATTTAAGGAAAAACATCCTGTAAATAACAGTTCAAAAATAGAATGCAGATAGTTCGTTTGAATGTGAGTGATCCAGTAATGGCTGGTTGGCGTCTCGTGGCAAACGTAATGCATATTAGGACGAGAACAAGTTAATGTAATATAAATATGAACCCTGCTTTGTACGACTAATTAGATTAGGTATAACTGGTAAACTATTAAATGTATTAAAATCTATGTATTCAAAACTTAAATGTTGTATAATGTTGATGGTAGCTTCTCAAATTTCTTTAATAGTAATGTTGGTTTAATGCAGGGGTAATCATTATCCCCATTTTTATATTCCTTGTACGTAAATGTCATGGAAATAGAGCTTAATTATTAGTCAAGGATGTCAACCTTATGAGTTAAAAATGTTGAACTTGAATTTACTTATGTATGCAGATGACACATTATTGTTCAGCGAAAATATAGAAGATTTTCAAAAGATGATAGATTGTTTAAATAAAATTGAGAATGGAAATGGGGAATGTGTCAAAGAGGCAACAACCCGACAACAGAAAAAACAAAATGGTCACCAACAGGTCTTTAATGTAGCGAGAAATTCCTGCACCCGGAGGCGTCCTTCAGCTGGCCCCTAAACAAATATATACTAGTTCAGTTATAATGAACGCCATACTAAACTCCAAATTGTACACAAGAAATGTCTATTCTAATAAGTACAATTTATTTATTAATTGTTTAAAAACAAAAATTGTTGTATTCAGAATGAGAGGACAAGTTAAAGAAAGTGAGAGATGGTATTTAAATGGAAATTCAATAGATATATGTGACGAATATGTATATCTTGGTATTTTATTTAGATATAATGGTTATTTTACATATACTAAAAAATCATTAGCAAACCAAGGTCGTAAAGCATTATTTAGTCTGTAGAGTAAATTGCAGGACGACTGTTTTAATTTTGAAACTATGCTGTCATTGTTTGACACGTATGTAGCAAGTCTTTTGAATTATAGTTGTGAAGTTTGGGGAAATTACAAATCTGATGATATCGAACAAGTTCAAATGAAATTCTTAAAACGTATATTAAAGGTTAAAGCATCTACTGTTAATTATATGGTTTATTGTGAGTTGGACGATACCCTATGTTTATAGAAAGATTGTCGAATGTTAAAATATTGGTTTAAGTTATTATGTACTGATAACTGTATTCTTAAATGTTATGATGAAGAAATGCTCGAGAGATGTAATAAAAAACCAAACGACAAATATAACTGGGCCTGTCGAATTAGAGACATATTAAACATGCATGGGTTCCAGGATGTATGGTTATATCAGGATGTAAAAAATGTGGATTTGTTTTTAATTGAATTCAAAGATAGAGTAAAGGTTGGCTTTCATAGTGAAATGAACTCATTTTTTGAAGACTCGCCAAATTGTATGTTGTATAGATATGTATTTGACCCCAACATGTTACAATTTTTTTTAGACCATGCTGTAAATTATATTTATAAACCATTTATTTGTAAATATCGCATATCTGCTCACTGTTTGAATATAGAAACTGGTCGATTTTATAATATTGAGAGACATCTGAGACTTTGTAATATGTGTGATAAACAAGTAATTGCAGATGAATATCATTTTATTTAAGTATGTGAAAAGTATAATGAACTTCGATAAAATTTATCAAACCATATTATTGGAGAAAACCTATAAATTTTAAACTCATACAACTGCTATCTGTTCATAATGTAAAGGAACTTAACAATTTAGGGAAGTTTTTATTTCTGGCCGAGAAGGCACGTAATTAATTCCAGCATTATAAATGCTTAATATGTGTTATGTTTTATCATACTCTGCTGTACTGTTATATGGGTATACTTACCTATATGATTATTTGACCAATTGTTTGAATGTTAATATATTTCACTGATGTAATTGAATATTTCTAATATTTATATTCTATAAGTTGTATTACTTACGACATGTACGAATAAAAGAATATTATTGTAATAGACCGATACGTTGAGACGAATTTTCACACACAGTAAAAGCCCACTGCACAACATATCATTCTATCCGGGCATACATGTATTACTCTTACTCCAATCGGACCAGTCTTTGCTTTCATTCCTTTATACCGAATGAATAACGGAAACGCATCAAATACAAATTTTAAGGTCTTTGGTTTGAACCGGCTGGGGATCAAACCGACGACCGCTTGCACTCGAGACGATAACGCTACAAGACATCAGACGTAATCACTTGTGTATGTGTCATTAAGATTTATATTATATAATTGTCCATGCATTCTTATAACTAACCTTGAATTCCTGGATTTTATAACGTGCATGTTCAAATTTATAAACTTAAAGAATAGGGGTAATACTATGTTCATTATGGAAAACGAATACGTGTAAATTCGACACACTGAACTACTAATATGGCCAATTGGAAAAATAGTTTACTGATTCAATGTGGTGTTACATTAACATTCATATACATAAATTTGGTGTGTCCTAATCGCTTTTCAGGATTTATCATCACCTGGAACGCTTATTTTTTTTTTAAACAACGATGTATAAAAGCCTGTTTGCACTAGAAGCTGTATGACAAAAATCGTCATTAAAAACTTTAAAAAATGTAAATTATATCTAAGGTAGTCTTTGCACAAAGAGCTAAAACTTGTGTTTTTTAATACTCATAAATTAATAATTATGTCAGCATCGACACACGGACTACTGGGCTGATAATATTATTGGGAATACAAACGATCTAAGATTCTTTCCTTTTTTAATTATTAAACAATTTTCTTTTCTAAACTTTAATTTGCAGAAATAGAATGAAATTCAAAACAGTGTGGCTATGGCCATTGATTGACACATTAAATTCATCCATTGACTGGGACAATTTACGTGAACGTTTGTCTGTAACGACCACTGTTCACGACGTACCTACGATAGACATTTAAACTGTGGGGTCATCAAAGGTTTCTTAACGCCTTTAATTATAAAATAATTCGAAAAATTAATCAGGAATAACCTTTATGTTTTGATTTATATAATTGATATAAATCAAAACATCGTGTTATTTCTGATTATTTTCGAATTACTTTATTAAGGTGTTGAGAACCTTTGGTGACCCCATAGTTTAAGTGTCGTTAAAAAGTACATAGTGAGCAGTGGTCGTTACATACAAACGTTCACCTAAATTGTCCCAGTCAATGGATGAATTTGATGTGTCAATCAATGGCCATAGCCACACTGTTTTGAATTTCATTCTATTTACAATTTGGAACTATAAGACTAATTTAAAAAGTTTTTTCCTGCATTGTTTCATAAAAAAAAGAATTGCAGACGTAGATACAAGTATCTTGTCTTAGCAAAAGGATTAATCCTACTTTGGAAAAATTCACCTTAATTCAAACAAATATTCTGTGAAACTGAAATCATTATGATGCCTGATTTCTCGATTGACAACATATTTGTTTTTTTTAACAAATAATCGACAGTCGAACGGGAATACTGTAGCCCTCTTCCTTCCAAAGTTTTTATCTATTCATATTCAACTGAATTAATACAGTAACGTCTTAAGAAGAACGTAAAGACGTTAGCAGTATCCTTTACTTTACCTATACTTTCCGCCATATAGATGATGTTCTCTCACTAAATCATTCAAGATTGTATAACTATGCCGAACGCTTATATCCAACGAACTTGAGGTGAAGTATAAAACTGAAACAGTTAAGTCTGCCTCATATCTTGACTAACATCTTAAAATAGGCAATGCGGGTCGGTTGAAAGAACAGTTTTTGGCAAAAGAGATGACTTAAGGTTCCCAATTGTTAATTTTCCAATTTTTTATGTAGCAACATTCCAGGAGCATCTGCATACGAGGTATATATCTTCCACGTTGATACGATAATGCGATAGTTTAGGGTTTGTATTTTTTAACATGATTTCCTTGATAACGAGTTGCTGCTTTTAAACCAAGAGTTCCAAGTGGTGAAGTTGAAATCATCCATCTGTAAGTTTTACAGACGCCTTAACGAGTTATATATGCACTTTTATGTGTCTTCTGTACTATTATTTGTCTATTTGTCTTTTTATTTTGAATCATGGCGTTGTCATTCTATTTTTAATCTATGAGTTTGACTGTCCCTCTGGTATCTTTCGTCCCTCTTTCAGAAATTGTGAAAAAATATTGATGCTTGAAATAGTCTTAACATATATTTGGATCAACACTTTGGCTTCATCAGTGTCAGTCTCATTAGATATAAACGGTATGTACAACACAAACATTTATAATATCAAACGAACAACATTTATAACCAAAGAAATAGCAACAACAAAATATTTAAAACAAAATTAGGGGTGATCGCAGGTGCTCCGGACATCTAAGCAGATCCTCTTCAATATGTGACACATGGTGTGTTGCTCATGTAATTACAAACCTGTTGATATTAGGCCACATTCGAGGAAAGAGTTTTAGATTGTTTAAATATTAATATTTAATGAAAGACTACTTCTCGCAATGGTCATGTAACAAGTAAAATAACTTTAATACCAAACTAAAAATTCAAAAGGGAAAGTCCCTTATCAAATAGCAAAACCATGGGCTCAAGTAAATCAAACAAATGCAAAACAACTGTTATATTTCGGACTTGATACAAACATTTGATTATTTAGAAAATGGCGGATACCTGGTTTTAAAGTTAATCTTCTACTTGTATGACAATCACATAAAAGTATTACATTGACAACTATGTGTGAACAAAACAAACAGACTTAAAGGTAAAAATGTTAAAAATAGTGGTACAGTAGTACTATTGCGTTATAGTTTTAATCACCATAAACAAACAAATATGGCAACAAAGAAAACAAATATTTATTGACAAAACACATAAGCGAAAAATAGACAAGATTACACAAATCTACAAAACCTTACAAGGAATCGTATAACAACATGTTTATCAATTTTTAGTTTCATAGATTACATTTACTCGACTTACTCTTAAAAAAACACGTATCTAAAGAAAGCCAACTTCTGCTTCAATATATTTTGATTTCGATGGTAATTTTACTATCAATTAACTTCAATTCACTTGGAGTATTTATTGTCTTTGAAGTTGTTTTTTTCTCTTTAATTACATATATTATATCTTGCGTGAAGGTTCGACAGATGCTTTGTTAGACTTGATAAGTATGAATACATTTGCAATAGTAAAGACCGAAGAAGCAAAAAACATTGTGCTTGCAAATGCTGTCAAATAGAATCCGTCTGAAATGTCATCTTTGTCTGGATATTGATTGGCTGGTTCATTGAATAAAACTGACAAAATGGACTTGTATTTACTCTGGTAGAATATCAAACAAGATACTAAGAGTCCTCCTAAAATAGAAAATCAATTATTATCATGGTCAATAACATGGTTACCTTGAAATATTACTGTCAGATGTCTTCTTTTTTTTTTAAATAATTACTGCTTTTCTGCGAGCATCAATTTACTAGAGATGTCTTCTTTAAATGTGCATGACGTTAAACACTGAATCACTTGGATGTGTTTTAGTCTCCGATGTATGATTTTTTTACCATGTATTTTTTTTTTTTTTTTGCTTTTTACTATCATTCAGTAACTGCGAGTAGTCTCAAATCGTAATTTCTTCTTACTTTGGTCTGTTAACACAATTTGAAATACTTTGTTTTTATTCGATTAACAATGTTATCGTTTACTTATTTTGTATTATATCTTGTCTCGCTATTTTTAATACGTTCCACCTTTAATAAGTATTAAGTATCTCGATAATTTTTTCATTTTGTTCTCGTACAATGAATGACAATTTTTTTTATATTGTGAATAAATATTTCCTTAGTCCATGTACTCCTTTCAATTTATAATTAAACTGAACAGTGTTTTTAATTCTATTTGACGCCATTTTGTCCAAGGTTAAATTCGTCTTTCTTGTATTGTTTTACATCTCCTTTTAATATCTATGTATATTGTATCATAGATCACATTTATTCGTTCAGTATATGTTTACTTGTTTTTGTTTTGATGGAGTTAATACATTTGAATAATATTTCATGGTGTGTCTTTCTATATTTTGATTCAGGTTAGGGTGAAGGTAAGCGACTTTTAAAACGTTTAAATCCGCTGCATTTATTTGTACCTATCAGTATTCAGGAACCTAAACTGGTTGTCGAATGTTGATGTGGTACTCGTTTCTCGTTTTTTTATATAGATAAGACCGTTTGTTTTCCTCTTTTAATTGGTTTACACTAGTCACTTTAGAACCTTTATAGCTTGCTGTTCGGTAAGAGTCAATGCTCCGTGTTGAAGGCCGTTCATTGACCTATAATGGTTTACTTTTTTATATTGTGACTTGGATCGAGTGTTGTCTTATTGACACTCATACCACATCGTTTTATATCTATGAAGAAGAAAATGCATGAACCAACTTAGTATTAGATTATAAGATAGAAAGTTGAAACTAATTAATGGTTCCTATGTGTATTTTTGTTTCGGGGCAGCTGAAGCACGTCTCCGGTTGCCGGAATTTCTCACTGTATTGAAGACCCATTGTTGGCCTTATGCTGTTATCTGCTCTTTGGTCGGATTGTTGTCTCCTTGACACATTCCCCATTCCCTTTCTCAATTGTATTATGTTGTTAAATGACATATTTTATAATCTGTTTTAAAATTGACATACCTCTATCTCTTCCCATGATTTTACTTGATAATAGATTTTACTATTATTTTATTTATATTGTAATGCAAAATAGAAACGAGATTAGGGGTGTCATTTTGTTTAATATTTTCAATTAGTCAATGAATAATATTACATCAAATTTCGTGCAAAATTATTTCGTTTGTTGTCACATTGTTGTATTTTTATACTGTTTAATCATTTTAATAAGAGGAAAACGAGATGGTAATTTCCTGTTTTGTTATAATTTTAATTATATAAAATAGCTGCATCCTGTAAACATATACAGAACCATCTTTAAGAGATTAAATCAAACAACAGTCTAATAGACTAGTTTCATAGTGGTTCGGTGTAGAAAAAATTCACTGTAATTCATTAAATATATAATTAAAGAACTAAAACGTAATCATATTTTACCTGCACAGAATGACAACACCGATGATGCTATCCTGCAGGCATTCAATCTAATAGGATTTCTGTTAAGGATTGGTACAAGACTGCCTAGCAAAAGGATAACAACGGAGAGTACTCCAAATCCAACGGCAATAAAAATTCGTATTCTTAGTATAACTCTCCATGAATCTAAAAAAAAAAATTACTTTTGTTTTTATCAAATATGAGAACCTAATATCAAATTATTAGATAAATATGAATTTATTGTCGATAATACGATGTGCACACAGTGCAGATAATTGCTTATATTTCAGATCTGGCAGCGCAAGGACACTTAAAGTAAAAAAGGTCGGATACTATTCCTGAATGATCTGGAATGTCCTTTTATTGTCTGAACGTAGTCGAAGATATTTGTAACAGATTCCTAAGGATCGGGAATAAATCGAGAGTTCGATCATGCATCACTACAATAAGTTGCTTCCCGTAACAGTTCGTCTTGTCGGATTAAATTCGTGATTTTGTCGTGACAGATTCTTTCTAATCGGACTAAAACGTAACAATGTTCTCTATTTTCTGGACGTTGTCCTGAAGAACGGACATGATCTGGAGATTTTGTTATTGCTGTTTTTTTGTTGATTGAGTCCAGATTGCATTCAGATTGTGCACCGTGATTGCCGACACCGTTCCGAAAGAGTTCCGGTATGAATACGAATTTCGGTCCCGATAATTACGGAACAAGATACTATTGAGTCCAGACAAAGCAATTTGCAATGCATTACAGCAGTACTTGATCATCCCGAATATGGCGACAATTTTCTAACAGATATCTTCTCTCAGCGTTTGTTTACTGTCTAATCTCTTATGCATCACATTCCGATGAGTCGGGACTTTGTCGGTACAGGTTATGACGTTTTTAACCATGCAAAAAAGATACTAATTAGACTAGAAACGGGTCTTTCTATGTTGTGATGTTATACTATTGTTTCAGATAAGGGAAAAGGTTTGGTACCATTAAAACGTTTAATCCTGCTTCAAATATTTACACCTGTCCTAAGTCAGGAATCTGATGTACAGTAGTTGTCGTCTGTTTATGTAGTTCATGCGTCTTTCTCGTTTTTATAAAGATTAGACCGTTGGTTTCCCCGTTTAAATGGTTATTTCACTAGTAATTTTTGGAGCCCTTTAAAGCGTGATGTTCGGTGTGAGCTAAAGCTCCGTGTTGGAGGCCGTACCTTGACCTATAATGGTTTACTATTAAAGATTGTTACGTGGATGGAGAATTGTCCCATTGGCACTCATACCACAGCTTTCTATATCTATTAGAAAGGGTATAGTCGGGACAAATGCGGCAGGAAACAGCTGAATTAAGACTAATTCCTTAACAATATTTGAATGTTGTTGTGATTACATAATTATTTTACCAATTTTTATTGAAATTTGAATTTACAGCCACGTTTCACTGGATCGGGATCAGATGTTTGACCAATTTTTTAAACGGCAAAGGTCCTGTCAAGGCTCGTTATAAAATCGTGAATGTGTTACTCCGGTTTGATAGATCAAAAATTCTCGGATGACTTTTTACACACATAATTACAGTCTTGGGATTACATGATCACATTTCTAACTATAATTAATTGTTAATTGTAATCGTCACCAGTCGTGTAGTCATCAAAATTGTGTTTGGCCTTATTTCATGTATATTTTCCTTGCAAGAATTTGTAAAGAAATGGTGGATTGAACCTGGTTTCTAGGCTAACAAAACCGCGCGCTTTATGGCAATGTTAAATATAACATTAAAATGACAACATTTCACGACAGTAATACGGTACAAATAAATGCAAGAACTCACAGAAAATTACATAAATAGATAATATATTTGTATATTTCGAAGTATTAACCACAGAATAACAACGAATACCTAAAATTGATTTAAGACCGTACACAAAAACAACATAATATAATTACGAACTGTGCGTCACACGAATGTTTCAACGCCACAACGTCACATGTCTTTTTTTTTAAATTGGATTTTAATCGACATAAGGTTTAAAATTATGTTATTTGATAAATTCTTTAACAAAGGCATATTAATATAGAATTGTGTTATTAACTGTGTAATTTATTGTATTATCTAACTAAAACAAACTATGGAAAACAAATTAATCCTGTGCATATAGTTGCTCTTAACTAAAATCATATAAATGAACTAGGTGAATAACTGCATGAACTATATCAACTTTTATATACGAAAATAAAATAATAAAATAGAATCAAAACCATAAACGACAAGAATCAAAGCAATGTCCTATCAAAACTTCAAATAAAACTTCACTAAATACATGAATGTTGGATGTATAAATACATAGACACGTCTTAAAGCAATGCAAATGCAAACTCAGTAAAACAGGCATGTTCGGGAACAGGCCACGGTCGAAACCTAAAAGACCAGACAACATAAATAGTGAACCACACTCTAAGACGTGGTAAAAATTACCTTAGTTAGTTTAGAATCAGACACATCGTATGTAAAAACCACTTCGTATTATTGTCCAACAATATGCAGAGAGTAATTTTGAATGATTTTTCCTCATAACTTTGTTGGAGCAGTTTATTCATAAGGAGAACATGTACACTCATACTATCGTTATTATATTCAATATATTAACTTCTTCACTGTTATATCTAAACATTGACAGGGTCGGATGAAAACAAAACTCTACGTCAAAAGAAATAATTTCTGCTTCTCAATTGTCAGCCTTCCATGTCTGTATAGGAACATTCCATACGGGGTATGTATCTCCAAATTGAAACGATATTCCCGGGCTTGTGTTCCCTATAATGATTTCCTTGATAGAGGGTTGCTGCTCGCAAGGAAGCTATTAAACTAAGAGTTCAAACTGTTGAAGTTAAAATCATCCCTTTATAAATTTTACGGACGCCATCACGAGTTGGTAGACCGATATGGAACAATCGTTTCATAGATGATATCGAGTATGTTCCTTATGTCGTAACTACAATATCATTCCCTTTTCACGAATTTGACCTACCGAATTAGACTATTTACTGGATTTGTACAAACATAAGCAACACGACGGATGTCACATGTTGAGCAGAATCTGCTTACCCTTCCGCAGCACATGAGACCAACCCCAGTTTTTGGTGGGGTTCGTGTTGCTTAGTCTTTAGTTTGCTATGTTGTGTCTTCTGTACTATCATTTGTCTGTTTGTTATATTCTAGCCATGGCGTTGTAAGTTTGTTTTCAATCGATGAGTTTGACTATTCCTCTGGTATTTATTTCCTCTTCAATAGAAGGATATACATACAACTATTCTTATTTTGATTGTTCTGGAAAGCTCTGTTTAAAGTGAAAAAAAAAATTCTAATCGTCCTAAAATCTTTGAATAGTAATGTTTGTTTTCATTTGTAGGATCATTGTGATATAAAATGTTTTATTAACTTACCGTCTCTAAACACCTTTGGTATGAAAACTTTCGTGTACACTTTATCACCTTTATGCCACACATCGTAACTTGTCCAAAGGTTTTGGTATGCATACATGTATAAAATGGTTCCGTATCCATAGTCTATCTTTTCATTATAAAATGTCCATTTCACAGATTTTGCAACTGTGTAACCAGCTACAGATAAAGCTATCAATATCGAAGCGGTTGATAAACACAAAAGAGTATGAGATAAGCATCTCATATTGATGCCGTCAATGGGACTGAACAAAGAGACACAACAACGTCTGATTAAAATACAAGACACTGTGTTTAAGGTCATGTTAATAAATCTAGCAACACCTCATTTGCTGATAGCGATCACGTTAACCAATCAAATTTGTCGGTCTTCTTGTTTTGTTTTGTAGCACTACGACAAAACCTAAGAATTCCAGAAAGACCTTTACAACTTAAAACTTTACAAGAAAAGACCAGCGCGTTTTTAAACCATATAAGAACCTTAATTGCTATCAGATGGTCATAGGAATTCAAATGAAAACCATTAACAAAACTATAATTTAGTAGTCTTGGATATGTTAAGAACTTTCAGTTATGAATGCATAGCGGGGGATGACATGTATATACTTCATCGATTAATAATAAAAAAAAAAAACAATTGTCAAGAAGCGCCTAAGAGATTAATGAATTTTAACATGGAAAGCCCATTTAAAATGATCAGGTGCCTATAACTTTTGATTGAACGTGCCTTTTATACTCAAACACTTACATAATATATATTACTTCTTTGAACCGAAACTCATCATTCCTTTGATGTCTACATAAAGCAATGTGCATCAAAAAGGTTATATTAAATCTTTATTTCAGTGCAAAACATTGATTGTGGAAATAAGATAACAGCTAGATTCAACCATGAAATAGCATTCATCTGAAGTTTTCTTTCGTACTTTTGTGATTTGCGTACCTTTTATATATTATCACTAATACATCCTGGTGTGAAAAAGAGTAATCATGATGGGTTATCTGCCAATCCATTTTATCAGTATTTTCTAGACTTCCTGTTTTTTGTTTTACGAATATTTAAATTCAAAAATGTAATCTCACGACAAATACGTTTTGTTTCGTAACGAAATTTAATTTCTATTGTTAGCCTGAATTTTCCCACATAGTTTTTTTCTCGGCTTATTGATGACTGTGATATTAGCTACAGATATTGTCGTTTCAGTTGATGACTGTGATATTAGCTACAGATATTGTCGTTTCAGTTGACCTTTGCTATCCAATTTACATTCATTGTGGTTAAGACTCTATTCGGGAAATAATGTGTCCTGGGCTTTATTGTTTTCCTGTTGTGTCCTGGGCTTTATTATTTATCTGTTGTGTCCTGGGCTTTATTGTTTTCCTGCTGTGTCCTGGGCTTTATTATTTTCCTGTTGTGTCCTGGGCTTTATTATTTTCCTGTTGTGTCCTGGTCTTTATTATTTTCCTGTTGTGTCCTGGGCTTTATTATATTCCTGTTGTGTCATGGGCTTTATTATTTTCCTGTTGTGTCCTGGGCTTTATTATATTCCTGTTGTGTCCTGGGCTTTATTATTTTCCTGTTGTGTCCTGGGCTTTATTATATTCCTGTTGTGTCCTGGGCTTTATTATATTCCTGTTGTGTCCTGGGCTTTATTATTTTCCTGTTGTGTCCTGGGCTTTATTATATTCCTGTTGTGTCCTGGGCTTTATTATTTTCCTGTTGTGTCCTGGGCTTTATTATTTTCCTGTTGTGTCCTGGGCTTTATTATATTCCTGTTGTGTCCTTGGCTTTATTATTTTCCTGTTGTGTCCTGGGCTTTATTATTTTCCTGTTGTGTCCTGGTCTTTATTATTTTCCTGTTGTGTCCTGGGCTTTATTATTTTCCTGTTGTGTCCTGGGCTTTATAATTTTCCTGTTGTGTCCTGGTCTTTATTATTTTCCTGTTGTGTCTTGGGCTTTATTATTTTCCTTTTGTGTCCTGGTCTTTATTATTTTCCTGTTGTGTCCTGGGCTTTATTATTTTCCTGTTGTGTCCTGGGCTTTATTATTTTCCCGCTGTGTCCTGGGCTTTATTATTTTCCCGTTGTGTCCTGGTCTTTATTATTTTCCTGTTGTGTCCTGGGCTTTATTATTTTCCTGTTGTGTCCTGGGCTTTATTATTTTCCTGTTGTGTCCTGGTCTTTATTATTTTCCTGTTGTGTCTTGGGCTTTATTATTTTCCTGTTGTGGCCTGGTCTTTATTATTTTCCTGTTGTGTCCTGGGCTTTATTATTTTCCTGTTGTGTCCTGGGCTTTATTATTTTCCTGCTGTGTCCTGGGCTTTATTATTTTCCTGTTGTGTCCTGGTCTTTATTATTTTCCTGTTGTGTCCTGGGCTTTATTATTTTCCTGCTGTGTCCTGGGTTTTATTATTTTCCTGTTGTGTCCTGGGCTTTATTATTTTCCTGCTGTGTCCTGGGCTTTATTATTTTCCTGTTGTGTCCTGGGCTTTATTATTTTCCTGCTGTGTCCTGGGCTTTATTATTTTCCTTTTGTGTCCTGGTCTTTATTATTTTCCTGTTGTGTCCTGGGCTTTATTATTTTCCTGTTGTGTCCTGGGCTTTATTATTTTCCTGTTGTGTCCTGGGCTTTATTATTTTCCTGTTGTGTCCTGGGCTTTATTATTTTACTGTTGTGTCCTGGGCTTTATTATTTTCCTGTTGTGTCCTGGGCTTTATTATTTTCCTGTTGTGTCCTGGTCTTTATTATTTTCCTGTTGTGTCTTGGGCTTTATTATTTTCCTGTTGTGTCCTGGTCTTTATTATTTTCCTGTTGTGTCCTGGGCTTTATTATTTTCCTGTTGTGTCCTGGGCTTTATTATATTCCTGTTGTGTCCTGGGCTTTATTATTTTCCTGTTGTGTCCTGGGCTTTATTATTTTCCTGTTGTGTCCTGGGCTTTATTTTTTTCCTGTTGTGTCCTGGTCTTTATTATTTTCCTGTTGTGTCCTGGTCTTTATTATTTTCCTGTTGTGTCCTGGGCTTTATTATTTTCCTGTTGTGTCCTGGGCTTTATTATTTTCCTGTTGTGTCCTGGTCTTTATTATTTTCCTGTTGTGTCCTGGTCTTTATTATTTTCCTGTTGTGTCCTGGTCTTTATTATTTTCCTGTTGTGTCCTGGTCTTTATTATTTTCCTGTATGATGATTTCTTATCAAGGTAGACGGATAAAATCGAGTCACTGTTTTTTTATCAGCAGTATTGTGTATTGTTTTGAACAGTAGTTTTCAGTTATGTCATATTTACAAAATTGAAAGCGTAATCAAAATATAAATACGAGATTATTGCGCCAAAAAAGAGATCCAGCAATTTGTTAATACATGTAATATACATCACAGAGAAAACAAAACAGCAAACAAAACGAAATGTTGTTGACAGTAAATTTGACAAAAAAAAAACAAATGAGTTTTTGTAGGCGAATTTTTTTTTAACAAAAACACAAAAACAAAATGTTGCATAATTTTTTCTCGATATAGTACAAACTAAGTATATCATAAATATAAGAGTACACAAAGTGAAAAAAAACATGTAAAACCCGTTGCATCCGAATCTCATCCAAACACCAACCTGTACCATGAAATAACGTAAGCGGAATGCATTCAGACTATATATAACAACAGGAAACGTAATAGCACACAGAAATTATAGGAATAAAAAAGAGCAAAATGAGGCACACAAACTCTTTATAACTCAATCTCATCTTTTATTTTTTATGAAGTAGACAATGAAATTTTATCTAGCAGGTTTTGATTCTTTACGAAGAACTTTCTGTGAGGACAAATGACGAGACGTTCTATGACAAGATCATAAAAATACAGCTCATAAATCTTGTAATTGAACATTGGTGACGTTTTACAAAATCAGAATAGCTTCTGCATGCTCTTGAATAAAGTATAATGGAGAAATGTATATTCTATGACATAAAAGGGGGCAGTCAAACTAATAAATCAAAAGTAAACTGACAACGCCATGGCTACAAATGAAAAGACAAAAAGACAAACAATAGTACACCTGACACAACATAGAAAACTAAAGAATAAGCAACACGAACCCCACAAAAAACAAGGGATGATCTCAGATACTCTGGAAGGGTTAGCAGATCCTGCTCCACATGTGGAAACCCTCGTGTTGGTAGGTCACATTCATGATAGGGAAGGGGATTGTAGTTAGGAACATATCCGATATCATTTGTGAAACGGTTATTCCATAACGGTCAACCAACTCGTGTTTGCGTCCGTAAAATGAACGAATGGATGATTTCAACTTAACCATTTTGAACTCCTGGTTTAATAGCATCCTTGTGAGTAGCAAACATCTATCAAGAAAATCATGATAAGAAATACAAGCACGGGAAAATCGTATCAATTGGGAGATATATACCACGTATGCAGGTACTGCTAGAATGTTGCTACTTAGAAATGGAAAGTTCACAATTGGAAAGCTGAAATCATAAAAATTATACATCTATTTAGAGGAAATTATAAAAAAAACACACCGATTTTCAACTAATCAAATTTCAGGATATTCGTATTGCACTCAAATATAAAGCAATTTGCAGATGAAAAATAATTTCTTGAATGCACTTTATTAAATATTGAAATAATTTTATTGCATATTGACATTGTAGAATAAGATACAACATAACAGTATTAATCATATGTTCGCCACGATAAACGAATAATTTAAGCTTCAGTCAAATAGTTTTGGCTTCCGATATGAAAAGCTACCATGTAAGGTATTCAGTCAATGTAATATATCTGGCTAATTAAATAATATATTTTCCCCATATTTTCGTTCCATAGCTATCAAAGCACCTTTCTGTTGTGATAGTAAAAACTTTTGAAAGAACAAGGTATGTCAAACTCTTAAGTTCAATATCAAATCTATCAAACAACGTCTTTTCGTTCTTCACACGACTATTTGTTCTCGTTAATAAGGTTTTCATTTTCTCACATATGTAGTTTTAGCATTTAAACTTCTTGCATTAAAACAAAACAAAACAACGTCAAAAACATTCCCTTTTACAATATGTATATCTTTTAATTAACTTTTTTCGGCCAATGTATAGCACCTACTGAAATAAAAAAACTTTTGTCGGCCAATGTATGGTACCTTCTGAAACATGCTGAATCTAAATTGACAGTTTAAATTCAATAAAAAACAGTAAAGACACTTCTAGAGTAGTTGTAAAAAATCCCGAAATATTTAGTATAATCCGCAAGGTAAGTAAGTGTTTAACTACACAAGCTAAGTAAGTGTTTAACTACACAAGCTAAGTAAGTGTTTAACTACATTCAACACCTATAAGATTCTCGAACTGTCGGTCCTGACTTCTGTCGTTTTGGTCATTTAAATAATAAATGTTGCCTTATGACACTGCATACGAGTGTTTATAGAGACACAAATATAACATAAATATTATCGATCAATAATATTAAAAAAATGAAGAAAAAAAAACCGAATAAATGAAGAAATTGAGTATACAAGTTTATAAACATGATAAATGAAACAATTAACCTGAAAAAATAGAAATGAAGACATAAAAAAAAACATTTAAAAAGAACACAAAATGAAAGGTTTTACTACTTAAAGCCAGACCAGGTTAAAACTTCAAAGATATTTCGGTACATTATTATGTGGGTGTGAGTCGAATGTATGTACCTATTACTACACATCTATGACATGTATATGTTGAAATAATTCATATTAAGTTTAAACTATATCCGTGATAGCATTAATGTTCATTTCTACTACTTCATTACCAATTATTTCACTTTTTGGTTTAACTTTTGAAACTGTAAGTCGTCCTTCTGAATGCATGGTTTTGATAAAAACAACAATGTTGATAATATCCATCATAGAAGAAATAAAGAAAAATGAACATGCCATCAGTGCCATAAAAAATCCGGATGATAAATTATCTTCATCTGGATAAAAGGCTTTTGGTTCATAGAAAGTAGGATCAAGCATGGAACGGTAATGTGTTGAATATTTGTTCATTGCATATGCCAAACAAAATCCTGCAATATGAAAATTGAGACATATAACACTAACATTTTTTTAGTTTTCTTTAAAGTATTCTAAATTTAACTTTTTATTGGAGTTAACTTTTAAATTTGTAAAAAGAATTCATGTCATTGAATTGAACATGTGAAGTAGTGCTATGGTATATGTGATACTACTAGTTTCCTTGGAAAATAAGTTCAGTTACATCAGTTTTTGCATTCAAGTTTTTATACATGTTTGTTTTCGACTTTGAGTTTACAAGTCTTCTTGATATCTTTCGTCTCTTTTTCCTAAACTTTGTTTTCTAGAGTGTTTTTCGTATTTATATTTTAACAATACCCCTACCGTGCCAGAGTACTTGTGATCACCCACGTTTTTCTTTAGGTTTTGGTTGCACTATTTAGTTTTCTTTATTATGTTTTGTGTACTTGGGTTTTTTTTTGCTATGGCACTATAGACTTAGTCGTTTACATGGTTTTTTGAAATCTTTCACCTCTGTTTTTTAAATCTTTATTGGACATTTAATAATGTTTTTCGTATTATTTGTTTTTATTATTGAATTGTGCCAATGGTATTTCGTTCATGTCAAACACCGGAATTAATCCCAGTTTTAGGATAGGATTAATAAAATAAGAAAAAGGATTGAACACGTTGTTTCCTAAAGAAAATTAAGGTGTTACCTAACACTACAGGGAGATAACTGTGTAGAATCAGCTAAACGTTTAATTACGTTGTATTGTAAAAGGAATATTCAGCTTCTCAGTGATAAAAATTGATGTTTTTCAAATTGCTATACAACCAGTGTAATTTTTCTGACAAAACCTTAACGACTAGGTGCAAAATATTTTAAAGTGATAAGAGGAATCAAGAACCTCCTAAAAAGATAATCGGTCATTTTATATAAAACTAAAAGTATTGCAACTTATTTTATATGTTACCTGCAATAGTTGCCAAAAGAGAGGAGATAATCCAGCAGAATATTACAAACATATCTTTTTTCTTCAGGACAGACATTAAAACGGCCACTACAAGGACAGCAAATGAGCCTGTCCCAGTTCCAATAGATACCAAAACCATTGTTCGAGGCAGTCGACGCCATTCATCTACATATAATTGGGAAATCACAAACAGTTAAAACGATACGTATTTAATTATTTTAATATTGTCAATTAATGTAGTAACACTGTGTCATTTAGCTTTGATAGAAAATTGACAAACTCTAAAGTATATCACTACCACTTGATTGCGCTCACAAACGCGGCCTTATCTTTTGTATACTTTTATAGATGATTATTTCTTGTAGAATAGTATTATCAGTTATACTTTTTCCGACAAATGAGACAACAATCTACCAGTATCAACATGGCGTAGATTTAAGCATTAATGTTTAAGTTATCTCCATGAAATATGTTATCATTTCAGAGTATGTTGATGAATCTAAACTCGGAAGTTTTAATGCCCCACCTTCGAAAGTAGAGGGACATTATGTTTTCTAGTCTGTGGGTCCGTCCGTTCGTTCGTCGTACCGTTCGTTCTGTTCGTTCGTCCGTCCATTCGTTCGTCCCGCTTCAGGTTAAAGTTTTTGGTCAAGGCAGTTTTTTCTGAAGACGATGTTTACTCAATCAACTTGAAACTTACAACACATGTTCCCAATTATTATATGATCTTTCTAATTTTAATGCCAAATTAGAGTTTTTACCCCAATTTCACGGTCCATTGAACATAGAAAATGATTGCATATGGCAAAATCAAAGGTTCTTTATTCAAATGATTTGCACCACGCGACTTTGTCCCTTTTGATCAAATAACTTCCCTTCGTTTAAGATTGAAAATACAATTTATTTTAGATCCAGTCCTTTTCCGTCATTTATCTAAAACTAATGTATCTTAAACACTTCCTTTGATGGAAATTTACAAAAAAAAATGTGAAATTCTAAGGTAAAATGCTTAAAATTTGACTTTTTACGAATTGGGAAGGTTGAAATCATCATGTTTTTTTAAAGAATTTGGCCGAACACTAATGAAACCAGGTGAGTTAAAAGTTATTTAACGTCAAATTACAAGGTGTTTCCCTATATGCGAACAAATCATGAACATATCTTCTTGTATTTCTGTTTTGAATCTTGCTTTTTTTACGATTTTCCGTCATTTTATATGATCTTATATAGCAATTATACTATGACTACGCTTCCGATTTTTAAAGTAAAATTAGCAAATTACCCTAAATTTTGCCATATGGTGCGAGTGGGGCATCCGTGTACTTGGAACACATTCTTGTTTTAAACTAAATCAAAATAAATGTTCGACATCATCGAAGTACTGATCTTTATTATATACATAGGTATGCCTATAGGTTAGTCTGCGGGGTCCCTCTTAAGAAAAATTCTGCATTTGATACTGTTGAAAAGCGCTTACATTGTTTTTGAGTGTCTTCTTTGTGTGTACAACAAAGGTAAAGTTTTTTGTTAAATATTGATGGTCCTGAAAAGAACTGTTTATAAGAGATATAATCAGCACAAGATGCATGTCTAAATACTTATGTCATCGTCTCTCGATGTGTTCCTGTAACTTGAATCTTGTTAATTGTAGTCTGTGACGTCATTTGCATTGGAGATAACTCGTGTTAAAATCAAGAAACTCCAAAGGTTATTCGCCGGTGAATCACAGTCATTTACTGCTGGTGTTAATGTAAGGGTAATTTATTCTTTTTTTGCAATTAAATGAAAATTAACCGAATTTTTCCATGTCCTGTATTAACGTGTCACGTTAGAATTGTTTGTAATATATGTTATGTATATTTATCATGATTTTCCAATTTCATGTAGCTTCGAATAGCAATTAATTGAATTATCTTTACCTACCCCGAAAATTGATCAACCGGTAAGCCTGAGAATAAACTGTATCCCCATTTCCTTTATAAGCATCGTATCTTCCCCAGAGGGTCTGATAAGCATATAATTTGTAAGTTTTACCGCCCATCCCATAGTCTGTACCGCTGTCGTACAAATTCCACTTCACTGATTTAGAATAAGATCCACCAGACAATATAATCGCCAGTAATAGAAACAAGATTGAAACAAACATTAAAACATTTGCAAAAGTTAAAATTTTCAGTATCCTTTTAAATTTCTTAAAATTTGAAAAACACATCTTCAGTCTATTCTTATTCAGAGAAAATAAGTACTGTTGGACTATTACTAAACACTGTAATTTGAGTAATCCCACTTATATCCCTCTATTTTGTGAACAATGCTTGATCTGTTATATTGAAAAAAAATGAATTTGATAAGACACGATATATTTTGTATTTTTGTGAAACGTGCATCGCATAGCTTTAAAGCAGTGGAAAATTATTATTTGTTTTTATATATGACAAACTGCCAAAAAATATGAATAAACAATAAATTACTTTAAGCAGTTGATGTAATATGATTGGTAAACATAATTTTGAAGTGTTTAGTTTCATACCTTAGTTTCCTGGCGATGAAGGTATACTTCTCAAATCTATTCTTCTTCTTCTATTTTTAACGATACAAATTTATAAATAGAACTATATGGATTAAATTAAAATCTGATGGCTTATGAACCTACACGTTGCTGTTCACTTGAACGAATAATTTTCTCGACGTCAAACTTTGACATATTGAAATAATTGTGCGTAGTTGGACTGATTTTAACTATAAACTTGAAAACGAGAACATGGACTTCTTCTTGACAAAGACATTATAATTGTGAAATTATGTTTACCAATTTGTATGAACAAATCACAGATGAATTAATTTATTTTTAATTAATAGATATCTTTACAGGGAAATACCGAATTTTTCGAGCAATATAAAAATATTTCCAGAGAATTCTTTCATTAATCTGGACCTATGTAGGTAATATATAACAAATGTCTTTTCAACAATCCGGTTCTGTTTATCTTTTCAAACAAAAATGATATGTCTATCCAAAGGATATTATATCTACTAAATAGAATGTTTTGATAAATGTCTAAAATTCCAATTATTTGTCTATAAAAGTAGACCACGCAGGTATATTTCTTTTAAACTGATGACTTGATTTAACTTTAATAGAACATGAAGGGAGAAAACGTTACTATAACTTTTATGTGTTTGAAGCGCTTTTCTGGATTTACGCTCAATTTTAGAACGGTTTGTTACTTATCATGTCAGAGCCAAAGTACTCACTACTGAGCTGATAAATATTCGGGGACTGATAGTTCCCTATCAGAGGTGAAAAATGAAAACAACACGTTACAAATTGCATGCGTCCAACGCGCTTTTCTGGATTTATTTTCATCCAAAACGCTCAAAGTCGAATATTTGAATTCTATTATTTATCCAAAGGATGGAAATATCTAAGGAATCGAATTTCTGAGTGATTATCTAAATTGTCGATCATATTTATCTCTTAAAGTATTACTCAATAGTATGTTTTCTTATAACCATGAAAGAGGGACGAAAGATACCAGAGGGACAGTCAAACTCATAAATCGAAAATAAACTGACAACGCCTGGCTAAAAATGAAATACACAAACAGACAAACAATAGAACAACATAGAAAACTAAAGAATAAGCAACACGAAGCCCACCAAAACAGGGGTGATCTCGGGAAGGGTTAGCAGATCCTGCTCAACATGTGGCATCCGTCGTGTTGCTTATGTTATAACAAAATCGGTAAAAAGTGTAATTCGGTAGGTCATATTCATGACTTGATCGAATTACCCTCGAACTTGCCGTTATTATTTAAATAAAATCAGGTCTGAACTTTTTGTGTAATCTGGTCAAATGTGCGAAAGTCTCCTTTTTTATAATCAACAACATGACGGAGGCTTTGCACACAAGCATCCCCCCATCTATTATGTAATTGAAAATCTTCTGTTTTTACAACATTCAAAACATCAAGAGGCATTCTTTGATCTCACATTAAACATGTGGTTTATATAACTTTTGAAATAATTTAAATCTCGGTCTATTTGTGAAATTTATTCTTACATACTTTTGATTTTCTAACCCTGTATGCTAACATTGCCTATGTACAATTTTCAAATTGTTTGTATGCACATTGAACGACAAATTTATGTGACGTATAAAATTTTCTGACGTCAGACACTCAAATCAATGAATGTGTTCGTAGATAGTAGATGTTTTTGTGTTCTGTTAATTTGTTCCTTTTAAAATTGTTATACGATGATGACTGATGTACCCATATTTTGACAATTTTATTTATTGTGTCTGTTGATTTAACGCATCAATGTAAATATAACGGCATTTGATGAGACAGTCATTAAAGTGAGAGGTTAGCGCTATAGAACCAGGTTTAATCCACCATTTTCTACATTGGAAATCTGAGGAATGGTACAACTCATCTTCATATTTCATAGATATAAAAAAGAACGACCAAAATCTTTCTAAACACTATTGAAAAATTTCACTGTAAATCAATATATTCCGTAGATTTTCCATTTGGTATCTGTTTTTAAGCTGCCCTACGTTCCCTAAAAGACAAATGTGATATCACAAAGTAGATTTTCTTACTGAATATTGGTTATGATTAAAAAAACTTAATGTCATCAAAATTGAATAAAGTGTCCTATAAAACTGCTGATGAATGATACGAAACTTAGATCCCGTGGTCATCGATGAGTTTAGTCATTTTTTCAGAAAACCTTTTTTTTTTAGTTTACAAAAATAGTTGGTGCATTATTCTCCATTATCATGCCAATTTCGAGGAGAATGAAAAGATTGGCCCTCGATTAATGTATGTCGTCTTTTCTCTAATTCCCATTTCGTTTTGAGTAACGTCACATTTATTTCTCAGGAGTTTTACATTTATACTGTTTTTCAATGACTAGAGTTTATTTAAAAAAAAAAACTTGTTCTTCCCTTCGTAGGAGTAGGAGATGGTAAAACTAAGAATCTTCATATTTAGAACTTTAAAAAAACAGCTGATAAACACATGATAATTAAACAGGAAGAATTTTTTTTAAGTCATCCTGAATGTTCATCTATTTTGTACTTAATTGGGTTTTTGAACTTTTTTTATTCGAACGTCCCAGATTGAGTTTTTGAAAGACAAAACGTGCGTCCGGCGAAAAAAACTTAAATTGAGTTTATGTAAATACAAAAAAAAACAGTTTTTGGTAATTTTACATTCTTCATAAATTACATGTACAATAAAACACTGAGATTATGTTGTCGCATCTTATATATACAAAAAACAATCGAAAGATGTCCGTTTCTTTCGAAATCTATTTAATATTTTTTGACAGATTTTATTTTTTTGATAAATTGAAGGATGTCATAAATATATAACATGTGTAGATTTTTAATAGAAAAATGAGGCCGTATTTTAATTTTATTAAATAATTATATTGCATGTTGATTAATGCTAGTCATTTATCGTCGGGTGTGTGATGAGATAGACATGTCAAAATATTTTTTGAGATATTTTCATTTATATTGTGTTATGTATCGAATAAATTTCAAATACATTTATCAAAACATCCGATACATATTTCATTTCTGCACGCTAATTTAGTTGGTTACTATAACTTGTTAATTTTTATTTGAAGATTAATAAGCACATGCATACTGATGTAAGGTGCTTTGACAAGGCGGAACATATTAATGATATTTAATAAAATATGAAAACATAAAATTCTATTTGTGAGTACTTCTTTGGATCCTTTTTTTTTGTTGTTTTTATTAAAAAAAAAAAGATATATAAACGAGTCTAAAAAAAGTCAATATACATGTATATCATAATAGCGGGAGTAACATGAATATACTACACGGAGCTATGTATTAACAGTTTAATATATGTCACTTTTGAACATTATTTTATAGGGTTTATTTGATAATTGATTTATATGTTCATGTACTTATTTGTCTACAAATGTCTAAAGTACATTGTACCAATTTATAGAGATATGCGCTTTCTTGACTTATTGCTATGAACCTTTTTTTTCTAAAACGCACACATGATATATATTAGCAGTAACAAAATCAATTAATATATAACTAGAAAACGATCAACATAAAACCAAATGTATCTCTTTTTTATTTTTATTTTTTCTATACCCAAGATATGAAAACCTTTCAGAAATTAATGTCCTCAACTTTGTAATATATCTGGCATTGTTCACCTTTCTTTATTCAAGCGTCACTGCCGAATATTTTGTAGACAAGACGCACATCTAGCGTACACAATTTAAATCCTGACATCGATGATTTCATTCTTCACAATAACAAGATCGATGCCATTGCTGACGGAGGCTTGCTCGCCAAGAGTATCACCAGCCAATTAAGTAGTCACCCTTTCTGTGCTGAATTCAATTATCATTGATATTGTCATAACTTTAAAACTGTGTACGGAAACTTTGAATTTCTTTTAAAAATAAGGATTCTTTAACCTAAGAACCAATTATCTTTAGTAATTACCTATAGTTAGTTGTATTTAGCAAAACCTTTCAGAGTTTTGGGAACTAATTATGATCTTAGACTTTGTAATGTATTTCTTCTCTATAAATTCTGTGATTCGAGCTTCACTGTTGTATCTAATGTAGACAGATCACGCGTCTAGACAACTAAATTTATTCATGATATTCGTGTAGGAAGTTGTGTTAGTGATTTGCTTAGCTGTGAATGCAGTTTTATTGTTTGTACATTTTAAATATAATTATATTTATGCAAACATCGTTTGTGTCATCGTTATCCTTGGTAATTGAAGAATCAACACGTTGAAAGCCTGTGTAAATGGCCATGTATATTCTGAGAGATATAGGCTGTGAAATGTCTGAGGTCCCTTCAACAATAGATAAGTTGCTGTTCCACCGGGCAAAGCTTTAAATGCTATTGCTTTTGTATGTAAATCCTAATATTCCGAATGTCGCAGCAAAGATTTAGGAATTAATTATCAATGAGGTAACCCCATGAACAAAAACGTAATTTTCGATATAGGTAAAGATGAAGATAAGATTTTTGAAATCCTTATGTCATTCGTGGACTTTTTGTATTTTCTAATTAACATCTTTCTTTGGACTTACCTTGCATGTATTGCATACCTTTTGTTTACAAGCCTCTTTTTTGCAAATAACGGTCAATAACCCGCAAATCCGCATGTTCTACAAGGAAAAAAGTTATTAGTATGCTAAAATTTGGCATTCACAACATATGTGTTGAATTGAAGAGATAATGTTCCGGCAGGTTGTCGGCATTCCTCTGGGAACCATCTCTGAATCCTCTCCTTGTCGACCTTTTCTTATTTTCATAAGAGTCAGAGTTGCTTAATACACTTGTCAAAATCTAAAAATTTCAAAGAAGCTATACTATTTTATTTCATATATATACAGATCATGCAGATATGTTGATCATTTTATTTCCATTAACAATTCAAACTTTTCCGATTTAATCACAGCAATACATCCTCTTGAAATACCGATTGAAGAAAACACATATACAGCTTTCTTCGCATAATTTCCATCAACATTGATTTAACAACATATCGATAATCTGTATACCAAAATCTATGACAAACGAGATTTCGATATAGAATTGATAAATACTATGTAAACTGTTGTAGAATCGATGAATTTTTGTAAAAGATTTATGTCTGAAGAATTACAGAAAAGGTATCATAGTGTACATGCAGAATAACGCGAAAATAATTGTCCTGTCTCCGAGTAGTTATGACAATTATGTTTAAAGAGGGATGTAAAGACGGGTATCTGCACGGAAGAACGCGAAATAAAATTGTCATTTCAAGATGAACAAACAATTAAAAAACATTTTCACGTTGATCTTTTTGTCGATTTCAAGAAACCTTTTTCACGGCTGCACGAGAAATAAAAAATGGCAAAACACATTGCCCGAAAATAACCCTTTACCCCCTCTTTTTAAATGTTAAATCGTTGGGTATGACTTAAAAGTCGCTCTAATGAAGGAATCAATACACGGACGCCTTTTACTTCGTTTTTCTCCCAAAATTACCCAAACTGAATAACCATAAGAATAGATTAAAAATGCGACTATGGATGTTACCTTTAGGACACAGATGCATGATGATTAATTTTTTGGGAAGGATGAGAAGCGACAGAAAAAACGAGGTCTTCTCGTTTAATAGTATAGATTTGGGTTAAGTGACCGCCGGCAGTCTGCGAATGTTTTCTCGATCGATGGCGTTTAAACTAACATACACACGAAATTCTGATAGATTTTAGCGAGGACATGCATTATTAACTGTTTATTGCAGACTGTATGTAAATGAATATACGTTTAAGTATGTTTCATATCAAATTTGAGAATTTGTGTCAAATCGGTCAATATGATTTTAAATGACAGCCAAGGCCACTTTAGGGAACATCGCGTACTTTTTTGGAAAATGCATCAGAAAGTTCTAACAATGATGAGATAAAATAGGTGGTTACTGATTCCCAAATGGTGCAACATGGTCTTTCATTATTTATTCTAGGTACTGAAGTTGTGTATCGTTTAATTTTACTTTAGTTTCCTCGTCAATTGTCGTCGTGTTATTATCTTTCTTTTTAAACTATCGGTGCGGATGAGTTCTGATATGCATTTGGACACACATGATTTTGAGTGTTTTTTTTCTATTTTACTTACCAATGTATTCTCATTTGATTGTTTTTATAAATACCTTAAAGAAATGAATACTTGAGATGCAATGAATGCAATTTCCGATATAATTGGTATTTCCAAGGTGCATAATTCTTTCAATAATATTTGGTCGGCACTGATTTTCAAAATAATCTGAGACATTAATGCTAATGAAAAACTGCGTCATACATTTGATGAAAATCTAGCAAAAATTGTACGCTTGAGAGCGCTAACAATACAGTTTTCAATACACTTGATATTTCAAATGATGAAAACTCTTTTAAGCCTCGGTCACAACTTAACGGATAGCTCGAACGGATGCCGAAGGGATAACTTTTTTTCAATCCGTTCAGGTCAATTAGATGTCCGTTCTTATCCGTTAGAGACGTCCGTCCATATCCATTTCATGTCCGTTTACGGACGTTTTATCCGTCAACGTCCGTTCTGTCCGATGAAAAAGTTTGAGCATATTCAAAACTTTGAACGGACGTTCAACGGATGAAGTGTCTGTTAAACGTCCGGTAGACGTCCGTTTCGTACGGTACTCGTCCGTTTCGTTTCCGTTTTGTATCCGTTACTAATCCGTTATACATCCGTTGAAGGTCTGGTAGACAAATTCATCAACGGACTTCTACCGGACGTTTAACGGATAAAACGGATGATGAACGGATGTGAAACAGATAAATGCCAAATGAAAGTTTCGCGTCATAAATGCCAATTATTGGTATGTCATATTCCTTGAGTGACATGAATTCTTATTATTTATAATCGATTTTAGAGTAAGGGCACGTCTTGACTATTAAGTAGCTCTTATTCAGGCCAGACACTGCCCTTTGGTGGCATTTTGAAGAACAAACCAAAAACCATTTACACAGGAACTTTTTGAATATTTAGGCGATTTTCATGTTTTATTATTGTTGCCTTTAATTTTCCGTATATCTTGTTCATCCGTTTTATCCGGTACTCTTCCATTAGATGTCCGTTTTATGCGGTACTCGTCCGTTGGATGAACGTTCGACATCCGTTCCGTCCGGTGCGTGTCCGCTTCTCGTACGGTGCATATCCCGTACGACCACAGCTTAAAAAAAACTGTTAACCGTCGCTATTTATATTTTCCGATACATTATTAATTAAAACCTATTAAATATGTTGCATTACAATCGACAAGAATTGTACATATGAAAACGCTAACAACGCAATTCTCATTCAAATAAATAATGTTTCCAAGGGTCATAACTCTCTTCAACATTGTTGATTTGCACTGCTTTTTTTTCATCTTGTCCGATAATATAGGATTCATAACAATCAAGCAAAAATTATGCATACATTTGTGTGAGTGTGCTCGCTAAACAATGTTTTAAATATTATTTCCCAGCGAAATAACTCTCTTAAAAATTGTTGATCGGCGATGGGTTTCGACGTTATCCAACATATTTTTAAAATAAACCTGTGATATGACTTTCAAAAAAAAATAATCTGGAAAGAACTGTTAGCATAAGTGCGCTAACGAAGCCGTTTTTCTTAAAATTGATATTTCAGAGGGAAATAACTGTCAGATCGGCATTGATTTGACGACTTTTTCAACACAATGGTCGTATTAACATATGCTATCAATTTCATAAAAATCGGGCAAAAATTGTATACGTTAGGATGGACCGATTGACGGACGGATTCCCGATATTTCTGTTCCCTGTAACTCTTCATGCGATAACAATACGATCAAAGATAAAACTTGGAAGTGGAAAATGTGAGTTATTATTTAATCTGTTACTGAAAAATATAATATCACAAAAATTTAGATTGGAAATGGGGAATGTGTCAAAAAGACAATACAGCGAGGAAATTCCATTAGCGGAGACAGACTTCAGCTGGCTCCTAATTAAAATATGATCTAGTTCCATAAAAATGGACGTCACATCAAACTAAAAAAACACACCATATAAATGAACTTAAATTAAAAATTATATAAAACTAGCAAAGGCAGAGGTTCCTGACTTGAGACAGTCGAAAAAATGCATGGGTTAAACATGTTTTGTGAAATCTCAACCTTCCCCATTGCATCTAGCCAATGTAGAATAAATAAACACACATCAATACGCACAGTAATTCTCAATTTAAAAGAAATCTTATATCAGAATAGGTAACAAATGAAATTAAGCATAATGACATAAAAAGGTCTCTAACATTTACTCTGGATACAATTGCTTAGAATAAAAAGTATGACATGAATTGAGTTATGTCAAAGTCAATTTGATATGAACAATTATAAATACAAGATGTTTGAACTATGAGGAATAATTTTACATGATCAGCTTAATAGTTATTAACATTTTATAGATTGATAGCAAGTGTCATTTTATTTCAAAACTTTAAATCCGGTATCAAATATTTTGAACATAAAAGTAAGTGCAATTAAAAAGAACAACAATATCAATTGTGGTATCATTCTATTCACCAGAATGAACGATGCTAAGATAAAATTAAATAGATAAGATATTACAGGTTCATTTCTCATGTTTTAACGGCAGATGCCTTGAAGAATTATTTCTAACTCAAAAGTCATTTTTATCTGAACCGGAGTAAGAACTCACTACGTAGTGATGTAATAATGTACTATATGTTCAATTTATCACGTTAACATGTTTAAGCTACCGAAAGCAAAGGGCGGGAAAAAATACGATAAGCCAAGTCAACCCCCCCCCCCACCTCCCCCCAAATACCCCTATATTATGCTGTTGGGGTATCGAAACAACATCACCTGCATTATGTTCAGCGCTCTATACCACCCGACCGCATAGACTCAATACATTTTCGGTGGCCTGGTGTAACATTTCCTATATAGTAAAATTTAGCGTTGTAAAAACGTACACGGTATATTAGGCATAGTACATTGTATATATATAGCTACAATGTGCTTCCTTGTGATATTAGCATTATAGTTTATATAACCGGTTTGATATCGTTTTTTATGAAAGTTACGAGGAAAACATTTGATATTTGTAATGATTCATTTAAATGCATCAGATCTTCAATTCCTTTTCTAAGAATCATTTCAAGCGTCCTATCACATATAACATTTGCATATCCAACGCACAAATGATACGATGTAATATATAATTAAATTGTAAGATAAACGATCATGTATATTTATTAACCAGATTGATTTAAACGTTTCTACAATTACTGCATTTGAGTTTTTTTTTTCTTTTCAATAATACTGTTAATGTTGAGTTTTTTTCATCAATTATTCATTTAGGTTTGTTTTGTTTTGTTTTCAAAGAACCATGACAACATGAAGCTTTTACTGATCTGAAATACGTCAAGTATGAAGTAAGATAATTTTATTTCTATTTTATATGACTTTTTTATTTTTGTTTTTATGAGTTTGAAGAAACTAGAACACACCCGCAAAATCGCGGGCATTTAGAGCTTGGTTAAAATGTTGTAAACTGTTGTAGAATGAATTGTTTAGAAATATCTTATGTCTGGAGAATTTCAGAAAAGGTACTTAAAGACAGGACATTTTTAAAGTATTTTTTCTATAAATTCCATTATTTTTGCATATCTGTTTACTATGAACATACGTATATTATAAATAAGGTGTATTTGCTGTTATATATCCATTCCTAGTTTCTTCTCCACGGCGATCACTGCTATATTATATAGAGAGTCTCTTGGTATTATAGTAGTATAATCATATTATACATGCAAATAAACGCGAAAATAATTGTCCTGTCCCGGAGTTATGTGTAAGTTTAAAACAAAAAAAGTCTTGTATGGCTTAAAAGTCAGTCTGATGATGGAAACAATATCCGAACGACATTATTTTCGTTTTTCTCTCAAAATAACCAAATTTGAATAATCATAAGAACGGATGGCAAATGCGACTATGCATTTTACCTATAGGACACAGAGGCATGATGATTAATTTATTTTGGAAGGAAGAGAAGCGACACACACAATGAGGTATTCTCGTTTAATAGTATAGATGATGTAGATAAAAATTTCAATTATGCTAAGTTAACATGTTGAATTTATATTTCTGTGCACTAATTGCAATGCTTTTATTGATCTGATAAATAAAGGCAACAGTAGTATACCGCTGTTCAAAACTCGTAAATTTGTGGACAAAAAACAAAATTGGGGTAACAAACTAAAACTGAGGGAAACGCATTTAATATAAGAGGAGAACAACGACACAACATTAAAATGTAACATACACAGAAACGGACTAAACATTATACAAAATCCGATGAGAATAACAAATGTTGTTATGAAATACGTGGGGTATGAAGTCAGATCATTTTATTAATATTTTATATTGTTTATGTATTATCGTTTCCATATTTTCATGAAATGATGCAGGAAAATTTCAAGCATACAAAGTAAGAATTAATAATTTACATTTCTTCGTATGTGTTGCAATGATTGTATGCATAATACTAGGTAAAGTGTTAAACCATAATATCTGCGGTTCCTTAAATAAATGCGTAGAACAAAATATTTGCTACGTTACGAAAGATATATTCAAGCTCATAGTATGTATTAAGTAGATGACAAACTAACAACGCAATGACAAAAAAAGGCATTAAAACAGACAACAGTATACATAACACAACATAGAATGTTAATTCAACATTTCGCTTGAAATAATGAAGCTTACATACCGCGATGTGCTTTACATTAAATTGAATATTTAATCCATATATTTATATGACTTTATGTTAGCAGTTAAACTTTCAGCATGTCATGTTGTAGGAATTTCCTCAAAATGAAGGGTATATTTTTGCTGTTCGTCTACATTATACCATTTGTAACTAAGCATGCTAAGGTAATGTTGACTATGAGTGGAGGATCTTTTCAGAAAGACAATTTTTGGGAAATAAATCCCATGCTTGTTTTCAATTTGGTGACATCGGACCAAAACAATGATTTACAGTAGTTGTCGTTTGTTTATGTAATATATACGTGTTTCTCGTTTCTCGTTTTGTTTATATAGATTAGACCGTTGGTTTTCCCGTTTGAATGGTTTTACACTAGTAATTTTGGGGCCCTTCATAGCTTGTTGTTCGGTGTGAGCTAAGGCTCCGTGTTGAAGGCCGTACTTTAACCTATAATGGTTTACTTTTTAAATTGTTATTTGTATGGAGAGTTGTCTCATTGGCACTCACACCACATCTTCCTATATCTATATAAAAGACTGTATGCTGCACTACGGAAGTCATGCTGTAAATTTTGATCAGAATAATTTAAACTGTGAACTATTGCATTTTACAATGGTGAACTTTACCTTGTCAGATTGGACGGGAATGCATTTTTCAGAAATTAAGAACGGTTGGAATCAGGTATCCTTTGTATGACAGTTTATGTTTATGTACTTTTGTACTATTAATTTCAGTTGAAATACCCTTAATATTTCTCAACCCTTTGATAAACTATCAGGATAAGTAAAAATCCGTAGCTAAAGCTTTGTCCAGATGAAATAATTATCTTTCGAACGTTTAGTTTCTATCGTTCGTCTGCTGAACACAGAAGGAACATTTAGGGTGTCAAGTTTCAAGTTCCTAAGCAAAAAATCAGCTCCCATCCAAAGAACCATCGTGTCCAAGCGGCAGTTTAAATTTTGCAAGGCCTACATGAACATATTAGATTCATTGATAATGTGTTGTTTCGTCATTATGCATAAAATAATTGTGACTAAGTTTGGCAAAAGACAAAACATCAACAAAGATACACATAAGTTATGAATAACATTACTTTGTGACTTTGTGAAAAGTAACTAAATATGAATGTATGCAACAACATTGACATTAACCTAAAACCTTATGTATCAATAGAAGAGAAAAATAGCGCTTAAGGGGGCTCACGGGTTTAAATTTTCGCGCCCACTGCGCAACAAGTTGCGCATAGTTACGGTATCCATGACGGAAACCGGCCAGTTGTCACAACAATTCATACATTATTATTTAGCGTATTAAAAATAGTTTTGAACCAATAAAACATTTGTTTATTTATACAATATCTTACCTTACGTTTATTTATATTTATTTTTATCTCATGAGTTATTTTGTTATTAAATTTTGCACTTCCGGTTTTATAAATATGTAAACAAGGAAGTCAAAAACGAAAGTTATTAATGTAGTTTGTACTATTCAGGCGGTTATTGTAGACTAAGAAATAATAAACGGAAACGACGGAATCTGGTGAATATTTCGGTGTTTTTATATGTCTTGTATATGCTGTTTCACCTACGAAATGAACCAGCCAAAGTCCTGTGCACCTGAAAGAACTCGAGACAAATGGTAAGTAAAATAAATCGGAACAACCGTAAACTGTATTATAACCAGAATATCGTCTGCTGTAGGAGTATGTCTGTAATAAGAAATGAGCGAGGGAAGTTTTCAAAGAATAAACAAATACAGAAAACTAAAAGGGTAGAAAACTTGGTTTACAACCGACCAAATTGTGTAACACAAACTGTTGAAGATGAAGTTGATATACATGTTGTCCCTGATATTTCTATCGACCATCCTTACGTCAAAGAAACCACAACCACTAACTGTTCTGATCCTTTTTTCCAAAATGAAATCGTTATAGATTCGGCAGAAAATGATTACAATGTAGATTTTGACTTAGACTTCACATACATTCCATCAGATCTTGTTGATTTAAGTTATTGCCGTTTTGTGGTAGAACTTGATGTCCTTGCCAAACAATTACAACAATGCACTAAGTGTTGTACTCCTTTGCACCTGCACAACTCACTTGGATTCAGACCCCTTGGCTTGTCAGGAATATTGTTTGTTCAGTGTACTGAATGTGGAAATGTTGACAGAATCAAATTGGGCAAAACTCACTATCGCACTGAAGTGAAAAGAGGAAATGGTATTTTTGATATAAATACTAAAGTGGCTACAGGTACTTCAATATGTTACTCTTTTATTATCTTTTCCAATTATAAATGACTACCAATTATTGCATTGAGCCAGTCATATGGAGACTTTCCCTGAAATAATCATGTGTACATGTATGTATTATAATTAGAGATTGTACTTTTGGTATAGGTATGTTGTAGCTACATGTAGTCATTTCTTACAAAAACTTTTTGTCCACTATGGGCGGTATAAGGTCCGTTTGTCCTGATAACATGTTCGTCTGCAGTGAGTTTGTTCGCCCATACATATAAAAGTAGATGATGTGGAATATATGATTGCCAATGAGACAAATCTCCACAATAGACCAAAATTACTCTAAAATTAACAACTATAGGTCACCATATACAGCCTTCAACAATAAGCAAAGCCCATATCTCATAGTCAGCAGAGTCCACTGGCCCTTGTTTTGTTCTCTTTACTATAAAATAATATATATCAAGAATACATGTACATGTATTAAAGTTTAATAAATTGAATCAGATATTTATATATGATATTATCATATATATTCTAGATATGTATGGAAACACATGAGAATGTTTAAAAGTTGATAGCTTGTTTTGAAGCATGCATGGTTCAATGAGACAATGATTCTTACTGACTGATTTAATTCTTGTCCTTGATGGATTAATAATTTTTTGGAAAAAGTAGCCTGGTAATACTAACAATGATGTACAAATTTTAGATCATGAAAAGAATTTACAATATAAAAAAGAGGACGTGGTATGATTGCCAATAAGACAACTCTGCACAAAAGACGGTTAGAGACCAAATGACACAGAAATTAACAACTATAGGTCACGGTATGGCCTTCAACAATAAATTAAGCCAATACCTCATAGTCAGATATATAAAAGCCCTTGAAATGAAAATGTCAACAAGAAAACTAACAGCCTAATTTCTGTGCGAAAAATTAAAGAAAAACAAATATGTAACCCATAAACAAACAACAATTACTGAATTACAGGCTCCTGACTTGGGACAGGCATATACAAACAGAAACATTTTTATTTATTATCTATACAGTACTCACAAATTGACTGACTATTTTTTTTTCTCGGTTAACAAATACATGTATCAATAAATACATATTCTACTATGCACCTCAAAAAGAAAGTAATAAATTAGTTGAGATTCAGTAAAATTTTCAACACTCTTTAACCTAATCTGTTCAGATAATAAACAGTATGCACTTGACACCAATGCGAAAATTAATAAAATCAGGGCTAATAGAAATTTGGTAAATGGTTTTCATTCTCCACTTTAAGATTAAAGGTATAAAATATGGAAAGTTCTTTTGTACTGGTCAGGGTAAGAAAGTTTTTTTCCATATTCTAAACTATTTTTTCACAATGACTGTTTACCTTATAAATTTTCCATGGAATTAAATCACGCCTGTGCGTTTAAACATGCAAGAATGCCAGATTGAATTAGCAGAAATTGACAGATTCTGCTAATACATGTAATAGTTTCACCAAAATTAGTCATTAATGTGTAGTATCAAACAAAATTGCATTTCCGGCATGTAAATAAAAACCATCTATTTTTTCATGAGAATGGATGAAGAAGAAGGTAATTATTTCTGAAAATGTTGCTTTTAGTATGATTACTACATGTATTACTAAAATGTATTTCAGTATATGTATTAATAAATACCATATTGAACAAATAAGTATTTGAAGTCAAATCCATTTTATTAAATTTAGATGCTTATTTTAACATAAAATTTTCAGGGATGATTCATGCTGGAATTGGGGAGACCCAATTAAACAATCTGCTAGCAGCAATGAATTTACATTGTATAAACTCCAAGACCCTGAAGGACAGAGAAATTGAGATTGGTGAGGTGATGGAATGTAGTGCAGAGGCCTCAGAAAGGAAGTTTTTGTTAGAGGAAGCTGTTGAAGCTATTTCACTTAATGAAGGTTAGATCACACGACAATATAAAAATACATATAAATGCAGCTTTCACAATAGTTTTGTTCTGGTGAGAATTCCTCCATCATTAAATATTTTTTCATGTAGATCACTGGCTATAATTACTATAAAGATTAAATTTAGAAATGTTATTTTTATATTGAAAATAAAAGGATATGTTTTTTAAATGCATTTGTTTTTCGGCAAAAGTTAAAATAACATGAATTTACCTGGAAAGCATTTCTTTAACATATATTATTTATTCAACTGAATGGAGGAAAAACATTTAAAAAGAAATGTTATGAGTAACTTTGAGTTTTTTATATTGTACATGAGTATTTTAGGATTGTTTCAACTTATAAACAGCTGGTTACAGTATATGAAATAACATACATGTGTCAGCTTGTACACTTCATAAAACCTCAAACTTTTTTTTCTCAAACAAAGCAACTTTTATTCAATAAATATCACATTTAATATGTAAATCTCGTCTGAAACCTTAGCTCCCTATCTGTTGCACCGGCATTATCAATGACAAAATTCAAGTTGGACTTAACAGTTTTTGCAAGTCTTAAAAAATTCTTTGTTTTGCCACATATACATGTATAAAGGATGTTCAAAATTGGACATCTGACTGGAAGTTAGAAAAGATATTCGGTGCAGACTGTATCTGTCTCAGAACATGTTGTGCTGAAGTTACAAGTATGTATCACTAGTTATCTTGATAGAAAACTATCAAATCAACTCTTCAAATGCAATACTAATTATCAGCCATACATGTGAAAATGTTAATTAATGTTGCTACATTTAAACTGGACATTATTTCTAAAAAGTGCATTTTCAAATTTCAAATTTATCAATATTAAACTGGTTCATTTTCTTTCAGATAGTCAACAACAAGAGGGTATACATGCATCAACAGACACATGCTGGCAAAAAAAGGGTTCTGGAAGAGCATATAATAGTTTATCAGGTTTGTTTTGATCAAAAAAATTACTATAGTATCATTATGCCTGTAAATATAAAGGTTTGATTCTATGAAATACGAAAGATATGTTTTTAACAGGGTATGGAATTTCCTTGTCTGTTTAATGTTGACTAAACAAAGGAGTAGGTCCGGTAAGGACCGATTTTGGCCTCAAATTTCAGTTTCATCTGACGAAAGATTTTGACCACTTTTTAAACACTTAAGTGTCTATTTCATTTGATTCAATTATTTTTTGTGAAAGATTTTAACTCATTAAGTCATAAAAAATGATCCGATTCAAGCTTAAATATGAAAAACCTACCAAATATGCGAAAAAATGTCACTTTTCAGATAGTTTTTGTCAAAAATGAAAGTGGCCGCATCCGTGTTCATCCTCAATCTTTATATATGTTATGTATTATCATCAAATACAACTTCCATTTAAATATTTTGGATGAACACGAATGCGGCCACTTTCGTTTTACACGGAAACCGTCTAAAATTTAACTAAAATGCTTGAATTTTGATGATTTCAGTAATTTAGCATGACTTAATGGTGCTAGTTCTCAATATATGTGCATTGCATTGCCAAAAACAGCCAATATTTATGTAGCAGAACCATTCTACTATCCAATAAATAACTAAAAGTTTACTTTTTCAGAATTTTGTAAAACTGCTATATTTTGGGGCCAAAAAGGGCTCTTACCGGACCTACTCCTTTTGCCTAGATGCACATGAAAATAAATAAATTTGGTGTTTTTACTGTCTTCTGATTGGTTAAAATTATTAGTTTTATTTTCAATGTTGTCAATCTTAATGGCGACCCGCCCACTCTGACGTTGTGTATTCATATGCAACCATGTGTGTACGTTGTTATTGTTAATATAAATAATATAAAAAGTGCTTTGAGCCATATTTTTGATAGAAATTTATTTATAATGAATGGCAATAATTTATTTTGCATTTATTGACGCATAAAATAAATTTTTGACTCTTCACATTTTGCATAATCCGCTTTCCATTAAATAAATATTATACCTGCCCTACTACATAAAGCTAATTCTCTTTTTGGCAAGATTCCCTTGTCTTGGCCACTCACAACAAGTACAAAAGGGTATGGAATAAGGGGAGGGGGGTTATCAAATGTTTCCGTTGTCTGTTCTGTAAGTCCTCAAGTTTGCATTAACTTTATTTTATAAAACTGATACATGATGCTTATTACCATGAAACAAAGATCAAGTTCAGTCATTTTTTATACGACAGCAATTTTTTTTATTTTGTGGTCGTATATTGGTATCATGTTGTCGTCCGAATACTTTTGGTTTTCGCACTATAACTTTAGTTTAATATAAGAAAATAGAAACCTATGAAATTTTGACACAAGGTTTATGAACACAAAAGGAAGGTTGGCATTGATTTTAGGAGTTGGTATCCCAACAGTTGAGGAATTGGGGGCCAAAAAGGGGCCCAAATAAGCATTTTTCTTGGTTTTCGCACCATAACTTTAGTATAAGTAAATAGAAATCTATGAAATTTGGGCTGTTGTCTCTTTGACACATTCCCCATTTCCATTCTCAATTTTATATTTTTGATTTTCACAAAAAATTGAATCCTTTGGGTTCTTTGATATGCTGAATCTAAAAATGTACTTAGATTTTTGATTATTGACCCAGTTTTCAAGTTGGTCCAAATCCGGGTCCAAAATCAATCTTTGTTTAATTACATCAAAAATTGAATAAATGGGGTTCTTTGATATGCCGAATGTAACTGTGTATGTAGATTCTTAATTTTTGGTCCTGTTTTCAAATTAATCTACATTAAGGTCCAAAGGGTCCAAAATTAAACTTAGTTTGATTTCGACAAAAATTGAATCCTTTGGGTTCTTTGATATGCTGAATCTAAAAATGTACATAGATTTTTGCTTATTGACCAAGTTTTCAAGTCGGGGTCCAAATCAGGGTCCAAAATTAAACTTTGTTTGATTTCATCAAATATTGAATAATTGCGGTTCTTTGATATGCCAAATCTAACTGTGTATGTAGATTTTTAATTTTTGGTCCTGTTTTCAAATTGGTCTACATTAAGGTCCAAAGGGTCCAAAATTAAACTAAGTTTGATTTTTACAAAAATTAAATTCTTGGGCTTCTTTGATATGCTGAATCTAAACATGGATCCTTTTTTGATAAAATCTGGCTCTTACTATACAGATTTTAAATAAGACAGATATTTTTGTATGTTCAAATAATGTTATGATGATGTCTGTGTGGTTGTTCAAAGAAGTTTGAGTTTCTCTTTACTGATTTTAACAATTTGATATGTTCCCACTTCTTTGTTACAGCTTAGTGACTTATATGACTATTTACATATATGTATTTATTTTGATTTCAGGAGTAGCATCACTTATTGGACAGAAGACTGGGAAAGTTCTGCATCATACCATGAGATCTGGGGATTGCAGAGTATGCAGCATAGCAAACAGAAAAGGAGAAGTACCCAGAAAACATAAGTGCTCTAAAAACTGGACTGGATCAGCAAAAGCAATGGAGCCTGACATGGTTGTCCAGATGATCCGTGCTTTGAAGGAACAAAATGTCCCAATATCAGAACTTGCTGGGGATGATGATTCAACTGGATACAACAGAGCCATTAAGGAAATGCCGGATCTTCATATGGAGAAAACTAGTGATCGCAATCATGTAACCAAAAATATCGTCAACAAATTATACAGCATGAAGCCAAAGCATAAGGAATTATCTGTAATGGTGATAAATGCTATTACCAGAAACTTTGCCTACATGGTTGACCAAAATAAGGGAAACCAAACTGGAATAGAAAATGGGTTAAGGGCGTCGATTGATCACATTTTTGGTGAACATGCACACTGTGTGCAAAGTTGGTGTGGCTACTTAAAAGACAAAACCACCTACAAACATTCAAGCCTTCCACATGGCAAAGATTTAAAATCTTTGGACTTGAAGTCTGATCTTGAAAAACTGTTCTTGGATAAATTGGTGCCAAACTCAAAGAAACTGGCAAATCTAGCAAGTTCTCAAGCTAATGAGAGTTTGAATATGACCATAGCTACTAAAGCACCAAAATACAAACATTACTCTGCCTCATCCAGCTTAAGCTACAGAGTTAGTTCAGCAGTTCTACAGAAAAATGAAGGCTATAGCTATGTGTCTGAGGTTAGTGTAAAATATGGTTAATATTATGTGCATAAGCAAATTTAGTGTAAATGTAAAATAGCAATATAGAAAATTAAAAATATACATTTACACCTAACTATAAGACCTTTAACAATGAAAAGTGTCTACAATTTTGGAATAACAAGATGTTGATCACTAAGATTCTAAAAAAACTGTGAACCAAAGATCTTCAATAACAATTAAATTACAAAAATAAAATTAGACTTGAAAACACAACAACTGGGCAAGGTTCATGAATAAGTGCAAATTCATAATTCAAATTTACCTCCCTGCTTTCAAGTAAAGCATTGATTGTATAAGCTACAAACGTTTACTCCTCTATCTATCTTATATTTGCCAATATTCTGTTGTACATGTTGTATCATATCAGACTGGCTTAGCCACTAAATGTTTCCCCTTTCCATCAAATGTTAAATGTTAAACTTATTACAGGTACATGAATCATCTGGATTATCACCTGGTACTGAAACATTGAAGAGATCATTGAAATTAAACAGAAAGAGAGACAGAAAGTCAACTGTTTCGAAGACAAGAGAGGGAAAAAAACAACGTCTGCTTCTGAAGAAGAAAAGAAGTTCCAAGAATTCTGGAATGGAAGTCAGAGAAGGAAAAACTTACGAAAGTGAAATAGGTGATTATTTTACATACTGAGTTATTTTTGGTATCATCTACCATGAACAAGTACATGTAATTTTACACTTACATTGACATTGTCATCATCTCATGACATATCATTGTTTGGATGTTAATTTGCTTAATTGGACTTGCTTTTACTAATAGATAGTTTAATATGTGTTTTGAGTTTTTTCACTTAAATTATTATATTAAGATGATCTGATAACTGATAAGTACATAACCTAGATACATTTATTTGAAATTAAAAAAAAATATCTAGCTTTTTTTGTGGTCAAAATTCAGTAAAACCTGCCTGTTGCAAATACATGTATCCAACATCAAATGGTTAAAAAAAAATCACATTACAATATTGTGTAATTTTATAATACAACAGTCTTTTGACTGTATTGGATAAAATGTTTAGATTTCAGAAACAGCAGAAAAAAAAAGTTAGGAAACTGCTGGTAATATACACTTTTAAGTGTCTCTGATGTCATCATTCTAACAACTGATTCAATGTCAATGTCATCTTATCATGTGATCAATTTTATACTTCATGCATACAATTTTTGTTCTAGGACTTGAACATCCAGATCAAGAAGAAATTTCTGAAGTTATGGAAATAGACAAATTTGACAAAGAAGCAATTACAGTTGCACCTTTGTTGGTGTTTGACTTAGAAACCACAGGCCTTAGTAAGTTTTAACTTTCATTGTTTACGTCTGTTTACAGGACGTATTGTGGTATACCATTGTCCATCTGTCCAGTCTGTCTGTAATCAACATGTTGGACATGAACTAAAAAGGGCTTGCACCAATTTGCATAAAACTTTGGTTAATTGCTTATATCTTATGAAGTAAGCTCCTTTTAGAATTCTAAAAAATTCAGATTTTACATTTTTGAGTAATGGGGTTTTATTTATTAAAAAAGGAAATTTCCAGTTCTCGGATAATTACCTAAAAAACTTAATTTACATAGATAGAGGGCCCTCTTAACTTAATTTGGGAAAAATTGATTTACCTCTATGGATATATGTAAAATCGATTTTGAATTAAGAAAACTTGCAGCAATGTTGACCCCAACCCCACTCCACCTTCCACCCCACCATCAAACTATTTGAATTGAGTTTTTTATCCTACATCGATCTTCTGATGTCGTCCCTAATTAAATTCATATAACCAATTTCATGTTCTTTGACTTCATTTATTCAGAAACCTATAATATGTCAAATATTTAATTACAATCCAAATTTAGACCTGAATCAAGCTTTAAGAGAGTCCATTTTTGTCCAAATTGTTCAGATTTGGACCTCTGCAGGCATATCCAGCTGTACCCATGAATGTTATGACTATAACATGAATAGAAAAAAGCTAAAATTTAAGTTGTTGGATGGTAGTCTTGTGTTGTATTGTATTGCTATGCAAGTAATTGTATGTCCATCTCAAATTAAAAATATTGAATGACCTGTAACTAACTCATGAATGTTGTTTTTATACTGTGTTTAAAATTACATATTAAAGTAGAGACATTCAAATATGCATAGTAAATTATGATTCCAACTTCTCTTGCATGCAATGTCACAAGCAAAATATATTATTATGCAACAAAAATGATTTCAGGGACAGAGAGTTTTTTTTTATAGCTTTAAGGTTAAACCCGAAGGTGGCATGAGACTTTATACAATCATTGATGATGAAACAAAAGTTTATTGAACCCCTGAATCAATCCTGTAATAGTACCTATTGCATTATAATTTCTTTTTTTCAGGTAGATCATCTGATATTATACAACTTGCAGCTTGTTCAAAAGACAGCACTTTTGATACCTACATCTTACCAAGCCAACCAATATCAAAAGAAGCCACCAACATCACAAAGATCACAGTGCGTGGAAACAATATGCTGTATAATTCAAAACCAGTCAACTTTAAATATCCACATCAAGCTCTTACTGATTTCATTACATTTCTGTCAGAATTTTCATGTAAACCAATTCTTGTTGGACACAATATCAAGAGATTTGACTGTCATATTTTGTACAATGCCTTAAGATTTTATAACATGTACTCAGAATTTTGTAGCCATATAACTGGATTTGTAGATAGTTTGGATGTATTTAAACATGTTGTTCCTGGACTAAGTTCTTATAGTCAGACAAATCTTGTTGACACACTTCTTGATGAAACCTATGCTGCTCATAATGCCTTAGAGGACACTAGACTATTATTTAGATTAATCACTTGTACATCACAAGGAAATGTTATATCTGATAACATCACAGATTTTATTTTTTCTTCCAACTATCCACATAACTGCCACATGCATCAAGATAATTTAACAACTTTTAGTGAGGCTATTAACTGTAAAGCTTTATCTAAAGCCACAGCTTTGAAAGCTGCACGTTCTAATTTAAGGTTGTGTCATTTAAAATTATCTATTGAAAGAAATGGATTAGATGGTTTACGCGCACTGTTGTCCGAACTTACGAATCAAGGAAAAGTGCGTGTAACCAGTTGTAAAAAGATTATTCAAAAGATGTATGACTTTTTGACTCCTGAAAGTTAAGGTGGCTTGGGCAATTTTAAACTTACTATGATAAAAATTGCTTTTTTAAATATTTTTAAATTCTAAGTGATATATTTATATATATATATATAATAGGTGCTTTGTTCATTTATGCTCACAATCACTCCTTATAAGAAGTATACACTTTTTTGTTTTAAACTTATTAGAAAAATAGATTTATTGATGAATAAAACTAAAAACAGACCTGACCTACAAAAATTTCCAAAATATTTGGTCTAATAGTTTATCAGTATTTATGATTATAAACCAGATATAAGGGAATGCATAACAGCTTTGATAAAAACAATAATGTTGAATTTTTTGGCCAAAACTTTTTTTGTCCTAAGCCACCTTACATATATATTAACATAAATATTGTGTGTGTTGTTCTTTCTGATTAGATGATATCTTGAATTCCATGTATCATTATAACAAATATCATCACTTTTGTTATGAATAAACAAAAATGAAAATAAAAGAAGGGAAATAAAATATATGTGTGCTTCCTATTTCTTTGTAAAAAAAAGGGTTGTATCTATTTTTGAACAATAATTCTAAATCCTTTTCACAGTCTTGATTCCATAAATATAAGTTTCAACAGAAAAGTTTTAATATCAGTTTGTTTGAAAAATAGAACAAATTTTACAAAATGCTGAGAACTTTCAGGCTTGAAAGGGTTCATCATAGATTGGTTAAGAAATCCGAAACACACACATATTTTTATATGGCCTCACTTTAAAATTGGAATGTGGTTTGTTATTTATTATTTGTGCATGATATAACTGGACATCAATTGTGTTATTTCAGCAGAACTGAATAATTTTGTTTGTCTATTTATCTTAAAAGTTGTGAATAACAAAGTGTCACAAAATGCGTTTAGAAACATAGCAGAGCACATACCAAAGGAAAAAAGGCAAGCAAAAAAAAATAAAAGTGCAAGGTACAGTAAGAATATCACTAAAACAGGGGTTGTACTTAGATGCTCTGGAAGGATGAGCAGTTCCTGCTTTTTACAAGACACTTCTTGTGCTGGTCAATGAGGGTCGTGTACAGTAAGGAGAAAACATCTATGACAGGATTATAAAAAAAGAGATGTGGTATGATTACCAATCAGACAACTCTTCACTAAAGACTAAATGAAACAAAAATTTACATTAAAATTGAGAATGAAAATGGGGAATGTGTCAAAGACACAACAACCTGACCGTAGAAAAAACTACAGCAGAAGGTCACCAACAGGTCTTCAATGTAGCGAGAAATTCCCGCACCCGAAGGCGTCCTTCAGCTGGCCCACAAACAAATACATACTGAACAATAAGTCAGCATATGTCCTTCAACAATGAGCAAAGACCATTCTGCATGGTCAGCTCAAAAATGGCCATGAAATGATGAATGAGAAAACTAACAGCCTTATTTAAGTACAAAATTGAACAAATACAAATGAGTAACACATCAACGAACGACAACCACTTAAAAACAGGCTCCTGACTTAATTCATTAGTTGTTTTGGATCAGGCTGACCAGTTAAGAACTTCCAGATGGTCAGCTTCAGTTGAACCATAGCAATAGTGTACATTGCATGAAGGTTAAGTATTACAAGATCTATATACTTGCTATCATTTTTTTTTATCAAAATTAGAATACAAATAGTGGAGGTCCCTGTGGTCTTTTGTAGATGAGCTATGGTCTAGAAAACTGAATAATCAGTGCAAGTCATCTTTCTGAGAGAGTGTGTATGGTATTTTTTTTTAGCCTACGACTTCAATATTTTAGAAGATGGAAGACCTGAATGCTCTATACGTCGTATATAGATGTCTAATATTATGAAGTTTCCGGCTGTCACATGTCCAAAGTCCTTGACCTCATTTTCATGGTTGAGTGACTTAACCTTTTTCTATTAATTTTTTTGTAATGTTTATTTGCTCTTATTAATATGATTATTAGAATATCAATATTTGGTATGTGTGTACCTTGCAAGGTATACATGCCGGTCAGACAGATTTTACTTGACCTTGAACTCATTTCATGAATCAGTCAAGTCCATACTCAGTTTATATATCAAGCAATATGTCTAGTATATAGAAAGACTAAAGTGTATATGTGATACTTGGCAGGTGTCATCTGACCTTGACCTGATTTTCCTCGTTCAGTGGTAATAGTCGTGTTTTTCGTGTTTACGGCTGTATTTTTTAAACTAAGCAATAGCTATAGATCAACTATATTTGTTGTATGTAAGGAATATTGTGCTACTCCAGTAGGAAAATAGTGTTATTATTGAAATAGTATGCATTATGGAGGAAAGGGATCACATACTGACCCAATATTTAGCAAGAATTAGCTGCAAAATCCTGTGCTAGGAGCTGTCTTGAAACTTTTATTGAGGCGAAAATTACTTCTCTGTGTTGAAGATATCACTGTCATCCCCCCATCCCCGTAATTCCTATGGTCAATGCCTTATGACCGACTATCCTAGGACATTATAGCCAGTCATGATTGTTAAAAACCCCATAAGTAAATAAGAACTGAATTTACTTTTCAGCTGTCCAAGTTTCATTACAATCAAACGAAATGCTAATATTATCCACTGAAACCAATGATATTTAGCAAGAGAACTTCAGACATACTGAGAACTATTCGCCCCTAGGAATTACGACCTCCATATATATATGCAGGTCCTAAAAAAAACACATCTCTATTGAAGAATAAGTTTCTGTTCATTTTTCAAATCGTATGATCTTTAATTTGAACTGAACATTAAAAGATTGGCCAAAAATTAGTGATTTTCCCTTTTTACTTATGGTTGCCATGGCAACAAATATGCAAATCATCTGCGATTGTTTGAAAATGTTATATATATAATATATGGTCTTACATGTATAGAAGGTATAACAAGTTTCTATAAACAGGTCTGTTGTATCATATATATATATAGTTCCAAACTTTGAAAAAAATGTAAAAGAGAGAGTTATCTCCCTTTTTTGAAAAATGCCAACTATTTTTAATGATGTACATTTTTTGTCTTAACTAGACGGTGACTTGTTGATTTTATTTTTTATTATGTAAAAAAAATATTTAAGCAACGGAAAAAATACTAACATTAAAAAATCTTATATTAGGTTTCATTAGAAATTCCTCAAAAAAGGTAGCTTTGCGTTCATTTCCCTATCATTTCTATAGTAATCTTGAATGAAAACCATAAAAATTTGAACCCTAAAAAAAAAATAACTAGACGGTGAACCGATTTTTTTATTTTTGTTTTTCACCAAACATATGATAAAGTTCATTTACTAAAAAAATTAGCCAATTCCTATATTAGATTTTTATACCCCCCAGCCACCTTAATAGTAAAGTATTAGCTGCACAGAATGTGCAAACCAATTGACAGTATAAAGATACATCATGATAATTTTGCTTAAAGTACAGGTTCTTTATTTTCGGTAGTTTTATACCATTATATTTGAGTGACTGTTTTGTTGTCAATGTAAAATGGTCACGGATGATATTGGTAGTTGTCGTTACCTTCTCCTTTTTCGGGGCGCTACTGGTTATCTATAAGTATGGTATCTTAAGCTTTCATCCACCAAGTTTTTCGATGTAAACAGGATTCGTATGTTTTTGATAAATTTTGGGGTATTCGTTGAGTTTCAGCTAGATTATCCTAGAAAGGTTTTTGGCTCCTCTATGACGGCTATTCCTGATTCGAAGTTGATGTACTCGTTAGTCAAGCCAAACACAAACTACATGTAAATAATTGTATTTTGAAATTATTTTTGCTTTATTACAACAATGACAAGTAAATGAATAAAATAACTTAGTATAGTAAGAATTCATATTTTAAATGAATATACGCCTCCATCGGTCCACTTTAATGCCATCCAGTGTCGTTGTGCGTTCCATTTAATTATTCATTTCACATTTATCAAAACACAAGGACTTGTTTAATGACCTATATCATCGGCCTTGTTTGGTAATGACTTCAGTTATCATTGATATGTTCGTAATTATAAATTAAAAGAGGGATGAGAGATACCAGAGGGACAGACAAACTCATAAATAGAAAATAAACTGACAACGCCATGGCTAAAAATGAAAAAAAGACACATTTGGCACAACTTTTTGAAATTTTGGATCATCAATGATCTTCAACTTTGTACTTATAAATATTTTGATATGAGCGTCACTGATGAGTCTTATGTAGACAAAACGCGCGTCTGGCGTACTTAATTATAATCCTGGTACCTTTGATAAGTAAACACACAGTCAATAGTACACATGACACAACATAGAAAACTAAAGAATAAGCAACAAGAACCCCACAAAAAACTAGGGGTGATTTCAGGTGCTCCGGAAGGGTAAGCTGATCCTGCTCCACATATGGCCACCCGTCGTGTTGCTAATGTGATAACAAACAAATCCGGTAAATAGTCTAATTCGGTAGGTCACATTCATAAAAGGGAAGAGGATTGTAGTTACGACGTAAGGAACATATCCGATATCATTTGTGAAACGGCTATTCCATAACGGTCAACCAACTCGTGATGGCGTCCGTAACATTTACGAAGGGATGACTTCAACTTTACTATTTGGAACTCTTGGTTTAATAGCTTCCTTGTGAGCAGCAACCCTCTATCAAGACAAGAGTGCACACGCTGAAAAGTCTTGCCTTCTTTACTAGTCATTGATATTATGTTGATAGTCCTAAATATAAAGCTGTTTTACAACTGTCACATAAACTTAAGCAAGAAAACTAAACATTGACCAATGAACCATGAAAATGAAGTCAAGGTAAAAAAAAAACCTGCGCGACTGACATATAGATCATAAAATATTTCAATAAACCAAATATAGTAAACCTATTGCAATTTATATTAGAAAAAAAGACCAAAACTCAAAAACTTAACTTTGACCACCGAATCATGAACATGAGGTCAAGGTCAGATGACACCTGCCAGCTAGACATGTATATCTTTCAATCATTCCATGCACCAAATAAAGTAGACCTTTTCCATACAGTACAAGAAAAACAGATTAAAACACAAAAACTTAACTATAACCACTGAACCATGAAAATGAGGTCAAGGTCAGATGACACCTGCCTGTTGGACATGAACTCCTTACAGTCCTTCCATACACCGAATATACTAGACCTATTGCTTATAGTATCTGAGATATGGACTTGACCACCAAAACTTAACCTTGTTCATTGATCCGTGAAATGAGGTCGAGGTCAAGTGAAAACTGTCTGACGGGCTTGAGGACCTTGCCAGGAACGCACATACCAAATATAGTTATCCTATTTCTTATAGTAAAAATTTTACTTGTTTTCAAGTAGTCACTGAACCATGAAAATGAGGTCAAGGACGTTGGACATGTGACTGACGAAAACTTCGTAACATGAGGCATCCATATACTAAGTATGAAGCATCCAGGTCTTCCACATTCCAAAATTTAAAGCTTTTAAGAAGTTAGCTAACGCCGCCGACGCTGCCTCCGCCGGATCACTATCGCTATGTTGAGCTTTCTGCAGCAAAAGTTGCAGGCTCAACAAAAATCATTTGGGGAAATGAAAGCACGGGAATATCGTATCAATTGGGAGATATACATCCCGTATGCAGGTGCTGCTGGAATGTTGTACTGTTGACAAAACTTTGAATTTTTGAAATATTAAGGTTTTTTTCTACCTCAGGAATAGATTACCTTAGCTGTATTTGGCAAATATTTATGAATTGTTGCTCCTCAATGCTCTTCAACGTCGTACTTTGTTTGGACATTTTAACATATTTCATGATTCGAGCGTCACTCATGCCTCTTTTATAGACGATATGCGCGTCTGGCGTACATGCAAAATTTCAATCTTAGTATCTATGATGAGTTTATTTATATGAAACAATATTGAGGTTTTTTTCTAATAAAGGATATGAACTCATTTTTGCCAAATCCATGCATAGGTCGTACAAAATGTGAAGCAACATACAATAACACCTACATATGTGTTAAATACGGTAAGCTTTGATTACTTTGTGTATCTACGCCTTTGATAAATATTTCCTCAGTAGTCCCAGATATTGAAAAAAAAATGCAGGTATTTTAGTAAACGTTTTAATTACGTTGTGTTGTTAAAGGAATATTAAGCTTCTCAATGATCAAAATAAGTGTTTGTCAAACTGCTATATAACCAGTGTAATTTTTCTGATAAAACGGTTGGTTCAATTTTTTTCAAATTTTTATATTTTTGTTAAAGGGTCAAAGTAAATTAAACGAGCCAATTTAATTTTAGTTAAAGTGTTGGGTACCACCTTAATTTGCTATATTTTTTAGTTTTGCTAGTATGTTGACAATATGAACTTTCGTTTTTAAAAATAACATTCTCAAATTATCATCTGGTTATCACGTGACACTCAAAATATATTTATAACTGTAAAAACAGAAAACTCGAAAGTGCTAAGACTTAGAAAAACAACTTTGTCTACACGCTAGCACTTTCGAGTTTTATAATTTCTAATTTGTTATCTGTGAAAAGTTTATGTAAATTAAAGTTATATAAAAGTGTTACTCTCCTCTTTGAATTTATAGATTTAGTAAATAAACTGCTCCGAAAATACCATGACCTTCAGATATTATAACGGCTGATACATAAACGGTATAAACAACATGAACCGAGTAGAAGTTTTCGTAAAATATTAATATTCAGCTTTTTGTACTTTGATTTGACTTGAAAATTCACCATTTTTACACGCTAGCACTTTTGGGTCAAAGTTACCGTGTTTCACAAGTTTATTGGTCCGACATTGTCTACAAACGCACAAGCGATTTTCAAGGGGAAGTAATTCTGAAAACAGAAATACAATTTCACACAACGGGAAATTGTTGCCGATCTTTCTTTAAATGTTCTTTTTGTTGCATCTTCTCCATCATAAGTTGATTCAATTAAAGGAACAATTACACGGTTTCAGTATTTTACTCAGAGAATTGATCAGATTAATATACATCGGCTTGGGGGTATGGAACCCCCTTTTCTATCTGCTTTGTGTTTATTTGTTTTACAATACAATTATTATCTTTATCTATGAACAATGGCCTTATCTACCAATAAAACATGACCACCATGTAATCGCCCACCAGTGTCATAAGCGTTGTCAAACACCATTGAATCAATCAATACTTTGAATAGTGTTTTATATTTGGCCTTTCATGTTTCGCTTTTGCTTATTGTATATAATTGGGTCGTTGGTCTAAGTGGCAATCACTCCATATATAATGACAGCTTGGAACATTCCTTTCTCTGCTTATTTTTCTCTCAATACATTCACCACATTCTTATTAAAAAACATATGTTTGTTAAAACATGTATAGGAAAGTATATGAAAAAGAGATGCAGATCTATAACAATAACTTATGGTGTACAGTAAGTATGGGAATATAAAATCAAGTTATACCAAATATGAAGTCCAAGTGCAAATCAAAATGTAAATAATTTTTCCTGCAACCATAATTTTTTTTTCACACAAAACCTTACACATTCAATGAACATTCTGTGTTTCATTAAAGCACACGTAAAGTCCAGAATATTTTACTTTGATATGTGTCTTTTTTATGATACAGGAGACATGTAAATAAATATAGGGTGTGGAGTTTTTTTTTAAAGGATAGATAATAATAATTTTGCAGATTAAAAGGTAAAAAAAAATCAAAACAACTAAAGAATAGAGAAAGTTCTATAGGATGCTATTTAAATAAAAAAGAATCGAGAATTTTTTTCGAAACAATTCAGATCTTCATTTAGGTATCTGTGGCTTAAACTTATATGAAATAGAAAAATCATGAACTGGGACAACTGTTTTGATTATCTATATTTTATTCATATCAATAATATATTATCTTTTATAATTGCAATAATAACCATCAATGAGGTGTTTGTTTTTAAGGACACACAACATAAAATTAACAGACATCAATTTAAACACATGTAGAATTAAATAAGAAAAGTGATAATATTTCTAATTTGTGTAAGCTTTATATAATTAAATAATTTAATTAGTCATTATTGCTCTTTAATAAGCATTACTTGGTTCTTTCGGGGGGTGAGGGGAGGAGTGGATATTTTTTCAAGGGAATGTATGATTAGTGTCTGACAGAAAAAAAGTACCTGGCAATCACAAAGTTGTTTCATTTAACCCATTTCATTAAAAGCACACATTCACTGATTGATTGATTTGAAATTGTCTATTAAATGCAGCAAAAATGACTTCTTTTCCTTCATGTAGTATGATTACCAATGAGTCAAAACTCTCCACCAGAACCAAATAACATTAAAAAAAAATGTTTTTGCTACAAAAACATGTTCGAGAATCCTTGAAGTTCGGGCATGGGTGATCCTATTGAAGATTATATTTGCATTTTTTTTATGTGAAAACAATTCGTCATTCCTGACACTTTTGCTTTGATATTAAATTCATATTAATAAACAATAATAAAAATTTTGATTTTCGTATTCCATGGAGCATAGCTACTTTATCACAATTTGAACACACTTTTATGAAGTAAAAGTTCTGTAAAACATCCTCTTTTAAGTGATCACAAATAGGACACAATATCACATTTCACATATCACATAATTATATATTATATATTTGATTTTTCCACTTTTTATAAAGTTTTCCTTTGTTTGATCATGAACTATTACTAAAATATGTTCCAGAATAATTGCAGCTAGTCAGTCATTCATTTCAAGAAAATTCCTTGTTTGAACCTGATTTTCCATGCAGAATTTTCCTTGGTTTCTCACCTTTTTTAAATACAATTATAGTGATTGAAACTTAAATAAGCTTCTATTTTTTATTCCATTGTACACAGTTAAAAACAGCCTTGATACCATTTATTTTGTCACACATATGTATAGGTAAACAGTTGCCTTTCAGGAAATTAACATTTCTCTTAAATCTCATGTACTGGAATCTGATGTGACAGTTTCCTTGTTTGGGTTTTATTTCTTGATCTTCCCCAGAAACATAAGTGCAGTCCTTGTGGGTTTTTTTTTTAATTTTATTTAATGTGCTATTATATTTGAAGTAGCCATTGTTCTCATTCATCTTATAATCCTGCAAAAAAATTATATTATTGCATACATTATGACTAAAAGCTCCATTGCTATATATATATGCATACTATCTATAACTTCAATCACTATACTTAACTTATATGCTCTTTATGGTCCCTGTAATTTGGAAAATAAAATATTAGTATTCTTTTTCTGATACAAAAAGAGTAAGCTTAATAGCCTATTAGCAGTGATTAGTAAAACCAACAATAAACTTACAAGATTGTAGGAAAATAATTGCAATCTTTGTTTACTTTCATAACAAACAGTACAATCTAAGCTCATTAGCAATTAACCTTTAATTAGCTTTGATATCACTACATGGCATGTGACTATAAAGTAAGTGTTCAACAGTATTATAATATCTGAACGCTTACATTATGCAGACTTCCTACATGTCAAGTCACTGGGAAGTTGACTGTAGTATATCAATCCATTGAATAAAAATTCTGTAAAAGACAAATATAAATGCATAATCAAAATTTTAAAAGCTATAAACAAATCAATAGTTTTGAAAACATATAAGACATAGGCATAATGAAGGAGCTACTGTCTTTAAACAAAAACTATTAGGTATTTAATCTGTATGATATTGAAATATTTACATCAATGTAGATTGATAACTTTTTATGTAAATTTGATAATTAGATATTTGGATTATAACATTTTAATAGTTTATTTCTGAATTGAAACCTATTAGCTGTGAAACTATCTATTACAATAACTACTTGTTGGACTTTTTGTTTTCATACGGTTTGGTCTTTCCTTCGAATCTACTCCATGATTATTTCGGGCTCGAGCATCTCAACCTTACTTTTTTTCGAAGGTCTCTTCAATAAATATTAATATTATATTATCATTAAACTTTTACTAACAGGATGTCTACTTATTAGTACATGTAGGTGTCAAAGTACGGACTGTTTTAATTACAAGGTTCAAATGGTGATCGAAAGTATTATAATAGTTTTCTTGTTTTAAGACACTTTGACAAATCTTAATAATTGTTTTGATTTTTGATTTTCTATAATGAATTTTGTTTACAAAGTTGCCATATATATATATTTATATATAAAAGTTCTAGAAAAATACAGAAATTATTTTCAAAAATGTTTTCTTATTAAAAAAAGAATAAACTGAAAACTGAAATTTTTTTACTGTGACTTTCCTATTTCCTACATTCGTCCACCGGTAAGACTATGCTCATGATCCTGGGATCTCGTTCAAAATTAGTAAACTATTACAGTGTTTAAATATGATCCAAGTACTATTACAACAATATATACTTATACTGATTTCCATTTTAAAATTTTGTATGACTTGTAAATCTCCGTATAGATTAATTATAAGTTTATCAAGGATTTCATTTTTAAGGAAGTAATTTGATCAATACATATTCAGGTTTTGTTAAAGCAATCCAGCAGGTTACTGTGACTGATATGCTGATAGTACTTAGTTATACACATTATCTAGAGAATAAACTAATATATTTTTCACCTATTTTCACGAGTTCTTCTTTGTTGGTTTGTTTCAGCTTTGTCACAGTAATGCGGTTGATTGCTTGTTCATAAGCATGGTTTAAAAAATGACATTTTATGTATTCCTGTTTCAAGGATCAGGAGTCCGTAATTCAAGGCTTTTATCGATACTCGTTTGCCAAATTATTTTTCGTTGATTTTTCTTTGTATGAGCTATGGTGGACATGTACCTACAGTTATCTCATTGGAAATGGCACCGATCGTGATTAGTCGCGCCATAAGTATTTGAATAAATGATGCACCACAAAATACCATATTTGGAAAAAATAATCATAATTGTCATTTAATTTGTTTCGTTTGATTATAAAATATTCACCTGAGGTATACATTTTCATTGTCTATTCCTAGATTTCCTTTGAATTGTAACATTTCAGTTTCACAGTGAATACGAACAACATTATGTATAACATTTTTTAATGAATTCGATCAAAAATAGATACTTGTGACCTATTTTCTCTCTTCTATAATTATGAATGAAACTAAAAACTTGACCTGAAATATTTTTTCAAAAGTCTTAAAAAATCTTATATCACAATAGTAATACTATTCTGTGTCAGAACATTGATCTAAATTTAATTTTTACTAATGTGACTGGGATGAAAAGTTTCGCATCTTCTTATATCTACATTTACGTATAATTATACTTATTAAGATTAGATTTAATTGCAAACAGATGTATTGTATATTTTCCTTAGATCATTGAACTATGTGCATTGTTAAAATCACCAAACATATCATATTTCTTGTTAATATAATAGCTTACTTTATGGTAAGGGGTAATTAAGTGTGCAAGGCCGTACACTCATCTAAAGCTGCTTCCATCCACATCATCTGGACTCATTTTGGTGAGAGTTGTCTCATTTGCAATCATACTTCATTTCCGTATTTTATATATTATACAGTGTTACTCAATAAATCAAAACCTCTCCAGATGATATGATAATGAGGGTCTGAACGGGGTTTATAGAATATAGAATAATGGACCAAACTGACTGCAGATAAAAAAAAAATAATAGAGAATAATTAGGTGCTAAAATGTAAATAATAGACAACACGCATATAAAAAAACATGGCGTAAAAAAATTAAAGATAAAGAAGTTAGAAACCCCCGAAACGTAGACCCTTATACATCATAAATACTAATTTTTACTGATTACATCCCAGCTCCTTTGTTCTAACAGGGGTGATCTGAGCTGGATCACCCCTACCAGATCACCCCAGTTTAAGTTTCTTTGTTATGCATGCTTTCCTTTGTTCTGTAACATTTTGGCGGGAATGTCAAATCCAGTATAAAACTAATAATTAATTATACGAAGAAGACTATCTATCAAAATTCACGTAGAAAAAATCCAGTGTATATGCTGGGATTCGAACTCAAGACATTTAGCATATGAAGCCACAACACATACCACTTCACCAGGACGACTGGATACGAAATATCAGAAATTTAACATACTTAAAGGAAGCAAGATATTTTTATAACTGGGGCGAGTTGGCAGACCTTTACTCAGTGGGGTTTAAACCCTTTTCGTTAAATAAATGAGTTGTCAGACTGATTGTTCAATTGGATTTTACACTTTATTAAGTTGGGCGAGTCGGTTACAAGAGTGGGGTGATTTTTTCATAAAGTGGTGATATAGTGTGGGCCGATTGGCCATTGGGGCGAGTTGACATTGTCTGATATCTACTCATCGTGTTAGGGGGTCATAAAGGGTATACATCATATAGTAATATATAATGTATATAATAATGGTTGTGTGGCGTTCTAACCTAGATTTTATGAATTGTAAATGGTTTTTCGTCTAATCTAAAACAACAGCTGGGATGTAAAATAGTTATTCGGACTTGGTGTGTCAGTGTAAGATCACCCTCTGGCCTCCGGCCATCGGGATGATCTTACACTGAAACAACGCGTCCTTATGGGATAACTATTAATGTATTCTTCTAACGTTTAAGTCTGGTTGAAATCTCGTTCTTTTTAATAATATCATTAAAAATCGACCAGTAAATGCGGACATTGTTATCCAACTTTTACTATTCAAAAAGTTGGAGATTTAAAGAACTTTTATTAGAATTTTTTTATTTCTACTTTAGCACAAAAGTAATTGCTCATTCTATATATGGTGCTGTCGACAAAAAATCGGGGGGAGGGGGGGGGGAGACTTTAAGAAAAAAATTGAAACATTGTGAACCAACTTTTACTTATTATAGATGCATATGTGTATGTTTTGTTAATGCTGCTTTGATATATTGTATTTGTAGATATTGATATTATTTATGCTACTAATTTTTAACCACTTTATTATATTGTGTCGACTATAACTATTGGCAGCGTAAACTGCAGGGGTTTATTAGAAACAGTTAAAAGAATTGATATATTAACAAAATATAAGGACTTATATGATATAACTATATAAGTAGACACCCATACTCTTTGAGTATGTTTGTTTTGTTCACGCATCGTTGACAATGTAATGGAATTTAATGCGACTGTCATACAAGTGAGAGGTTTAGCTAGCTATAAAACCAGGTTCAATCCACCATATCTACATTAGAAAATGCCTGTACCAAGTCAGGAATATGACAGTTGTTATCCATTCGTTTGATGTGTTTTGAATTTTGATTTTGCCTTTTGATTTTTGACTTTCCTTTTTGACTTTTCCTCGGAGTTCAGTATTTTTGTGTTTTTACTTTTTTTTTTGCACATATGAAACAGAAAAACAATGGCTTCGTGAATGGGGATATGTGGGGAAATTTATTTCTTTTTCGAGTAAAAGTAGAGGGGTAGATATTCTTTTCAAAAATACTTTCGAATTCAAGATCCACGAGGAAACTATAGACCTGATTGGTAATTTGATGGACCGAATAATGACGAATAATTCGTCAATTATAGTGGCGGGAGATTGAAACGTTGTTCAAGATTATGACATGGACACTTTACATTAAAGAAGTGAAAATAACCCCCAGTTAAAAGCCAAGATTCATGAGGTAATGCATGCACTAGATTTATTAGAGATATGGCGCCAGCAGCACCCTTTTAATAAGAGGTACTCATGGCGGGGTCCAAATCAAAAAGTCGTTTGGACTATTTCATGATTACCTCGGATATAGAAGCATTTGAAGTTTAATCAAATATATGGATAAGTTATAGATCGGATCATTCTCCTGTATTGATCAATTTAAGGTTTTCTAGTCAGATAAGAGGAAAGGGTACATGGAAATTTAATAACAGTCTTTTGAGGGAAATTGAATTTGTTGAGAAAGTAAAAAGGGACATAAAAACTGTCATTGAAGAATATGAGTCTGATCCAGCTATGGATATTGAGACAGAGGATAAACAGTTTAATATAAGCTATCAGCTTTTATGGGATATGATTAAGATGAAAGTCTGCGGATCTGCAATCTCATTTTCGTCTTTCCAAAAAAAAGAAGGGAATGAAAAAGAAAAAGAATTACTATATAAGATATCATTATAAGATGAAAAACTTTTGGTGAATAACTTGCCATCAGTATACCAAGAAAGGTAAGGGATCGAACTTGAATTAAAAATATTGAGCGAAAATAAAAAAGAAAATGGTATAATCACAAGAGCTAAGGCAAGATGGCAGGTAGAGGTGGACAAGGGAAGTAACTATTTTTGTAATTGGAAAAAAAACATTACACGGAAAAAAATATTCCCAAACTTATTTTGGAGGACGAGTCTGAGATAACATATCCCAGTACTATTAGAAATGAACAAAAACAGTTTTATAAAAATATATATACTAGTTGTAAACCATTGCTACTTGAAACTCACAGGGAAACATTTCTTCAACATGATAAACCTTTTATTACAAAACTGAATGAGGAAGAGGTGGATCATTTAACAATGCAGGAATGTTTGTTTTCTCTTAAACTTATGAAGAACTTCAAATCACCTGGTATAGATGGATTTACTGTTGAGTTTCATAAATTCTTTTGGAATTATATTAATATACCACTAGTAAGATGTTTAAATGAGGCTTCAGAATATGGAAAGTTCTCTGTCACACAAAGGCTGGGACTCATTACTTGTATACCAAAGGAGAGTAAGTCAAAATTTTATTTAAAGAACTGGCGACCTATCACACTTTTGTGTGTAGACTATAAGATAGCTACAGCAAGTTTAGCAAATAGACTAAAAAAGTTGCTGGTAAATATAATTAGTCAATCACAAAAAAGATTTCTTAAAGGTAGGTATAAAGGCGAATGTACTAGATTTATTTATGATCTGATGGAAAAGATAGAGGAAGACGGCATTCCTGGACTTTTACTTTTAGTCGATTTTGAATGGTCTTTTATACTAGAGGCTTTGCGGTTTTATGGCTTTGACCATACATTTATAAGTTGGATTAAGGCATGCTACTGTGATGCCTCTAGTGCAGTGTTAAAACAACGGATATATTTCAGAATTAATTTCATTGAAAAGAGGGGTTCGTCAAGGGGATACTCTGTCTCCCTATCTTTTTATTTTAGTTTTCGATCTACTCAGTACAGCTATTAAAAATGACCCTGATGTTGCTGGGGTAACAATTAATGACACAGAATTTTTATTGAGTCAATTTGATGATGATTCTTTTCCAGTCCTGGATAGTGACCAAAAGTCTCTAAATCAATGTTCTAATTTGTTTGATAAATATTCAGAATGTGCTGGACTTAGGTGTAATGTTGACAAAACTGAGGCCATATGGATTGGGTCAAAAGAGGGTAGTATAGAAAAACTTTTGCCAGACAAAAATCTTGTTTGGAATCTTTCTGGGAGGTTCAAACTATTAGGTATATGGTTTGAGCTTGCTAAAAGGGATAAGACTATGTAATTTTACAGCCAAGATAAACAGTATCAAGTCACTTCTTGATACTTGGGCTTATGAAGAACTAGCATATATTGGGAGGGTTGTTGTGATTAAAACTTTAGCACTTCCTACAAAATGTATTTTAATTCAAGTTCTGACTGTCCTTCCTACCCCTCCCCCTCCCCCAGATGGGGTTTTGAAGGAGATTCAAAATATATTTTTTATGAAAAGGAAAATCAGATAAAGTGAAAAGAACACTGGTTATGTCCGAACACTGTCATGGCGGTCGTAAGATGCCTAATATTTACTATTTTTGTTATAGTGTAAACAAGTTTTGGCTGTATAAATTACTAGACCTCCAAAATAACTCTGCTTGGAAATTTTTGCTGCTTAGTTATATACACAAATTTGGGGGGGGGGGAGGGGGAGGGCAATATTTTACATTTAAGTAAGGAAAGGATTGCTTTATTTAGCAAAATTATTTAGTTAATTTTTCAAAATCGAAAAATATGTTCAAAGTTAAAAACAATGCCGATGCCGATATTCTGGCCCAGTCTATTTGGCTAAATCCAAACATCAAAATGGATGACAAGAAGATTTTAAAGGGTAAATATATTGAAAATTGTATATTTTTTTATCAATGATCTGGTGTCTTATGTTATGTTGAATAAGAATGTACTTAGTGCTTTGCTATAAAATGTATCTTGCAAAATCTTTAGCGAAATAAGTAAGAATACAACTTCTCAAAGCTTGTCTCAAATGCATCTGAATGTGTAAGGGCACAGCTTTGCAAACATATCAGAATATGGTTCCAGTCTAATCTATAGTTTATTGAGTAATTGTACAGCTTCTCATTCGTGTTAATGTAAATAAATGTTAATTAAATTCCGCGAGGTGAACCAACGCCTGTGAAATCGTTTTGGTAGAGTCCCTGAAGTGGATACCTTGGTATGCCGGGTTGTCAAATCATGCAAATGAATGCAATCCTTAAATAATAATTAAAATTGACAACAACACTTCAAAAGATCTGCAATTTTATTATCTATGTCTACATGTTTCGCCTGCAAGGTTTCACCATGACGACGTCAAATTCAATGCACCACTTTGAGTACTTCAGGGGCTCAATTTCTGTATAAAAATTGTCCTGATGAAGCCTGCCTTGCAGGCGAAACATGTAGACATAGATAATAAAATTGCAGATCTTTTGAAGTGTTGTTGTCAATTTTAATTATTATAAATGTTAATTATATTGTTTCTACTGGTATCTTACAAGCATGTACTTAATCTTCTGAAAATATACTGTACCTTGTGATATGTTGTTAAGTAAAAACTTAGTGCTTTGCTATAAGAATGTACGTCGTATTGAGTACATAAAAACTTTTTATTCATCTGATTGAGTACTAAAGCTATAAAGTTCATAATGTGTCTTATGTTACGTTATAAGAATGTACTCAGTGCTATGCTATAAGAATGTATCTTACAAAATCTTAAACGAAATAAGTTAGAATACAACTTCTCATACATAAGATTGAGAAAGGATACATCATATGTGTCTATATGGCTTAGTGTGAAGCTTTCTCAAACATCTGCCTGAAATCCCAAGCTTGTCTCAAATGCATCTGAATGAGTAAGGGCACAGCTTTGTAAACATATCAGATTATGGTTCCAGTCTAATCTACAGTTTCTTGAGTAATTGTACAGCTTCTGTTTCATCCGATTAAGGTTTAAATGCTAATCAGATGGTTTCTAAGGGTATCTAACAAGAATGTACTTAATCTTCTGATAATATAATGTACAATGTATGTTGTTCAGTAAAAACTTAGTGCTATGCTATAAGAATGTACGTTTTGTTGAGTACGTGTACAGTTTTTTTATTCATCTGATTGAATACTAAAGGTATAAAGTTCAGAAAGTGTTTTATGTTATGTTATACATGTTATAAGACTACTGTTATGTTACACATGTTATAAGACTTATGTTATGTTATACATGTAATAAGACTTATATTATGTTATACATGTGAAAAGAATGTACTTAGTGCTATGTTATAAGAATGTACTTAGTGCTATGCTATAACAATGTACTTAGTGCTATGCTATACTAATGTACTTAGTGCTATGCTATAAGAATGTATCCTGCAAAATATTTAACGAAATAGGTAAAATACACCTTCTCATACATAAGATTGAGAAAGGATACACCATATGTGTCTGTATGGCTTAGGGTAAATCTTTCCCAAACATCTGTCTGAGATCACAAGCTTGTCTCAAATTCATCTGAATGAGTAAGGGCACAGCCTTGCAAACATATCAGAATATGGTTCCAGTCTAATCTACAGTTTATTGAGTAATTGTACAGCTTCTCATTCATCTGATTAAGGTCTAAATGATATGTTATCATATTGTTTCTAGTGGTAATAACAAGAATGTACTTAATCTTCTGATAATATAATGTACCCTGTGATATGTTGTTAAGTAAACACTTAGCGTTTTGCTATAAGAATGGACGTTTTATTGATAACGTGTACAGTTTTTTATTCATCTGATTGAGTACTAAAGCTATTAAGTTCAGAAAGTGTCTGATGTTATGTTATACAGGTTATAAGAATGCACTTAGTGTTATGCTATAAGAATGTACTTAGTGCTATGCTATAAGAATGAATCTTACAAAATCTTTAACAAAATAGGTAAACATACACCTTCTCATACATAAGATTGAGAAAGGATACACCAATGTGTCTGTATGGCTTAGGGTGATGATTTCTTCAACATCTTCTTGAGATCCCAAGCTTGTCTCAAATGCATCTGATTGAGTAAGGGCACAGCACAGTTTATTGAGTAATTATACCATTCCTTATTCATCCGATTTAGGTCCAAATCATATGTTAATATATTGTATTTAGTAGTATCTGACCAGAATGTACTTAATCTGATGTTAATATAATGTACCTAGTGTTATGTTTTAAAGTAAGAACAAAGTGTTATGCTATAAGAATGTACGTTTTTTTTTTAGTAAGTGTATAGTTTTTTTATTCATCTGATTGAGTCCTCAAGCTTTAAAGTTCAGAATGTGTCTTTTCTTGTGTTATGCTATAAGAATGAACTTAGTGTAATGGGATAATAATGTACTTAGTGCTATGCTATAAGAATGGGGAAGCTTTCTCAAACATCTGCCTGAGATCCCAAGCTTGTTTTAAATGCATCTGAATGAGTAAGGGCACAGCTTTGTAAACACATCAGAATATGGTTGCAATCAATCCACAGTAGTTTATTGAGTACAGCTTCTCATTCATCCTGATAAGGTCTAAATGCTATGTAATCATATGGTTATGAAATAAGTAAGAATACAACTTCTCATACATAAGATTGAGAAAGGATACAACATATGTATCTGTATGGCTTAGGGTGAAGCTTTCTCAAACATCTGCCTGAGATCCCAAGCTTGTCTCAAATGCATCTGAATGAGTAACGGCACAGCTTTGCAAACATCAGAATATGGTTCCAGTCTAATCCACTGTTTATTGAGTAATTGTACAGCTTCTCATTCATCTGATTAAGGTCTAAATGCTATGTAATCATATGGTTTCTAGTGGTATCTAACAAGAATGTACTTAATCTTCTGATAATATAATGTACATTGTAATATGTTGTTAAGTAAAACTTAGTGCTATGCTATAATAATGTACGTTTTATTGAGTACGTGTACAGTTTTTTATTCATCTGATTGAGTACTAAAGCTATAAAGTTCAGAATGTGTCTTATGTTATGTTATAAGAATGTTCTTAGTGCTATGCTATAAGAATGTACTTAGTGCTATGCTATAAGAATGTACTTAGTGCTATGCTATAAGAATGTACTTAGTGCTATGCTATAATAATGTACGTTTTATTGAGTACGTGTACAGTTTTTTATTCATCTGATTAAGTACTAAAGCTATAAAGTTCAGAATGTGTCTTATGTTATGTTATAAGAATGTACTTAGTGCTATGTTATAAGAATGTACTTAGTGCTATGCTATAAGAATGTACTTAGTGCTATGCTATAAGAATGTACTTAGTGCTATGCTATAAGAATGTACTTAGTGCTATGCTATAAGAATGTATCTTGCAAAATCTTTAAAGCAATAAGTAAAAAATACACCTTCTCGTACATAAGATTGAGAAAGGATACACAATATGTGTCAGTATGTCTTAGGGTGAAGCTTTCTTAAACATCTGCTTGAGATCCCAAGTTTGTCTCAAATGCATCTGAATGAGTAAGGGCACAGCTTTGCATATCAAAAAATGGTTCAAGTCTAATCCACAGTTTATTTAGTAATAATACAATAACTCATTCACCTCAAGGTCAAAATCCTATGTTATTATATTGTATTTAGTAGTATCTGACAATATTGTACTTAACCTTATGTTAATATAATGTACCTAGTGTTATATTTTAAAGTAAGAACAAAGTGTTATGCTGTAAGAATGTACGTTTTATTGAGTTAGTGTATAGTTTTTTATACATCTGATTGAGTCCTCAAGCTATCAAGTGCAAAATGTGTCGTCTTGTGGTATATTATAAGAATGTACTTAATGCTATGCTATAATTTAGAACTTAGTGCTATGCTATAAGAATGTATCTTGCCAAATCTTTAACGAAATAAGTTAGAATACAACTTCTCATACATAAGATTGAGAAGGGATACAACATATGTGTCTGTATGGCTTAGGGTGAAGCTTTCTCAAACATCTGCCTGAGATCCCAAGCTTGTCTCAAATGCATCTGAATGAGAGAGGGCACAGCTTTGCAAACATATCAGAATATGGTTCCAGTCTAATCTACAGTTTATTGAGTAATTATACAGCTTCTCATTCATCTGATTAAGGTCTAAATGCTATGTTATCATATGGTTTCTAGTGGTATCTAACAAAAATGTACTTAATCTTCTGATAATATAATGTACATTGTGATATGTTGCTAAGTAAAACTTAGTGCTATGCTATAATAATGTGCGTTTTATTGAGTACGTGTACAGTTTTTTTTCATCTGATTGATTACTAAAGCCATAAAGTTCAGAATGTGTCTTATGTTATGTTATAAGAATGTACTTAGTGCTATGCTATAAGAATGTACTTAGTGCTATGCTATAAGAATGTACTTAGTGCTATGCTATAAGAATGTATCTTGCAAAATCTTTAAAGCAATAAGTAAAAAATACACCTTCTCGTACATAAGATTGAGAAAGGATACACAATATGTGTCAGTATGTCTTAGGGTGAAGCTTTCTTAAACATCTGCTTGAGATCCCAAGTTTGTCTCAAATGCATCTGAATGAGTAAGGGCACAGCTTTGCATATCAAAAAATGGTTCAAGTCTAATCCACAGTTTATTTAGTAATAATACAATAACTCATTCACCTCATTAAGGTCAAAATCCTATGTTATTATATTGTATTTAGTAGTATCTGACAATATTGTACTTAACCTTATGTTAATATAATGTACATAGTGTTATATTTTAAAGTAAGAACAAAGTGTTATGCTGTAAGAATGTACGTTTTATTGAGTTAGTGTATAGTTTTTTATACATCTGATTGAGTCTTCAAGCTATCAAGTGCAAAATGTGTCGTCTTGTGGTATATTATAAGAATGTACTTAATGCTATGCTATAATTTAGAACTTAGTGCTATGCTATAAGAATGTATCTTGCCAAATCTTTAACGAAATAAGTTAGAATACAACTTCTCATACATAAGATTGAGAAGGGATACAACATATGTGTCTGTATGGCTTAGGGTGAAGCTTTCTCAAACATCTGCCTGAGATCCCAAGCTTGTCTCAAATGCATCTGAATGAGTAACGGCACAGCTTTGCAAACATATCAGAATATGGTTCCAGTCTAATCTACAGTTTATTGAGTAATTATACAGCTTCTCATTCATCTGATTAAGGTCTAAATGCTATGTTATCATATGGTTTCTAGTGGTATCTAACAAAAATGTACTTAATCTTCTGATAATATAATGTACATTGTGATATGTTGTTAAGTAAAACTTAGTGCTATGCTATAATAATGTGCGTTTTATTGAGTACGTGTACAGTTTTTTATTCATCTGATTAAGTACTAAAGCTATAAAGTTCAGAATGTGTCTTATGTTATGTTATAAGAATGTACTTAGTGCTATGTTATAAGAATGTACTTAGTGCTATGCTATAAGAATGTACTTAGTGCTATGCTATAAGAATGTACTTAGTGCTATGCTATAAGAATGTACTTAGTGCTATGCTATAAGAATGTATCTTGCAAAATCTTTAAAGCAATAAGTAAAAAATACACCTTCTCGTACATAAGATTGAGAAAGGATACACAATATGTGTCAGTATGTCTTAGGGTGAAGCTTTCTTAAACATCTGCTTGAGATCCCAAGTTTGTCTCAAATGCATCTGAATGAGTAAGGGCACAGCTTTGCATATCAAAAAATGGTTCAAGTCTAATCCACAGTTTATTTAGTAATAATACAATAACTCATTCACCTCATTAAGGTCAAAATCCTATGTTATTATATTGTAATTAGTAGTATCTGACAATATTGTACTTAACCTTATGTTAATATAATGTACATAGTGTTATATTTTAAAGTAAGAACAAAGTGTTATGCTGTAAGAATGTACGTTTTATTGAGTTAGTGTATAGTTTTTTATACATCTGATTGAGTCTTCAAGCTATCAAGTGCAAAATGTGTCGTCTTGTGGTATATTATAAGAATGTACTTAATGCTATGCTATAATTTAGAACTTAGTGCTATGCTATAAGAATGTATCTTGCCAAATCTTTAACGAAATAAGTTAGAATACAACTTCTCATACATAAGATTGAGAAGGGATACAACATATGTGTCTGTATGGCTTAGGGTGAAGCTTTCTCAAACATCTGCCTGAGATCCCAAGCTTGTCTCAAATGCATCTGAATGAGAGAGGGCACAGCTTTGCAAACATATCAGAATATGGTTCCAGTCTAATCTACAGTTTATTGAGTAATTATACAGCTTCTTATTCATCTGATTAAGGTCTAAATGCTATGTTATCATATGGTTTCTAGTGGTATCTAACAAAAATGTACTTAATCTTCTGATAATATAATGTACATTGTGATATGTTGTTAAGTAAAACTTAGTGCTATGCTATAATAATGTACGTTTTATTGAGTACGTGTACAGTTTTTTTTCATCTGATTGAGTACTAAAGCTATAAAGTTCAGAATGTGTCTTATGTTATGTTATAAGAATGTACTTAGTGCTATGCTATAAGAATGTACTTAGTGCTATGCTATAAGAATGTACTTAGTGCTATGCTATAAGAATGTATCTTGCAAAATCTTTAAAGCAATAAGTAAAAAATACACCTTCTCGTACATAAGATTGAGAAAGGATACACAATATGTGTCAGTATGTCTTAGGGTGAAGCTTTCTTAAACATCTGTTTGAGATCCCAAGTTTGTCTCAAATGCATCTGAATGAGTAAGGGCACAGCTTTGCATATCAAAAAATGGTTCAAGTCTAATCCACAGTTTATTTAGTAATAATACAATAACTCATTCACCTCATTAAGGTCAAAATCCTATGTTATTATATTGTATTTAGTAGTATCTGACAATATTGTACTTAACCTTATGTTAATATAATGTACCTAGAGTTATATTTTAAAGTTAGAACAAAGTGTTATGCTGTAAGAATGTACGTTTTATTGAGTTAGTGTATAGTTTTTTATACATCTGATTGAGTCTTCAAGCTCTCAAGTGCAAAATGTGTCGTCTTGTGGTATATTATAAAAATGTACTTAATGCTATGCTATAATTTAGAACTTAGTGCTATGCTATAAGAATGTATCTTGCCAAATCTTTAACGAAATAAGTTAGAATACAACTTCTCATACATAAGATTGAGAAGGGATACAACATATGTGTCTGTATGGCTTAGGGTGAAGCTTTCTCAAACATCTGCCTGAGATCCCAAGCTTGTCTCAAATGCATCTGAATGAGAGAGGGCACAGCTTTGCAAACATATCAGAATATGGTTCCAGTCTAATCTACAGTTTATTGAGTAATTATACAGCTTCTCATTCATCTGATTAAGGTCTAAATGCTATGTTATCATATGGTTTCTAGTGGTATCTAACAAAAATGTACTTAATCTTCTGATAATATAATGTACATTGTGATATGTTGTTAAGTAAAACTTAGTGCTATGCTATAATAATGTGCGTTTTATTGAGTACGTGTACAGTTTTTTATTCATCTGATTAAGTACTAAAGCTATAAAGTTCAGAACGTGTCTTATGTTATGTTATAAGAATGTACTTAGTGCTATGTTATAAGAATGTACTTAGTGCTATGCTATAAGAATGTACTTAGTGCTATGCTATAAGAATGTACTTAGTGCTATGCTATAAGAATGTACTTAGTGCTATGCTATAAGAATGTATCTTGCAAAATCTTTAAAGCAATAAGTAAAAAATACACCTTCTCGTACATAAGATTGAGAAAGGATACACAATATGTGTCAGTATGTCTTAGGGTGAAGCTTTCTTAAACATCTGCTTGAGATCCCAAGTTTGTCTCAAATGCATCTGAATGAGTAAGGGCACAGCTTTGCATATCAAAAAATGGTTCAAGTCTAATCCACAGTTTATTTAGTAATAATACAATAACTCATTCACCTCAATAAGGTCAAAATCCTATGTTATTATATTGTATTTAGTAGTATCTGAAAATATTGTACTTAACCTTATGTTAATATAATGTACCTAGTGTTATATTTTAAAGTAAGAACAAAGTGTTATGCTGTAAGAATGTACGTTTTATTGAGTTAGTGTATAGTTTTTTATACATCTGATTGAGTCCTCAAGCTATCAAGTGCAAAATGTGTCGTCTTGTGGTATATTATAAGAATGTACTTAATGCTATGCTATAATTTAGAACTTAGTGCTATGCTATAAGAATGTATCTTGCCAAATCTTTAACGAAATAAGTTAGAATACAACTTCTCATACATAAGATTGAGAAGGGATACAACATATGTGTCTGTATGGCTTAGGGTGAAGCTTTCTCAAACATCTGCCTGAGATCCCAAGCTTGTCTCAAATGCATCTGAATGAGAGAGGGCACAGCTTTGCAAACATATCAGAATATGGTTCCAGTCTAATCTACAGTTTATTGAGTAATTATACAGCTTCTCATTCATCTGATTAAGGTCTAAATGCTATGTTATCATATGGTTTCTAGTGGTATCTAACAAAAATGTACTTAATCTTCTGATAATATAATATACATTGTGATATGTTGTTAAGTAAAACTTAGTGCTATGCTATAATAATGTACGTTTTATTGAGTACGTGTACAGTTTTTTTTTCATCTGATTGAGTACTAAAGCTATAAAGTTCAGAATGTGTCTTATGTTATGTTATAAGAATGTACTTAGTGCTATGCTATAAGAATGTACTTAGTGCTATGCTATAAGAATGTACTTAGTGCTATGCTATAAGAATGTACTTAGTGCTATGCTATAAGAATGTACTTAGTGCTATGCTATAAGAATGTATCTTGCAAAATCTTTAAAGCAATAAGTAAAAAATACACCTTCTCATACATAAGATTGAGAAAGGATACGCAATATGTGTCAGTATGTCTTAGGGTGAAGCTTTCTTAAACATCTGCTTGAGATCCCAAGTTTGTCTCAAATGCATCTGAATGAGTAAGGGCACAGCTTTGCATATCAAAAAATGGTTCAAGTCTAATCCACAGTTTATTTAGTAATAATACAATAACTCATTCACCTCATTAAGGTCCAAATCCTATGTTATTATATTGTATTTAGTAGTATCTGACAATATTGTACTTAACCTTATGTTAATATAATGTACCTAGTGTTATATTTTAAAGTAAGAACAAAGTGTTATGCTGTAAGAATGTACGTTTTATTGAGTTAGTGTATAGTTTTTTATACATCTGATTGAGTCTTCAAGCTATCAAGTGCAAAATGTGTCGCCTTGTGGTATATTATAAGAATGTACTTAATGCTATGCTATAATTTAGAACTTAGTGCTATGCTATAAGAATGTGTCTTGCCAAATCTTTAACGAAATAAGTTAGAATACAACTTCTCATACATAAGATTGAGAAGGGATACAACATATGTGTCTGTATGGCTTAGGGTGAAGCTTTCTCAAACATCTGCCTGAGATCCCAAGCTTGTCTCAAATGCATCTGAATGAGAGAGGGCACAGCTTTGCAAACATATCAGAATATGGTTCCAGTCTAATCTACAGTTTATTGAGTAATTATACAGCTTCTCATTCATCTGATTAAGGTCTAAATGCTATGTTATCATATGGTTTGTAGTGGTATCTAACAAAAATGTACTTAATCTTCTGATAATATAATGTACATTGTGATATGTTGTTAAGTAAAACTTAGTGCTATGCTATAATAATGTACGTTTTATTGAGTACGTGTACAGTTTTTTATTCATCTGATTGAGTACTAAAGCTATAAAGTTCAGAATGTGTCTTATGTTATGTTATAAGAATGTACTTAGTGCTATGCTATAAGAATGTACTTAGTGCTATGCTATAAGAATGTACTTAGTGCTATGCTATAAGAATGTACTTAGTGCTATGCTATAAGAATGTACTTAGTGATATGCTACAAGAATGTACTTAGTGCTATGCTATAAGAATGTATCTTGCAAAATCTTTAAAGCAATAAGTAAAAAATACACCTTCTCATACATAAGATTGAGAAAGGATACACAATATGTGTCAGTATGTCTTAGGGTGAAGCTTTCTTTAACATCTGCTTGAGATCCCAAGTTTGTCTCAAATGCATCTGAATGAGTAAGGGCACAGCTTTGCATATCAAAAAATGGTTCAAGTCTAATCCACAGTTTATTTAGTAATAATACAATAACTCATTCACCTCATTAAGGTCAAAATCCTATGTTATTATATTGTATTTAGTAGTATCTGACAATATTGTACTTAACCTTATGTTAATATAATGTACCTAGTGTTATATTTTAAAGTAAGAACAAAGTGTTATGCTGTAAGAATGTACGTTTTATTGAGTTAGTGTATAGTTTTTTATACATCTGATTGAGTCCTCAAGCTATCAAGTGCAAAATGTGTCGTCTTGTGGTATATTATAAGAATGTACTTAATGCTATGCTATAATTTAGAACTTAGTGCTATGCTATAATTTAGAACTTAGTGCTATGCTATAAGAATGTATCTTGCCAAATTTTTAACGAAATAAGTTAGAATACAACTTCTCATACATAAGATTGAGAAGGGATACAACATATGTGTCTGTATGGCTTAGGGTGAAGCTTTCTCAAACATCTGCCTGAGATCCCAAGCTTGTCTCAAATGCATCTGAATGAGAGAGGGCACAGCTTTGCAAACATATCAGAATATGGTTCCAGTCTAATCTACAGTTTATTGAGTAATTATACAGCTTCTCATTCATCTGATTAAGGTCTAAATGCTATGTTATCATATGGTTTCTAGTGGTATCTAACAAAAATGTACTTAATCTTCTGATAATATAATGTACATTGTGATATGTTGTTAAGTAAAACTTAGTGCTATGCTATAATAATGTACGTTTTATTGAGTACGTGTACAGTTTTTTTTTCATCTGATTGGTACTAAAGCTATAAAGTTCAGAATGTGTCTTATGTTATGTTATAAGAATGTACTTAGTGCTATGCTATAAGAATGTACTTAGTGCTATATATGCTATAAGAATGTACTTAGTGCTATGCTATAAGAATGTATCTTGCAAAATCTTTAAAGCAATAAGTAAAAAATACACCTTCTCATACATAAGATTGAGAAAGGATACGCAATATGTGTCAGTATGTCTTAGGGTGAAGCTTTCTTAAACATCTGCTTGAGATCCCAAGTTTGTCTCAAATGCATCTGAATGAGTAAGGGCACAGCTTTGCATATCAAAAAATGGTTCAAGTCTAATCCACAGTTTATTTAGTAATAATACAATAACTCATTCACCTCATTAAGGTCCAAATCCTATGTTATTATATTGTATTTAGTAGTATCTGACAATATTGTACTTAACCTTATGTTAATATAATGTACCTAGTGTTATATTTTAAAGTAAGAACAAAGTGTTATGCTGTAAGAATGTACGTTTTATTGAGTTAGTGTATAGTTTTTTATACATCTGATTGAGTCTTCAAGCTATCAAGTGCAAAATGTGTCGTCTTGTGGTATATTATAAGAATGTACTTAATGCTATGCTATAATTTAGAACTTAGTGCTATGCTATAAGAATGTATCTTGCCAAATCTTTAACGAAATAAGTTAGAATACAACTTCTCATACATAAGATTGAGAAGGGATACAACATATGTGTCTGTATGGCTTAGGGTGAAGCTTTCTCAAACATCTGCCTGAGATCCCAAGCTTGTCTCAAATGCATCTGAATGAGAGAGGGCACAGCTTTGCTAACATATCAGAATATGGTTCCAGTCTAATCTACAGTTTATTGAGTAATTATACAGCTTCTCATTCATCTGATTAAGGTCTAAATGCTATGTTGTCATATGGTTTCTAGTGGTATCTAACAAAAATGTACTTAATCTTCTGATAATATAATGTACATTGTGATATGTTGTTAAGTAAAACTTAGTGCTATGCTATAATAATGTATGTTTTATTGAGTACGTGTACAGTTTTTTATTCATCTGATTGAGTACTAAAGCTATAAAGTTCAGAATGTGTCTTATGTTATGTTATAAGAATGTACTTAGTGCTATGCTATAAGAATGTACTTAGTGCTATGCTATAAGAATGTACTTAGTGCTATGCTATAAGAATGTACTTAGTGATATGCTATAAGAATGTACTTAGTGCTATGCTATAAGAATGTATCTTGCAAAATCTTTAAAGCAATAAGTAAAAAATACACCTTCTCATACATAAGATTGAGAAAGGATACACAATATGTGTCAGTATGTCTTAGGGTGAAGCTTTCTTAAACATCTGCTTGAGATCCCAAGTTTGTCTCAAATGCATCTGAATGAGTAAGGGCACAGCTTTGCATATCAAAAAATGGTTCAAGTCTAATCCACAGTTTATTTAGTAATAATACAATAACTCATTCACCTCATTAAGGTCAAAATCCTATGTTATTATATTGTATTTAGTAGTATCTGACAATATTGTACTTAACCTTATGTTAATATAATGTACCTAGTGTTATATTTTAAAGTAAGAACAAAGTGTTATGCTGTAAGAATGTACGTTTTATTGAGTTAGTGTATAGTTTTTTATACATCTGATTGAGTCCTCAAGCTATCAAGTGCAAAATGTGTCGTCTTGTGGTATATTATAAGAATGTACTTAATGCTATGCTATAATTTAGAACTTAGTGCTATGCTATAAGAATGTATCTTGCCAAATCTTTAACGAAATAAGTTAGAATACAACTTCTCATACATAAGATTGAGAAGGGATACAACATATGTGTCTGTATGGCTTAGGGTGAAGCTTTCTCAAACATCTGCCTGAGATCCCAAGCTTGTCTCAAATGCATCTGAATGAGAGAGGGCACAGCTTTGCAAACATATCAGAATATGGTTCCAGTCTAATCTACAGTTTATTGAGTAATTATACAGCTTCTCATTCATCTGATTAAGGTCTAAATGCTATGTTATCATATGGTTTCTAGTGGTATCTAAAAAAAATGTACTTAATCTTCTGATAATATAATGTACATTGTGATATGTTGTTAAGTAAAACTTAGTGCTATGCTATAATAATGTACGTTTTTTAGTACGTGTACAGTTTTTTATTCATCTGATTGAGTACTAAAGCTATAAAGTTCAGAATGTGTCTTATGTTATGTTATAAGAATGTACTTAGTGCTATGCTATAAGAATGTACTTAGTGCTATGCTATAAGAATGTACTTAGTGCTATGCTATAAGAATGTACTTAGTGCTATGCTATAAGAATGTATCTTGCAAAATCTTTAAAGCAATAAGTAAAAAATACACCTTCTCATACATAAGATTGAGAAAGGATACGCAATATGTGTCAGTATGTCTTAGGGTGAAGCTTTCTTAAACATCTGCTTGAGATCCCAAGTTTGTCTCAAATGCATCTGAATGAGTAAGGGCACAGCTTTGCATATCAAAAAATGGTTCAAGTCTAATCCACAGTTTATTTAGTAATAATACAATAACTCATTCACCTCATTAAGGTCAAAATCCTATGTTATTATATTGTATTTAGTAGTATCTGACAATATTGTACTTAAGGTTCATGTGGACCCTATGGCTAAAATGGCCGTATTCTCACCTCAAAATTTACTCTGAGTACAGGCAAACCTGTGCATCTGGAAAAGTTTTAAGGCATAGCATGCCCTAGATAAATAGAATTCAAATGCATTGTATGATGTAGAAAATTCATAACTTAACTGGATTTTGCCGTACACTTTTTTTCGTCCCTGCAGAAGATGATAAAATTAACAAACAGTTGAGTTTACCTTGATATGGTCCACTGAAGGTACACAGTATTATTGTCAGGTATCTATTGTCCATCTATTGTCCATGTCATTTAATACAGCTCACGTCAATTATTACCTGTTGGGAAGTTCTCAAACCTGTTTCTCAACTTAGTTTATTTTGGCACCTTCTGGAGGAATGAAAAAAAGTGCACGGCAAAATCCTGGTAAGTTTTTATTTTTCTCAAACATAAAACATGTTTGAAATTTATTTATCTAGGGCATGCTATGCCTGAAATTTTTTATAGATGCGCAGGTTTGTCTGTACTCAGAGTAAATTTTGAGGTGAAAATACAGCCATTTTAGCCATAGGGTCCACATGAACCTTAACCTTATGTTAATATAATGTACCTAGTGTTATATTTTAAAGTAAGAACAAAGTGTTATGCTGTAAGAATGTACGTTTTATTGAGTTAGTGTATAGTTTTTTATACATCTGATTGAGTCTTCAAGCTATCAAGTGCAAAATGTGTCGTCTTGTGGTATATTATAAGAATGTACTTAGTGCTATGATATAATTAAGTACTTAGTGCTATGCTATAAGAACGTATCTTGCCAAATCTTTAACGAAATAAGTGAGAATACAACTTCTCATACATAAGATTGAGAAAGGATACAACATATGTGTCTGTATGGCTTAGGGTGAAGCTTTCTTAAACATCTGCTTAAGATCCCAAGCTTGTCTCAAATGCATCTAAATGAGTAAGGACACAGCGTTGTATATCAAAATATGGTTCAAGTCTAATCCACAGTTTTATGAGTAATTATACAATTCCTCATTCATCTGATTAAGTTCTAAATCACATGTTATTATATTGTATTTAGTAGTATCTGACAAGATTGTACTTAATCTTATGTTAATATAAGGTACCCAGTGTTATGTTTTAAAGTACGAACAAAGTGTTATGCTATAAGAATGTACGTTTTATTGAGTTAATGTATAGTTTTTTATACATCTGATTGAGTCCTCAAGCTATAAAGTTCAGAATATGTCTTGGCTTGTGTTATGTTATAAGAATGTACTTAGTGTTATGAGATAATAATGTACTTAGTGCTATGCTATAAGAATTGTAAAGCTTTCTCAAACATCTGCCAGAGATCACAAGCTTGTCTTAAATGCATCTGTATGAGTAAGGGCACAGCTTTGTATATCAAAATATGGTTCAAGTCTAATCCACATTTTATTGAGTAATTATACAATTCCTCATTCATCAGATTAAAGTCTTTAATCATTTGTTATTATATTGCATTTAGTAGTATCTGAAAAGAATGTACTTAATCTAACATTAATATAATGTACCTAGTGTTATGATTTAAAGTAAGAACAAAGTGATATGCTATAAGAATGTACGTTTTATTGAGTTAGTGTATAGTTTTTCATTCATCTGATTGAATCCTCAAGCTAAAATGTTCAGCATGTGTCTTGTCCTGTGTTATGGTATATGAATGTACTTAGTGATATGAGATAATAATGTACTTAGTGCTATGCTAAAAGAATGTATCTTGCAAAAAGGTTAAAGAAATAAGTAAGAATACAACTTTTCATACATAAGATTGAGAAAGGATACACCATATGTGTCAGTATGGCTTTGTGTAAAGCTTTCTCAAACATCAGCTTGAGAGCCAAAGCTTGTCTAATTGCATCTGAATAAGTAAGGGCACCAGCTTAGCATATCAGAATATGGTTCAAATCTAATCTACAGTTTATTGAGTAATAGTACAGATTTTCATTCGTTTGATTAAGGTTTAAATGCTATGTATCATATGGTTTCTAGTGGTATCTAACAAGATTGTACTTAATCTTCTGATAATATAATATACCTTGTGTTATGATGTAAAGTAAGAACTTAGTGCTATGCTATAAGAATGTACGTTTTATTGAGTACGTGTACAGTTTTTTTTATTCATCTTATTGAGTACTAAAGCTATAAAATTCAGAATGTGTTTTGTGTTATGTTATAAGAATGTACTTAGTCCTATGCTATACTAATGTATCTTACGACATCTTCAACGAAATAAGTAAGACTACACCTTCTCATACATAAGATTGAGAAAGGATACATCATATATGTGTGTATGGCTTAGGGTGAAGCTTTCTCAAACATCTGCTTGAGATCCAAAGCTTGTCTCAATTTCATCTGAATGAATATAGGGGCACATCTTAGCATATTAGAATATGGTTCAAGTCTAATTTACAGTTTATTGAGTAATAGTACAGATTTTCATTCATCTGATAAAGGTTTAAATACTATGTTATTATATTGTATCTAGTGTTATCTAACGAAAATGTACTAAATCATATAGTAATATAATGTACATAGTGTTATGTTTTAAGAAAGTATTTAGTGCTGCGCTAAAAGAATGTACATAATGTTGTGCTACAATAGGGATACAGTTTTTCATCCCAAGCTCACCTCAAATGCATTAAACTAAGTAAGGGCGCAATTTTGTATATTAGAACATGGTTCCAGTATTATCTGCAATTTATTGAGTAAGTTCACAGCTTCTCATACATAAGATTGGGAAAGGATACACGAATATCAGAATACGGTTTCAGTGTAGGATACACCATATGTGTCAGTATGGCTTAAGGTGAAGCTTCTCGAACATCTGCTTGAGATCCCAAGCTTGTCTCAAATGCATCTGAGTGAGTAAGGGCACAGCTTTGTATATCAGAACATGGTTCCAGCATTATCTGCATTTTATTGAGTAAGTGCACAGCTTCTCATACAACTTATCAAATTTTGAATACTACTAGTTTGTTATTAGAATGTATCTAGTGTTATTTAATAAGAATGTACTTAGTGCTTTGCGACACGAATGTACAAATTAATGTGCTATAAGAATTGTACATTTTATTGAGTAAGTGCACAGCTTCTCATACAACTTTTCAAATTTTGAATACTATGTTTTTAGAACGTATCTAGTGTTATTTTATAATTAGAATGTACTGTGAGATAAGAATGTACAAATTAATGTCCTATAGGAATGGTACAGCTTCTTATACATATGCTTGAGTTGCCAAGCTGTCGCATATGCATCTGATTGAGTAAGGGTGCAGCTTCGCATATTATAATATGGTTCCAGTCTAGTCTCAGTTTATTGAGTATGTATACAGCTTATCGTTCATCTGATTAAGGTCTGAATACAGTGTTATTATTGTTGTTGTGGAAACTCTGCAGATTTTTGCACATGACGGAGACAAATCATTGGAGAAAAAGTTAATTCGTCACTTTATAATTCATATGACGTATTGTATGAACGAATTGTTTTTGTGAATTCAGCGCATTTTTGTGTATGTAATTATAGACATGTTGAGACACAACACACCTCATTATTTCCCCTCCACAACTTAAAAAAAAAAGCGTTATTGGCTTATAATTAGATGGTAACGACCTATCTCATTTTTATAAGAAAAGCTGTTACAATAATTTTGTACTCTTTTAGCTAATGGAAAACTGACAGAGAATAATTATTTATCATTTTGAACGGAATTTTTATTTTTCGGGACTCATTTTCAGCATTTTATATCGTGTGACATCTCGATCTGATTCCGTATTAAGATCTACAATTTTATTTATGTCACCTATTTCAAATCAATAGATCGAAACGGCGTCTAAACTTCTTAGAAAGATTTCTCTCTGTGTAGATTCAGTCTATTCAGACTTGATCAGAGCGAAATGATCGTTTCAGATCGAAATCTTGTTACTAGTGCTAAACGACCGTTTCAAATTGAAATCGTGTTACTAGTGCTAAATAACCGTTTCAGACTGAAATATTGTTACTAGTGCTAAATGACCGTTTCAGAATGAAATCTTGTTTCTAATGCTAAATTACCGTTTCAGATTGAAATCTTGTTACTTGTGCTAAATAACCGTTTCAGACTGAAATCTTGTTACTAGTGTTAAATTACCGTTTCAGATTGAAATCATGTTACTAGTACTAAAACACCGTTCCAGACTGAAATCTTGTTACTAGTGCTTAATTACCGTTTCAGACTGAAATCTTGTTTCTAATGCGTAATTACTGTTTCAGATTTAAATCTTGTTACCATTGCTAAAAGACCGTTTCAGACTGAAATCTTTTTACTAGTGCTAATTTTCCGTTTCCGATTCAAATCTTGTTACTTGAACTAAATAACCGTTTAAGACTGAAATCTTTTTACTAGTGCTAATTTTCGTTTTCAGATTGAAATCTTGTTACTAGTGCTACATTACCGTTTCAGATAAAAATCTTATAACTAGTTCTAAATGACTGTTTCAGACTGAAATCTTTTTACTACATGTAGTGCTAAATTTCCGTTTCAGACTGAAATAATTTTCCTATTGCCAAGTTACCGTTTCAGACTGAAATCTTGTTACAAGTGATAAATGACCGTTTCAGACTGAATCTTATTACTTGTGCCAAATCATTTAAAAAATACTGGCTCTTGTCTCAGCTTCAGAAAATGATCAATGTTGAAAGACCTTCATCCCCATGGAAGAACTCAGACTTTTTTCAACATATTACATTTCTCGTCGTCTCCTTGTACTCTTCTTTCTATGCTTTCATTGTGAACAATACTTATAAGTGGCAATTTAACTAATGGGCCAATATTGCTACGCCTACAATAGTGGAGGCGTGATATTACAGGCTTGCTATAGTGTATACGTGCTATTATAGGCGTGCTGTAGGAGATGCATGCTATTATACGCCTACAATAGTGTAGGCGTTCTATTATAGGCGTAGCACGATTGGCAGAGTAGTTACGATTCAGATTGATTAAGTACACATTTTCGAATAGGTTCAAGTCACGTAATATATAAGACTCGGAACCGTGATAGTACAGTGAACCATGATGGACATGCTGAGGTGCGATGGTTTGAGGCTTAACTGGTCAACATAATTTTTTTCAAGTCAACGAAGAAGTCAATTCAGTTGTTAGAACACTTTTCGGATTTTTTATGTCTAAGGTGTGTATTCCAAAATAGCAAGGTATAAAAAGCCACAAAACTGACTATTGTTAAATCATTTGAACAGAAAGCCAAAGGTAAGGTCTATATAAAACAGAAACAATAATGAAGCACATCAACACACGACAATCACTGAACAATAGGTTTCTGACTTATGACAGATGCAAACAAATGTTCCGGGTTTAAACGTTTTAATAGGTACCAACCTTCACCCTAGCCTGAAACAATAGTGTAACGACACAAAATAGAGTGACGCAATTTAAAATATCAATTGAAAGACATATAAACACAAACAAGTGAACATACAGTGAACGAATAAAATTACATACCAATCAGCAACCAAGCAACTCATAGTCTTGTGGTCTATTGTCATTATCGTTCACTCTGTTTATGTCATCCCCTTTCTAAGCAGTAATGTTTTTCCAAGTTCTACACATAACAAAATATAATACAAATGTTATTCGTGTCGATCATTTAATGTTTTACATGATTCTCTAACACTTTGTAGTAATGATAGAATTTTAAATCATGCAAGAATCCTTCAGATATTTTTCATGTTCTGGAATAAAGCAATGTTATGTGATTACTGTCAATACTAATTCTCAATCATTTCTAGTACCTAAACTACATCGAAAGCAAAAACTAACTTCATCGTTATATGCACAAAACTACACCCTTCTTGAAGTTTTAAACTTTCCCCCCCTCTTTTAGTTTTTACGAAGAAGCAAAACCAGATTGCAAAAATATCATTCAAATTCATCATGTAAACTTAGCGCTATGATGATCCACGAAAAGATTATGAAAATGAGGTCGCAGTCAGATTTACCTTGCTAAACGTACAAGTGACAGATGCCGATTTAGGATTTCCAAAAAAGGGGGGGGGGGGGTCTAGTGAATACCTTACAATCATTCCGTATACCAATAATACTGTTTCAATTGCTCATCTTAAGTACTCACGATACAGACCATTTTTTATGTTACATATTTGTTTTCGTTCATTTTTTGCACATAGATAAGGAAGTTAGTTTTTTCGTTTTAATTTTTTTTACTTTGGCCTTTCAAAGCTGACTATGCATTATTGGCTTTGCACATTAAAGAAAAACGTACGACTACCTATAATTGTTAATTTTTGTGTCATGTTGGTCTATTGTGGAGAGTTGTCTCATTTGCAATCATACCACATTTTCATTTTTGATATGTACAAATTGCAAAATATTAACAGTGTCAATGAAGCATGAGGCCCAAGTCATATAAACCCTACCAGATAGACATGTACACCTTACAATCATTCCATACATCAAACATATTTAAGTATTGCTTAAAGCATCTAGTTAACTGACAACCCCATGAAAACTTATCACTGTCCAATAAACCAAGAGCTTGAGGTCAAGGTCATATGAATAAATCTGACAATTATGAACAAAAGAGGGACGAAAGATGCCAGAGGAACAGTCAAACTCATAAATCGAAAAAAAAATGACAACGCTATGGCTAAAAATGAAAAAGACAAACAGACATGCAATAGTACACATAATACAACATATGAAACTAAAGAATAAGCAACACGAACCCCGCCAATAACTGGGGGTGATACAATGTATATCCTACACTCATTCATTACACCAAATATAATGGCCTTATTGCTCATAGTTATATATCAATATACTAAATAAATAAATGATTGGGAATACGTTAAAGTAATAAAAAGTCAAGAGAATTTCAGAACGCATTTTTGTTCCGAACAATATCTATCACGCTTTGTGCATGCAGACTCCACGCGGCCTTCACGTGATTTTACTATTTTTAGAATAATTGCATAGTAACCAAATGCACTAGATTCAACCTTTACTAATTATGCATTATTTTTTACCTGGTCGTGATTAATGTCCTATAATAAGAACCCATGCAGCTTTCACCTGATTCTCTATTTATAGAAAAATGTCAGAGTAACCTGTCCATATGAACTTGATTGATTCTTATCATGTTATTTATATGGAGCGCCTAAATAAATATCTTATTAACAGAATTTGTAGTGTCAGATGTTATATTAATTTATTTATGGCATCTTTAACTGTAAATGCATACTATACGCTGTTATATCCCAATATAAAAAATAGAGGCTAATAGGGTGGTAAAGTATAAAGAAATTTAAACAAAATAATTAAACAAAAATAAAGAATACAGACCAATGACATGATAATGGGAAGAATACAGACATTCGCGACTTCCATCGAAACACTCTTTAAGCAACAGTTGCTATTAGCTCATTGGTGAAGGTCGAAAATGCTTCATTTTACATATTTTTTAAAGCAACTTCTAAATATAATGCATTTGGTTTCGCTCATTGCTGAAGGCCGTAAATGCTTCACTTTTCATATTTTTTAAACAAATTCTAACTAAATATAATGCATTTGATTTTTCTCATTGTTGAAGGACCGTAAATGCTTCACTTTTCAAATTTTGCTGTGTCCATATCAACGGCAGCCATTTTGACCTTTTTCAAAAGAAATGTCAAAAACATTTCACTTAAGTCTAATATTCTGTCAGAACATGCTACTTTTACGTTGTTCCCCCAAAGGTTTCACTTGTTTTGCTGCATGCAAACTCCAAGCAGCCTTCACTTGATTTTCAGAATTTTGAGATTGAAAAATCCCGATGTATCCGAGTATTTAAGAACAATCCCGAAACAACCGAATGAACTTTCGTCAGGCTTTATTATATATCAATATACTAAATAAATAAATGATTGGGAATACGTTAAAGTAATAAAAAGTCAAGAGAATTTCAGAACGCAATTTGGTTCCGAACAATATCTATCACGCTTTGTGCATGCAGACTCCACGCGGCCTTCACGTGATTTTACTATTTTTAGAATAATTGCATAGTAACCAAATGCACTAGATTCAACCTTTACTAATTATGCAACATTTTCGAATAATTCTCTAGAAAATATTTCAATAGGTTTTAAAATTTATATTGTAAATATACACACTGCAGTTATTAATAGATAAATAAAAAAATAACTTGTACCCTTTAATACATCCAATCACAGCGTTCTTAAGTTGACTTCCTACGCCCTGTCTTGGGTACACAAAAGGCCAACCTAATGCTGGGAAAATGTAATACTACCGTTTTCCCTATACATCAAACATCATGAAATTGAATATTTTGTCCAGAACTATACGAATGAAAATTATAATAGATCCAAATTTTATTCAGATTGTACTATAAAGAAACCAAAGTTTTTTTTCCGATTTATTTACATAAACTTATTAAATCAGCTGCAGCATTACTATTATATGTAGACCTTCATTACATAAAACAATGGAAATAACATTGTATATTGATATAAACGATAAAACTTGTAACTTATAAATAAACAAGAACACAAAAACTAAACATTGTTTAATATAAAATGAAAATTAGGTCAAGGTTAAAAAAACCTGTCAGTCAGACATGTACACCTTACAATCATTCCATACATCAGAATAGTTTACTTATTGCTTATAGTATCTGTATATGAACTTAATAATGTGTTAATTTACGTTTTTTGATTGAGTTAATCCTGCCAATTGATATTTTATCGTGTGTTATTCTATGTTGTTATGTTATGCTATTTTGTTCAGAAAAAGGGAGAAGGTTTGGTACCATTACAACGTTTAATCCCGCTGCAAATGCTTGTACCTGTCCTAAGTCGGGAATCTGATGTACAGTAGTTGTCGTTTGTTTATGTTATTTATACGTGTTTCTCGTTTTTTATATAGATTAGATCGTTGGTTTTCCTGTGTGAATGGTATTACACACTAATTTTGGGGCCTTTTATAGCTTGTTGTTCGGTGTGAGCCAAGGCTTCGTGTTGAAGGCCGTACATTGACCTATAATGGTTTACTTTTATAAATTGTTATTTGGATGGGGAGTTGCCTCATTGACACTCACACCACATCTTCCTATATCTATTGACTACGTAAAATTAGTTGATCCATGATATGAGGCCAAGGTCAGTTTAACCTTGTCTGACAGACACGTTTCCCTTGTATTTTAGTTGGGTAGGTAGGCAATATCAACCAATCCAAATAATGTGTTTGGTCTCATTCAGATATTGCAAAGATTTTCATAGGAAACAATACATGTATAACCCTGCGATTCAAAATATGATAAAAGACGACATATTTCATAAGTAAATATAATGTTGTGATCTGAAATTTCAATAAGAATTATCATCAGACGATAACAGGACCTCCATTTCTAAACCATGTATTGCCGTTTTTACATTAGCTTTGGGATTGTCCAATTTATAGAATTTTTATTTTTTGGTTATTTTTTTGTTTGTTATAGTTTCAAAAGGAATATATATATATATATATATATACTTTTTTTCTTTTTGTTTGTTTGCTGCAATGAATACAATATACCACTAAGAGTAGTTAATAAACGATGCTACTATATCACAAGTATTAGCCTTTCAAAAAGGGCTAGTCGACTCTTAGCTGATGAAAATGGAAAGTGCTCTCGCTTTGTTGATTAATTTATTTACTAGAATAGCCACGTGCATCAATCAACAAATTTTAACACACACGTGAGGTCACACGTTATGAAGTAGTATATATCATTTAACGTTGTTGTTTACGAAACTCCAGAAGATTCGACTATTTATAGATAAAAGTTACCTGTGTACCAATATCAAGAATATGCATGATTAATGACCAGGCAAAATCTAATTGCTAAATTAGAGAGGACAAATCCGATACTCTACGGGATTGAAGGACATTAACTAGGTTTGGATTGTCCTAACCAATCAATAAACTTTGATTATTCACGTCTCGTAATATCTTCCAATCAGGTAGCAAGAAAAATTCACGCACTAACTGTCCATCGTTCAATTCTTAATATTGACTCCTATGAGGATGGGTTGGAGTCATATTAGAACATATTAAATAAGTTTAGATAGTTTAAATCTTAAGGAATATTTAACCGATATTTTATACGTTATACACCGGAGCACCTGAGAATACCACAGTTTTAGTGGGGTTCGTGTGGCTCAGTCTTTAGTTTTCCATTTTGATTCTAGTAAAATTATTTGTCTTTTTTATTTTTTCGATTTATGAGTTTGCATTTGGCTGTTCATCTGGTATGTTTCGTCCCTTTTTTCGCCTAATGATTATTTTGAAAGTTATACGCAAATGTTAAAACAAATAGCAATTCTTCTTATATATGAAATACCCGAAATCAGCGACTCATGGTCGAGAGTACAGGGCATATACACGATATACCAATGCTTACACAACTGCGTACCAAATATGGTTTACACAAGTCATCATAAGTGGTTCCCCTTAAAGTGACTTAATCATAATTTAAAATGTAAACTATGCAAAAGTTTCACAGTTTATAGACCAGGATTGTTGGGTTGGGACCAAATAATTTCCATAGAATCGAATGTGCCCAACTGAATGCTTATACATCTGTATTCCAAATATCGGTTTAAAATTTCTAAAATGCTATTTTTTCCTTGTTTATAGTCAATAGTCGAAAAAATATTGACATACAAAGAAGTTAAGTTTACTAGAGTTCCTCATCGACGTTCAACGTAAAATGTGTGAAGGAATTGCAAACTTTAATTCAAATGGAAAAAATATGCATATGCAGTGCGGTTTAAACTTTGGAAATATTGCATATCCTAGTTAATTTGACCTTGATTTCGGAAAAATGACAATAAGAATAATAATAAATTACATTTATCATTAATTGATTTATTGATTTCTAGCTTGACTTCTTGTGGTGGAAACTTCGTGTATATTCAGGGCGATTAAAAGAATAGAGACAAAAACCTCCGTTGGAGAAAGTTTTTTTTTCAAAAAAGGAACTCGGCTAGTGATTAAACTGTATTTACAAATGTAAAAGCACCTCCTAAAATGAAAAGGATATTTCCTCTTCACTTCCCTGCTAGGGTAAAATTAAGGCTTTGCGTATTAAATTATATATTTTCCCAGCTGATGCTGCTTTGAAATATCAAGATACTTGTTATTGTAAAATTGATTTGACTTTAATTGACCTATTATGATAAAGTTTTTATTGACACGTGTTCCATCAATATTAACTATAATTGACCTTTTCTATATAATAACTCGTCCTGAATATGCATGAAATATTTGCCACTGGACATTAAGCAACCAACAATCAATCAATCTATATAACCCTTGAAAGCTCTTCCATTTATTCATTATATTGTCTTACACAAACCCATTTCATCAGTCTATACTTTTAAAATTTAAATACAGATGAAAAAATAAATCAAAGATTAATATGAGAAACTTTAGTATTTAAAAATATTTTTTTTCCGGGAAGTCTGGTGACCTAAAATATTGCGTGTTTTAAACTTTCGAAATCACATATCCTACTATGAGAGAGCATAATATCATATCTAAAATCAAAATCATAACTTCGTCGAAAATACAAAGATAGTCTTTGTCAAATCCAAGATTCAAGAGACAATGAGAAAATATTAAGAAGGTCGTGGGTTTTTTTTTTTATATATATATATATAACATAAAATAAAAATTATCTGGGAAAGAATGAAGAAATAATTATCTACCTTGTATGTGTAGTTGTTCGAACAGTTTCAAATTTGACATCAATCTGTTTCTTCAAAAACATGGCTGGCTTGTGCATGTTGTGTGGCTATTTAAAAACATTGAGGATCGCAAAACATCAAACCAATGAAAACCCACAGAACAAGACACACCCTCGACACTAAAACTACTCACAACATTTGACCACATACTTTTTGATCAATTAACTTTTAATCAATTGAGAAAAAGTAGCCTACGGACATAATATATAATAAAGAACGAAAACATTCGTTTAAATTCTAAATACTTAAGAAGGACTTAACTATTTCTTCATAGATATATTTTTAACAATATACATGTATATACCAATTGAAATTTCAATTACAAACTAACCGGCGAAATAAATGTTATCTAGATTTCAATACGGCACCCGGAATTTAATACACGTATAACTTATTGTTATTCATGTCCTGACGCGAACTACTTCAGGAGTCCATACATGTCAACTTACAAGTGGAAATATTCAGACTACGTCCGAAAACAATAGACCATAGTCCTGGCCCTACACCAAATCAAAGGGGGTTTGGGGTTAGGGAGCCAAGGACTTTCCTGTTTAAACTAAATATATCGTTTTTGCATCGACTACTTACGTGTCCTACTCCATTCGTTACCTAGTTTGGGGGTCCAATGACTCTTATGTCAAAATCATAATGACCATACGTATAGTTTAGTTCTAGCTCAGGGAATGCGTATGAAATATTTGCAACTGGACAACTAACAGATAGAATGATTAATAAATCACGAAATCCATCTCCGTGTATGATAAATATCAAGCTCCGTGCAAGTTATGAAAGCATTGTCGTAATCTTTTTATAGTTTTCGTCAAACTAGTCAAGTGTTCGGCCTGTACCTAACATACTTGTAAAAACATCCAGTCTTCGACTTTGTAATTTGTAGAAACCTTATAAGCTTTTCTCATCTTAATATGCATTAACTATTTGTCACTGGACATTAATAAATATGCTATAAAATAAATCGCATTCATCATTAAATATCAATATGAATCATAAATTGAGATATACATTTTCAAATTCTTAGCTTTTCCCGCCCAATTGCTCTAATATACATGATATCTTTTTTAATTTTGCCCATTATACCCTATCTTTTACAAATTAGAAACCCCGCTATTGTCTAATCCTTTTTTTTCTATTCATTGTTACTTTATAAATTATCAAAATAACATGTGACTGCATTCGGTCTCATTTTTTTATGCTGATATTTTCATTTTTAACGTGATTGAGGCAGCAGATTGAAAGTGAAACATGAAATATGAAAAGTATTTTTTCCATTGGTTTCGAATAATCACAATTATCTGATAATCAAAACAACATAGTTTACATCATTACAAAGGCTTGTACTTATTTAATGGACAAAATATTAGCATATCAAATGTAGATAGTTATCAAAGGTACCATAATTATAATGTAATGCACCAGACGCGCGTTTCGTCTACATAACACTCATCAGTGACGTTCATATCAAAATAGTTATAAAGCCAAACACGTACAAAGTTAAAGAGCATTGAGGATAACAAATAGCAAAATATAAAGAAAACTGTCATATTCCTGACTTGGTACATGCATTAATTTCTGTACAAAATGATCGTTTTATAACCAGCTTACTGGAATAGAAATGTTGCCCGTAATTGGAGTCTATAAATTTGTGAAAAAAAAGCAAATGCACCGAGTTCTATCTTTATTGTATCATTTGGCTGCAAGCTCCACATTATGGACCGAGCTGCTTTCCATAATGTTTAAGGGTTTCGTAATACCAATGGATATATATTCGTCTTTATATAGGTTCTATAGATCGTTGGTTTTACAGTCGTAATTTTTGGGGCCCTTAATAGCTTGCTGTTCGGTGTGAGCCAAGGCTCCGTGTTGAAGTTCGTATCTTGACCTATAGTGGTTTACTTTTTATAAATTGGTATTTGAATGGAGAGTTGTCTCATTGGCACTCATACCACATCTTCCTATATTTATGTATATAGGGCTCAATTATAAGGTTTCACACTTTTATTATTGATTTCCAGCTATAATGGTCCAGGCTTCTTAGGAATGCGAAGCCAGTGCTATTACCACAAGCATTTGTCTCAGCATTTGTTTTCCTATATACTTTAATATTATTTTCTAAAAAGCATATACATTTATATATATATAAGAAAAAATTATCAGAGGCAAGTGCCTGTGGTTTCTATCCCAATAGATGAAATATATAGGACTGCAATATAAGAATCAATCAATTTACTGCTATGAATGAAATTACTTGTCCTGACTTTATGTTGATTTAGTCTTTTTACATTTTTTATATATATTTTAAAAGTTATCTAAACTAGTAAACTGTCTTCTTTTGTTATCTGTCAATGATTGAACCTAATACCGATGAAATAAACGCTATGTTCAACGTCCACTATGTGTAGTATTTCTATTTATATTTATCTGATGAGTTAAGCCTTTTCAACTGATTGCTATAGGTCATTCTTATATGGTACTGATACATCACTGTCCCGGGTTAAGGGGAGGGTTAGGACCCCGCTAACATGAGCAACCCCGCCAAATTATGTTTGTTTGTGTCTTTCCCAAGTCAGGAGCCTGTAAATCAGTGGTGGTCGATTGTATGTTGATTTGTAACATATTTCGTTTTCGTTTATATTTTGTACACAAATCAGGCCATTAGTGTTTCGTTTGAAATGTTTTACATTTTTCATTTCGTACATGTAGCCTTTTTATAGCTGACTATACGATGTGGGATTTGTTTATTGTTTAATGTTGTACGGTGACCTATAGTTGTTAATTTATGTGTCATTTGATCTCTCGTGGAGGGTTGTCTTATTGGCAATCATATCACATCTTTTTTTTCTATATCATGTGATATGTAGAACTAAAGCGGGGTTTGGAGCACTTTTTGACAACTATGTGCAACTGAGGAAACGTGATTCAAAGACTCAAAAATTCAATTGTGTGAAAACTATACAGCACAAACAAATACTTTAATAACGATCTAGTATATGGTGCAATACAGTACTGCTATGTTCAACTCACAACGACCACACAGTTGCATCCAGTGGTGAGTCAAATTGGTTTATCATAAGAGTGAATGTAGGTTACAAGAGCGCAATTATTCGTAATGCATTTTCCATAGGGTACCACTGGTGTTCCGTATTTTTTTTCTAGAAGACTACACAAAATAGGGAAAAAACAGGTAGCAGTTCTTGTTTCTAGAAATGCCAGTGTTGCATAACAACCAAAATATATGTATAGGGTCATGCGGCTGAAATTGACGTAAAATGCAGTTGAAAAAAGTCGTCTATTTTTTTCGCTGAATGAAAAAGGCATATTTTTTATGGCTCCGACGTGCAGAAATAGAAGATATTTTCTATACTTCGTAAAATATTCACATTTTTTATACTCATTGAAATGTAATTCCAATCCTGTATCATCCAATCGGTAGCCGTATATGATTCTATCTTGGGGTAGAAAAACTTATCGGTAAAATGTAAACAAATAATTGGCAATGCGCTCTTGTAACCTGTATCTCCAGTCTTATTTTGAAACTATATAATGTATTTGCAAATGGCGACATGCATTTCAATACAAAAACAGCATAGCAAATCACATTGTCCAAACTTGCAAAAATGTCTGTCATTCAACATCTTTCGATCGAATTAAACCAAACACTTTGCACTATCATGCGTTTGGATGTAATGCATAATATTTCGCCACAAGCGCATGCTACGCCCATCATCTTGTGTGCGAAGTTTAATGGAATAATCATAAATAGTTTCTGAGATAAGCCCGACATGGGAAAAGCCCCCTTTTTTAAACTCAAAATTTTCACGGGCGTATAATAATATACCGTACCAAAAGCAAAGCACTGCATGGTTTTGTAACTTGTTAAACATGTTGAAGTTGTTGAGTTTTACTTTTATTCAAAACTTATGGGATATTTTCATTATAACTTTTAATGATGGTACATGTATGTTCAGTACGACTGTAAGTGTCACAATAATTTAAATACGTTAGTATTGCAATAGTGGTCCGTGAGCAAACGGTATTCAAAAATTGTTATATCTTAAATAAAATTGCATATTATTTGGAAAGAAGCATGAAGGGTTGTGTTTTATTAGTCATATAATAGTGCATGCAATGTTGATAAATAAAGAAACACGGGTATAACAATCAGATTTTTGCATTACACACACCGATGGTACATAAAAAAATACTGGTACTGAAATTTCAATTCAATATTTAGTTTAAACAGTTACATATTTATGCATAGTGAATTGGGAAACAATTCAATATTTATTTAGAACATATCAGTATCCATATACACTAGACAGTATCTAATCAATATAATGGGGAAACTCAAAATGTAGCATTTAAAAGAAATAGATATCATAAAAATCACGCACAACTCGTTTTGCGTGTGCGCTTTTGAAAAAAAAACACATAGATACGTTGGATTCGACAGATGCGTGGACCATTTGTCATCATCATTAAACTGTTTTTGTGATATCAATAATCAGTCTGCTATTCGGTAACGTTAGGATAACCTTTCAATACTTTCTTGGTTGTTATGCATACAACTAGTTAGTTAAGATTTGTTTGGAACTGACGAATTTTTTCTCCGATAAAGAAATACTACGATTAGATATCTTTATGTATACAGGTATCAGCAATTTTACGCCTGTCCCAAGTCAGGAGCCTCTGGCCTTTGTTAGTCTTGTATGATTTTTAATTATAATTTCTTGTGTATAATTCGGAGTTTAGTATGACTTCCGTTATCCCTGTATTAGTATACATATTTTTAAGGGGCCAGCTAAAGGACGCCTCTTTTGGGAGTTTCTCGCTACATTGCAGACCAATTGGTGGTCTTCGGCTGTTGTCTACTCTATGGTCGGGTTGTTGTCGCTTTAACACATTCCACATTTCCTTTCTCAATTTTATTTAGTATAAACACTGTATCAATTAAGTAAGTATATGAGGTGGTCAGGAGGATTGATATTTTATTTTCTTACAGACATATCTTTCATTTTGGTCTTTAAAATAGAAAATCTGTTCCAAAACTACATCGATTTGTATTAAACATAAATCATTACAAACTTAGGGGAACGGTTGGAACCCCTTTTTCATGTTTAACCCCGTCACACTATGTATGTATGTTTCTGTCCCATGTCAGGAGCCTGTAAATCAGTGGTTGTTGTTTGTTGGTGTGTTTCATATTTGTTTTTCGTTCAAGATCTGTACATAAATTGGTCCGTTATTTTTTTCGTTTGAATTGCTTTAAAACTGTTATATTCGGGGCATTTTAAAGTTTACTATACGGTATGGGATTTTCTCATTGTTGAATGCCAGACGGTGACCTGAAGTATTAAATTTCTGTGTCATATTGATCTCTTGTGGAGAGTTGTCTCATTGGCAATCATTCCACATCTTCTGTTTTATATATAGACACGGTGATCATTCTAACATATAATTAAACCAATGTGTTGAATTTCAAACTATAGTGTCTTGCTATCTACTATAATATTAAGTGAAAATTAAAAGTGTTTTTTTCGTTTAAATCGCAAAATCCTGGATTTTAGGATGCCCCCTTTTTTTAATTATAACAAGACAATGTGAAATATACAAAAATCATGTATTTGTGTGGAATACAATGTATTTCATGTGTAGTTATAAAATTATGTCTCCTACAAATGTCGTCAAAGCTAGCCATAGCAATTCTTTTCTCTCGTGTCAATGTTTGTTCTTTGTCTTTTTAAACATCAATGGCGTCTTAAAGTTTTTCTAGCACACTATGTAACTAATAGTACGTATATATACATATAGTTGCTATGTAGTCTTTAGGAAAAATATGTTGTCTTGCATTTTACCAAAGAGGCTAAAAAAGACCAACAATAGTACACAAGACACAACACAGAAACCTAAAGACTAAGCAACATGAACCCCTCCAAAATCTGGGGTTGATTTCAGGCGCTCAGTGACGGTATTTTATTGATCTACAGTATTTCCTCTTAAAACAAAGTAAATTATGCACCTTTATAGCACCAACTTCCATATTTGAATGTTACTACCAAAGTAATCATAAATGTTGCGCCCACAAACAAAAATATTAAAAAGTACGACTAAAGTCTTTAAAAGGGATACTTACGTTTATAAAAAATACAAGTATTACTTCAAACTATGTTTTTAGTAACAGTGACCGTTGAGCTACTCACCTCAAAATCAATAGGGTTCTTTAAAAATATCAAATCTGTATCTAAATCGTCTGTTTTTCGTTCGTTTCGTTTGCCAGTTTATCAGGAATTTAGGGGTGTGAGTATTGTTTTATACAGTTTCAGGTGAGTGTATGTTGAAAAAAGAAAAAAAACAAAAGACGTTAAGGCACAATCAAAGTCATAGATTGAAAATAAACTAGCAACACCATGGCTAAAAAAGAAAAAGAGACTGAAAATAATACACAAGACACAACATAGAAAACTAAAGCCTAAGCAACACGAACCCCTACAAAAACTGGGGGTGATTTCAGGTGCTCCGTAAGGGTATTTAATTGATCTACAGTATCCCCTCTTTAAAGAAAGCAATGATCAGATTGCTTGACCAATGGTGATGGCATTATGGAAACTGTTTTTGGGCTGGGACATGTAGGAGAAGAAATATAGCCACTATCATCTAACAACGATCTCTTGACTGGTTTTGGATTGTTTGTCTGAAGCGCAGGAGTCACTGGACTTTTTTACTATTTATAACAGGAGTTTGAAATAAAGAAACTGCCACTTGAGACCGCGAATTGCATGAGTTTGGAGTTTGAAATAAGGATACTACCACTGGTAATGGCGAACTTGTACAACTTTTATGTGAACCATTTATTTCTCTTATGTTGGTCATGGAGGTTATGTCATTCAAACACCTTTTAACATCTTGTTTTGAAGATTGGTACTTTTTTCTAAAGTCTACAATCGTTTGGTCTATTTTCAAGAATTTCTCATAGAAAGTTTCCATAGAAAGTTGACGAACCAGGGGTATGTCAAAGAACGTCTCGTCCTTTTTCTAAAAAAGTTCATCGGAAGGTACCAAGACCTTGTTGATGAATATTCCGTATCGACTTCACAAATAATACATGATGGTCTTGATGTATATATTCTGCGTACTGATGTTGTTTATCATCTTAACAACGTGTTTTATAGTTCTTTCATTTGTCTTTGTTCTATAATTAATATTACTTTTACTGTTGAATGGTTTTATGTGATATTCGTTTGACGTGGCTCGGTACTTATACATCTCGTCAATGTGTTTGTATTGTCTTTCATTTTTTTGTGGTGTGTTTTGTATATGCGACTTTTTGTATTTCTTTGGTTCTTATAACGTGACTTTGTACTTTTAAAGATCCCGTCAGTATGATGTTGTTCTATTTTATGTCATTATGATATATTTCTATTATGAATTACAATATACGTTGAACCACAAACGTCAAAACCATTCAATCGCGTAGTGGAATTAGCTATTTGTGGATTCTTATAAATTCTGTATATAACTTTTGGACTAGTTTAAATCTCGGTCTATTTCTGAAATTTATTCTTGCATACTTTTGATTTTTTAACCCTGTATGCTAACATTGCCTAGGTAAATTTTAAAATTGTTTGTATGCACATTGAACGACAAATCTATGTGACGTATAAAATTGTCTGACGTCAGACACACAAATCAATGATTCTGTATGTAGATAGATGTTTTTGTGTTCTGTTAAATTGTTCCTTTTACAATTGTTATACGATAATGACTGATGTACCCATATTCTGACTGTTTTATTTATTGCGTCTGTTTAGTTAACGCATCAATGTAAATATAACGGAAATGAGAGGATAAGCGCTATAAAACCAGGTTTAATCCACCATTTTCTACATTTGAAAATGCCTGTACCAAGTCAGGATAATGACAGTTCTTGTCCATTCGTTTTTGATGCGTTTTGTTATTTGATTTTGCCATGTGATTATCGACTTTCCGAATTGATTTTCCTCTTAGTTCAGTATTTTTGTGATTTTACTTTTTTCATAACAGCTTCGGCGCAAACACCCTTCTGAAACTGTAATCTGTCCATACCTTGCCAACAACAACAAACTTTTTACTATTTTCTCGGTGTATTGAATTGTTTTAGCGAATCCATCGCGACCAATAACATTACTAAACTAACACATACATAGATAAATTTCATTACCGATGGTTTTTCAGTACATCTAAAAGGAGACACATTTTTTCCTTATAAACCTTAGAATTTGACAGATTGTTAACGCAATTTTTATTGTTTACTAGATTATGCATATATTTATCCAGCCTCACTTTAAATTCAGAGTCAACTTGCACTGAATCAATCACGTGGTATTTGTTCCCCACCTGGCCCTTACGACGCACAGCTAAATATCAGGCAATGATACCAGACTACAACTTTGTTTATTGTAGTACTAAGTTGTGTTACTTTTTAATAATTACATTATATGTATGTTTCATTATACATTATGTAATACGTTATTTTGATTGGCTTACTGAACATCACGTGATTTTACTTAAGCAGTTACATTACTCAATAAAACTTATCATTCATGATAACAAGAGGTCCCAAAATAAAGTGCACAGGTAAATTAAATTAAAAAAAATATAAAATTCGTGTTTTCATGATCCTAGATAAAAAAAATGTAATTATGGGTATTGAATGCTTCTTTTTGTAACTTCATAGGGTTGTAAAAGCGTTAACCGTGTGCACATTTTTAGAATGAAATGCTTCTATTTCAAAAAAAATATATTTCGGTCAACGCTTTTACACCCCAATGAAGTTACAAAAAGAAGCATTCCATTCTTAAAAAGCAAATGCGGCAAAACAATACAGGTAAAAATAGAAATATCATGAAAAGAGAATATTAATGTCTCAGAGGTTTTAAAACTGTGATACGATGATGACTCCTGTACCCATATTTTGACTATTTCATTTATTATGTCCGTTTAGTTCATGCATCATTGTAAATATAACGGAATTTGATGACACTGTCAATAAAGTGAGAGGTTTAGCGCTATAATACCAGGTTTAATCCACCATTTTCTACATTTGAATATAGCGGTACCACGTGAGGAATATGACAGCTCTTATTATGGACTTTCCGATTAGATTGTCCTCTGAGTTCAGTATTTTTTTTATTGTACTTTTCTTTTTTTTCATGAATCTGACATCTATTAAAAAATGAATGTATTTCGATCGTCCACGTAATACTTTTTATCACATACATTGTACATTCAGATCGAGACTTGTTAACACATTTGTATTCATGCAGATACTCAAAAACGGTAGTGCATTATTAAGACTTCTTATTGTATTCTAAAGATATCTCCTTAAGTTAAAATCAATTTCTGTTAAAAATTATTTGCAATTACCCGATTTAACTGACAATCTTTTATGTGCTGATAATTCGATATCCACGTAATATTATTGTTTTCCCTTTTAGAATGAGAATTCTTGCTGGCCAAATCCATGCAGGGGGAAAACAAAATGTGAAGCTGCTTACAGCAACCAATTTATCTGTGTAACTTACGGTAATTTCTTATTTATTTTTTTTTTATCTTGACGTAACATTTTTGTTTTATAATAATTGCTGAATAGCATTTACGGTAATTCCGTATTTTTTTATTTTGACATAACATTTTTGTTTTATAATAAGATAGTTGAATATCATTAACGGTACCAATATAACTAATAATAAACTGTAAAGAGTGTTCATATACGTGCAAATTCTTTATATAGATATAGGAAGATGTGGTATGAGTGCCAAAGAAACAACTCTCCATCCAAATAACAATTTATAAAAGTAAGCCATTATAGGTCTAGGTACGACTTACAACACGGAGCCTAAACTCACACCTAACAAAAAGCTATAAAGGGCTAAAACAATTACTGGTGTAAAATCATTCAAACGGGAAAACCAACGGTCTAATCTATATAAAAACGAGAAACGAGAAACATGTAGTAACTACATAAACAGACGACAACTAATGTACATCAGATCTATGTTCGTTAAAAAACCCATCCAACAACGCCTTGACAAATCAGAAGACGAGAGTACGTTATGAATAATTAAGAAACAAGAAAACATTTGGAAAGAGAAAAATTTTCTTTACACCGTTTTAGCGCAAACGCAATTAATTTCCAAATAACATATACTATTATACTAGTTCCACTTTGTCGTTGATAATACACAAGCATTATTGCATTGAGTTATGGAGGTTTGGATTTAAATTGATAAAATATGCAGGAAGAATGACCCGCATAGAGAAGCTTTTTTTCTTTCAAGGTAGTAGGGGATTTCTAAAAATGAGTAGTCTTTCTATCATGCCCCATCAATCAAAATCATTACATTTTGATCTCACGGCGAGTACTATTCAAGGGAATAAAAATTACAGTTTATTTGTGCATATTCATTTAGAATTTAGGTCAGAGCATAATTTGTTACCCCTAGTCAATATTTACCTCATCTATTCGTCATTGTAGATTACAGTTACATCAATCCGACTGAAGGCATAGTAATTTCTTCTACTTTTTATCCATCAATTTACCCAGACAACAATCGGAGAGCTTGGAGTTTCGAGACTCAACATGGAAGAAAAATTGTTATACATTTTCTGGCTTTTAGCACCGAAGACTGTTACGATGTTTTAAAGGTATGTGCTTTCAATAATACCGTATAGCGGGTTATTTTCGCAGGATGTAAATTTTAGCTTATTTTCGCGGATGGAGTAAAATCGACAAAAAAAATCCGCCAAATTAAAAGTGAACATGCAGAGGTATTGATAAAATTTTGGAATCCGCCAAAATGAGTACCGCCAAAATATTTCGTATTCCTTATTCTATGGAAATCAAGAAATTTTACACCCGCGAAAATAACCCGCTATACGGTATTGCACGTATCTTTGGTTCACACCATAAGCGATGTATCACATATGTTAGTCCGTCTTGTTCGACTTTTACATGTTAGAAGTCAGGAATCGCTATCAAAATGTCAGATTTATTAAATAAATAAAGGGTGTTTTTGTTGTTGCTGAGGAATAATAATTCAAAACTACTGAAATAATAATTGATATAATATAATATATTAATAATTGTGACGGCGTTTGGACGACTTCATATCCGTAAATAATAACTGCCCAACAAAACAAGTAGTAGCCTTCGGTTGAAAATTTCCTTGAAAGCAAGTAGCTAAGTCATGGAAATCACTGTAGGAAACGCATGCCGTGGAATGCCAAATCAACTGAATTTATTTACTTTAAATACAGGTGAATTTTTCATGAAATTCATACTTTGCAAAGTTATGTTGAAGTTATCTGAATTGTCTAAAGTTAACAAAAATCTCATATACAGTACTACACATGGTCGCTCAGTCGTGTACAATCATGAGTTTAATCAATGTATGCATTATTTTGTAGATATATACCAGTTTAGACAAATCAAGTCATCTTGCTTTATGTGGTACCTCTATACCTACAGATATCGTGTCAGTTGATAATACCGTGCATATAGAATTTAGTAGTGACCATTCTATTAGACATACTGGATTTTTAATTTACTTGTATACTGTAACAATTTAAGCGTAGAATGAGAAAATATTTGATGTTTCTGTGGCTAGAGTCGATTCAGTGGTGGGATAGAAAATGCGTGGTTTTGTTGTTAAAAAAATGTGCTGCCCTATGTAGTTTTACGTGTTTATTTTTATTATGTGGTTAGTCAGCACGTTGATGTTGACATGAATAACAATACTTTGGTCATTCTTATAAATTTACTGTTTGCACAAGTATGAATTATTCTAAATACTACGGATTTTCTTATCCCAGGCATAGATAAGCTTAGCCGTATTTGGCACTTCTCGTTGGAATTTTGGGTTATCAGTACTCTGTAACTAAAAACTTATTTAGATTTCTTACTATTTTGATCTAAGCGTCACTGGTGAGTCTTATGTAGATGAAATGCGCGTCTGGCGTATTTTAAAAATTATAAGCCTGGTACCTTTGATAACTATTAACATATCGAAAAGTACTATTGTATTGTGTATTTTTTTAATTCTCTGTTCTGAATGTTCTTGAATTTATTTGTAATGCAGTCCTGTCATGTAATGTAGTCAATAAACTCATCATAGATACCAGGACTAAATTTTGTATTATATAGTTAGTGTTATATCAAACATTACCAATAAAAAATTGCGAGGTTTGGCTAGACACAAAACCATTATTTTCTTTAAATGTTCGACAATATATTTGTTGAGTTTGGAGGATTTATATTTCAACAGACAGTCGGTATTCCAATGGGTACTAATTGTGCACCCCTGCTGGCTGATTTGTTTTTGTACTCGTATGAAGCAGAATTCATTCAGAACCGTCTAAAAGACAAAAAGAAAAAGCACCTTGCGAAATTCTTTAATTTTACTTTCCGATATATTGATGATGTTCTGTCATTGAATAACCCATATTTCAGCCAATACTTACATCTCATATATCCAAGTGAACTTGAAATTAAGGATACCACTGATACTAGAAGGACTGCTTCATACCTTGATCTTTTCCTCAATATTGACGTAGATGGACGACTTCACACGAAAATCTATGATAAACGGGACGATTTCAACTTCCCAATTATCAATTTCCCATTTCTCAGCATTAACATACCCTCTGCCCCTTCGTATGGTGTTTACATATCACAATTGATACGTTATTCTCGTGCTTGTTCACACTATACGGACTTCATATACAGGAGTGTGCTCCTTACGCAGAAACTGCTCCAACAAAGTTATGAGGAGGACAGATTAAAATTGACACTCCGTAAATTTTATGGACACCATCACGATTTGGTGGATCCATACGATGTTTCGTTGACCAAACTAGCTAAGGACATTTTTACCACATGGTAGATTGTGTTTTGTCATAATGTCGTCTAATCTTTTAATTACCAAACGTGACTTATTCCCGATTGTGACTCGCATTACTATAAGACGTGGTACGGTACTTATCCATCCCAAATTCATGAATTTAGTTTAAATGTTTAATGTTATATTTGTAATTCTCATCGGATTTTGTCAAATGTGTTGACGTCTTTTCTATTATATTTATGTGTTATGGTAAAGAAAATTAATCACCGCCTTCATTTATCAGATTTGATTTCGTTCAAATTAATCAGTACGGTATTTTACGTTTGAAGTTAAATTCATAACAAACCTGACATAGTTTTATAATATAGTTAATTGCTACCTCAGTTTTATATTAATAAGAATTAAAATGTGCTTGTTATTAAATGCAATATCAGTATTTAGTTCAAATATATAATCTTAAATTAATCCTAATTCTATCTTATTCATTCTTATGTGACGTCATTTTTCAGTTTTTGATGCTCTGTTTTACTAATTCAAATGACGTAATTTTTTCGTCACTTTTCTGTTTCAAATAGGACGTCACTTGGCGTAGAGGTTTAAACGTATTCGGATGTGTCTACTTTTGTGTTTCAAATGTCTGGTTATGTAAATGTATTTCAGTTGTTTCCTGTAATTAGTTAATACTTCAGCTTTATCATGTACATCTTTTGTATATTCATTTTATTAAATTTACTGTTTGCAAAAGTATAAATTACTCTAAATTATAGGGATTTTCTGGTAACTTAACAGAAAACCCTTGCCGTTTTTGGCACAACCTTTTTGATCTTTTGGTCCTCGATGCTGTTCAACTTTGTACTCGTTTCGGCTTTCAAACTTTTGTATCTGTGCGTCACACATAGGTCTTGTGTGGACAAAATACACTTCTGGCGTATAAAAATTTTGAACTTGTTGCCTTTTGTTGGCTGTTGTTCGTGTGATTCTTTGTCAATTGTGTTCTCCAATTTATTTATATTGTAGTCCTGTGTTGTCATTTTGATGTTATATTTCATATGGCCATAAAAGTGCGAGGTTTGGCATGCCACAAAACCAGGTTCAACCCACCATTTTTTCCTTTAAAAATGCCCTGTACCAAGTCAGGAATATGGTCATTGTTATATTATAGTTCGTTTCTGTGTGTATTACATTATAACGTTGTGTCGTTTGTTTTCTCTTATTTTTGAGTGTAAATTCACATTGCGATAAGACGTGTCACGGTACTTGTCTATCCCAAATTCATGTATTTGGTTTTGATGTTATATATATATGTTATATTTGTTATTCTCGTGGGATTTTGTCTATGTGTGTTACATTTTAGTGTTATGTCGTTGTTCTCCTCTTATATTTAATGCGTTTCCCTCGGTTTTAGTTTGTTATCCCGATTTTGTTTTTTGTCCATGGATTTATGAGTTTTGAACAGCGGTATACTACTGTTGCCTTTACTTAACCAAGTCAGGAAAATACCAATTCTGATCTTATAGTTTGTTTCTTTGTGGGTTACACATGTTACATTGTCGTTTGCTTTTTTGTTGCACTTTAGTGTTGCTGTTGTTTCGTTGTTTTCTCTTATAGTTGATGTGTTTCTCTTGGTTTTATGTTGTTACCCGGATTTGTTTTCTCTCTATCGACTTATGAAAAGTGGTATACTACATCCTTTATTCTGCACCGAGTGTATCGCCAACCTTGTATTTGGTTTCTATTTAGCGTAAAGTGTCGGTTTCAGTCGAAGCTAACAATACCCGTGACAACAGAAAAAGACCAACAATGGTCCACAAAATACTTAATACAGAAAATCAAGAATAAACAATAGAACCAGAACAAGGACATCAACTTATGAAGAACGTCATATTGTCTACTTGCTACCATTTTGAAAGAATGAATGAATGGATGGCTGCTTAACGTTCAATGACAAATTAGATGCATATTCAGGATTAGAACATTCAAATATGTCATGTTAATCAGATATGAATATGAATCCTGTTTTATACGAATCCGACAGGCTGAGACGGATTTATAACGTACTAGTTTACAAAGAACACTGTAACAGTCCGCATAAAATCCTATTACCTTAAGCTGGGGTCACACATTCCCGATTTTTACTGACGTCCTTGACAGGACAATTCCCGATTAAAATTTGTTAAAAGTCTGATCAAGATCCTGTGAATTGTGGATGGAAATTCATACTTTAATTAAGATTTGTAAAACAAATAATTTAATCACGACAACAATCAGATATTGTTCAGGAAACGTCGATATTAAACCGTTTTCAATCCGATTCGAATCCAATTTGTATCTTTCGCCTGGTAAAATTCGACCGAGTCTGTCACGACTGCGTCCCGATTCTATCGAATGTAATCCGACAGAGATCAGAGGGTGAACAGACAGTAAACCGACGCTGACGGAAGTTATCCGTTAGAAAACTGTAGGCATACTCGGGATGATTAGGTACTGTTGGAACGTAATCCTATCACGGTCCGTTCTATCGAATTGCAAACGACTTTGTTTGGTCTCATTCGTGTTGCATTGTATAGTTGTCGGGACTCTAACGTGGGTATCTTTGACGAATTTCGTATTAATAACGGGACTTTTCAGGAACGGTTTCGGCAAAAACGGTTCGCAATCGGCAAGATCTGGATGCAATCTGGACTCAATCGGCAGAAAAACAGCAATGAAAAATCCCTCCAGATCATTCCCGTTTCACAGTACACCGTCCAGAATACACAGAACATTGTTAGGATTTTGATCCGATACAGCAGAATCTATCACGACATAGACACCATTGCAATCCGACTAGAGAAATTCTGCTGAGATCTGTCACCGGGGAACTGAGGATGACTTGTTGGGTGTGTAACAAGAGCCTGACTGAATGGCCTCTTGTTACTGAAACTGTGTGATGCACCTGTTCACACAACTAACGATTGCTGTGAATAGCAACGAGAACTATGGGACTGGAACTCTGGTGAAAACTAACTACTGGGACTTTGGAACTAGCGATGAATAAACCAATAATTTAGCATGGAATACGAAAATGTTACGGGACGCACCTAACTGTCGGGCTGCTTCGCCGAACTACTGTTGATTCATTTATTTTCGTGGGTACCAATTTTCGTGGAGTGAGGAAAACTTACATATTTGTTGATATTTAATTTCGTGGTTTTGGCGAAATCTGTATACAAGCCTATAGATAATTTGGTATTCGTTTAACATTTAATTTCGTGGTTCATCTGTTCCCACGAAATCCACGAAAATTGGTATCTAACGAATAATAATGAATCCACAGTATTCGGACCAATCCCGACCCGTAGGAATTTGTTACGAACTTAAACGACTGCGTTCAGACAATGATAGGACATTCCAGATAATTGAGGATAGTAATCCGACTTTTCCACTTTTCGTATCGTATCGCTGTCTGATCTCAAACGGGAGTAATAATCGTCAATGTGTGAACCCCGCATTAAGCAGACATAGCATTCGGGCTCTGCGTCGACCAGTGGTTACCTTTACTCAATAATGCTGTATGATTTGCGAGCTACCACTGAATCTGAATTGATTTGTTTATTAACATCGATTTTTTTTAATTCTTAACACTCGTATCGAAAAGGCCCTATTACGCAAGAATATTAATTTGCATTGCGAGGTGTATACATGCGCCATCACGTCTTGTTTAAATAGTGAAGTATAATCTGATTGCTGGTTAGCTATATGTCCGTTGGGGAACACAGAAAAAACAAGGGTCATTTCGTGGTCTATTGCAAACAAACATATCAAACATATTCTTCTAACCTGTTCATACTGCTTTGCACAGCCTTACTATGAAACTAGTGCTACTTTGTTTAGATCTGATTATGCCTAAAATATTTGTCACAACCGTTAAGAGAACACAAATTAAAAATACAAATATTGTAGAAATAGAAAACCTCCAACAGTTAACGCCATCTATGACATGAATGCAGTCATTCTTTTTGATTCGCATATTGTTTAACCCAAAATGCAACATTTCTTTACGTTTCAGGTTAACGGCTGAAGTTTGTATTTGTCAACAAATTTAAAACAGTTTATTGGTTTGAAAAAGATATGCTGAAAACGAGATGTAGCTATTTTGTGTAATAGAGATGAAAATCGTGTAAAAGTTCGATATCTACAAATGTTTTCAACGACAATATTAATTTTACAAATAAATATGTATTACAACCGTTGACGTTTAAGGCTGTTATAATACAATTTTGAGTGATTTTGTCATTTGGAAAAAAAAAAGGAAAAGAAGTTCTTTTCCATACAAATGGATAATACAAATATTCCATTCGTTATAATAAGTCTTGCTTTTTCTAGTTAATTGGTGTATTACACACTTTCTTATCTGTTTTGAAATCAGTTAAACAAAAGTTTCAAGTTTAAATATTTCTTTCACTGATTCACAGATAGAACATTTATACAGATAATTCTACCCGTCGGCTGTTTTCGTTAGTTTCTGACCCATCTCCATGCTAAGAGGAATACAATACCAGAGAACACCCCTCCGATTCCACCAACAATACATAGTCCAAAGGAGTAGTGAAAGTGAGAATTACCCAACTTAGATCCACCGAATGACATTGTTGCGTAGACAGTTACTCCGACCAAGGCAAGTCCTCCTGCAAAAGTAAATGATATTATAAACTGTTTTATGACGAACGTAAAACAAAAACACCTCAAACAATAAACAATTCATAAATATATATAAAAAAATGTCTTCAAACTGATTTAAAATTGAATAAATGATGCTAAATAGAAGTCAGAGGTTAACATAGATATAAACTCATCACAGACACTTTTTGGTCTCGTCAACCAGGGCGTCACCAGTGACACTCGTATCTAAAAGACATCAAGCTACAAATGTATATAACTAGTATATGTTGAAATAGTTGAACTGCGTATGGTCAACGTATTTAAGATCTACGCTTTTCTAATTTTTTTTTATTTCATGCCTCTTTTGCCCATGTTAAGGAGTGTATAAACCTTTACGTGTAACCGGATATTATGGTTTCACATTGTTGACAGTTTACAATGTAGAGTGTGAACCCTGATTTTGATATCCTCTCATCCCCTTTTCTCCATTTTCAAGGTTCAATCCATCAGGTTTAATCTTTCATTTTCTACATAAGAAAATGCCTGTCACAAGTCAGGTGTATGACATTCGTTTGATATGTTTCAGCTTTCGCTTTTGCCATTTGATTAGGGAATTTTCGTTTGTATATACCCTTGTCAAATTTTTGATAGGACGTATTGTGGAATATAAATGTCCGGCATCCGTCTGTCCGCCCGTCCGTCCGTCTATCCGTCTGTCCGGCATAAAGATGTCACACCGTACCTTGAGAACAATTAATCCAAATTTCATGAATCTTAACATAGTTTTGTCTGATGATGGTCAAACGATTTGTATACTTTTTGGTGGAAATAATATTAAAACTTTTTGAATTACGGGACTTTTGTCACTAAAACAGGGGGTGTTTTTTCTACATGTCACGCCGTATCTTATGATTATTGCTTAAAACTTTTATACATTTTGGTGATGATTCAAAATTTTAGAGTTATTGAGTTTTGGGGGAAAAAAGGGGGTTTACACATGTCACGATGTATCCCAAAACTTACATAAGCACAATTAGATTAACAATTCAAATATTCTGAACAGGCTTAAGTCTTCGACATTCGCATTTTATGAAAAAAACTTTAAAATCAGCATAAATGACCCTTTTCAAACACATTCTCCTCATTATCTAAAGAGTAGATTATGCAAATTATTAAAGGATTAAATGTTTTTAAACGAATTTATTAGTCTATAAACTGGACCAATACACTCACAAACAAATAAATAAAATCCTAATTTTAATGGTATGTTTGTGAGTGAATTGCTAGTTTATACATCAATGAAAGCCTTTACAATACGTTTAGTCCTCGTCATTCTTAAAAATTGGAGAAAAACGAATTCAATTTTCCTAAACGCATTTCCGCTATCACACGCAAATTGTATATTTATGTCATTGACTTGTCCTGGCGAAGGAATATATTTTTTGGATTAACGTAAAAAATGTGCTCAATTTAATTTGCTATCTGAAAAACAAATAAACACAAAATGTTATTATAATCATTAAAATGATATTTTGTGTTTATCATTTAAGATGAACGCGAAATGAAAATAAATATTTTTCACGTTGAGCCAGTTTGTGTTATTATCATCGCTATTTTGTTTATATTGGTAACAGCAAGTAGTTTGGTCAACGTGGTCTATCGAATACTTAATAACGTCAAGAGCCACTTCCGGTAGATCTCTCAATTAATCATATCATCTGTTTCGTTAAATTTTTTTTTTTCATGAATCTAAGTGTTAAGTCATAAACGTCTAAAGGTATCTTTCGTCGTTACTCATATAAGTTAAACTTGTTTACAGTTGAGTTATTAGTGATTACCTGCCAGCCAGTTAAGTAAGCATGTTACAAGAAATAGCATTCCTTGATCCTTGAGTACAAACATCTTCAGGAAAGCACATGACAAGGCTGCTAAAAATGCTAACAGAGCAAAACATTCCAGAATTTGCGCGACTATGAGTTGGTTGAAATGTCCTAAGCCATCTGCAATTATGTAATACATGAACATGCATTGTGATCCCTCTATTTTTTTTTCTCAAATATAAGAAAATCGAAATTCAAACAGGAAAACTCATTGACATTATGACCGGAAGAAGTAAATAAAGACAAAATAAAACAAAACGTAATAAAAATAACAACACATTTTCTTACTGTTATTTGCATTGGGTTTCTGTTTAATTCGTGTCGAAATAGATAATAATATGAAAAAATATAATATTGCTCACTTCATATTTAGTAATTTTCTCCATTTTATAAATAGTTTTATTCCACTGCATGATGGTTTTCATAGCGAAATCAATATTTGATTGGTTAAAACTATCACACGTGACGTCGAACAAAACTTCATATTCCCCTCTGAGTATCATATTCCCCTCTGAAGGTCGGGGTTGCCTTGTCCGACGTTATCCACAGTTAATATTTAAATAAAACATTCCGATACGGTTTGTTTTAAAAATTATTTCAAATCTAAAAACAATTAGAAAAGAATAGATAAATAATGAACTGTGAATCGGTTCTGATTATCATTGTGTATGTTGTGTTAAGTTATAAAACAAAACGGATAAGAAAACAATTATGTTAATTTTATATTCAGAAGTAAAAAAAGCGTAAAGGCAGTTAAAAAAAAAAACCATTCATTTCCCTTAGCTTCGTGAGATATGAAGATTTGTTCATCCTCGAAAAGTCTGGATGTTGGTATTTAGTCAAATCTTTACCGGGATTTGTAATAATTTTAAAATTTCCAAGACGCATGAAATGTAAACAAATACAAAAATCCATCATCGAAATATATTATCTCACCCTAATGAAAGAATGATTTGAAAAGTGACCACAGTTATCTTACATTAATCACAGACAGGATTTAGCAAACAATTTTTAATTATAGCTTAATTAACTTAAAAGCAATGTTCAACTAAAAATGAATGTTACTTTATTCATATAGTACGACTTCGTTAGCTAAATCTACTAATTTTATTAGATATTATCATTTTTTAAGACAATAGATAAACATGCTACTTCATATATTGGTATTTGAAATGTTTCCTTCTTATCACAACATTAAACTCCTTTGTAACTGCACGTCCTTTTTAGGGTTAAAGGTAGAAAAACATCGATTAAAATTGTGCATTTACTCCCCCTCCCCCCGTCAGGAACATTCGGCAAGAGCAATAATTTAATAAAACAGCTATATATCTTGTCTGAATCCAGGTATCTGAAATTCAAATCCAGTTGTTATCTGCAGTATGTGTTCAATATATGAAAATCGAATATGATAGCACGCAATTTTCAATTGACACATGGAAAACAAAGAAATAAGGTTTGCAGCATTTAACCTTTGACAAGTAGCATAGTCATTTAATGATATAAATCATGTATAACAACGCATTACTTGCTCCGCTTTTCGTGAATTATATATGTATTTCGCGAAAAGGCGCGCTATATATATATAATATCCAGTCCGTCCATTTGAATAGCTTTTGTCAAAATTCTTACTATTAAGTTATTATTACATAAAAATCCACACCTTTAAAAAAGATAAGGGGTGTGCTATGAAATCCATCTGAGTCCTAATAAACTAGATATTATTTGTAAGCACTTATCGATCACCTTACCTTACAGTTACATGTATAGCCTTTCAAAATCATTAAAAATATGTTACAATACCAAGTCAATGTAAAGTTTTAAATACAAGTAACAAAAAGGGCTCCATGTGGGGCTTAACAGAAGAGAAGTAAAATTAAGAGATTGTAGATAATAAAGACTAAACAAATAATGAAAAGAGAAAAATACATTCATACGTTATACAGAATAGACAATTAAAGGCAAAAATATAAATAATAGAGAAAATGACATGTAAAATTATATGAGAATACAGAATTGAGGAGCAACGTCCTTTCCAGACCATTCCACAGCGTATAGAGAAATCATTCCAAATACCTATAAGGTCAAGGCAATACTCCGCTCCTTTGATAATATGTTTATCTTCTGCACAATATCTCCATAGCCCCATGTGAACAGTATTAAATCTAAACCAGTATGCAGTTGAAAATCCTATAATATGAAGAATCAACGATACAGCACTTAAAATACTCCCTCCAATCACCATAGGTGGAATTTCTTCTGAAGATCCGGGCATTTTTTTTTCTGATGCTGATCGTCTGTTATGTTTCAAACCACATGTAAATGAAGCTTTTGTGATCAATCAAGTCACTTCCCAGAAATGTCAACCATGACCTTTTACAAGAGGTGCACTGACAGGAGGTATTAGATACAGCGTTCGATCAGCGTATTTTATTTATGTTAAATAAGATATGTTTACAATTTCTAAACTGATCGTTTATATTTAAATTTATATATATTTTGTCAATATAGCACAACCAGTGGCGGATCCAGAAATTTTCAAAAGTGGGAGCCCACTGACTGACCTAAGAGGGGGCCCGCTCCAGTCACGCTTCAGTGATTCCCTATATAGGCAACCAATTTTTTTCTCAAAAAGGGGGGGGGGGGCGGGCCCCCTCTCCCCACTAAATCCGCATCTGACAACTTGTGACGAAAAACTACACATTTCAACAAAAGCATATGCAACAGATTTTACACAAATCAATAATGTAAGTGTTCCTTGTTTTCTATAACGGTGACCGTTTCAAAAAATTAAAGCAGAATTTTAAAGTGTGTAAAATTAAAAGTATAATTACAAATAATATAAACATCAAACTTTTAAAAATTGTGTTTTTTATCCGAACCACTATGAGTTTATAGTAGAATGAGTAAATATTTGAAGTTTTGTCACCGAGTTTATCGTCATCCTTATAATTTGAAAGCAGCAGTATTAACTTTCCGTAAGCGACATACTTAGATGTCTAAATTAATTACTTCATATAAAAAAAAAAACAAGGACAAAACAGTTATGTGTGGTATCAGTACTATTTTATTCTGTTTTAGAAATTGAGCCGGATTGCCCAGAGAAAACCACCGACCTTCGATAGGAAAACTGACAATCCTAGTCAATTAGAATTGACATACTTATATGTCATGTTATCCGATATGAATATGAATCCTGCTTTGTACGAGATCGACAGGCTTAGTCGGATTTATAACGTGCTCGTTGACAAGGTAACAGTCTTCAGAAAGAAATATTACCTTAACTGGACGTATTATTCAGACTCCGGGCCGACCAGATTTTGTCCTTACTCCTTTATGCCGCATGTTTAGCAAAGAGGCAGCAAATACCAATTGTAAAGTCTTGAGATCCAATTGCATTGAACGCGATGTTATAAGAATGCATAGGACAGAACAACACAATAAGAATATTGAAGTATATGTAATTTCAACTGTTTGAAAGGACTGAATTAGATTAAAATTAATTACTTCTAGTTGTCTGCCCATAGACCGCTATTTGTTTTCCCGCGCTTCATGGGATATAAACCTACAGTACCGGACCAACACGATTAGACGTGTTTCCCAGTTAAATTGTTATCTTGCTTACGTGAATTTATTTGATGTTTTGATTTCAGTATTATTTATAAATCAGCACATGGCACTGTCGTGTGGTAATTCAATTTGAACTTTAGTTTGGTTCTTATTAGTGTTACATGTGTTAAGAGTATATATGTTACAGTGAATTTGTATAATCAGTGGTTATGTAGAATCCCTGAAATTTTCAGGGATTATGTAGAATCACTGACCAGTTTAAAGATTATATATAATCACTAAAATTTTCAGGGATTATGTGTAATCACTAGAAAAAACGCCAGGGATTATACATAATAACTGAAATCAGGAAATAGTTTTATTTATAAAGAAAATGAATAAAAGTCAAAATTATTTTATGCTATAAAATCATATTAAAACAGCATTACTCTGTATAAATATAAATTGTAAAATGTTAAGAACAAAATATCAAAATGATAACCCCAATTTAAAAATGTTAGGCACAATATATATTAAAATGTTTAACACAATATATTAAAATAAAATGCTCCATATCTGTTTTTACCACTATATCCATATTTAAAAAACAACTTTCCTTCACATATTGAATCAGATATTATGACCCGCCCAAGAGAAATAAATTGTTCAGATCATCCTCTGTGTTTTAAAGCAAAATTATTTCATTTGGCAAGGAATATGAAAGTAAAAAATCATAATTCATGATTCATATTCCCTGAAATTGTATTAGGGAATTTGTGGAATTATAGTTAAAGTTTTTAGTGATTATGTAAAATCACTGGTCATTTTCAGGGATTATATATAATTACTAATGATTTTATTTTATCAGCAACATTAGAAGATCTTGATTTTGCTGATGATCTTGCTCTTTTATCTCATACCCACCACCATTTACAAGAGAAGACAAACCGCCTTAATATATTTGTCAGTCAAGTTGGACTTAAAATCAGCCAAACCAAAACAGAAGTCATGACCCTAAACATCAATAACCCAGCTCCTATCCTAGTAGATGGAAAAGATCTTCCCATCACAGAAACATTTACATACCTAGGAAGTACAATAAGAAACGATGGAGGTGCAGGAAATGACATTATGAACAGTTTAAACAAAGCCAGAAATATTTTCAGATCATTAAACAATGTATGGAAATCATCACAGCACAGTAAGAAGACCAAACTTAAACTGTACAGGATTTGTGTTTTATCTACTCTGCTATACGGATCTGAATGCTGAAGGATGACAGAATTAGATCTAAACAAACTGTCAATTTTCCATACCAAAAGCTTAAGAAGAATCCTACGTATTTTCTGGCCAAATTAGATATCTAATGAAGACCTTTTAAGACAGTGTCATCAAGATAGCATGGGTACAATATTAATGAGAAGGCATTGGAAATGGATTGGGCATGTCATCAGAAGAGATAGAAATTCCATCACTAGAACAGCTCTACATTGGACTCCAGAAGAAAGGCGTAAGCGAGGTAGACCAAAGAACACATGGAGACGTACTGTAGAAGGAGAACTGAAGACCATGAATAATACATAGAGAACAGTAGAAAAGATGGCCAAAGACAGATAGAAATGGAGAACCTTTGTTGCTGCCCTACATGCCGATGGCATACCGGGCAGTAAGTAAGTAAGTAAGTAATGATTTTAGTGATTCTACATATTCCCTGAAAAATCAGGGATTCTACATAATCCCTGATTATACAAATTCACTGTAACATATACATGTAGTTGGTTAGTTTATGTGTGTTAGTAATTGTAGAAGAAATAAAGGTACACGTATGAGCAATGGTAATGGCTCAAATACTATTTGGCTGCAACTGAACCCGAATTAAAACAATTTTAACATCGAATTAATTTTTACATCTTAAGAAACATGTAGAGGATTGAGGACCCAAAATTCCAAACAATTATGCCAATATGGCTAAGGTAATCTATGCCTGGGAAAATCCTGCGTTTTTCGAAAAAATCATACTTTTGTAAACGGGAAATTTATAAAGTTGACCACATATTACTTGATATTCATGTCTACACATACGTGCTTACTACTGGGCTAATGATACCCTTGTGCATCGACCCAGTGGTGTAAATAGTTATCAAAGGTAAATGTACCAGGGACCAGTTTCATGAAGCTGTCTAATGGACTGAGACATTTGTTAGGATGGTCTTACGACTTATCTTAGTCCTAAGTAAGTTTCGCAAAATCTCCTAAATTATGACATCTCTTTAAGTTGGTCATAAAGTTAGGATCACACGATCTGTTCTCCTTTTTCTATTTAAACCTTAATAAAATATGTATAGGTTGACGGACAATAATGATTTGTCAACAATGAACATTCGATGTATTTATTTAAAAAATGAACGATTTTATCCCTCAACCTTTTTATAACCGATAGTGACAAATTGAATCACTTGTACAAAAAAAAATATCACTATTTCTTCTTTTTTCTCAGTTTCTTATGTATATTGGTGTATTTTTTTTATTGATTTTATAAATTACACTTATTAACTATCATACTTTTCCAAATTATCTGATTATATTAATCAATTTGTTTATTAATTTATGAGACAGACGTACTACATTTACATCAATTTTCCTGTAAATCCATGTTTTCCATAAATCCATTTAGACAAGGCGCGTTTTTGGCGTATTGAATTTTTAAACCTGATGCTTTTTGTTATCTATTAATCATGTTTTTCTTTGTCTAATATGTTCTCCTATTTATTTGTATTGTAGTCCTGTAATATTATGTTGTCATTTCAATGTTATATTTAACTTTGCCATTAAAGTGCGAGGTTTGGCATGCCACAAAACCAGGTTCAACCCACCACTTTTATTCCCCTTTAAAAGTGTCCTGTACCAAGTCAGGAAGATGGCCATTGTTATATTATTGTTCGTTTCTGTGTGTGTTGCATTTTAACGTTGAGTCGTTTGTGTTTTCTCTTATTTTTGAGATATTGAGATCAGACGTGGCACGGTACTTGTCTATCCCTAATTCATGTATTTGGTTTTCATGTTATATTTGTTATTCTCGTGGTGTTTTGTCTGATGCTTGGTCCGTTTCGGTGTTATGTCGTTGTTCTCCTCTTATATTTAATGCGTTTCCCTCGGTTTTAGTTTGTTACCCCCGATTTTGTTTTTTGTCCCTGGATTTATGAGTTTTGAACAGCGGTATACTACTGTTGCCTTTCTTTAGAAATTTAAAGAACTCGCGACATGTGTAGGATACCTTTGCTAAGATCAACCTAAGACAGCTTCGAGACGAGGTCTGAGATATATCTTAGGATAGTCCTAAGAGGATCATAAGACATGTCCCATGACATATCTTATGACAAGTCTTATGATAGCTTCGTGAAACCGGCACCATGCTTAAAATGTAATACACCAGACGAGCGTTTCGTCTACATGAGACTCATCAGTGATACTCAGTTCTTCAGCTAAACAAGCACAAAGTTGAAGAGCATTGAGGACCTGAAATTCCAAAAAGTAATACCAAATACGGCCAAGGTTATCTATACCTGGGATAAGAAAATCCTAAGTATTTCGAAAAATTCATTCTTAAGTAAACAGGAAATTTATAAATTTGACCATATAATTGATATTCATGTCAACACAGAAGTGCTGACTACTGGGCTAGTGATACCCATGGGTACGAAACGTTCACTAGCAGTGGCATCGACCCAGTGGTGTTTCGTCTACATAAGACTCATTCGGACGCTCATATCAAAAAAGTTATAAAGCCAATCAAGTACAAAGTTGAAGAGCGTTGAGGGCCCCAAATTCGTAAAAGTTGTGCCAAATACGGCTAAGGTTATCTATGCCTGGGATAAGAAAATCCTTAGTATTTCGAAAATTCATACTTTTAATTTGTAAACAGGAAATTTATAAAAAAAAAAATATGACCATATAGTTGCTATTTATGTCAATGTATGCACCGCTCAAAGAATGTCTGTCTCTCTATGTTCGAATTGTTGCTAATCACAACTTGGTTGTTGAAATAATCAGGGTATAAATCAGTGCATTCTTCTATATGACACTTCGGATTACTTTAGATTTCCTCGACCAACTTCGATTAAATCGTTCTAAATACTAATAGTCCCTACAATAACTTTTAATCACATTGAGAAACAGATAATATACGAAAATACTTTACCTCACAACACATTCTGTATAATGTTTTATTTACAGCACTGACTGTCAGCTTCGATGGTGAACAGAAAAGAAAATAAAAAGGTTTTTGCCATACCATATTGCACGCTTTGGCTAAGAAAGATGTATATAACGCATGATAGAAATATGAATAGGAAAGACTGTTAACAAGTGATTGTTATATAGCTAAGAGCTAGAAATATATATGTGTTAGTCATGATAAGAGTAGAAGCCGCTGAAATGGATGTTTGATTCAATCTAGAATCTTAAAAAGGTATCCAAAAATAAGAGAAGGTATATTCCCCGGACTAAACATTATTCTTGAAAAGATATAAATGTGTCATATGTATAAATCATATCGTCGGTACACACGTTAAATAGTGGACCTTTCGATTTTGTATTAGGACGGCTACTAGTATATGCAATACTACAATCATTGTGTTAAACTGATACAGAATCAGTATAATCCATGATGTTCTTTTTATTTACAATGTAACATTGAATCTTGAAATGCGACTTGTCGAGCATTAAAAAAATCTCAACATTTTGTAAATTATTTAGATTTAATAATAATACAATTTTATCATGAGTAGAGAGTTCTCGACAAGCGACTCAAATTATTCTTTATTTATGGACCGAATTTGTTTCAAAAACATTTTTTTTTTCATTGGCATGGGCGATGTAAGATTGTATGCAAGAGTTGTATTATTATAATAGTATTCCCTTTTACACATAAAAAAATCTTCATATTACAATAAGATACACGAATTGATAATGTACCACTTCTCAAGAGATTGTCATTTTGAAACGGGAGTGATATAAAAATTAAAAATATCTGGTATGATTGCCAATGACCAAATCACGTAGAAATTTAACAACTATTAGTTACAAACGGCATTCACAAAATAGGAAATCCCATACCGCATAGTAAGCTATTGTAGAGGCTACACTAAACTATAAAATGAGACCCAATATCCGTCTTTTCCGTTTAATGTTCACTTGAACTTTTTTCCAGATTGTTTGTACAAAGAGGAACAACCGAAGAATAATTATCTTTGTCTGTCGCATATGTATATGAATTTAAACGGCCTTCAAAAATTAGAAAACTCCCATACCGCATAGTAAGCTATCGTAGAGGCTACACTAAACTATAAAATGAGACCTAATATCCGTCTTTTCCGTTTAATGCTCACTTGAACTTTTTTCCAGATTGTTTGTGCAAAGAGGAATAACCGAAAAATAATTAACTTCGTCTGTAGCATATGTAATGTATATGTACATGAAAGTTTGCTATTTTGATTAGTTTGCTACACAATGATTTTCATTATGAATTATTCTAATATGACGTGCTTCTTTCGCTTTGTGAACAAACCCATGCTCTAAATTCAATAAATTTGTTTGCACATGTGTAAATAGACTACTGCAGAATAATGAATTTTATCAAATTGGCATGCATTTTTTAAATTTCATTTACTTAAAACACTTCCAAACTCTTTAATGATGCACATGTTGTTACTAATTTGTTTATTATGACTGGAATGTGTTGCAATTGGAAATTGAAATATTTGACCTATATACAACAGCCGTTCATGCAGGTTGTTTAAAATTCCTCCCTCTGAAAAATCACATTGCCAGTCGCTCGGGCAAAAATAATCACCACGGATATAATGCCTACCCATGTTAAAACGACAATGAAGTATAGCTTGCATCAATTATTTCTTAATATAGATGGCATTACAAACATAAAAAAACACTTTTCTTTTTGAAATAAAAGAATTATCAGTTCAGTGTTGTTTTTCTCAAACACACTTATAAATAAGAATATGTTGTATGATTGTCAATGAGACAACTGTCCACAAAAGACCAAACGCCGCAGAAATTAGCAACTATAGGTCACCATACGGCCTTCAACAATGAGCAAAGCCTATACCGCATATTCATCTATAAATGGGCCCCAAAAGACAAATGTAAATAATTCAAACGAGAAAACCAACGGTCTAATGTATGTCCAAATAATTTACGAAAAACAAAAATGTAACACATCAACAAACGACAACCACTGAATTACAGACTCCTGACTTGGGTCCTCAATGCTCTTCAACTTTGTATTTGTTTGGCTTTTTAACTGTTTCGATCTGAGCGTCACTGATGAGTCTTATGTAGACGAAACGCGCGTCTGGCGTATTAAATTATAACCCTTGTACCTTTGATAACTACATACATACAGATTGTGGTGGGGTTAAACTTAATTCAACCATCTGTTTCGTCAGATATGTATTGTCATAGTTTGCTTTGGTAAAGTAGTGAATCCAGTACATAACTTTGGAAAATCATTCATTCTTAATGTGTTCTAATTATTCAATTTTTAAAAATTTGTTTCTTATCAAGACCAAACAAACACACAGTTACATTTGTACATGTTTTCGGTAAAGAGGAAGCTGATGAGCAACGAATGTACAAACGTACCCCATGATATGGCCATCACACAAGAAACTAGGTACACAATACCAGGAAGCTCTATTTTGCAATTCCTGACAAAAATGCAATACACAGTTTAAACATGGTAATGTTGTTTTATGATATATAAGTACAATGTATTTGGTAAACAGGAGTAAACAGAAAGTTGTTGATGTAAAAACAAATCATCATACGGCCATAACGAGAGACAAAAGATGACCCAAAGAGACATTCAAACTCATTACTGCAACTACACCTGCCATGTGCGAGATTCGAAAACACAACCTCAGTTTTGACAAGCCAGCGATACTGTATTTCAACAACTTAGACAACTCGGCAACGAGGCACTCGACGTTCAGTCGAAATAAGAAAGTTCATTCAACTTTTTGTGTAGACTGAGTTACATGTACACTCTCATCATATTAAAGAACCGTTGTGACATCTCTATATAGGATAACTATGGGTCCCTATATAAACACTCTCATCTCATTAGAGAACCGTTGTGACATCTCTATATAGGATAACTATGGGTCCCTATATAAAAACTATTTGTCAAGTGCAGTATGCATTTCCCGTTAATCCTACTGTCGACATTTCTCTATTATCATGTTATCTACTTTTGTTATTTGTTCCTTAGAAATACAAAGATGAGGTATGATTTCCAATGAGAGAATTATCCACCAAAGACTAAATAACACAGAGAAGTTCACAATTTATCAACATGACTTGTCATTGTCAACATAAGCTTGAGATAGTTGCCACTGAACTTTCAGTAAGCAACAATTTACCATGGAAATGTTTGTAAGATTTTATGTGAAGACTTTTTGTTCATTTTGTATTGCAGTATGATGAAGTTATTGCAACAATAAATACAAAGTAACATGCTATTTTTATCGAAAATATTGACTCTTTAAAACAAATCCGAAAGTTTACGTTTTCCGATGATTTTATCGTGTACAGAAAACATACAAGATAAAAAAAAAAAAGATGTGGTATGATTGCCAATGAGACAACTCTCCACAAGAGACCAACATGACACAGAAATTAACAACTATAGTTCACCGTACGGCCTTCAACGATAAGCAAAGCCAATACTTCATAGTCGGCTATAAAAGGCCTCGAAATAACAACGTTAAACAATTCAAACGAGAAAAATAACGGCCTAATTTATGTACAAAAAATAAACGAAAAAAATATGTAACACATAAACAGTATATTTTCCCCTTTGAATTGTACCGATAATCATTGAAATCTTTTAAAAGTTGCTCTTATTTGGCCGAGTACATGGATGTCCTTCCACAGAAAAGGTAACCAATCGGAAAAAAAATAATACTTCGGAGTCAAAATTCGGTTATTTGAAAATAATCTAAACTCATTAATGAAATAGAACAGTTGAAAAGAACTGCATTTTCTTACATATCATTTGATGTGAATTAATCCACTACCATGCAGTTCGTATTTTTAAATCTACCGTTGTCTATGTTTTATAAGCTCACCTTTATCATATCAATTTTCAAATGCAAACAACAAATATTTTAATCAGATTTTAAATGACTAAATGATACCCGTTCTATTGGTTCTTGACAATAGATCAATTATAATATGATATGCATGACAATCGTGAATTATAGTGTTGTGGATCAATGTTCCGTGTGCTTTTAATATTGACAACCTAAACAAATGTTTCAACACTAAAAATTATATGGTCACTAGCCATGTTCCGTGTGCGTTTGATATTGACAATCTAAACAAATGTTTCAACACTAGAATTACATGGTCACTAGCCATTGAACACACTTTGTGAGCTATAATTGAATGTATATGCCATCAGTATTGTTATGAGATCAATAATTTAAACTACTCTTTTCAAGGTTATATTCTAAAAACAACAATTCTTTTCAAATGAATTCTATCAAATTACCTTACCGACAATAGCAAATGTATTTGTAAATTTCATAAATTGAATTAATATTGATATTTTAACATGTATTTCTCATACTTTGATATATAAGGTAAGTCTGATTATTTAATTTAATCTATAGGGAATTATGTTTATTTATATATTAACCGAATTTATATAGTAGGGGAAAAGTTCATTTTATTGTTTACACTTTGTGAAAATAAACAGATGTAATATGATTGCCGTTGAGATACATATTCACAAGACGATAAAACGACAAGATGCATGTAAACAACAATCGGTCAGTGTATGGCCTTCAACAATATGTACAGCACATACCGTGTATAAGCCTATAAGATGTCCCTGAAAACAGCATGGTTAACATACAGATAGAACACCTTAAGGTCTTGATTTGAGTTATAAACATAAAATTGAGAATGGAAATGGGGAATGTGTCAAAGAGACAACACCCGACCATAGAACAGACAACATCAGAAGGTCACCAATAGGTCATAAATGCAGCGAGAAATTCCCGCACCCGGAGGCGTCCTTCAGCTGGCCTCTAAACAATTCTCATACTAGTTCAGTGATAATGGACGTCATACTAAACTCCGAATTATACACAAGAAACTAAATTTAAAAGTTATACAAGACTAACAAAGGCGCGAGTATGTGAAACATGTATGACCAATCATTTGTCTACAGACCCCTTGCATGGACCAGACAACTATAGACATGATATATAGTGGTAGGGTTAATCATTCTTAATATGATCGCCTATCCTTTATATATATTCGAGTTAAAAGCCATTTTCATAAGATGACTTTATTAATGGAACTAGAACACACCCGTGATATCGCAGGTCCGTGACTGAATTAAAGTATATAACTATGCGCAAGCCTTATTTTAGTATTACTAGAACACACCCGCGAAATCGCGGGCATATACAGCTTGTGAACTGTTGTAGGATGATTTTTTGTAAAAGATATTATGTACGGAGAATTTCATGAAAGGTATCAAAAGCCCTCTTCCTTTTTCCAAAGTCCGATATTTGTTTCCTTTCTCTTAAATTCAATTATTTTCGTGTGTCTGGCCTCATACCACAATTATTTTTCCCCTTTGCTACAATGCTTCTTTCGGTAAAAGTCAAATCAAATTAAAAATTTGCTCCGTTTCAAACATGAAATAAATGTAACTGCTTATATATAGACCATTATTAGTCTAATAAAATATGCTTCTAGGACAATTCATCAGTGCTTTTTCTTTTGAGAGCTTTATTAACATGCCAATGGTAGGATATGAATCATGTATAAATGACTAAGACCGACTAAGGCTAATTTGAGGGGTGGTCGGAGGGTCCTCATCCCGAAATCCCCGGCTTAAAACCATGAAATCCAGAGTTGCAGAGTTTAAAAAAAATCATATCCCGAAATCCCGAAATTTAAAATATATTCCCGGGTCCCGTAAGGATCAATCTCCAAATCCAGAGCTTTAAAACACCCGATCCCGACGCCCCGAAAAAGGTCCTTTCTCCCTCTTATCTCTGACTTACTTTCATTTTTGCCAAATCACTATTTTCCCTTTCAATAATAAATGTTTATGCCCCATTTATTAGCATTATGTTTTCTAGTCTGTGCATCCGTACGTTCGTTCGTTCATTCGTCCGTCCGTCTGTCTGTCCCGCTTCGGGTTAAAGTTTTTGGTCGAGGTAGTTTTAGATGAAGTTGAGCATGTTTTACTTGTTTTAATATGTATGTAAGTGGTATGATCCCTTAAATAGTAAAACAGTAGACAGAATCAGGGACTTTCTATACTAACAACGAAAGTCCCTTACAGAATACAGAGAATCTCTATATATATTAAAGTAGTATAATCGTAGTTTACACTTTGTATTTTTGGCTTTTTAACTATTTTGATCTGAGCGTCACTGATGAGTCTTATGTAGACGAAACGCGCGTCTGGCGTATAAAATTTTAATCCTGGTACTTTTGATAACTATTTACATGTAGATAAACGCGAAAAATAATTGTCCTCTTTAAGAAGGTACAATAGTTGTGGTTCTTGCGATCTAAACACCATAATATGAAACACGAAAAATAATTGTCCTCTCTGTTGGTTGTACTTGTGTCACATGTTTTACTTATTTCAATATATATATGCAACTGGTATGACCCCTTAAATAGTAAACATTTCAAAGAAAACAGTAGGTAGAATACAGAGTCTCTATATATAAGAGTAGTATAATTTTAGTTAACATGTAGTTAAACGCGAATAATTATTGTCCTCTATAAGGAGGTATAATAGTTGTGATTCTTACGATCTAAACACCATGATACGGATAACTCTCTGATTGGCTTATTTATTTTTCATTTTTGTTATCTATCATGCGATTGGTTGTATTTGTGCATGTTTCAAACCGGAAAGCTTATCTATGACTCAAATTCAGTCCAAAGTCGGAATCATATCCGGACTCCTTTTTTGTCGTTTTTCTCCCAAAATAACTCAATCTGAATAATCATAAGAATGGATGACAAATGCGACTATGCATGTTACCTATAGGACACACAGGCATGATGATTGATTTATTGTGGAAGGAAGAGAAGCGACACCAAAAATGAGGTCTTCTCGTTTAATAGTATAGATTTTTTTATCTGATAAAGTGATGCCGATTATAAGATACACAGTTTTTTCTGCTTTCAAATATTTCTGTTTGAACCCGTCGAACTGGAACTTATCAATTATTGGTAATATTAATCAACAGCATTGTCCTATGTTAGTTATAAATAAAGTTGAATTCTTTGATTCACTGTTTATGTCATGCCCGCTAACAAATTGAAAACGGTTCCTATATATACACCTTATTTTTAGTCCAGATTTATAGTATTCGTATTATTACTGATTAAAATACTACAATAGGTAACAATTTGACAATGATTGAATTTAGTAGTGTCAACCCTGTGATTATGATCCGTGTATATGGCATAATCCAAAATACACCGTTTGGTGGTGCACATGTTAAATGCGGAACGTACAGATAAGGTAATAGGTAACAGGTGAATATACTATTGGTATGGGTATCGGACTCGACCCGGAACTTCTTAATTATTGGCAATATTAATTACGTGGAAAACAAAAGGTCCTGGAGTGGTGTAATTTTTAATCTACACCTTTGTACTATATTAGTTATATATAAAGCTGAATTCTTTGATTCGTCGTTTTAACGTGATGACGGCCGACAAATTGGACCTCGTAATTTTAGTATTATAGATACAATACTTTGGTAATGAATTACCTAATGGTAAGCTGGTTCTCTCCTTTATATAAAATGGGTATCTGAGTCATACATATAAAGGATTGGACACCAGTATATGCCTATCGAAAATACACCACTAATGTATGCTCCCATTGGTACTTCAGATCTGACATACACATGTACATGTACAGGCAAAATGGACCTTTTTTTTTTAAATTTTATTCATTTTTTTTATTATTGAAAATTATAAGTCATAAAGTGTTCTACATTAAATGATCACCAGTCATTCAGTATTCATTTGATACCAAAATTACCTAAATATTCTATGTTTTAAAAGTAGTTACATCCATGTATAGGAACTATTGTGTGTTGAATGTGTACTACTTTCTGGTAAGGGCTTTCTGATCAGGTACGAATTAGTTGTGTAACACCTATTACCACCATTTATGCTCTCCCCTTTATGATTGAAGTTGAAATCAAGTAAGCTGATTATCTCCCTTGTGACATACTGATATCTAAGATCCAAATAGATAAATAATAGGGAACCATGCTCTCCCCTTTATGATTGAAGTTGAAATCAAGTAAGCTGATTATCTCCCTTGTGACATACGGATATCTTAGAGCCAAATAGATAAATAATAGGGAACCAGTCTAGAAATCAATTTCAGCTGAAAGGTAGTCACAATCTCGTATTTTTTCTACGACCTGTGAGACCCTCAATGATGGTCAAGTTCGTAAAACACCCAAAAGTCAAGGTCGTAAAGTCCTTCCCTTACATGTTTGGTTAGTGCTGCTGCGTATTTATGCACAGTACCTATAGCTATTCACTTTCATAAAGCACTTGTTGAGATGAGATTGTTTTAATGTCAAGTTGTGGTATGTCAGTACATATATTTTCATGTATTACCTCTGCTTAAATTCGATGAATCGTACTGAAGGCAACCATTCTAAGAATAATATCACAAGTCAATGTTAAAGTTACATAATACTTTCTGAATTTACTTCGAGGATATGGTTAAAACATTTTATTCTACAGTCTTTAAAAACAACAATTGCCGTTTCAAATACGCAACGTGGATCAGGCAAGGAAGCTTGCCAAATGGTCGTTTTTTCTATTATTCTTATATCTTAAGTCTGAAATATTTGCCAATGTTGTAACTTCTTTATACATGTATGTTTTACATCTATTGCAGATCTCCACAAGTCATCAACATATAAACATATTACACATCATGGACGCACAACAGTTATGCCAGGTTCATGAAAACGAATCAGTGACGTCATTTTGTTACCAGCATGCAACAGTTCTATGCCAGAAATGTCTGGTTGAGAAGCATACAAATTGTCGGCCTGTGGCGCAGATTGAAAATGCATTTGAAAGTCTGAATAACGGAATTCCTTTAGAAAATATTGAAAATAGTATTCATAAAATGTCCATGACAATAGATCAATTACTTTCTGGCAAAGATATTAACTTAACTGATTTGAAGGAGAAACGACACAATATCCGACAAACAGTCAAAGAAGCGCGCCAAAAAATGAATAAGTATTTGGATAAACTTGTCAAGATTTTGGACGTGGAAATAAATATGAAGCATGATAAACTGGTAGATAAGATTAAAAAGTCAAAGAGTGATATAGAAATTCATAAAGATACTTTGAAATCTCTGTTCAACGATATTAATTCTATAAAAGAACAGTCTACTAACAAAAGTTTACACAGTGAAATACAAACTTTACAATCTAAGGAAAAGGAACTGGAATTAAAAATAAAAACTTTGGAAAACGAAGATAAAAAATCTGAACTACACGTAAAACTCTCAGAAGCTGTATTCGGGTTTGAAAATTTCTTGCAGACGATGGGAAGTGTTGTTATATCAGAGGTAGACACAACGTTATTGCAGAACGGTTTGGATGTACTACAACATAATGCATTGAATGGTTACAACAATCAGTTGATAGGGAACCAAAACGATAAAGATACCAGTTCAAATGGCGTAACCAGTAAACTAACATTAGTCAGCTGTTTTCCGACTTTGAAACTAGGTAGAGGTGTAAGAATATTCAGGGCTTGCTTTTTACCAGACAATAATCTCTTGTTAGCAGGATACCAAGAAAAAACTTTGTACGTATGCAACAAGAAAGGTGAAGAATGCAAAAAGGTTCGAATCGCAAATTTCCCCGGAGGAGTAACTCTATATAGTAGAACGTGTGCCTTAGTAAGTGCATGGCAACATGGTGTACAGAAAATTAATCTAGACACTCTAAAAGCTGGTGACGTTATAAAACTGCGAGGTGATAGTTCTGCAATCTCCAGTATTCGGAATGAAATTTGTGTCAAAAACGGGGAGGACCATTTAAAAATCGTTGATATTCACGGAAGAACAATTCGGAAATTTCCGACAAAGTATAATCCATGGGAAATTTACTTAACCGACACGGGACCGGTTTTCTATTCGAATCTTGACAATAATGATGTCTATTGCGCATTTCCGGATGGAAGTAACTATATTACTTACAGCAGCCCCGATCTTCTTGATCCAGCAGGACTAACTGTGGACAATGAGGAAAATCTGTATATAACAGGGTCGCGATCGGATAATATACATAGAATATCTAGCAATCGAGAGGCGAAGGAAATCATTCTAACTGCCGAAGATGGAATCCGAGCGCCTTCTGGTATTTCGTTCAATAAACAGACTAGTGAATTATTGATTATTAACGAAGACTTTTCTTCTATTAGAATATACAAGGTTCTTATAGTAGAAACGTAAGGAGAAACGAATATGCAGTCAACACTTGTTTTAAATGTAAAAGTCTGAATAACAATACTTGACTAGACTAGTAGAAGTATATTATTTTGATAAACAGCATACATTGAATTGTTTTTATCTATGATGTCTGAGTGTAACATTCTGTAAATTATAGATTGCACATTTCATTCAAATTTATTAAATTCCTAGAAATAAACATTTTAATAATGTGTACAGTTTTCGTTTACAAGAAACCTATCATAGGTAACAGGCTTAAATTGTGTACGCCAGACGTGCGTTTCGTCTCATCAGTGGCGCTCGAAAAAACCGGTTATGTATTCATGAGGAAGACAATCGTTTTTGTCGAAAACAACAAAGCTTGGTAAACAGCTAATGGTGAATAATGACCATATCAATACTAATTCATGTCAACACTGAAGTGCTGACTACTGGGCTTATGACAAATGGTGAATAATGACCATATCAATACTAATTCATGTCAACACTGAAGTGCTGACTACTGGGCTTATGACAACCATCAGGGTGTAAACCTCCACCAAAGGCGGCCTCGACGCGTTATAGTTGAAAAGAAACTCATTGTAGATACCAGGCTTCAAACAAAACTAAACTCGAGTTGCGTCTACAAAAAGGAGCACTGTTAAAAGAAACTTTAAAAAAAGTCACAGCGATATACTGATAAACAGGATACGCGAAGTACATAGACGAACCAATCCCTTTTTTGGTGGAAAACATTTCGTTGATTATATGGGAAATCACGGCAACATGACTGGAGCGGACCTGCCTTTAGAACAGTCAGTGTGTACCCCCTTCACCCCCTTAAAAAAGTTCTAGATCGATCCACAACTATAGTATGAAGCTGATAATATAAAGATAAGGAGATATGTTTTGTATGCCAATGAGACAACTATCCAACACAGTATACTACTGTGTTTATGAGTTTGAACACCGTACACGGCAGGTGAAATCTTCATCGATATTATCTTCATTTCCCTTATAATTGTTTGCCAATGAGACAACTATCCAACACAGTACTGTGTTTATGAGTTTGAACACCGTACACGGCAGTCGCAATCTTCATCTATATTATCCTATCGAAGGTAACATCAGTTCTCTCAAATCATCCAGTTTTCTCAATAGTAAACACCCGATCAATAACTGTATTATTGACAGAAGTAAGTACATTGTAATTCAAATATGTATACCATTGGAAAGTAATAACCACAACTTGTTGATCTCTCTGAGTTTCTGAGAATGAACCTTTAGTGTATTTGTAAATGATGATTTTATTTTATATTATATTTGACGCCACTTTTAAGCACCGCTTTTGTATATGCTGTTAAATCAGCCTAATTCTCATTTGAAGGTTTTTTTTTGCCATAGAGAATCCAAATGAATTTTATTCTACTCCATCTTTTGACACCAATAAGCTAATGTTTTTCACCTTACCATGAACCCTTTCCCGATCTTAAACGTATTTTCCAATCTATTACAAATTATAACCGTTCTGAGAACTCTCTTCCAAATTCTGTTATATATATCACATCAGCAAATCACTGTCATTTTTAATTTATAAAATTAATGTATACCGATATTATATCAATCGCTTGCCTTAATTGAGGTAATTTAACGTAGTATTTTGTAAGCTTTTTATATCATCTATCGATCGGACTGGACTAGTTTAGAGACTGTGTTGCGTATAGAGACATGATATATAATACGGTAAAAATACGAAGTCTTATAACGGAGTGCGAGGAAAGTGAAATAATATAACCTTGTAAGAGTAGCCTGGAACTGACATGTAAAAATATAAGTTGAGGTTTTGTCAGGTTTTTTCACTTATTTTTTTAAGAACTAACAGAAATTGCCATACGGTGACTTATAGTTGTAAATGTGTGTGTCATTTGGTCTCTTGTGAAGAGTTGTTTCATTGGCATTCAAACCACATCTTCTTTTTTATATAACATGATCATGTCGAATATGTTTTCAATATGACGTTAGATATGTAGGTGGGCAAGCTGATTGACTTTCTTATTGTACTTACGAAATTAAAACAATTACTGATGCAGGTCTATATGATAACATGTTTAATCCCAGTCACTTTTAATGTGCTAGACTGTCCCTACTCGTGAGCCTGTTATTCATTGGTTGCTGATGCTGTTTTAATTTTTTACACGTTTGTTTATGTTAAGCTCCTTTTATATCTGACTTTATGGTATGGGTTTTCATCATAGTTGACTTTTTAGTTGTTCAACGCCATAATTATACTCGTGTATCTGATGGAGTATTGTCTTTAATAGATTATAGTTTTGAATTATAAAAATTAATAAGCTAAGCAAACAACTGTTGTTTGGAAAATCCAGAATTTAAAGTTAGAGGGCGCAAACATTTTTTTTGAGAAATTAGCGAAGTTTTCTTGATTAAGCCGAGGACAACCCATGCTTTACAAACTCTAGGGGATGCACGCCCGCCCGCCTCGACTCCTGCAGGAATTCACCCCTGTCCTAGTAGTCAGCATAACAAGTTGTAAAATTTGAGTACTTTTTTTCAGTTCGAGCTTCAGCGAGGAGTTCTAGTATCTTTGAAGACTTTAATTAAATACTTATGTACCTACCAACAAACATGTATAATGTTGCATAATTATGCAAGAAGTTTTTTTAATTTCTATATGTTGTTTTATACTTTGTACTTAGGTATATTAACGGAAAGTGGGAATATTTCATTTCGAACTTGTATTAAAGCATGTCACAATTATTACGCGTTTTGATTTTTTTACTGACTGCCTATATTTATTAGGGATAAGCTATATTACTTACGCTAGACTTGTCAATATGTCATCCAAAGTTATATCTTGGAGAAGATTAATTTGATTAAATTGACTTTGTTGCTTTTTGTAACGTGAATTGATTCATTTGCTAAAATAAGTATCGACATTTCTGACTTTCTTGCTGTTTGTGGCGGAGATTGATTTATTTACTAAAATAAGTATTGACATTTCCGTCACCGCTGTTGACATAGGGTCTTCCAAGCATATACAATTATCGTCTTTATTGGATTTAAGTCTCTTGAAGATGAACGATCGTGGCTATTAGTACTTCTATTTATATAATCAAAAATTGGTACATGCACTGAATTGATACTATTTTAAAATGATGGAGGCGTTTAGTACAACTTCATGTAATACCAAAAGTAACATTGAGTGCATGATATGGAACAATCTAACAAAGCGTTTTGAAATTCAGTTTTATTTTTCAAAATTTATAATAAAACGTTATGTTAATATAGTTTTGGTTGGTTCTCATCGTTTGCATTTTAGAATCTTATACATGTAAGCCTGATCTACATTTGAAATATATACCGTTACTTTTTCTAGCAGTATTCGAAATTTTTTCCAGTTGTTTGTTTTTTATATTATCTCTAAACTTTCACTTATATATGCAGAAGGAATAATATTAATGAAATAGCTATTTTGAGCGTCTGCTACATGCATTCTATGAGTGCACGGTTTTAACCGCACAATCACTATTACTATTTCCTTGCATCAATAGTATATGTCACATTTTGCTAGAAAAAAAAGATGCCAAGGGGTATTTTTTTTTAAACTACTAGTAATACAAGACCATTTCAAAAATAAGGAAAAGACGAAACGATAAACAACAGTCAACAAAACACGACACCTAAAACTACACCGATTGAGGCAGAAGGATAGCAATCAGTTCCTGCTCCAGTCGTAATACCAATCATGTTGATCGTGGTACGTCGGTGAGCAAAGGAGAAACCATGCAAAAAGAGCTGATGACTACGACTGTTAAATAACAGCTTGATTTATGCTAAACAGACAGCAATCAATGACAACCACTTAATTACAGCTCCTGACTTGCGACAGGGACGTTAAAGAATATGATATGGTTAAATATGTGGATGACCTTTCGAATATTCTCATACAATAGTGTTTCAATTTGTTCACACATCTTTCAACCGTTATGTTCTACCAAATATTTTAATATTATAACCTGCCTATTTTCAAGACGAGGGTAGCTGTCTTTCCGCCATCTTTGAAATAGCTGGATAGCTATATACTAGTATACATAAAGAGTAAGATCTGGCTGCAGTAACTGGTCGCCGACATAATTTCCCCAATCAATGTACATAAGAGACAAATAATTTTGAGTAAGCAAATGAATCGTTCGTTCCTGAAGTCTGATTCGACATCGTATAGCTGTTCAGTGTTTACAGTCCGAGGTGTGACCCTGTCAAGATGTTAATCTATATTTTTCCAACACTTTAACATGCAAGAAGTGCTGTAGATCTATCTTGGAGATTCTGTAGTTGATAGAGTGGGCTGCTTTGATGGACACTAATCATCAGGTATTTGATTAAAATCGTGTATGTAAGCGTTGTATGGCTCTATTGGAGCTCTTCTGATGCAATTGTTATTGACAGCTGTAATAAACCTTAGTAAAGTTTGTGGTTTTAGTTTTTTCTATAGTTAGTGGGTGTTGACATTCTATTTTATAAACACATGAAATTGATAAATTCTGAACTTATTGGTTTCGTAATGTCGAAATTTGTGTGAGGCGAATTGGGAAAAGTAAATCGCAATACATCATGTGCTGAGATTGTTTTTATATGCAAAATAATTTCACCCTTTGAATCACTATATTGTTTTTAATTTTCAATCAGTGTTTCACATGTCCTAAAATAATTATCAGCTTAATTTTTGAGTAATGTTATTGGTTTCGTAATGTCGGTTAAAACAAATATAAATGATTTTAATGATCAAAAGGTGAACATTTTACAGTTTTCACTGCTTTGAAAATCTTTCTATTTGAACCAATCGTGATTTTCTTACTACAACCAGAACTTGACTACACATGGCATACAATATTGGTACAATTATGTATCGAATTCGACCCGAAACTTGTTTAATATTAGTCATATTGAGTATGTGTAAAACAAAAGGGTCTGAAGTGTTGTAATTGCTAATCAACACTATTGTCCTATATTAGTAAATTAATGAATAAAGTTAAATTCTTTTTTCTTCGTTTTTACGTCATGCTGTTTAGAAATTGGGCCTCTTTATGTGAACAAATCTGCTATCGCATTTCATTACTCTTATTACAGTAACCTAGTAACCTATAAATATATATTCTGTTGAAATGTATAATAGCAATTTTATTCTTTCGTCAACACGATTCCGCCATAATCTGTCTATGAAATGACGTTATAACAACTAAAAACCTGCTAATTAGAATGACTACAACATACAACAACGTTCAATGTATCATAATAAGACACGTCAGAAGTAGACAATAGTAATGCTTTGTAAACACATTGCTTCATAAATATTTAAAGTTTGTCTGACTTTGTGTTAACTGGTTAATGCTTAGTTCCTTTAAATAGAAACTATGCCAATGGATTTACCAATTTTCAAGTTTAATTTGTCTAGGTATCCAAACTATAAATACATTATAGAAAAAGTTGTACACGACACTTAAACAGTTAAATGATTGTATAATTGTTTACCAGACCAAGATTTGTTTTTGAATTAGTGTACCTACTAACATTAAACATTATACCGGGGCGGATTCAGGTTGTGTGCCGGGCTTCGCATACAATCGGAAAATATCATCAAGAAACTTTTCCTCCTAGATCTGCTCGGCGAAGTTGATACATTATATATTTATGAGTATCACGGGTGGAGCATGAACATATAAATATCCTTCCATGCACTTCAATGGGTGTTACTCAAATTTAAGCTTTGATATTGGTCAAACAACCAAAAACCAATAACATGCATAATATGCTGATGTGACAATAATTGGGATCCAGCATTAACAACTGTGTAAACATATATCGTAGACATATAACACATATGACAAAAAAAAAAAAACAAACATAACCAAGCTAAGAAATGTTTACAAATATTTTGTCGTTGATAGAACATACCGCCACGTTCAGCTCTATTGCCTACAATGTATATCGTGGCGACCAAATGTTATTTGTGTTAGACGTCAATAATTAACAAATATTTTGTCGTTGATAGTACAAACCGCCACGTTCAGCTCTATTGTCTACTTGAATGTATATCATGGCGACCAAAGGTTATTTTGTGTTAGACGTCAACAATAAACAAATATTTTGTCGTTGATAGTACATACCGCCATGTTCAGCTCTATTGCCTACAATGTATATCGTGGCGACCAAATGTTATTTGTGTTAGACGTCAATAATTAACAAATATTTTGTCGTTGATAGTACAAACCGCCACGTTCAGCTCTATTGTCTACTTGAATGTATATCGTGGCGACCAAAGGTTATTTTGTGTTAGACGTCAACAATAAACAAATATTTTGTCGTTGATAGTACATACCGCCATGTTCAGCTCTATTGCCTACAATGTATATCGTGGTGACCAAATGTTATTTGTGTTAGACGTCAATAATTAACAAACATTTTGTCGTTGATAGTACAAACCGCCACGTTCAGCTCTATTGTCTACTTGAATGTATATCGTGGTGACCAAATGTTATTTGTGTTAGACGTCAACAATTAACAAACATTTTGTCGTTGATAGTACAAACCGCCACGTTCAGCTCTATTGTCTACTATCGTGGAGACCAAAGATTATTTTGTGTTAGACGTCAACAATTAACAAATATTTTGTCGTTGATAGTACATACCGCCACGTTCAGCTCTATTGCCTACAATGTATATCGTGACGACCAAATGTTATTTGTGTTAGACGTCAACAATTAACAAACATTTTGTCGTTGATAGTACAAACCGCCACGTTCAGCTCTATTGTCTACTTGAATGTATATCGTGGAGACCAAAGATTATTTTGTTTTAGACGTCAACAATTAACAAATATTTTGTCGTTGATAGTACATACCGCCACGTTCAGCTCTATTGCTTACAATGTATATCGTGGCGACCAAATGTTATTTGTGTTAGACGTCAACAATTAACAAACATTTTGTCGTTGATAGCACATACCGCCACGTTCAACTCTATTGTCTACTTGAATGTATATCGTGGCGACCAAATGTTCTGGTTGTTTTCTGTAGGGCATCCATATAGTCCGTTTAGTTTCTCTTTGAGTGTGAGTGCCATATCTTCTCTCTCAATGCCTGATGGATCTTGCATGACTGTAAGATGTGTGCCGTATCCTTCTCTGCTTCTCCACAAGTACACATTGCAGATGGAACAGATTTCATGACTTTGTGTAGATGTTGGTTGAGTCTGTTGTGTCCTGTTCTCAATCTAAATATGGTGGTTTGTTCAGATGTTGTTAGCTGATGGTAACTGTCTTGTTGCTGTGGAGTGTTGAACAGAGATTTAATGATAGTCTTCATCTCTGTGAAGCAGGCTGGATTTTCTTCCTGTTGTTGTTCAGTACCATACTTTGCTAATTTATCGGCTTGTTCATTACCCTAAACTCCACAGTGTGAAGGGATCCACTGAATTACTGTTGTCAGACTTTTGAAGTTGTATAAAGCTTGTTGCAGTTGAGGTAGCTTGTCGTTCTTCAAAGCTTGTAGCACAGATAGGACATCAGTAAGGAATACTACTTGAGTTGTATAATTGATTTTTTATGGAGTGTGCAGCATGAGTAAGGGCTTCTTCTTCAGCTTTGTAGTTTGAACAATGTAGACCTGTTGGTATTGCTTCTGATTGTTGATCTCCATTGGGGTACTTAATATATATACCAGCCCTCCTTTTGTTGTTGCATTTGTGGCTGATCCATCTGTATATACTCTTACCCAGGTTTCTGAAGGGTACTGTTCTCCAATCATGCTCATTGTCAGTGTTTTCTTGACATTGCTAGTCTGTTCATCTTTGGTGGTAGTGAGCGGAACTGAGGTCTGGATGTTGACATTTCCAAGTTTATCTTCACACGGGTTGTTATCCATTGTGAAAGATATGGGTTCAATATATTTAGGTAGAGCTTCCTGGTGTTTTCTTTGTAATGCTCTTGTCTCTTATGTAAAACTGGATCTTTTGAGTCTGCCTGATGAGAGTTGTTTCAGTCAGGTATTCATTGGGTGGTCTTGTGAACACTGATATTTGGTGGCTTGTATCATGGCTTTGCACTCCCTTCTCCTACCTAATGGTGGTATGTTTGTAATATCCTCCATACTTTTTATTGGTGTTGATTTCATATCACCTGTGATGATACGTAGTGCCTGATTCTGAATTTTGTTTAAAGTCTGATGGTGAGACTTGGCTGAAGTCATCCATGCGCTAGATCCGTATTCAAGGTGTGGTCGTACATTTCCTTGGTAGACAGATTTCAAGATTTTTATATTTGTACCCCATTTTGTTCCTGCAAGTTTTCTCATGATGTTCAATTTTCTCCTAGCCTTAGCTTCAGCTGATGTTATATGTTGCTTCCACGTCATTCTTTCGTCAAAAGTTACCCCAAGGTATGTTTGTTGGTCTTCCATTTTAAGTGGAGTATCATCCAAAATCAGTTTGACAGGTTGGGTTTTGGGAGAGAGTGTGAAGAGTGTTCCTTATGTTTTTTCTCTGTTGATGGTAACACACCACTGCTTAGCCCATGTGACTATCATATCTAAGGCTGTTTGTATTCTGTATTTAGCTGTAGATGTGTACTCTTCTGAGCACCAGAGAACAAGATCGTCTGCATAAAGTGGTGATTGTACCCCTTTTGGTAGCTCTGGTACTAGGTCGTTCATAAAGAGTATGAATAAAGTTGGTGGTAATACTCCTCCTTGTGGGACCCCTTGTTTTAAGAGTACTTTCTGTCCACATTGCCCATCTACCAGCACTCTTGCTCTTCTATTGTACAAGTAAGATTTGGTCCATTTGTACAGTCTTCCACTTATGCCATATCTAAGCATTTTTGCACAAAGTCCATCTTTCCATACCTTATCAAATGCTCTTTCAAAAAAAGGTGTACAATTTGGAAATTAGTATGGCGTTCATTTTCACTGGACTAGTATATATTTGTTTAGGGGCCAGCTGAAGAACGCCTCCGGGTGCGGGAATTTCTCGCTACATTGAAGACCTGTTGGTGACCCTCTGCTGTTGTTTTTTATTTGGTCGGGTTGTTGTCTCTTTGACACATTCCCAATTTCCATTCTCAATTTTATCTTTGAAGATCTACAAAGACGGCCAATGTTACTTTCTTTGATTGGAAGACATCTTCTACTACCTGCGATAAATGTGTAGTCTGGTCTTCTGTGCTTTTGTATTGTCTAAACCCAGCTTGTTCATGTCCAATGATGTTCTCTGACTCTAAATGCATGTGCATGCGCTTGTTTATTATGAGCTCCAAATATTTACAACAGCTGCTTGTTAGGCTTGAAGGACGATAACTTGAGGCTTTTGGCTTGTTCTTTCCTTTCTTTAGTATTGGCATCATTATTGCTTCCTTCCAGCATTGTTAGACTTGACCTTGTCTCCAGATAAGATTGAATATGTCCAGCAAAGTATTCAGTGATGAGTTCCCTAGGTGTTGTAGCATCTCATTTGTGATGTTATCTGGACCTATCTTATTGACTGTTTCATTTGAGACATTGTGATGTCAGTCTGCATGATCTTATGTGCTGATGTTTTCTGTCTTTCTCTAATTTCTGTTCTTATCTCTTTTTTTCGTGAGGTTGAGATATTAGTATTGCTTACTTCTTCATAGCTGTTTGCAAATGCATTTGCAGCAGCTTTTCCTGTAGATGTTTTTCCTTCAACTTCTAGTGTTATCTTTTGGCCTTTACTTCCATCATCATTAAGAGCTTTTGTCAAGTTCCACAGCTTTGTTGTATCCAGAATACATATTCAGAGATGATGTTTTTTCTCTCCATCCTTTTCTCTGGCATTCAAGTTTTGTTTTGAAGTGTTTTGCCTTGCTTTGTTGGAGTTTGATGTTACTCTCCTGGCTGGGGTTTGATTCGGCATGCGTTTCATACAGTCTCTGACAACCAAAGTCCAACTCCAACCTTCACGAATGGTATATTATCTGTAAACCTGGTGGAACTGTTTAAACTGACTGGCGAAGGGGCAAAGGCGACCCACTGGCGCCTCAAGGAGTTGGGAAATAGGAATTGAGAGCCTATTTCCCAACTCCACCCCTTGGCTTCACAACTTTTTTAAGACGTCAACAATTAACAAACATTTTGTCGTTGATAATACATACCGCCATTTTCAGCTCTATTGCCTACGACGTATATCGTGTCGACCAATTGTTATTTGACGAGGACGTCAACAATTATCAAACATGTTTTCGTTGATAGTACATACCGCCACTTTCAGCTCTATTGCCTACAATATATATATCGTGGCAATCAATCTTTGTTTGTGTAGGATACCGGAGTGCCCATAAACACGTCAACACGGGGCCTTGGCTCACAACGAACAGCAAGCTATAAAGGGCCCCAAAAATGACTGGTGTAAAACCCTTCAAACGTGAAAACCAACAGTCTAATCTATATAAAAACGAGAAACTAGAACCACTGACGAACCACATCAACAATCGACAACTACTGAACATCAGTTTCCAAACTTAGGACATGTCCAAATAAATGCAGGATACGCATGGAAGTATTTATTGATAATATTATACTTCCATTATATAAGAAAAGTGTATGACAACGATATTGCTTTAAAATAAAGTAATCCTCTCCGTCTTATAGTCGATATACCATAATTGATTTTAACTACTGGAGTATACTGAAGTATAATATAATAGGATAATTCCGGATAATCGTATCCGAACCGCTTCTGATTGGATTTTTACAATAAATTCCACAAACAATGGTGATTGCTTTGACAGATATGAGGAAATGTAGATATCTTTGAGTTGTCTTTAAGAGTAAATCGGTTTATATTCACGACACATTCCCATGTTGTAATTATATTTGATTCTTAGATAAAACAAGATTGGTCATTTAACATCTAGTTCATAATAAAATTGAGAATGGAAATGGGGAATGTGTCAAAGAGACAACAACCCGACCAAATAAAAAACAACAGCAGAAGGTCACCAACAGGTCTTCAATGTAGCGAGAATGTATTAGTTGATCTTGAAATATTTGTAAATAGCAAGGTAAACTTATGGTTGCTGATATACGTTTCATACTTTTAAGATGGTAGTTACGATATTTGGAAAAATAGCCATCGTCATCTGTGATTGCAAAGGGATAATTTCAATTTCAGCACTCGGAACTCTTTTTTTAATATCTTCATTGTGTGCAGCAGCCCTGGAATATCTAGACAAATAAGAAAATCTAGAAAAACAACTTTTTACATTATTTTGATGTTAACCATTTGATCATTAAGTGGAGAAACTGCAAATGTCAGTTCACACTTCTTTGTTGATTCATTAACGGATCAAACATGCGACTTAGTACGCTACATTTTTTCACGATACCATCCATGCGGCATATTGCAACTAAAGCAATCACGCTACATAGTACCACGATGCCAGCAAAGCAAGCACGCTAAAGCTACGTTGTGCAACGATATCAAGCGATATATAGCAATCAAATCAAGCACGTTGTATAGTGCCGCGATACTTTGCTAAATATTACAATCAAAGCAAGCACGCTACATTGTGCCACGATACCATGCAACATATTGCAATCAAAGCAAGCACGCTACATTGTACCTCGATACCATGCGACATATTGTAATCAAATCAAGCACGCTACGTTGTGCCCGATACCATGCGACATATTGTAATCAAAGCAAGCAAGCTACATTGTGCCACGATACCATGCAACATTTTGCAATCAAAGCAAGCACGCTAAATTGTGCCACGATACAATGCGACATATTGCAAGCAAAGCAATCACGCTACATTGGTCTACGATACAATGTGACTTATTGCATTCAAAGCAAGCACGCTTTATTGTTTTACGATACCATGCAACATATTGCAATCAAAGCAAGCATGCTATATTGTTCCATGATACCACTGCACCGATGGCCTTAAATCGGGTAAATTGGGAATTTGCATTTAAAATCCGTACATTGTCTGTATTTTAGGTAAAAATTTTGAGAAAATGGGTGACGGATACAAAAGTTGATTTTACAAGAATCATGTACATCCCATATCATTTTGGTCTTTTCAAATTTCTTAGATATGTATTTTTTCAATCATTTACAACAAAAAAGTTGAAATAATATGCATTTTGTTCTTAAAACTGAGAAAAATCACAAAAATACAAACTGACAGCATGGTAAATTTGACACAAAAAATCGTCAAAATATGATAAAACTTTCTTATATTAACACCTACCTATATTTTTTTAAGTAAAATTTATTCAGATTGGTCCACTTCATCCTTTAAGAAAGTATGAAAAAAAGTTTAATTGTCGAACTGTGATTTGTTTCACGACAATAGCCCAAAAATAGGTAAAAGTCGATGAAAAATGGGAAAAATCATCAAAATTGGGCATTTTCAAAGGACCGTAGCAAAAAAAGAAGTGCACCACCATATGATTTTTTCTTCACCAATTATTTTGTTTCAAATGTCCCGTTAAATATCAAAACTTGAAGTAAAAACATAACGTAGACATAGCAATAGTTAAATGTAACAATTTTCCTAATTTACAGCAAAATGCATTGAGTGTGTAGGTAAAAGTAAATGTTTTGCTTAGATTGCTTGTTAGCTGAACCGTGAAGTCATTATTAAGTTAAATATACCTCCTTCCTTTAAGAGTAGACTAGTCCGACGGATAACTAAATTAATCTATATGTTTGTAGGACTAGACTACTCTGAAAGAAGGATAGTATATGGTAAACCTTATAATGATTTTACGGTTCAGCTAACAAGCAAGCTAGTCAAAGAGTTTTACCTTTACCTTCACATTCCATGCATTTTACTGAACTGATTCTGTTGTCGTGAGCACTTGAAGTTCCGACCCAACATTTTTTAGACAGGATTTACATTTGTAACTAATTTTGTTATGGCAAAAGTTTTCGTTGGCTAAAGAGGATATATAACTGGCTTCCGGGTGCGTTGTGTTAAGGGCCCATTGGTGGCCTTGGGCTGTTTTCTGCTCTTTTGTTGGGTTATTGCCTGTTTGACACACTCCCAGATTCCATTTTTTAATTCTAAATAAGATATTCAAGATTCATAACACTCTTCAGACAGGTATTCCTTTGTCTTATACATGTAGTTACTAGGTTAAAATATCGCCGAATAATGAATTATGATTTTACAATTAAATCTACAGGGGGAAATGCTAATATACTGTCAAGGACAAAATGTTGCGTAAAACTTTAATGTTCCAATAAATGTTGAATCAGGACAATACATCGCTATGAGCTATTAATTTTAGTAGCAGGGTTACAAATAACTATGCTCCTACATAATTCTTTAAGTTTGTAATTGAAAAATCTTTTGAAATATTTTGAAACACGACCTAATTCTGGGTAATTAATAAAACCTAAAAACGCTCTTAGACTAATTGAAATTGAACCTTAATGTAATAATATTTTATTGCATAAACTTGAAATTTAATCAATTTTTTTTCTTAGAATAATGCAGAAAAATCCCGCCATTGATTGAATATCGTAGGCATGTAATCCATTTTGTAAAATGTAATTGTTCCCAGCCAAAATTGATGGAATTCGCAAGTTAATTACCGAAAGTGCTGTAATATTTTTTTTCATATATACTCGAGTAGGAGTTTTAAATTGAATAAAAATTAAAACCCCAAAACATCTGGTTTTCACTGGTAGGGTTAAACTGCACCTGTATATTTCATTTGAGAAATCAAAATGTTGAAATAGAAAATACAATGTACAATATATTATATAAAGATAAAAATGAAAATAAATTGGAAATCCGAACATATCAGCCACCAAATTAAGAATGGCTAGTGAAATTCCAAATACACTGACGCAGAGTTTCAACTGTTATCCATAAAAAACTAAATGTACTTTTATAAATCTTTTTGTCTATGTTTGTATTCACTTGAAAAAAACACGGCAGATTATATTTGCATATTAAAACACAAGACAAACGGACAATTACTTTTATATGTCTTCAATTTCTCGAGCACTGTTTATCGGAGCCAAAAGACTTATTTTGGTACGTGTTTGAGTCGATGGCTTTCCAGGTTCCATGATTGAAATAAGTCTTCATCCACTTCTCACATAGTAATGAAACTTTAAGATGTGGTATGATTGCCAATGCGATAACTCTTTACTAGAGACCTAAATGACTTGGAAGTAAGCAAGTATATAGGTCCCCGTATGACCTTCAACAATGAGTAAAATCCATACCGCACATCTAGTTAGCTATAAAATGAAAGACACAAATATGGCAAATGTAAAATGATTCAAACGAAAATAACTGACTACCTGATTTATTTTCAAAACAAGAAAAACGAAGCACAAATATAGTATACAGCAATCAACGACAACCACTAAACATATATCTGTTCACCAAATAACAACTAAACCCAGGTTCATAAGTGTTTCTCGTTTCTCGTTGTTTTATATAAATTAGACCGTTTTTTTAGAAGTTTGAATGGTTTTACACTTGTTGTATTTTTTGGGGCCCTTTATAGCTTGCAGTTCGGTGTGAGCCTAGGCTCCGTGTTGAGGACCGTACCTTGACCTATAATGGTTTTCTTTTATAAAATGTGACTTGGATGGAGAGTTGTCTCATTGGCACTCATACCACATCTTCCTTTATCTATCAACTTATATAAAGCATAATTTCATTCTTTCACTTTGTACAGTCGTTCTCTTAAAAAGAGATAGATTAATAAATAATAAACGTGTAATAGTATTTATTTCTTATGCAGCAAAAATACTGCAATCTGATTGGTTGACTACCCCGGTTTAAATAACACCCCACCCTTGTTCACCCGGGGATAAATAAAATTTTGCCAAAATTTAAAAAAAATTAAATTTTGCCAAAAAAAAAAAATTAAATTAAATTTTGTCAAAATAAAGGAAAAAACAATAAAATTTAGAAATAAAATAATAAGAAGAAAATGCTAAACAAAATTATATAAAGAAAAAAAAAATTTAAATTTAAAAAAAAATATTTTGTTTATTTGTTTTTTTTTTGTAAACTCAAAAAACACAAAAATTTTCTGACTTTTGTCAAAAATAAAGTAAAAAAGTATTTGACAATGTGCAGCAACATTGACATTGGAAAAATATTACGCTGCAAACTTTTTATTACCATTTTTACAATTTTACATCCTGGTTTCAAAATGAGTAAAGGAATTGTTCATAAGAAATAAATACGTTATCTTGGTGTAATCAGGGGTGTACGGAATTTTACACCGTTGTTGAAAATTCATACACTCATTCGGCTGCGCCTCAGGGTGTATGAATTTTCAACAACGGTGTAAAATTCTGTACACCCCTGATAACACCAAGATAACTAATAGTGTATGATGTAATCATGCAATAGGAATAAACATGTACATGACTTTTTTGTGTACTTGACATGGATATACATGACGCAACTTTTATATTCTTGATTAATTTAGTTTATCGTTACGAAATAAATGACCCTAATGTTCCATTTTTCGTAGGTGCAATCAACAAATAGTTTACACTGAGACATAACCGTCCACTGAAAGTACTCTTACAAATATTGGCGATGATTATTTTTATTTGCTTTGCCGTCTTCGATTAATCGTAGTTTATATCTGTATCACGATCAACACCAATCGTTAAATTTTAAACGATATCCTATATCAAAGTAGGTTACACCATCAAAGTAAATGAATTTATACAATTGTACTCTAACCAGTCAGGATTCTACTTCGTCAGAATTATCTCCCCATTACGCCAGTTCATTTTCACAATCGTAGAAATGGAAGCCATTGTAGGGATGACGCGCTACCAATTTTGCTCTTGGAAACCGATAAATTTATCCACATTGCACCATTACGATCCTTATATGTCAGTTGTATTTTAAAAGACAAATGTATCAACTAGCTAATGAGTATCAGTTAATGATATTGTCTGCATTGATTCAACTTAAAACTATTGTCTGATCGGTTGTCAGGTGGAATTTTCGAAAATTCATAAACATTTAAAAAAATTCTAATTAAAAATTTCGTGGAAGGGCAGACTAGATTTTTTTTAGTGTATAAAGACTATAAACCCTAGATTTCACACACACAAAATTAAAATTTTTCAAAGATATGCATTTTCATCATCCAACTTGAAAGACTGTCGCCAAGTACTTTCAGTAAAAAAAATAGCTATTCGAACACACCTTCTCTGTTTTTGTGACTCATTAGATAGGTATTTTCACTTGACCCATATATTTCATCTTTTAGTGCTGTTATTTATTTGTGTTATAAAGTCAATCTGTAGCTTTGATATATAAAAATGATAGAATTTGAAGCGAGACGATGTATGAAATATTCTTGCTTTGTACGATATCAAGACAAAATATTCAACTCAAACACGCCCTAACATAAAAAGGTGCACTCGATTTTCTCTTTTCGATACAATTGTTACCCATTTTTTGGATTTTTTCTTGAGTCACATAATGGAAGGGCAGACACGAAAATTTTTGAACTTATATATTGATATGTTTTCCGTCCGTGCTAATTTTTTCAAAAAAATCGGAGGTTATGCATTTTCTTCATCCAACTTGAAAGATACCCATGTCGTCGACTTGAAATCTAATTGTTCTGCTTAACTATGTACTAGATAAATTGAAAACTTATGCAAGTGGTGTTTTTAAAATAAAACACCTCGTAATTGAGAAGAAAATTGTAATTTTGTTTGTTTCTATTAACTTTTAAAAATTTTGTCACTATAGTAAACAATACAGTTCATATTTATCGCCTTTTCTAACAAAGAGCTTCGATTCTTTTGTTCTATTTCAACCGGGTTTCCGACTGTAACGACAAGACTCGTACGTGTTGTTGATCATGTGTGGAGTCAAATATATCTCCTAGACTTACAGCAGTAAATAATGAGAGTAAAAATATCCTCAACATGATACTGAGGATTCACTCTAATCTTCTTAATCAATCTTATGGTACGACTTAAAGCACTCTAACATTTTTAAGCTGGATTAAAGAAGATTGGAGAAAGCCAGATTAAGAAGAAAAGAGGGAATCCTCATTATCCTCAATGGAATTGACGATATTGAGGATACTTTTACTCTCATTTTATACTACTTCTAACTTTTTTTAATTCACTTTAGATTATGAAACAGCAAAATAGTTAATGTATTCCAACGGGATATTCCAATATTGTACTGACACTTTATTTATGAACATATAAAAAATAAAATCTGGTATGATTGCCAATGAGACAACTTTCTACAAGAGACCAAAATGACACAGACATTAACAACTATAGGTTACGTAAAGCCGTCAACAATGAGCAAAGCACATACCACATAGTCAGCTATTTAAAGCTCCGAAATGACAAATGTAAAACAATTCAAACGAGAAAACCAACGGAAAACCTTATGTAAAAAATGTTAAAAACAAAAACAAATTTACAACACTGCAACACGACAACCACTGAGTTAGAGGCTCCTGACTGGGGACAGGCAAATGCTGAATGTGGTGAGGTTAAAGATGTAAGCGGGTGCCAAACCGCGTCCCCCAAACCTGGGAAAGTGCTGAATCAATTTAACATAAGAACAAAATTAAGAAGTTGAATATGATCCGTGCTTTGTAATTGATCAAAATGCTGAGTCGTATTTTTAACGTGCTAGTTCAGATGGTAATAGACCGCAGGTAGACATGTCACTATAGCCGGACTACTTCTTCTAATTCAGAGCAGAATGTCTCAAACTAAGTTTGTTCGTTTCTGTAAAGCCACCTTCATAGTGGAGATACAGCACATACCAATTGTATGGTCCTTGGTTTGAGTCGGGTTGGTTTAAAACTCACGATCTTCTCCACTCGAAGCGAACACGATAACACCAAAAATGTCATGTACCAAGTCAGGAATATGGCAGTTGTTATCAAATAGTCCGTTTCTATAAAGATATAGGAAGATGTGATATGAGTGCCAATGAGACTACTCTCCGTCCAAGTAAAGTACCATTTTAGGCCAAAGAACGGACTTCAACACGAAGTCTGTGTATATGTGTGTTTGTTTTTGTAGCAGGTAAATGTTTCATGTATTCCGTTGTTTTCTTCTTATTGTTGATGTGTTTCACTCAGTTTTCGTTTTAACCCGGGTTTGTTTTCGCTCATTCTATTTGACGACTATTGAACAGCGGTATTTTACTGTTGTCATTGTGCATCTTGAGAGACCTATGTTAAAGGGTATTTGGGATTAACAAATACTTTAAAGTATTCCACATAAACCGTCTGTTAATATCAATTTGATAAAACAAAGTACTAACTAACACTATTCTTAATTACAATTAACATACTTGTCTACTTATTTATTCTCTCGTTCTTATTAATCTTAATTGGTAATTTTTTCAACATAAGGATTCAATGAGGGTCTGGATGGGGTTGACAGAATAAAGAATAATGTGCAAAATGTGCGGAATAAATGTCCCAAAAAATAAAGAATAAAGATAAATAGTAAAGAAATTTAAAGAATATATAAGTCTAGGGTGCTTAAATGGAAAAGACAGAGAATAATGGGCAAAAAATATAAATGAAACAAGAATGTGTCCATAGTACACGCATGCCCCATCAGCACTTTCGTTTTCTATGTTCAATGGACCGTGAAAATGAGGACAAATCTTTAATTTGGCATTAAAGTTAGAAAGATCATATCATAAGGAACATAGGTACTAAGTTTCAATTTGATTGAACTTCACCTTCATCAAAAACTACCTCGACCAAAAACGTTAACCTGAATCGGGACGAACGGATGGACGAACGGACCCACAGACCAGAAAACGTAATGCCCATAATGGGGCATACAAAAGACAAATGTCTCAGAAATCAAGAATACAGAAATGAAGGACCCCATTTATACCCTCTTCAATGTCATCAAATATTTTATCGTCGTGCGTTTTCGTGTTTGACTAACGAATGTTATATATCAATTAAGAAACTAGGTATAAAGCATCCTTTTGTAGTATAGCTAATCACCACTAAATGTCTCTATCTTGCTATAGCAGTATAGCTGTTTATTTTCTTATAAGGTATTGGAATATTGCATTGCTTGTGCTGTCATGTGCCGTGGTGTAATCGATTTCTGTTTGTATGTAAAAACTAATTCTATCATCTGCTTCATCATTCACAACATTTAAACTCAACAGGAAAACAATTACGGAAACAATCCGGAAAAATTACTTATTGGAACAGCAGATTTTTAACTTCCGTATATTGTCAAGTTTACACACGCAACTGACCAATCAGAGTCAAGTCGATATGTAACATAGTAAAATGTATCAATTTAAAAACAAATTATGGAACAATGTTATTCTTATTTGAAATTCTTGATTAAATCAAGATATTATTTTTCATTGGATAACAAATCTTGATACAAGCTTTAAAGGAGTGTGATTAAAGCTGGTGACTTATTTTAATTTGTCGGACAATAACTGTTTTATTGTAGAATTCATTCAGCTTTGCAACATTAAAGACGAGGCTTTGGTACAGTAAATGTCTTTTAGATTGCAAAATATATATCTTTATCTCCTCCATATTGAAGAGCGGATAACAATTTGATGAAAAGGAACACAAGTGTCTTAGACAGCACAACGTTCTAGAAGTGTCATTAATAGTTCAAGTACAGTTATATTATTATCCCGTCACATACTTTTGATTATCTAATATTTCACAAGTTCAAACTTCGGACAAATACTTTGCCAAGACATGATGAAGGAGGACTATTGCTATCCTAGTTAAAAGTTATATACAATGAAACAAAAAACACCATCTGTTGGTAAAAAGTGACATTGCATTTAATATTTGCTGATCAAACAAAGAAAATACTTATGTTTTATCAATAGAGGAAAAGGAAACCATCTGTAGACCAGGAAAAGTACAAGGTTAACGTACTATTGTTTTAGTGTTAACTTAGAAAAAAGTGCGAGCTGTCAAAGAAATCGAACTGAGAAACTACAAAACGACATATATAGTTGCTTTCAAAACGTGCAGCCTTTTTGCACAATCAATATAATAACATACTTCTTTCCTGTTGATCATTTGTGAGAAGATTTCAAGCTCGTTCCATGTGACTAAAGAAACAATAAAAATAGATACACACATAAAGCCTGGTGTATTTTGGAAAGCCGTCCATTTAAAGATGAAGCACATGCGATTACCAAGACGTGCATCAGCTCCATGCAGTGTGCAGCATCAAGTTGTCAAGGTAATGTTTTATAGTTGTCTCATGCTTTATTGTAAATACTGTTCCGTCACGTGTTCCATATGTAAGGTATGAAGATGAAAGGATGCTCCTAGTTGTGATTTAGGAAGCTACCATTTGATTTTAAGGGGCTATGATGAAAATTTTGTTCTTTTTTATAGTTGTAATCTCTGTCTTGCCTTTTTATTTTTAACTCTATTTTGTCCTGCTTTCTATTAGATTATCCTGACTTATTTTACATAAACTGTCAGCCTTTCTTTTTTTTAGTCAAAACTCCTGTTCTGCCTTTTTATTTCAAATTTCATTCTTGTCCTCCCCCTAAAAATCAAATGGTATATACATTTAATTACAATTTTAGGTATTTGGGTTTTATACCAAACAAACTGACAGAAATTGTATAATCCAACATCTTTAAAAGTTCTTAATTTGGGATTTCATATTTACATGCTGCCCGCTTTGGTTATTTATAGAAGAGTGCCTGTGCCCTAGGCATCCGGTGCTTTTAATTCTACTTGTCGATACCTCAGATCTAGTTACCATGGCGCCAATTATGACAAAAGACCAGTAAAGAACCTATTATAGTGATTCGTACCCGATACTGGACCCTTAGTTTTCTGTTGTTTCTCATGCTCAATTAAAAAATTAATCTAAAGATATAAGTTTTCTTATATTATCAAAATGGTGTTCAAAGAACAGAAAATTAAGAAAAATACGTTTAAACGATGGATATTGTCGACAAAATCTCTAGAATTCCAATTAAAAAGAATGGCTATTTGAACATTGGTAAGAATTACATTTTCAAGTGTGCTTGTAATCGTTTGTTTTTCTTTAATCGTTGATAATTGGCCTTTTAAGAAGTATTCATTGATGAAAAGGAAATGCGTGACCTAATTTTTCTACGTATTTTAAATTATTCATGGAGGAAAAAATGAAGCACACGATTCCTGTTAAAGTTATGATTTGAAAATCAATTATGGTTATTAATTAATCCTGAAACTATATTGATATTCAAACAATGAGTGTTAACATAGAATGCTTGTTGTTCATATTGGCTCTGGACCAGAACGAAGTTCTTTAATTCATATTAAAAATTAAATTTCTATTTCCATTTGAAAAGAAAACAATTACTAAGCAAATCTGATAACGAGCTGTATAGATGATTTTGCATTTTTATTGTAAGAAAATAATGGTTTACTTTTATTCATTTATACACAAATGAATTAATTAGTTTACACACATTACCATAAGCAAAATTAAAAAAAAACACGTTTATTCAGCACAAAACACTGAGAAATACAAGAGGGGCCTGATGGGCTATTTTCGTCATCGGCGCATTTTCGTTATCGTGATCCGTATTTCTACAGATTTTTTTTTTTAATTTCGTGATCCATGATCATGGAAATTAGTTTTCTGTGAATCGTGATTGACAAAAAAATCAACTCGTGAATCGTGATAAGACCCCCCCCCCCCCCCCACACACACACACTTTCAAAATCAGGCCCCTCATACAAGCAGAATACATTGCTCCTTTTTTTACTATTAAAATATACCTTCAAAGAATCATATTTCTTAGAGAAGGACTTGGTGCTTCTGGGAAAAGAGTAAAAAGAAGAGTCTTAATATGGATATGATATTTGCAAATGTTACAAAAAGAAGAAGTTGACAACAACAGATACCGATAAAATATGGTTCAAACTTTCACCTCTTGCCTTTGTGTCTTAGCATTAGTATAAGCATCATTCATGTCTTAATAACGAACTGACAATAATATGTACCTATTTCACTTTTACACATTGTGATTTGGATAGAGAGTTGACTCATTAGCACTCATGCCATACCTTCTTTTATCTATTACATTCTTTAAATTATATTGAAGCCTCCTTCTCTCTGCTTATCTTAACACGCGTTTCGAGGAACAACTACATTTCGAAAATATGGAACAGTTAAATTGTATGCAAATTGCTTTTTCTATTAAGAAGATGTTTAAAAAATATTAATCCGTCGAATTCACTGACAATTACTCAACAATAAATCCAAAACAAGAGGCTCATTAATGTGGGGTGTGTAGGTTCCCTCCCCCTAATGACCTTCATATATGATAATTACATGACAGACTTTTCCCCCTTAAATGCCGACCGGCATGAATAGGATAGGAGAGACTTGTTACAGGTATCACTTCATAACGTGGCTTTCTAGGCCGCATCCCCCTTTTATCAAAAGTCTGTATCCGCACCCGAAAACACACATTTAGAGTTCAACATACGTGAGCTTTGAATAATTATAGATATAAGTTAATATAAATGGTTGTCATGCTCTGAGTCACATCACTTCTCCCAGACTAAACATGTTATCAAATAATTAACAAAGCACTGCCCCAGTTACATCATCAACATCAAATTCTCTCTATGAATGACAGAAAGAGTCAATATCAGATACGTAATACATGGTTAAAAAAAGTAGCTGAAAGCTAGATCATAGTGCATTATCATTTCGGGGTCTACTTCTATAAATGACTATGTGCTAAGGGCTTTTTCTCAATGTTGAAGGCCGTTCGATGACCTACAGTTGTGAATGTGTGTGTCACTTTGGTCTCTTGTTGGGAGTTATTTCATTTGCAATCATACCACTTTTTTTCTTTTTATATATAGAATGATTTATTTGAATTCATAAAGCTTCCATTTAGATTATTGTAGACACTGTTACATATAATAGAGACCTATACTGATTTACTTTTATAAATTGTTATTTGGATAGAGAGTTGCCTCATTGGCACTCATACCACATCTTCCTGTAGCTAAATAGTAACTTTTTTTTTTCAAAAACAACACACAGTATTAGATTGTATTTTACCGTATAGCAAAGATTACTTATATTACATACTTTTTTTGTAATTGAAAATGATAAAGGATAAGAATTGTCATTGTATATATATTTTTAAACACAATATATAGATTTAATCAAAATGTTATGCCAAAAGATCTTTAATACGAAGGATGTATCACGAAGAACATTGAATGGAATTAGTTCCGTCTGCATTGAAGTGGAACAAAAAAAAGCTTCATCCTTGAAAGTCATTGATCAGTTTAGAACAGTGTAAATAATTAAACTTCCTGCGTCATCAAATCCGTCATTTAGTTTTACTTATTTAATGTTCTTTGAAAATGCAAAGTCACAGCTCGAATTTAGTTTTTGAAAACACAGTGATTGATGGATAAAGATGTTATTATCTTTTGAAAGGAAAGATGAGCAAGTCAATATGATCAAATCTAGTAAAGTACAATGTGAATGAAATAACACAGGTTATTGACAAATTTTGTCAAGCATTTAGTTTCAAGTATAATTGAGAATTGAAATGGGGAATATGTCAAAGAAACAACAACCCGACCAAAGAATAGAACACGGCCGAAGGCCACCAATAGTTCTTCAACGCAGCGACAGAGAAAATCCCACACCAGTAGGTTGGCCTCAGCTGGTCCCTAAATAAAAATGTGTCTTAGTTCAGTGAAAAGGGGACTCAATACTAACTCACAAACTAATAAATGAATTAAAATTAATAAAAAAAAACCAACAACATGCAAGACTAACAAAGGCCATAGGCTCCTGACTTGGGACAATTGAATCACCATTTTACATTGCAGTTTGTGTTTGATCAATATTATTGAATTATGGTCAAAGTTTTCATTTGCAGTGTCTTCATCAATACGTATGTAGTATTTCATTTCTGACTTTTGCCACTCGAATCAGCATTCTTCACCAGTGTGTGCTTTGGTCATGACTATATTACGGCCAAAGTTTCCATCATCAGTGTCGTCCTAAATATGCAAACATGAAATATTTGCCACTGGACGTTAAGCATCCAACAATCAATCAATCCATCTGCAGTGTCTGTATCAGTACATATACATTTATACTATATTATGTTGTGAGTTTTGCTTCCTGAATCAGCTATATAAATTGCCGTTTGTTATTTGAATTCAAACAACTGTAAAGTACGTTAGAAAATTTATTCAGATATGCATTTTTTACAAATTTAACCTGTTAATTTTATGCAAATTATACTCGAGACAAATATTGATCTTTAAAAAAAAACAGAACATTATAATTTTAATGACGCTTCGAAGGTACAGAATAACTTATATATGGAAAAAAAGTAAAATCACAAAAATACTGAACTCAGAGGAAAATCCAATAGGAAAGTTCATAATCACATGGCAAAATCAAATAACAAAACACATCAAAAACGAATGGACAAGAACTGTCATACTCCTGACTTGGTAAGGGCATTTTCAAATGTAGAAAATGGTGGATTAAACCTGGTTTTAAAGCGCTAACCATCTAACATCAGTCTCATCAAAATCCGTTATATTTACAATGATGCATGAACTAAACAGACATAATAAATAAAATAGTGAAAATATGGATACAGCAGTCATTATCGTGTAACAATTTTAAAAGGAACAATTCAACAGAACACAAAAAATTTTATCTACAAACACATTCGTTGATTCGCGTGTCTGACGTCAGAAAATTTTATACGTCACATATATTTGCCGTTTAAAGTATATACAATCAATTTTATAATTTCACATGGGCAATGTTAGCATACAGGGTTAAAAAATCAAAAGGTATGTAAGAATTAATTTCAGAAATAGACCGAGATTTGAAATAGTCCAAAAGTTATACAGAATTTATAAGAATCCATTATAATATAGTTCATTCCACTACGCGATTGAATAATTTTGACGTTTGTGGTTCAACGTATTTTCTAATTCATAATAGAAATGTATCATAATGACATGTAATAGAACTGGACAAACTGTTTCATTGAACCTAACAACTGTAATTTTATATTAAAAGTCAACTTAAGGTTTTCGTTTTTCGCCCTTTTTTTTTTTTATCTAAGTTTGATTGGTGGCGATCGCAAAAAAAAACATATTTATTAATATTTTTTACCTATCATTTTTTTCCCATTTAGATACATTCATTACTCTCGGACCTTCATGTACAAATGTTCTATGAATAATAAAAGAAATGTGTCGCCTTAATTGTTCCATTCTTAGACTGAGACTGATATAATACAATATGAAAACTGAAAACAAATTATTTCCAATGTGCTGTAATGACGTCAGCTTAAGTTAATTTGCTTCTAAAGTTGTAAATTGTCACTTTAAATAGCCTAGGACCAGGTGTAAAATGTCTATGTGATTACTCTACAATTTTCATTCTGTAACTTGTCCGTCAGTTGTCAAAGGATATTACGACTTTAATCAATGCCGTAATCCCGAATGGATTGTCGTAATTGGGAAACTGTCGTAAACACTATAATTTCTTTCTGGGGACAAAGTCTTTAAATAAACATTTAATGGTGAAACTATTTATCTACACGTCTTTCACAATATGAATGGTAATGAACAACTTAACTGATTATAAATTCTAATTGGTCGAAGTAGTGGCAGCACCAATATTTACTGCTTACGTGTTCGTCTGTTCATTCATGGGACAAGTTAAGTAAAGTTAAAATTTTAACAATTTTTCTTCTAAAATTTTTAAATTATGATATTTGAACTATAAATGCCTAACATTATCTCTAATTATTATACCTAAAATAAAACATCATCGTCCCAATTTATTTGAGTTTTAGTCGGGCTGGTTTCAAGAGGTTGCCTTGACTTTTTGAACCACATCGAACACTAACTGTGTACAGCTGAAAAAATGAAACAATAAATTTCACTACCCAGATATGTCTAGCCCTTTACAGATATGTCTTGCCCTTTATAAATTTCTTCACTGAATACATTAGTGATTTTGTCTGGAGAAGAAAAACATACTCCAAGGGTACAACAGAATACAGAACTTGAAGAAGGACAAACACTACCATAGTTAAAAGATAAATAATATTAATAAAAAAACTTTGAACAATCCTTCTTAAACTATACAGAAGAGAATAACTTCAAAATCTGTGAATTCTAAAGGTTTGAAAGGTTATACATGGAACCAGGAAAAATTCCCAGATATGATACATCAATTATAATTATTTACAAATTTGAAAAATGTAGTACATATCATCATATATTTGAAATTGTTAACAATAATCTATTGTTTCACTTAACTCATCAAAGTCAGATTGAAGCAACAATACTTATTTTCCCCTTGAATAATCACACGACAACTTCGCTTCAGACGACACCCCAAACTTCCAGCCCGTGCCATCACTGCTACAGCCTAAACAAATAAGTATCATATGGATGTTTATGCAGCTCGTTGATTGTTGGTTGCTTTACGCCGCATGAGCAATAAAAGGCTACAATGTATATCGCGGCGATATGGAGCTCGTGATACAGTTTTCCCCGTCGTCTTGTTTTTGACATTGATAAGTACAAATCTAGTAAAAATATAAATATAGCGATAAGAAGTTTTGGGAAAATCATAGATATTTATCTTTATTTGCAGTCAAAACGATCTCTGAGCCTTGATGACATAGAAGAACTGAATGAAGATCAGAAACAAGGTACGTCTATCGGCAAATGACCACATTAAGGGTTTACAATAAAACTAGCATAACATTTACCTAATCTTAATAAGCAACCCACACACGATGGATTATAACTTAAACATACTTTTCTAAGTATGTTATATGAGTAACACGAAGGGTGTTGCATGTAGAGCAGGATCAGTTAACCATTCCGAAGCCCCTGACATCACCCCTGGATATTGATGAGTTCCGAATCTCCTGACATCACCCCTGGATATTGATGAGTTTCGAAGCTCCTGACATCACCCCTGGATATTGATGAGTTCCGAAGCTCCTGACATCAGCCCTGGATATTGATGAGTTCCGAAGCTCCTGACATCACTCCTGGATATTGACGAGTTCCGAAGCTCCTGACATCACCCCTGAATATTGATGAGTTCCGAAGCTCCTGACATCACCCCTGGATATTGATGAGTTCCGAAGCTCCTGTTATCACCCCTGGATATTGATGAGTTTCGAAGCTCCTGACATCACCCCTGGATATTGATGAGTTCCGAAGCTCCTGACATCACCCCTGGATATTGATGAGTTCCGAAGCTCCTGATATCACCCCTGGATATTGATGAGTTCCGAATCTCCTGTCATCACCCCTGGATGTTGATGAGTTTCGAAGCTCCTGACATCACCCCTGGATATTGATGAGTTCCGAAGCTCCTGACATGAGCCCTGGATATTGATGAGTTCCGAAGCTCCTGACATCACCCCTGGATATTGACGAGTTCCGAAGCTCCTGGCATCACCCCTGAATATTGATGAGTTCCGAAGCTCCTGCCATCATCCCTGAATATTGATGAGTTCCGAAGCTCCTGACATCACCCCTGGATATTGATGAGTTCCGAAGCTCCTGACATCACCCCTGGATTTTGATGAGTTCGTGCTGCACAGTTTTTCGATTTCTGTGTCGTGTTTTGTTTAATTTGTGATTTCAATACATACATCAAACTTCAATCGGATGTAGATGTAGGTTTGCAGCATAGAAAATAATAGGCAAATATTGTTGGGAAAAAAGGACTCCAAAACAATGATAGAGAATGGTTAGCTGCTGATTTTTTTTTTTATAAAATAGTAAAAAAATGACCCAACAAAAAAATTTAAGGAGTATTATAATAATTAGCTGCTTAAATGTAAAGAATAGTGAACATTGGACAAAAAGTATAAATGATAGATAAAAATGGCATAAGAAATTAAAGAATATCGAAATGGACGATACCATCCAGACCTCCACGAAGGCTATTGGTCATCAAACAAGAAGATTCAGTATCATATTTGATATACTGTTCCTACTACTTACATCCGACAATCACTCCTTAAATTTCTTACTTGCAATTGTCTAATAGTATTCCTCTTTATTTGTAATTGTGTAGTCAGTTTTAATATTACTTATTCATTGCACGAAAGACGTGACTTAAAATCTTCTTATTGAATTATAGAATATAAATCTTTACAATAGCATTAGAATTCTCAAAGGATGTTTTTTCAATAGGTATAAATGAATAGTTTCAATCGTTAATCTAACATAACAATTCCCTGGACAAATTTTATGTACATTTGCTACAATAGAAAATCAAATTATGGAGTTTCTTCCGCTTTACTTATGTCTGTTTTACTCCCAGAAATTAGACGTTTCATCACAGAAAGTAATAAATGAGTGTCTATTCTTGGAGCAATTTCGAACTCCAAGACATTCAAGTATAAACCCTAAGGAGTATAAAATAAGTAAATTTGTAAATTGTGTGATTTATCTATATTTTATATGTCGGACGATAATATCGGTACATTTTACCAAAAACTCAATGTGGTGAAGATTTAAGATTAAGTAAAACTAAAGAAGATTTTACATTTTTTTCTAGTCATACCTACCGCATGCATTGCTAGATAGTACGATTATCTTTTTACAATTTAATTAATTCATTAAAAATAAGATAGTAAATGGAACTTCTACAATGTGTTATTTACAAAAATCTGATAACCTGAGTCCTAACCTGGTCTGTAAAAATAGATACACGTACTTTATTAAAATCATGCAGACTATGTGCAGAAGTTGTATCATTACAATCACTTATAATGTATACACTTTTTGTACAAGTCAAAATTTTGACGCCAGGTGATTTGAGTTGGTCTTTAATGATATATTATTTGATAAAAAAATTTACTCGTAAACATGTATTACTATAAAGCTTTTATAAGTGGCCTCTTTGATAAGAAGCTGCGAATGAGGACATACTTGGGGATAAGATTCTATTTCTTTTCAAATTTTTCTCATGTACCAAATTTGAAGTTCCCTAGATGTTTTATAATGTCCTTATAGAAACTTTCAAATTGTATCAGTGTATAAGACTGCAACATGTATAATATATTTGTCAGATCTGAAGGAGGCTTTTGGCATGTTCGTTTCAAGGAAAGGGAAGATGTCAGCACGAGACCTTGGTTCTTTTCTACGATGCCTCGGATGGAATCCGTCGGAAAGAGATCTGGAAGAAGCGAGACAAGAGTTAGACGTCGCGGGTAAATATAAATAAAGACAAAATAGAAAACAGTTATGGCTGCTAATACAAATTGATTCATAAACGTTAACTATTACATGGTAACATTTAATCAGATTTAACAGACGAGCGTTGAAACAGTCGGAAAAACATTTACTTAACTTCAATGTATATTTTTCTTTCAAGGTATCATATTTTCTTGTCAGTGTCCCCCGGACCGTTTTAAGGCATCAGTTCAAGGATACCCGAGATAATTACCAGCCCAGTATACACTAATTCTGTAAAGAAATGAACTATGATTGATATTGTCATATTTATAAATGTTTTAAAATAATTGACGTTGATCATTGAAGTTAACTTATTCATTGACATTAACTTGTTCATTGACGTTAACTCATTACTTGACGTTAACTCATTCATTGACGTTAACACATTCATTGACGTTAACTCATTCATTGACTTTAACTCAATCATTGACATTAACTCATTCATTGACGTTAACTCATTCATTGACGTTAACTCATTCATTGACGTTAACTCATTCATTGACATTAACTCATTCATTGACGTTAACTCATGCATTGACATTAACTCATTCATTGACGTTAACTCATTCATTGACATTAACTCATTCATTGACGTTAACTCATTCATAGACGTTAACTCATTCATTGACATTAACTCATTCATTGACGTTAACTCATTCATTGACATTAACTCATTCATTGACGTTAACTCATTCATTGACATTAACTCATTCATTGACGTTAACTCATTCATTGACATTAACTCATTCATTGACGTTAACTCATTCATTGACATTAACTTATTCATTGACGTTAACTTATTCATTGACATTAACTCATTCATTGACGTTAACTCATTCATTGACGTTAACTCATTTCATTGACGTTAACTCATTCATTGACGTTAACTCATGCATTGACGTTAACTCATGCATTGACGTTAACTCATGCATTGACGTTAACTCATTCATTGACATTAACTCATTCATTGACGTTAACTTATTCATTAACATTAACTTATTCATTGACGTTAACTTATTCATTGACATTAACTCATTCATTGACGTTAACTCATTCATTGACGTTAACTTATTCATTGACATTAACTTATTCATTGAAATTAACTTATTCATTAACATTAACTTATTCATTGACGTTAACTCATTCATTGACGTTAACTTATTCATTGACATTAACTCATTGATTGACGTTAACTTATTCATTGAAGTTAACTCATTCATTGACATTAACTTATTCAGTGACGTTAACTCATTCATTGACGTTAACTTATTCATTGACGTTAACTTATTCATTGACGTTAACTCATTCATTGACGTTAACTTATTCATTGACGTTTACTCATTCATTGGCGTTAACTCATTCATTGACGTTAACTTATTCATTGACGTTAACTCATGCATTGGAGTTAACTACGGACTTTGAACAACACTGAGTCACAATTCGAGTTTTCAAAACGTTTGCAAAGTTATAAAAAAAAAAGCGATGTAAAGGTTACAGTTTCTTCTTTATCTCTTCTTAATTTTCTTTAATATCATTTCATAAAAATAAAAACTAATCTAAGGATTCAGTTATTGGAAAATATCCAACCTGTGACCAACAGAACGACTAATTCACTCATATTGAAATTCGTGAATTGATGTGCTTTTCAGTAATCGACCTTTGAATTCTTTGATTAGTTATTCTAAAATCAGCAAAACCGAAAATAAGCAGGACCATTATTACAGCGCCGAATTAGCTTTCTCTAGCACTCTAGAATTGACAGGTGAAACCTAATTTCAATGAATTAAGTTATAGTTTTTGACCTACTTTTGTTTTGGACAATAACCCAGAAAAGATATATAAAGCACGGAATTCAAAAGCAAACAAGTGTCTATGTCATATGATAATTGCTAAATTGCCCAAAGTCAAATATACAATTTAAGTTGTGTTTATATTTAATATATAATAACAATGTTCTGTCATTTACATCGTAATGTCATAGAAACATGTCAAAAATGTTAAGTAGAATGTATTGAAAACTGTAGAATAATTACGTATCATACGCATTATAGAAACACTGTTGATATTCCGAATGTATTTGTGAGAGTTCACGTAAGCTTGAGTTCAAACAAAAAATAATGGACACAAAAATGTCTTCAAGTACTGGATAGATGAGCGTAATTTCTGCATATGATGAAGTAGACTTTTTGCGTTCAATCGCTCCAACATTTACCGATAATCCACAAGTTACTTTCATTTATATAAGGAGTTCATCATGAAAAAAACGTTGATGACGTGACAAAATTGTGTCTATTAGCTGATAAACAAACCTTTCATTCAATGAAAAGACGTGCTAATTTTAAAATCGAATTATTGTGCAATGTGACAGTTAAACAGTTAATAATCAATGATATTAAGATTAAAAAGAACGCACTCTTCAAAACTCCGATTTGGATTACGAATTGAAATGCAATCTTGTCTAGTTAAAAACAAGCAACACGTCCAGAAAAAAGCATTTTTTTTGTAATACTTTGAAATGTAGTTGCTGTTATACCTTTAACCCAACGGATGCAACATGTTCATGTTAAGCAGGATCTACTTACCCTTTACGGATCACCTACGATAAACCCGTCCCCCCCTTATTTTGGTTGCGTTCGTTATGCTTTGTTTTAAGTTTTCTATGTTGTGTTTTAGTGTTTTATGTACTGTTGTTTCTCTGATTTTCTTCTGTCTTTATGTAGCCATAGCGTTGTCAATATAAAAAAGAAGATGTGGTATGATTGCCAATGAGACAATTCTCCAAAAGGGTCCAAAATGACATAGAAATTAACAATTATAGGTCACCATACGGCTTTCAACAATGAGCAAAATCCACACCACACAGTCACTTTATAAAAGGTCCCGAAATGACAACGTCAGTATATTTTGACTTGTGAGTTTGAATGTCCCTTTGGTATCTTTCACCTCTCTACAACATATAGCATACTGCTACACGACGTATAAAAATGCCTTTGAAAATTCATTATCCAATTTAAGACCAACGTTATTAGTTTGCATACTTTTCAAAAGATTTCTTAACTTCCTTATAGGTTTAAAGATAATCTATTTAGGCACGAAAACTGATGTGGTATAGAAAATTGTCAATACTAATTAAGGACACTAGAACCTGGAACAATATTACCGCGGGAACCAGTAGCTAAGAGTACAGCACGCACTTGTTTGTAATTAGATATTACGCTTAGTATTTGTAAATTGGAATCTGATATCTCTATTGATGTTTAAATTAACTAAATATATGTTAAAGTAAAGTCAGCACGTCTTTATGAAAAACTCATCAGTAATCAATGGATTTTAACTATATAACCATGTCGATGTTAAATATATTGCAATATCTCAGTAAAGTGCATTGTCGGTCACAATATTTTCCGATCTTAATATGAGTCTATGAGGTCAAGTTTACTGTACTTTTTAAGTACTGGCTATGAATCACAGTAAGAATATGTTTTGGCGATTTGTGGTAGAAAAGATCCACGAAAGCTTTATACCTTTGTGAACAGAGTATTAGTTACTAATACAACAATTCATTAACTGTATATAACCGAAATATTGATTCTAAGACTTAAAAATGCAGTTTTTGTAGTATTTCTGCGTTTATTGATTTTGCGTTTAAACAATGCAGTTTCTAATATTTACCTAAGCTAGGTCAGGTGAAAGTTTTAATTATATGATGCTAGCGATAACTTTAACGATTTCATCTAACTTTCAGCAGTAGATTTCGATAAGCCTTATAGAACAAAGTATTGCAATGAGCATGCAACTATATACTTTAAGTATTGAAGCACTTGTAACAATCTGCGTGAGGCTCTTGATGCGTGCTTACACTATATACATTGTCTGTATTCTGTCATGTCTAGAATAGCAAAAAGGAAAATCACAAAAATATTGAACTCCGAGGAAAATTCAATCGGAACGTCCCTAATCAAATGTCAAAATCAAATGACAAAACACATCAAAAGAATGGACAACTACTGTCATATTCCTGACTTGATACAGGCATTTTCAAACGTAGAAAATGGTGGATTGAACTTGGTTTTATAGCGTTAACCCTCTCACTTTTACAACAGTCTAATGACTTCGTTCCAACATTTTACTGAAATTAGCAAAATATAAAATTTTGATTACAAATTCAAGTATAATATATAACTACGAGTTGGATCTTTTATTGATTTTTAAAATGTTTTTTGCTCCCTTATTAGTTTTGAATTTTTAGAAGACCAATACTTTAAAATTATTTCAACTCAACAAGATAGGACAGTGAAATTTTACAAATGTGTGTTTGTTTTTTTACAAACTGTAATTATCGTTCATATAAGAGTAAATGCAATTCTAGTTTACATTTCCCCCCCTTAAAAATATAATGCGCCTAAATAAACCGTTAACTGTTCCTTACTTGATTACACATCAGCAGGGACGGTATATTTATCTACGATTTTTGTGTCAAAGTTATCTGAAATGCTGTTCTATTCTCTGTAATAATTTTCAATATTTGTGAATAAACATTGATGCTAGTAAAGCCTAGTATGCATACAAGAAAGTAACCCATCAACCCCAACAAAAGACATGTATAAGTCAACATCCGTCAAATGACCTCGATTCCACTTTAAACATAATGTCCTTAATCAACTACAATCAGTAAATACTCGTGTCATCCTACATTTAGAACGAGTTATCATGAATATTGTATAATTGTCAATACCTTTGATCAGATTGTAAACTTTCAATGGTATTTTAACACGCGATTTAGTTCATGTTACCCAGGTTTTTGCATTTGTTATTTTAAGTAGATTGTTTTTATCAATGTTTAGCAGGGCATCATATTTAGAAGTTATAAAATGCAAAAGGGAGTCAATTTGAAAGGTATCTTTAAAACTAACTTTTTTAAAACGAATTCCAGATTACATTTTTTTATTTCGGCCTTGCATTGTCTTTGTTAAAATGTCATAATTCAATGAGCTCAACAATGACGCATGTGCTGGTTGCCATCAACAATTATCTAGGACAATATATGCGTATAAATAAACAAGTAGTAGGGAGCCATACTGAAAAACTCTATTTTGGAGATACAAGTATGTTACAAATTAATAATATTTTATATAAATACATGCAAACGAGAATAGATGTCGTGCTTAGTCTAATTCTGTCAAATTTACACTTATTGGAACATAATCTAAGCATGAGCTCCTGCAGTTCGAATTCATTGTCACATTGTATCGTTTCAGCAAGTGGTCGTCTGACATTTGCGGAAGTGGAAAAGTTTGTCCGGAAACGTGGTGGGATTTATACAAAATCAGAAGAAGAATGTGACATCATTGAAGCGTTTAAAGTCCTTGACAAAGACGGCACTGGGAAGATATCGATTCGCGACTTCCGGCGTTGCATGACGACTTTAGGAGATAAAATGTCTGACGAGGAAGTTGAGGAAATATTGCACTTTGCTAAAACAAAAGATGGAGAGTTCATAAACTACGCAGGTAAATACTTAGTATTCTGTTGTATTGTAATACCTTCGACTTACAGTAGCTCACTGTAGTAAGAAGTAAAGAAATTTAAAAAGCATGCTTGATGAAAGGAACAATGATCAACAATAGCTCACAATTAAGAATACATGTTTATACCGTAACAGAACTCTGGAAAATGTTAAAACTCGACACTATAAAAAAAACAACTAAGATGTGGTTCGATTGACAACAAGACAACTAACAACCAAAACAAGAATACTATATATACAAGTTATCGTACTGTTTTCGAATGAATAAAACACATACCGTCTTAGTAAGCAGATTGCAAGGTCCCGATATTGCCCGGGTGTTGTCATAATGTAAAACCATTTAAACAAGAAAATTATCGGCATTATTTACTAGTATTAAAAAACAATAAACTTGAAACAAGTAAGGCAAACACTTTGTGGACAGTTGTTTCATTAGCAATCATACCACATCTTTTTTTTTATATTGAAAACTTTTGACGCCAAAGACCATAAAAGATTTTTGTCAACATCAAAGTCAACTAGCCAATCATTAATATCATTTCGAACTCCCGGTTTAAAAACTTATGTCCAGAATACTAGTATGAATAGTATATAAACTATGTATCGTTGACGACTTCATGTATATATGTCGATCGGAAAGAGTAGAATGGCAAACATTGTACCAGTTACAAGTATTTCATTTATCGTGAGTGTCAAATCTATAATTTAAAAGTAGAATTATTGGTTCGAATTGAAGACAAGAAATCGCACGTTTTGGTTTGCTCCGAGAAAAACCAAGGTCTTCTTCTTTCAGTTTCTATCGATCCTTCAATTATTGAAGATTATTTGACGGGATCCTTCAATTACATTGTATTGACAATTATTCGCCGGGTCTTTTCAGAGACTCAAAACCAATTACAATATTACAGTATAAAAAGCAGCTGCTTTCTCGAAATAAATCAAAGCCTGGATGATGGAATTAAGGATGCTAGCAACATTTTGTAATTATTTATAGAACAGTTAAAAGAATTACCCATTAAATATTAACGTCTCTTGATTAAGGGAATGAGCACGGCTGTTTTCTTCTTTCTAAAGTCAATATAAACAGTGCATCAAGTAACTTCGTATTTTATGTTTTCTGGTATGTGGGTCCGTGCGTTCGTTCGTCGTACCGTCCTTCCGTCCGTCGGTCCCACTTCAGGTTAAAGTTTTTTGGTCAAGGTAGTTTTTGATGAAGTTGAAGTCCAATCAACTTGAAACATGTGCCCTATGACATGATCTTTCTAATTTTAATTGCAAATTAGAGTTTTTACCCCAATTTCACGGTTAATTGAACATAGAAAATGACAGTGCAAATTTCAGGTTAAAGTTTTTGGTCAAGGTAGATTTTGATGAAATTGAAGTCCAATCAACTTGAAACTTAGTACAAATGTTCCCTATGATATGATCTTTCTAATTTAAATGCCAAATTAGAATTTTTATCCCAATTTTACGGCCCCCTAAACATGGAAAATGATAGTGCGAGTTGGGCATCCGTGTACTATGGACATATTCGTCTTATTTATTAACCTAAAGTTCTAATGATCCTCGAATATTTTGCTATACCGAACTAATGACCATCGAATCCTCGGATATACCGAACTTAAAACATCTGTTGTTTACTATTTTTTCAGAAGTCAATCTCGTAAGTGCATCAAGTGATTTTTTTTATATTTAGTCGACCTAATGATCCACCCATCTTTTGATATGCCGAACTAACGATTCTCAAATCTTTTGCTATGCAACTAAGATTTTTTTCTACTAATTAACTTTTATTCCGTTTGTCATCTATGTTTATCGTACTGAAAAAAATCCTGATTGAAAAATCTTTAAAACATTGCACTTCTAACATTCCAATATATAAAAATGAAATATGAATAACCTTAAGACATTGGATGTTAAGTTGTCAAATAATTAATATCACATCTTGAGCAATCACCCTCTATCCCCATACTTTAGATTAATTTGTTCTTTTTCTTGGAAAAAATCTCACGACCTAAGCCCCAGTCCATCAATTTTCTGTCAAATTGGTTCAATATTATTTATAGGCAAAGTGATTTTCATTTTCAATGTCTGGTTATTAGGGTTAAGTTAATTTGGGAGGGGGTATTGATGGGCTTAACAGATTATAGAAAATGATGAGGAAAAATAGAGAATAATGAGGGGGAAATTAGAAAAAAAATAATTGGATGCTAAAAAACAAACACGTATCGGACTTATATGTGACAATACAGAACCAAAACCCCTTATACAGCCAGAGAAAATATGTGTTGAATTCATGACGCTCCTTTGGCATATAATCGCATCAATTAATTTCAACCCTAAACATTATCACATTCTATTGGGTTTTTTTCAGAATTCTTTCAAAAGTGTCAGGATTATAGTTCCGATGAAGGTTGACAATAAACGAGAACCACAATTGTTTACAAAGATCAATCTTTGTCCATATCGACAACCAATTTTCATGTCCGTTGGAAAACGAATACAGTTGGACTGGTTACTTAGAGTAGAAGACTTTACACGTAGAGGAGACATATTTGTAGTGGAACCAGTAGACCGGAAGTTTAGACGTACAAACATCGACCATTTTTGTGCTTTTATAACATTAAATTTTGTACAAACTGCACTGAATACATTTTGTACAATTGCATTTTGCCATTTTCCAAGTTTACACTTGCCAATTTTATTGTACTTAATCAACAGTATTAATTTACATGATTTATTGTTTTAAAGAGTTACAATTCATGACTAAAAATGCAGTATAAAAACTTTGAGCTATTATATCTCGACCGAATAGTCATAGATTTCCGAATCTTTGGAAGCATGCTCTAATGAGTTTTATTTTTCAAAACGTTCTTCTAATAAAAATGTCGGAAATTATTCCATTTCAGACCACCCGTTAAGGAATATTTTGAAATTTCTTATTCAGAAAGAATTGATTTACTTCTAATCTTAATGGTTGTATAATTCGCCGTTTCGGAATCTAACGCATTCTGGGAAATATTTTCAAAAGTGTACACCAAAGCGTTGTGATTGGTTAAAATAGTTCTAAACAATTGAAATTCAACCAAGAAATGACGTTTTTTTTCCATTTTGGGGCCCCAAACAGTGAAAACTACCCATAGTCCTTTAGATTTTTAAACGGTCAATTGTTAATGATAATTTCGTATAATACAGCATATTTCAGATTAAGGGACAAACTGGATAATGATAAACCATACCTTCTAACATGTAATGGCAAACAACAATTTGTTGTCATTTAAATAAATTAATCAAAAGAGTATTGATTTTCTTGGTTAACCATGCACTTTCGTACTATTTCAAATTAATCAAATGGGAATAAAGAAACCTTCCATATACATTATTCAACTTTAATGTTGCAAGTTGTGTGTTTACGTAGTAATGCATGACTCATTTGAATGCAATAGATTATATAGAGAATGAAATGTTTTCTAGAAGACGACAGGATCAGTGGCGGATCCAGCCATTTTATAAAAGAGGGGGGGGGGGGGTCCCAACCAGGAGTAAAGGTGGGTTTCAAACGATATGCTCCCATTCAAATGCATTGATCGTCCAAAAAAAGGGGGGTTCCAACCCCCGGACCCCCCCCCCCCCCCCCTGGATCCGCCACTGAGTGTTCCATTTTGTATCACGATTTTTTCACATCGAAACAAAGGCAAACATATAGGCCAGTAACGAAATCAAAATATTTGTTTTATACTTTTGTTTTGTTAGGGTAATAATTAGCGTTGAAACAAATATTATATGTCAGTTATTAAACAATGATCTCCTTCATGCCTGCATGCATGATTCTGCAACTACATGTAAGTTAGTAAACTTATTAAGAAAGAAACACACGCTATTACAAGCAAAGTACAAACTGTGTCCTAAAAATATTATCAAAGTTGAGAGACCATTTACTAGATCACATTTTCTTCAAGGTTGAATTAAAGGTTATTTATAAATATAATGACATTCCATTGAGTATTTGTATCATAAAAGGGGATAATATGAATAACAAGCACTCATAACACTCAGATATTACATTCCTCTATAATTAGCATTTTCCAATATCAATACTTAAGTTGATTCATTGATTTAAGACGTTCTATTAGCGATACTTCCACGAATATAAGGTGTCTCCCGATATCTTGGATTGTTAAATAGCAGAAAGCATTTGGTCAATATCTTAAATGACATATGCAAATTTTGATTCAAAAATGCTATTTATTTGAAAAACCTTGCATCATTATGAAGAAAATGTGCGTTTTATCCTATTGAGAGTTTTGACAAATGTTTAAATTTATTTGATTCAATTAATTTTTTCAAATAAGGCATATAAACGGAGATTACCCAAAAAGTTAAAATTTCTAAAGGAATGGGTTTTCAACATTAATTTTTTAATCTTTATAAAATATGGCAATTTTAAATAAGCCTTAACTTTTTAAAAAGCTCCTAGACTCATACTTTCAATATACCTAAAAAAAAAAACGCATGGTATCAGCAACAATTCGAAGAAGATTAATAAGTATATTTTTTTTATTTTCGACTGTACAGTATTTTTAAGTCTCCACTCTGCTTAAATTAGTGGTTTCGTACATTTGTTAAAAAAAATAAGAATAAATATTTGAACGTCATTTGTAATTTGTTTTTTCAAACTTTTAGAAAATGTATAAACATACAAGATAAAAATGTTATATTTGAGATATTAGAATCTTGTTAATTGCATGTCTTATTTAAATATTTAGTATGAACAAAATGTATATATTTATAACTTTTTTTCACACTTTCACATTTTTAATACAAATGCTTGTAATAAAGATTACCAGTTATTGTTTCATTATTCTACTTGAATTGTATATTCAACATCCAATGTAAAATATCTCAAGAAAACCACACAAAAAGACAAATAAAGATAAGACAAAAAGAAAAAAAAAAGAACAAAGTTAACACATGAGGGTAAAGTATGAACTTATGACTTTTCGAAGCAAATTTATACAATTTTTAGCTTTTCTCAGTTATGGCGGTTTTTTTCCTTCGACTAATTGTAAACCTTCTTCTTCTCCCCTTGTTGACTTTCCAAACCACTTTAGGTGCAATTGATTGAAGTGTCGTCCTCCAACAAGGACAGACAAAAGAGGCTCGAAATTTTTATATTTTGCCTCTGGTGTTAGAAACCAGAACACAATAACACATGATCAACACAATGGGTGCCACTTGTGGAGCAGAAGACTACACTAATATAAAATTACCACAGTTTCCTGGTATTAATGTTGCCTTGTTATTTCTGTGGTTAGTTTTATTTGTGAAGTTGTGTTTCAATTGTCCTTTTTGAATCGCCATAATGTTGCCTCTACTATTGCGACCTATGATTCAAAATACTGTTATTTCATCTTCCTTTTACCATAAAAAAAGTAAAATAATTGAGTAATCTCAAGAATAAATTCAATGAGCTATCGAACGAAAAAAAGCAAGTAATTTAGAAGTCAACACACGGTATCCATACGAACTAGTCGAAAGAGCAAGAACAGTAATTTGAACAATAAGTCGAGAGAGAATCTAATGGCAAACACCGACAGACAACAGAACCACATTGTCACCATCTGACCATAAGCTAAAACCCTTGCAAAATGTCAGTTCTTATCTAATATAATCTCATTTTTCAGTGGCAGGCAAAAATTCCTTACCTTCATCTTGTGCGACCCCATTCCAGAAATTTCTATTATAATTAATGTAAATTTGTTCTCATCGGAACAATCTTGAAATATTTTTCACTGGATCTTAAGCAACCAACAAATAATGCATCATTGCTTTGTCAAAGCTCAACGTTGTAGCTTGCTGTTCGGTGTGAGACAAGGCTCCGTGTTGAAGACCGTACATTGACCTATAAGGGTTTACTTTTATAATTTGTGACTTGGATGGAGAGTTTACTTATTGGCACTCATATAACATCTTCTTATATCTATTAAATCAACCAGGTTGCTTGCTAAATCATATTCTGACTCACAATTTCCACTAGTATATGTAGGTCATCAGACCACATTACGTTGTATAATCAGACTTTTGTTTGACAAGAGAAAATAAGGCGACCTAATTATTCTATTTAATTTCCTATATCTTGATTAAAAGAAGCCAGTCAATTAATTTGCGAGGATAATATCCACTTCGTAAATTACTATACGACATTGTCGACTACAGATTACTACTTATGGTAATGAACAATGAATTAAAATCAACCTCCTATATAACAGTTTATGCCCCTTTTATATCGTGTTCTTTATTCATGTTCTACAATATAAATGAGAGAACAAAAATGGCAACTTAAAGTTTGAATGACGTTCAAGTACGAGAACACTCTCACATTATGTACATGTACGTTTCAGTTTTCGATTTCCTTCGGCAGTTTCACGACCGTTTCACTCGTTACATGCACATTGATATACCAAACTCTGATTATTAAAATGCACAGAAGAAAAGAAAACTGTAAAGCAGGTAATGTGTTGTATAAGTATTACTTGTCTTTAGGTTAAATGCTGAATAGAGCTTATGGCATGTCATTGTTTTGTAGAAAATACCGCCTGAAAAAAAAAGATTAATTATTATTATTCATTATTTTTCATTGAAGAAACACGGTTCACACGGCTAAAATCGATACCAACTGGTATATTCACTGACGATTAAAAAAAACAAAAACAACAACCTCAGCCATAATCTTTTTCAATATCTTGAGAACGAAAACGAGATTCAAGATTGAAAATATAATTAAAGGATAACAGGAACTCTAAAACAAATATTGGACAATATATACAAGAGCTCCCAAGAACAATCAACACCAAAGTAAAAGATAAAAAACTTACACAGTTCATCTGTTAAATATGGACGTCATATGTTTTGGGATGGATTCAGAAGGCATAAATCACATGAGAGAAAACCCCGCCTTTAATATATGTTTACATTTCTTAACGATTGCTTCATTTCTGTACTCAAGGTTATCAATTCGATTTTCGTAAACAACACCATTGCCAAAATTAAAAAAAAAAAATAATAAAGCAAACAACACTAAACAAAAATATGTTAAGTCTATTACATAATAATATCAACGCATAAAACCAAATGTATCATAGTATGCTGATAGCCAAAATAGTGTCCAAAGATACCAGAGGGATATTCAAACTCAAAATAGTGGCGAAAGATACCAGAGGGACATTTAAACTCAAAATAGTGGCGAAAGATACCAGAGGGATATTCAAACTCAAAATAGTGGCGAAAGATACCAGAGGGACATTCAAACTCAAAATAGTGGCGAAAGATACCAGAGGGACATTCAAAGTCAAAATAGTGGCGAAAGATACCAGAGGGACATTCAAACTCAAAATAGTGGCGAAAGATACCAGAGGGACATTCAAACTCAAAATAGTGGCGAAAGATACCAGAGGGACATTCAAACTCAAAATAGTGGCGAAAGATACCAGAGGGACATTCAAACTCAAAATAGTGGCGAAAGATACCAGAGGGACATTCAAACTCAAAATAGTGGCGAAAGATACCAGAGGGACATTCAAACTCAAAATAGTGGCGAAAGATACCAGAGGGACATTCAAACTCAAAATAGTGGCGAAAGATACCAGAGGGATATTCAAACTCAAAATAGTGGCGAAAGATACCAGAGGGACATTCAAAGTCAAAATAGTGGCGAAAGATACCAGAGGGATATTCAAACTCAAAATAGTGGCGAAAGATACCAGAGGGACATTCAAACTCAAAATAGTGGCGAAAGATACCAGAGGGATATTCAAACCCAACATGACACTCCTGTATAGTTATGATCAACATCAATCTCCTGCAAAGAATTCACATCCATTCTAACTTTTGACGTACAGGTCAGATCGAATGCAAATTATATTGTACAACCAACGGTAACCTGGTTGTGAAACCCTGGCATATACGACAGTATCATATGCAACATGATGTTACCATTAGTAGAACACGATATGTGTAACCTTCCGGAGCACCTAGGATCGCTTTCTGACGGGGTTTGTATGGCTCAGTCTTTAGTTTTCCGTGAAGTGTTTGTCACTTCGTCTTTTATTTTGTGTTGTATATTTAACTGTGTTCAAGTTTTCACAATTTTACATTAACCCTGTCATATATTCATGTGAATCTTGAAGTTTCATGTCAGAAACCACAACAGGTAATGTCGAAGGCATATTTAAGTCATTTTTAAAGGTTATTTCGAGAATTCGTTGTTAACGACTTTTTTTTTAAACTTCTGTTTTAATAATACTTGCCATGTTTTCTTGATACTCGGACAAAGCAGTTTGACATACTGTTACGAAAACTGTCTTTTGTTGAAGAACACGTATAATTTGTTTTTATATCTATGGGTTTCCGCCTCTAAACACTCATTCCGTTTCCTTTTTCCAAAGGCTAGAACACAAATTTCCTCACAAGCCGAAGGGCATTGGGAGTCTAGAACAAAGTCAATCCTTCCTTTATACAAAGTGTATTACAAATGTAGGAACCCATGTACTTGTAAAACTTCTTGAATGTTGATTTAGAAGAAGAACCCATGCACTTTAAACTTCTTGTTGATTTATAAGAGGAAACCCTGTTATTACGGTTTACGAAAACAATATAATTTGTAAACTAAAAACCGGATCAGCAGATATATTGTTGGTGTTAAATTTGTCAAGTCAATATGCGATATGCTTAATCAGGAGCTTTCCTATTCTGCATCACTCTTGTCTCATCAATTTAATAGAATTGTCACAAATAAAGCGAGGAATTATTTTTCTCCGAAACAAACAACTTTATTTTAACCGCCATTTGTCTTCGTTATAAGCTCTATGTTTGTAAGCATGACATATTGATGCTATATTCGTCGTAACATTGATTACATGAGCACCAATATTTGAGGGTATGCATGAGGGTCCTTATTTTTCAAATTTTAGACTAATACCACGGACAAATGAACAAGGCAATTAACGAATATACACTGATAGATAGTAGGCCAAATAAACATATATGAAATAAGGGGCTCACAATACTAACATTATAATGGACAAAAATATAAAGAATAAAATATAATGAAGGAAATAGTACCTACAGAATACAAGAAAAAATAAATGTTGACTAGACCAAAATAATTGGACCCTCTGTCAGATCTCAACAATAGGGTAGTTGTTGATAAACAATTTGTTTTTAAAATGTATTTCCTAATAACAAAAGAACTCGTTCAACTATAATAGGTTTTTAGACTAAATGAATTGTATAATGTTTGCATTTTATCATTTATTTATCACACACCGGTTAACCAAGCCACGTGACTGAAACAATAGAATATTATATGACTATTTTAAACCCTCAATGACATAGTTATCATGATACTGAGCCAATACTATTAATCAAAACAATTTACCAAATATAGAATGCTACCAGACAATATAAAACACTGATATATATCTATAACTTTCAGAACTCGTGTTAATACAGACATAAACAATGTTAGTTATTTGACGGATAGAATTCAAGATATATATATATTATGAAATAATTAATACTTCAGGGAGATTGCCTCTAAATTCATCAACACTGTTGTTGTTGAGTCCTGTTTTAATATACTTTTTCTTTCATTTTTTCTTTTTAATCTTTTAAGTAGGCTATTTCGTATCAGTTGATAAATTGTAGCATTTCAAAATTTCTTTTGGCAATGTGACAAAAGACACCAGAAGGAATTCTTAAATGTCGAAATAATTCTGAAAACGCCATGGCCAAACAAGAACAAGACAAACATTCAAACAACAGATCACAAATCACAACAACAAAAAACTGAGCAAGACGAACACCTTTCGACTTATGAGTTAGAATGTCCCTTTGGTATCTACTTGGGCCTCTTTTATACAGTCAATGTTTAGTGGTAGAAAAAAACTAATGTCCTCGGTGTCGATAGAACATTTATAACAACATACATAGGGTTCCAAAAAGTTGTTAAGCCAAGGGGTGGAGTTGAGCAATAGGCTCTCAATTCCATGAAAATGCTCCTTTCGGCATGCGTCTCATACAGCCTCTGACAACTAAAGTCCAACTCCAACCTTCACGAGTGGTTTATTATCTGTAATTCTGGTGGAACTGTTTCAACTGACTGGAGAAGGGGTGAAGGCGAGCTACTGGCGCCTCAAAACCAGATAGCCCCGGGAAGATGGGGTTCGTAAACTTTGGAGGGTAGCCCATCTAGGAGAAGGAAAACTCTGACTCAAAACCTCCGCTGCCTTGCGGCCTTACTCTTATGCCAGGGAAAGGCTTCAGGAGACAACCTCAAGGAAAATCCAGATTAGATATCTGCAACATCCTTCCTGTACTTGCAGGATCAGATCATTTGTTCAGAAGTTAAGGGTGAGGTAACCCCTACAGAAAACCTAGAGTGCTGAAGACGGCGGTGTTGGGTTATACAGAGCACTCTTAACAGACCACAACACCACGCACAAACAGCCATTATGACACTTGAAATCACAACCAATCGATATGGTGCTCGCCTTGTGAGGACCCATCAGGCAGGTGCAGTGCCGGGTTCCCTGTCTCGAAGGAACCCATGTCGATTCAGGGGACGAACAAGAAAAGCTACTGGCCAGAAAAACAAAAAGTCAAAGTTGAAAGAACAACCAGTCATTAACATCATGCACTGGAATGCAGAAGGGGCATCTTACAAAAGAGACAAACTGCAGCATTTTCTACATGAAAATAACGTTAACATCTGCTGTATTCAGGAAACACACTTGCAAGAAGGAAAACCTTTTCAAGTCAGATGATACCAAGTTTTCAGGAGTGACAGAAAAGAAAGAAAGAAATGAGGAGTTATGACCCTAGTAAGAAACAACAGAAATGCCAGGGAGATTAAAACATATATGGAGGAAGCAGAATATCTTGAAAGCAAAGTCACCATCGGGCAAAACTCTAATAACATTGTCAACTTATACTGTCCAAATGATAAAAAACTCCCCCTAGATACCATACAGATATCGGACAGTAAATTTTTCATGGTAGGAGATTTAAACAGCCAATCGCATAGCTGGGGATACAACACAATAGATAAAAAAAGGAGAAACCATAGAAGATTGGCAAGATGAACACCATCTTTTTCTTGTCAAGGATACGACTGAAACACCGACCTTTTATTCTTGCCGATGGCATAAACAACTACACCAGACCTAGCTTTCTGTGCTGACGATATACACCAGAATATCAGTAGAAAGGTATGTGATCAGCTAGGGGGCAGTGACCATCGCCCAGTTATACTATCCATCAGAGGAACAAAAACACCTATTGATGCTCAATTACCAAGATGGAAACTGGCAAACTGGGGAAAATTTGAAACAAGAGCAAATGAACTTACAAAGGACATAGTCACTGAAGGAAAGAACATCAACAATGTTGTCAAGATATTCAACGCAAGCACAATAAGAGCGGTAAAAGAAAGTATACCAAGGGGTGTTAGAAAGGACTACAAGCCATACTGGTCCAATGAAATTCAAGAAACACATGATGCACTCACAAGAGCAAGAGAACAGGCTGAATCAAACCCCAGCCAGGAGAATAACATCAAACGCCAACAAAGCAAGGCAAAACACCTTAAAACAAAACTTGCATGCCAGAGAAGAGGACCGGATGGAGAGAAAAAAACATCATCTCTGAATATGGAGAAGGTTACAACAAAACTGTGGAACTTGACAAAAGCTCTTATGATAAGGGAAGTAAAGGCCAAAAAATAACACTAGAAGTTGGAGGAAAAACAATCACAGAAAAAGCTGCTGCAAATGCATTTGCAAAAGGTTATGAAGAAGTAAGCAATACTAACATCCCAACCTAACGTTAAAAAGAGATAAAAACAGAAATTAGAGAAAGACAGAAAACACCAGCACATGATATTATGCAGACTGACATCACTATGTCTGAGATGAAACAATCTATAAGAAAGCTAAAGGAGAAAAAGTCTCCAGATCCAGATAACATCACAAATGAGATGCTACAACACTTAGGGAACTCACCACTAAATATTTTGCTGGACATATTCAATCTTAGCTGGAGACAAGGTCAAGCCCCACAATGCTGGAAGGAGGCAATAATGATGCCAATACTAAGGAAAGGAAAGAACAAGATAAAAGCCTCAAGTTATCGTCCTATCAACCTAACAAGCAGCTGTTGTAAATTGTTGAAGCGCATAATAAACAAGCAAGCGCATGCACATGTACTTCGAATCAGAGAACATCATTGGACATGGACAAGCTGGTTTTAGACAATACAAAAGCACTACACATCTATCACAGGTACATTGTAGTAGAAGATGCATTCCAGTCCAAGAAAGTAACGTTGGCTGTCTTTGTCGGTCTTCAAAGAGCATTTGATAAGGTATGGAAAGATGAACCTCTTGCAAAAATGCTCAGATATTGCATCAAAAGAATGTACAAATGGACCAAATCTTCCTTGTATAATAGAAGAGCCAGAGTTTTGGTAGATGGGCAATATGAAGATAAAGTACTCTTAAAACAAGGGGTCCCACAAGGAGGAGTATTACCACCAACTCTATTCATACTCTTTATGAACGACCTAGTACCAGATCTACCAAAAGGGGTACAATCACCACTTTATGCAGAGATCTTGTTCTCTGGTGCTCAGAAGAGTATGCATCTACAGCTAAATACAGAATACAAACAGCCTAAGATATGATAGTCACATGGGCAAAGCAGTGGTGTGTTGCAATCAACAGAGAAAAAAAAAACAGGAACACTCTTCACACTCTCTCCAAAAACCCAGTTTGTCAAACTGATTTCGGATGATACTCCACTTAAAATAGTTGACCAACAAACATACCTTGGGGTAACTTTTGACAAAAGAATGACGTGGAAGCAACATGTACCATCAGCTGAAGCGAAGGCTAGGAGAAAATTAAACATCATGAGGAAACTTGAAGGAACAAAATGGGGTACAAAAAAAAATCATGAAATCTGTCTACCAAGGAAATGTACGACCACACCTTGAATACGGATCTAGCGCTTGGATGACTGCAGCCAAGTCTCACCATCAGACTTCAGACAAAGTTCAGAGTCAGGCACTACGTATCATCACAGGTGCTATGAAATCAACACCAATAAAAAGTATGGAGGATATAACAAAAATACCACCATTAGGTAAGAGACGAGAGTGCAAAGCCATGATACAGGCCACCAAATATCCGTGTACACACGACCACCCAATGAATACCAGACTCAAACAACTCTCATCAGACAGACTCAAAAGATCCAGTTTTACATTAGAGACAAGAGCGTTACAAAGAAAACACCAGGAAGCTCTACCTTAATATATACAACCAATAGTTTTCACAATGAATAACACCCCGTGTGTAGAAAAAACTTAGAAATGTCACCATCCAGACCTCAGTTCCGCTCATTACCACCAAAGATGAACAGACTAGTAATGTAAAAAATAAAAACTGACAATGAGTATGCTTGAAGAACAGTACCCTTCAGAAACCTGGGTAAGAGTATATATAGAGGGGTTAGCCACAAATACCACAACCAATGGAGGGGCTGGTATATACATTAAGTAAATGGAGATCAACAATCAGAGGCAATACCAACAGGCCTACATTGTTGAAACTACAAAGCTGAAGAAGAAGCCATTACTCATGCTGCACACTCCATCAAAAACAATCGATTATACATCTCAAGTAGTATTCCTGCCTGATGCCCTCTCAGTTCTACAAGCTTTGAAGAACAACAAGCTGCCTCAGCTTCAACAAGCTTTATACAACATCAAAAGTCTGACAACAGTAATTCAGTGGATCCCTTCACACTGTGAAGTTTGGGGTAATGAACAAGCCGATAGATTAGCAAAGTATGGTGCTGAACAACAACAGGAAGAAAACCCAGTCTGCTTTACAGAGATGAAGACTATCATAAATCTCTGTTCAACACACAACAGCAACAAGATAGTTACCACCAGCTAACAAGATCTGAACAAACCACCATATTCAGACTGAGGACATGACACAACAGACTCAACCAACATCTTCACAAAGTCATGAAGGTTGTTCCATCTCCAATGTGTCCTTGTGGAGAAGCAGAGCAGGATACAGCACACCTCCTACAATCATGCAAGATCCATCAGGCATTGAGAGATAAGATATGGCACTCAGAAACACCACTCAAAGATAAGCTATACGGACCAGTAGATGCTCTGTAGAAGACCACCAGATTTGTTGAGGAGACTGGTATTCAAGTGTAAAGTCGAACGATAAGAAGAAGACAACATACATGGTGTAATAAAAGTTAATTTGTTATAGAAATTACATACATAGGTAAGTCTGCCTCGTATCTTGACTAACAATAAAGGTAAGTTTAAAAAAGTGATGATTTCAGCTTTTCAAATTCTAAACTGGCCATTCCTAAACTACACCCTTCTTAATACATGCTACATTTTTGTGTCCATAGTCTTTGAAACATTTTTGGCAATGGAGAGTTATCAAAAATTACTTGAATTATGATTTGTTTAGATCTGTGAAGGTTTTGTACATACACCTGTTTACTGTTGAATAATTGATTTTGGTGTCTATATTAATTTTGTTTCGATGAGTTGCTGTCTATTACGTATACAGTAAATTTCTTTTTTTTATTTGAATCTCATAAAAGTTGTCAAAAAGCAGTCATATTGTTGTTGAATTCGAACTTTTTTTTATCTTCTTTATGCCTATTTATTATACCACGTTTTTGATTCCAATTCAATCATAGGTCGAAACCAGTTTCATCATACAGATGTTGGTTTAGTGTCGGTCACTCAATTTCAATTTATCTTAGTTTAAACATATTTATTTATAGTGGATTGGGAAACAAGTTTGCAACTTATATTAATCCCTTTCCACTTTACGGGTGTGAGTGCTGCCTTGTAGCGGCATTAGCCTGCTCTTTTTCGAAATCTACAAGGGTGTCTTTAACGTACTTCTCTCTTAACACGGGTCAGCCATTTATCGTCCCCTTCCGACGGACTATCATCGTTTCCTCGAGACCATACTCGCAAATGGTGTCAAGGGAGAGCCGAAAATTCAGTTCCTGAAATTTTCATCCCAGACGGGAATCGAACCAGGCACCTTTGTGTAAGTAGTCCGATGCACTAACCACTACACCACGTCTCTCTCTATAGCAAGTTATCTTGTTCTATATACAAGTTATCTTGTTCATAATTAACAATTTTATAGGAATTTTCAAAATATCAGCTGAAATTTCATGCTCTCTGGAAAGCAATATTAAAGAAACGAATCATTAAATAACTATGTGAACCAAATTGTGACACTATGAAATGTTTAGATTCCTTGCATTTAATAATATAACGAATTAAGAAAGACCTTTTGGCATTCCAGTAGAAGTTAATTGATGAGACATGATACAAAGAGTTTACAATATCTATCATTTTTGATGACTTGATTGAACATTAGCCAAAATTCATTTGTTATTCGTTGATACATGTATTTTGTAAACCTGATATGCTGGAAGGTGTTCAAGGAAAAGGGAATTTATGAAGAAGTTTTGTAAGGTGCCTCGTGAATCTTAAGCAATTTCATTACAAATAATTGCTTATAAAAAGTAGCAATTGCTCTAATAAACCAATATGTGGGAATATAATTGAAATCTTCTTAACCGTTTGGAATGTGATTTTATACTTGAACTGTTCCTGCACTGCAAAGGAACGTTAAGAGTAAGCACGTGTGTGTTTACGCTGTATTTACTATGTAATATAATAACTATCAATTGAATAAAACAATTACACATTTATAACTGTCGAATATGGGATTCGGAGAAAAAAGTTCTAAAAGAATTAGACTCGTCTCGAAGAATACAATTCTGCTTATATGAAAAAAAACCCCAAAAAAACAAACACTTCCAGTAACATTCGTTAAGAGAAAGCTCGTTGTGTGGCCTTGCCGAGGTTATAATAAGTCAAAAATCGTTTTGGTCTTTGTTTTTATCAATTCTTTCCTATTCTACTTTTATTTTCTAGAAAACATCCAGTTCATTTCACCTCTTTTATGTCCATAGCCTTGGTACAGGCGTCCGATGCCTCGAAGGCGTATAAACGCCAATAAATCTTCATTAGCCGCCACTTATTTAAACTTTAAAAGGATGAGTTAAAACCCTAATTGACTGGTTTGTCTATAAAAAAAATATGTTTATGATACAAGAAGTTTATAAACAGTTCATATATCAAAACGACAAACTTAAATTGTATGCACAATGCTTCGAAGGCTTTTCGTTTAAATCTTTTGTTTATTATTCTTTTTTAAGTTTGTTTAGAATTTAAGTAAAATTCAACATGGTTCTACATTTTCAACAAAAAAAAGTTCCAATCGATAATATGTTATTTTCACATATCAAATAAGCCGGTCATGGCACTGTTTAGCTTTATAGAGTTTATTATTAGATAGCAATATACATGTATTTCTACTTATTAAATATCTTTTTTTTCAATCATTTCCAACTGGGGAAATACCTGAATTTGGTATACGTATAACAAGTTTTTTTCATGGATTGTGTATATCTAAGTTATTCACAGAAATGTAAGCCGAACATGAATGACACAAACTGTTTATAACAGCTGTAAAAGTTCTCACAAAATTTCAATAACAAGGAAAATCAGATTCATATCCATCAGAAAATTGGAAATAATCAAACTTTGTGTTATCTTATCGTTGGTGTAGTATAATATAGTCTATCTGTACATTTATAAGCAAAAATTATTTGCTAAAGTCCTTTAATTTCATTTACAGATAATAATGATGTCTTGTCATGTTTAATTCAGTTAGAAAAAGTGCTTGATTCATAACCAACAGAGTAATGAGGAAGAACGACTAATATCTACATTACATAATCTTTCAATCAGTTTTTATTGAAGTATGGTGATGTAAGGTCAGTAATTGCAAGTAGTCGTTTGTTAATATATGTTCATCGTTGTCATTGGGCTTAGTTTGTTCTTCACTAGTAAAAAGTATAACAACAAAAATAACGAACTCTTAGGCAAACTAAAATCAGAAAGTCCCTTATTAAATTTGAAAATCAAAATCTCAAATCATCATCCGAATTGGAAAAAAAGTTCATATTCTGACTTGATATAGCCATTTCTTAATGTCGAAATGGTTGATTAAACTAGGCCTTGTTTTATAGCTAGCTTAACCTTGAAATTCTTTGACTGCTAATAGTCCTTTGTTGATTTATGTTATTGTTGCCATTTTACTTGTTTTTTTTTCAGTAACCTAATCTAACATCAGACACATACTTCATTTTAACAGTTTTAATGTGCGTTTTATAATTTGATTTTGCCATTTGATGAGAGACTTTCCGTTTAGAATTTTTCTCGGAGTTCAGTATTTTTGTTATTTTACTTTTTGCTGTGTTTTTGTTTATGCCACATTGCATTGGCTAGAGGTACTGCAAGGGAAAAGGTTGAGATTTCATAAAACAAGATTAAACTCGCCAACTGTTTGAGCCTGTTTCAAGTCAGGAACCAAAAAGCTTCGTTAGTCTTGTGAGTATATTTCATTTTGGTTCATTTGCATGTTTGATATGGCGGCCATTTTTTGAACTGATACAATGTACACATTATGTATTACAGATACAATGAATACGCATGGATTCTAAAAAAAGGAAAAAACGAAAAAGAATCCGTGGTAAATGAGAACAAAAATGGTTTATAGTTTAGGTGCCAACTGCAGTCAGCATCCGGATGCAAGAATTTTTTGCAGTGTTAAAAACCTTTTTGTTGCCTTGGGCTTTTTTCTGCTATTTTGTCGGTTTGTTGTCTCTTTTAAAGTAATCTATATTCTAATACACAAGTTTATGTCAGAATCATAAATTGATCGAACGATAAAAGGTGTCTGTGTCGATCTCAATTCACAAGATACTTGTCTTTGCGGTTAGTGATCTCTAGCTACCGGAATGGATAGAATAGGAACCAACAACCCGAAAAAACAAAAAAAGGTTAAGGTTAGGGTTATATAAAGTCAAGAAAAACAGCCTAAGGTCACCATTGGAATGAGGCTAATTCGCAGCGATGAAAAAATCCGCATCAGGGGGCGGGGATACATGTATATCTTGTCTGTTAATTTTCCTGTTGTGTCGTTATACATTATACATTTTAATTAAGTGTATATTTGCTTTGCTTGTGATGATGACAAAGTAGGCAATGCATACCCTATCGATGTAAAAAGGCCTTCGCCCGTTTGGAGTTCATGAGATTCCTCAATATTTTATGCTTTAGTATACTGTAAACCAACTTATTTTCGCGGATACTTAATTTCGCGTTTTACCCTTCCTAGACCACTTTGCGGCTATTTAATTTCGCGATTTTCTGAAGTTCAATAAGGAATGATCAAAGTATTATATATTCGCGACGATTAATATTCGCGTTATTTTATTACTCGTGAAAGTCGCGAAAATAAATCGCTCGCGAAAATAAGTTGGTTTACAGTATTGATTTGAATACTCTACAAGAGAAGTGGAAGATACCAATGGCCTATTCAAAATCGATACAAATTGAAAACACCCTGGCAAATATTAAAAACGAATAAAGGCAAACAACCGTGCATAAAACACGACAAAGAAATAAGCAATAGTTGACTCTAATTTGTAACTGATAAGTAGTCAAACAATAATTCACATTGTACTTCAAAGGTGATGATTTCAGTTTTCAACATTTTGAACATTTTTGTATTCATACTCTTCGGGTAGTGGAGAAAAAAAAATGATCACCATGCAAATTTTTTTAAACTTGTGAAGATTTTGTACAGGCTCCTTTTTATTGTGGAATATTTAATTTGAATGTGTATATTGATTTTGTGCCGTTATGTTGCTGTCTAATTCGTTTACAGTAAGATTTGTTTTATATGAATCTAATAAAACTTGTCAAAATGCTGTCATTTTAGTTTTGCAGTCGAGTACTTTGATCTTTGTTATGCTCATTTATTATATCTCGTTTTCTGTTACAATTGCATTAAGTAGCTGACAACGCCATGACTTAATAAAAAATTCAAACATCCGTTCATAATACACAACACAGAAAAAATACAACCAAAGACTGAGCAACACAAACACATTTCGACTTATCAGGTTTGAATGTCTCTTTGGTATCTTTCGCCTTTCTTATACAGTCATTGTTTAGTGATAGAAACATAACTAATATCTTTGATGCGTATAGAACTTTTATAACAACCGTCATGTTGGATGTATAGTATCTGTTACATAAATTACAGATATAGTAAAGTCTGCCTCGTATCTTGACTTACAATGAAGGTTGGATTTCAAAAGTGATGATTTCAGCTTTGCAAATGTTAAACTTGTCATTCCTAGAAATATCCCTCTAACATGTAATACATACTGCATTTTTGTGTTCATAGTCTTTTAAACATTTTTGGCAATGGAGAGTTGGAAAAATGATCACCATGCAAATTTGTTTAGAACTGTGATGGTTTTGTTCATACACCTGTTTATTGTTGAATGAAGAATTTTAGCGTCTAAATTTATTCTTTTGTCGTTGAGTTGCTGTCTATTACGTAGACAGTAAGATTTCTGTTTTATATGAATCTCATAAAATGCCTAAAAAGGCTGTCATTTTGTTGTTGCATTCGAGTATCTTGATCTTTGGTATGCCTATTTATTATATCTCGCTTTTGGTTTCAATAAAATTCATAAGTCGAAACAGTTTCCCTTTTACAGACATTGGTTAATTGTCGGTCACTCGATTTCAAAAACTCGTGTTTATCATCAATACTTAACAGATTGATGGGAGTTTTCAAATATCAGCTGAAATGGTAAGCCCTCTGGAAAGCAATATAAAAGAAACAAATCATTGAGTAACTGTGTGAATCAAACGTATGACACTATGAAATGTTTAGATTCCTTGCGTTTCTGTAATATAACGAATTAAGAAAGACCCTTTGGCATTCTAGTAGAGGTTAATTGAGGAGACATGATACATATTGTCGAAAGCTTTGACAAGGAGTTTACAATATGTATCATTCTTGATAACTTGATTGAATAATAACGAATATACATTTTGCTATTCATTCATACATTTGCATTTAGTGTGGCTTATAGTCTTGAGTTATCTTATGTTGTATCTTGTGTACTATTATTTGCATGTTTGTCTTTTTCTTTTTCAGCCATGAGTTTGAACGTCCCTATAGTGTCTTCGTCCCTCTTTTACGACTTATCCTCTGGTACGTGTACAAGTAAAAGGGAATTTTATGAATACGTTTCGTTGTGTGCCTTATGAACCTAAAACAAAATTAATACTGTTAATCGAATATAAACAGGTATAGCGATTACTAGACTTGATCAATCCGATGTAATCGAATTGAAAACCTCTTTACCGCTTGAGGGTACGACATATCTACTCCGCTCACTAAAGACGTCTTACTAGGTTGTTAAAAATGTGATTGCATACTTAAATTGTTCGTTCATTGCAAAGGAACGTTAGGAGTTAGCACACGTGGGTTTAAACAGTATTTACTTTTTAATATACAATAACAAAGGAATGAAACCATTTTAAATTTATAGCAGTCAAATATGGGATACGGGAAAACAAGTTCGGATAAAATTAAATCCATCTCGAATAGTATTATTCTTCTAAACAAAAATCACCTTTCGCTAAACAATAGCTCGTTTTGGGGTTATTGCTGCGAATATTATTTTCTTGTCAAAAACGTTTCATTTTTTTAATCAATACGTTCTTATTCTCATTTATTTTCTAAAAATTTTCGAGTTTATTTCATCCATCTTATGTTGACCGCCTTGGTACAGGCGTTCAATGCTTCGAAGGCATAAAGACGCCAATAAATCTTCATTAGCCGCCAACTCATTAAACATTAAAAAGGATGAGAGAAGAACCTAATTGACTAGTTTGTCTATATGTTTATGATACATGAAGCTTATGAACAGTTCATATATCAAAAGGACAAACTTAAATTGTATGAGTACATACAATCTAAGACTCTTTCGTCGTCCAATAGTATTTAAACATTTGACTTTGTATTACTTAGTTTCATTAAAAAGAATGGCCAACGTAAATTCAAGTATCTTGTCTCAGGGAGGGATAAATCCTACTTTGTAAATAATCGGTCTGATTTAAACAAAAGTTTCTCTGAAATTGACATTATCAAGATGCTTGATGTCTTGATTGACAACATATCTATTACGTTTGGAGGACGTGTTTTTTCAACATACTATCGGGATCTCCATGGGAACCAATTGTACCCTTGTTCTTGTCGACTTGTTGTTTTTTTTTATTCTAATGAGGCTGACTTCATACAGGAACTTCTTAAGAAGAAACAGATGAAGTAAAAATATCCCTTTACTTTACTTTCCGCTATTTAAATGATGTTCCCTGACCAAATATTAAATTCAAAATTTGGTGACTTTGTTGAAAGCATCTATCCCATAGAACTAGAGATAAAAGATAAAGCTAAGTCTTATCTTTTATCTTGACTCACATCTAGAAATTGACAATGAAGGTCGGTTGAAATCAAAACATTACGACAAAAGAGGTTAGTTCAGTTTCCCAATTGTGAACTTTCCCTTTTTATGTAGCAACATTCCGCTTTTATTTCTTATATAAATTTCCTTGATAGAAAAGAATGATTTAAAAAAACATTTAATCATAAATGAAGAACTGTAGAAATTGGACAAATTCCAGGTTGCTGCTCACTAGGAAGCTCTTAAACCAAGATTTCCAAATGGTGAAGTTGAAATCATCCCTCCGTTAATTTTACGGACGCAATCAGGAGTTGGTTGACCGTTATGGAATATCCGTTTCACAGATGATATCGGGTATATTCCTTATGTCATAACGAGAGTCCCGTTCCCTTTTCACGAAATTTGATCTATCGAATATGACTATTTACTGGGTTTACAATAGTATTAGCAACATGACGGGTGCCACATGTGGAGCAGGATTTTCTTACCCTTCCGGAGCACCTGAGATCACCCCTAGTTGTTGGTGGGGTTGGTGTTGCTAAGTCTTTTAAGTATTTTTCTAAAATGTAAATCATTAACTTCGGACCAGATTATGTTTAGTCCAGTAACCAGCTTTTAGTTTTGTGTAAAGTGAAAAGCAAACGTATTTTAAGCTTTTTGTACGGATTAGAATGAAAACTAATATTTAAAATGTGAAATATTTATTTCACTAGAAATAGTCAACAGGCCACACTCATTAAAAATGAAAAGGACGTATATGTAAGTAGCAAAGATCCTTATTTAAACAAAAAGTGACGAGAACGTGTCCATAGTACGTCATTTTCTATGTTCATTAGACTGTGAAATTGGGAACAAAACTCTTATTTGAAATTAAAATGAGATAGATCATATTATAGGGAACATGTGTACTAAGTTTCAAGTGATTGAACTTCGACTTCAACAAAAAGTACGTATAGCTTGATTGAAAATTTTAACCAAAAACTTAAACCAACGAACAACGACAAAGGGCTAGGACAAAAACACTATTAAGCGGCATACATTTTGTTATTTGATTTTGCCATGTGATTATGGACTTTCCGAAATGATTTTCCTCTAAATTCAGTATTTTTGTGATCGTCCTTTTTTTTTTTAAATGGGGAAAATTCAGATTCATATGTATACATGTATATATATATATCATAATATTGGTAGGTCTAAGCTGTTTTTCATTTGGCCGCTGATGTAGAATAATATCGTCTATATGCATGTATGCAAAAACATTTTTTGTACTTATATAGACAATAGAATTTTCCCAAGTACTTTAATTTCATTTTCGGAAAAAAACGAAGTCTTGTCATTCCCAATTCGATTAGACTAAGTGCATGCATCATAACCAGCATAGTTATGAGGAAGAACGACTAAAATTGACATTACATATTCTCTCTTAATCAGTTTTATTAAAGTCTGGTGATAGAATGTCAGTAACTGCTATACAAGTCCTTCGTTAATTTATGTTCGTCGTTGTCATTGGGTTTGGTTTCTTCCTGACTGTTTAAAAAGTAAAACAACAAAAAATAACGAACTCTAGACTAAGGAAAATTTAAATCGAAAAGTCTCTAATCAAATTGCAGAATCAAAACATCAAATCATCACTCGAATGGGAAACAACTGTCATATTCCAACTCGGTATAGACATTTTCTGGTGTTTCATAACTAGCTAAACCTCTCACTTGTATGACTACTACTGTAATAGACCTCTGTTCATTTCTTTTATCATTTCAGTTTTGCTTGTTTATTATGTAACCTATTCTGATAGCTGACACCGACTTCTTTTAAACAGAGTTTTAGTGTGCGTTTGCTGTCTTTTTGTTTATGCCACATTGGCTAGATGTACTGCATTGGAGAGGGTTGAGATCTCACAAAATATTTATAACCCACTGAATATTTGCACTGGTTCCAAGTCAGGAATCCAAAATCTTTATTAGTCTTGTGAGTTTATTTAATTGTTGTGTTTCGTAGTTTAACGTGACGTTAATTTTACTGAACTGGTATACATTATTGTCTTGGGGCCGACTAAAGCTAGCCACTGGGTGTGAGATTTTCTTGCCGGGTTGAAGACCTAGTCGTTGCCTTTGAGCTATTTTCTGATATTTTGTCAGGTTGTTGTCTCTTTGACATAATCTCTATTCTATTACACAAGTTTTATGTCACAATACTGAATTGATTTACCGATTAGAGATGTTCGTGTCTCAAATAACAAGATACTTGTTTTTGCCATCTAAGATCTCTAGATACCGCAATAGATAGGATAGCGAAAAGAAACGACAACCCAACCAAAGAGCAGAAAACTAGTTACAAGGGTTGATGATCATGGTTGATAATTAGAACTAGGGTAAGGGTTATATAACAGCCAAAGGTCACGATTGGAATGGGTGTTATTCGCAGCGGGGATTGTCTTGTATGTTAGTTTGCTCGTTGTGTAAGGTACCAATTTTATTGCCCAAGGTGCGCACTTCGTCAATTAATGTCGATTCAGCTATTCTCGAGTCAAAAATATTTGAAAGTCCAAAATCTAATTCAAACAGGGAAGATAGTAAAAAGGTACCTACATGTACATAGTATTTCACAATAACAGTACAAAATAATATAAAAATAAAAAAATGCAAGCAACACAATATAAATTTTATTCGTACGAAGCACAATTCTGTTCTGGATTTACCTTCATCAGGAACGCTCAAATATAAAAAAAGAAAATGTTGTATGACTGCCAATGAGACAACCATCCACAAAAGACCAAAATGACACAGAGATTAACAACTATAGGTCAGCATACGGCCTTTAACAAAGAGTAAAGCCCATACCGCATAGTCAGCTATAAAAGGCCCCGATAAGACAATGCAAAACAATTCAAACGAAAAAATTAACGGCCTTATTTAAGAAAAGAAAATGAACGAAAAACAAATATGTAACACATAAACAAACGACAACCACTGAATTACAGGCTCCTAAAGCCAATTATTTGAAAGCCTAAGATGTATAAAAACCGAAACAGTTGAAGAACTATATTACCAATACTCTTGCAATGATTAAATACTTTCTCGATACTTTTATTGTACTAAAAGTAACTCATTGTATGGAGTCTCAGTCGGTACATCTATACACATTGATCTTCCTCATACCCATTATTCTCAGAAATGTATATGACGTTCCTATTGTTCAAGTAGTTTTTCCCAGCTATGATTTATTATATCGCACTTTTCTGTGCATGAAAAGGACAGTTCATCTGCAAATATGTATTAAATAGAATGGGATTGCATGTCTAATGGCATGAATTATATTCATCAATCGGTGTTTAATGTTTTTGTCCTTTTGTAATGGAGAATCTGTCTAGACGGCTAGTCAGATGTACTATGACATATAAAGAGCATCTTTTATTTCATGATGTGATTGATTTATTATATATATAGATATAATAATGTTGGTTGATAGATTATATTGTCCAAAACAATCCATAACTTACATCTACTGCTACATACTAACTCTTGTATGTTGTATCAAATAAAGGCAACAGTAGTATACCGCTGTTCAAACTCATAAATCCATGGACAAAAAACTAAATCGGGGTAACAAACTAGAACTGAGGGAAACGCACCAAACATAAGAGGTGAACAACGACACAACACTACAATGTAACACACACAGAAACGGACCAAGCATCAGACAAAATCCCACGAGAATAACAAATATAACATCAAAACCAAATACATGAATATGGGATAGACAAGTACCGTGACACGTCTTATCGCAATGTGAATTTACACTCAAAAATAAGAGAAAATAAACGACGCAACGTTAAAATGGAACACATACAGAAACGAACTATAATATAACAATGGCCATATTTCTGACTTGGTACAGGACATTTTTAAAGGAAAAAATGGTGGGTTGAACCTGGTTTTGTGGCATGCCAAACCTCGCACTTTAATGGCAATGTTGAATATAACATTGAAATGACAACAGAATATTACAAGACTACAATACAAATAAATAGGAAAACGTGTTAGACAACGAAACACATGATAAATGGATAACAAAAAGCATCAGGTTTGAAATTCAATACGCCAAAAACGCGCCTCGTCCACACAAGACTCACCAGTGACGCCCAGATATAAAAGATCGAAAGTGAAAAAAAGTACAAAGTTGTACAGCACTGAAGATCAAAAGTTGAAAAAGGTTGTGTCAAATACGGCTATGTTTTTAAGCTTGGGATAAGAACATCCTTATCATTTAGAACAATTAATGATATTGCAAACAGTAAATTTTATTAAATGAATATAATAGATAAACATAATGAAACTGAAGTATTAACTAATTACAGAAAACAAACACGAATACATAATGCAAAGACCAACACAATAGACACACCCGACTCAGTACAGGCTTCAACGCAATAAATCATAATAATGACGTCACATACGATGGTGAAAAAGCACGAAAATTACGTCACATTTGAATTTATGAAATTTGAAAACGGATCATCAACAAATGAAAAATGACGTCACATTTGAATGAATAAGATAGAATTAGGATTAATTTAAGATTATATTTGAACTAAATACTGATATTGCATTTAATAACAATGCACATTTTAATACTTATAAATAGCAAACTAAGGAAGCAATTAACTATTTATTATAAAGCTATGTCCGGTTTGTTTTGAATCTAACTTCAAACGTAAAATATCGTACTGATTACGTTGAACAAAATCTAATGCGGTGATTAATTTTCTTTACATAACACATAAATATAATAGAAAAGACGTTAACACATTTGACAAAATCCGATGAGAATTACAAATATAACATTAAACATTTAAACTAAATACATGAATTTGGGATAGACAAGTACCGTAACACGTCTTATAGTAATGCGAATTCACACTCAGCAAAACAGTCACAATCGGGAATAAGTCACGTTTGGCAATTAAAAGATTAGACGACATAATGACAAACCACAATCTACCATGTGGTAAAAATGGTTTGGTTAAAGACACATCATATGGATCCACCAATTCGTGATGGTGTCCATAAAATTTACGGAGTGTCAATTTTAATCTGTCCTCCTCATAATTTTGTTGGAACAGTTTCTGCCATATTGTGCCATTTTGCCAAATTTGTTATTGCAAAAAATCAAAAAAAATCCTAGTATGGTGTTTAATCGTCTCAATTTAATCTATTTTTCTTGTATTTTAATTTATGAATATTTATTTTAGAATCTTAAATATTTTTTTTTTGTATACAAAAAGACAAAATAAAAGGTCGATAATTAGATTGGTTGGATAGAAAAATACACAGCCCCGTCCAATAGCAATCTGGGACGTTAAAATACACAGCCCCGTCCAATAGCAATCCTGGGACGTTCAAATACACAGCTCCGTCCTGTGACGTTAAAAAAGTTTTTCAAGGCTAAGAGATATGTTTATATGAAGATTGTTGCCTTGTGAACCAGCACTTTGAAAATTCAACTAATTGAAATGGTATACCGTAAAAAGCCGAGTTAAAATATACGTATGTTGCTTTAGCATGTTCTCGTTATGAGCATATCGTGACAATGGACGTGAAACCGCTATCCATCAAAGGCACCATTATCAATTCCCAACATTTTCATATGAATGGTTATTGCTCATCAACTTTGTACTTCATTTTTGGCCTTTTAAACCAATTTGATTCGAGCGTCATGATGAGTTATTTGTCGACGAAACTGACGTCTGACAAACAAATCTTGAAGCCTGGATTATTCTATTGTATATTTTTGGACTAAAAGAAGGATAACTCAACCTTAAAATTCGGTACGAAATTTACATTATATTGACATTTTCATGATGAATTCTTTTAATTTTACAGGATCCTTTTGATAAATAACTTATTAATTGCTGATGCTGATCGCTAAATGTCCAGTATCAGAAATTACATAAACATCCAAGAAGTGATAATTTTGAGCAATACGACAAATAATGTGTTTCTATATATGAGATCGCCTAGATAGATGGGTTTGAATTTTGGGCTGACAGGCTGCCGTACGATAACGTAGGTTTTTTTTTCTTCGTGTAGTGGGAATCTTACTCTCACAACCCCCGTCACTTCTTAGTTCTTTTTTTATTTCGATTTTGTCCTTTTTTTAGTCTTTGTTTTCTCCTTGGTTTTGATTGTTATTGTCTTGTTAAACACAGTTCTGGAATTGAAACATAAACAGTATGAATTTGTGAATGAGAGAGACATGGGAACCAAACTGACCTTGGACAGTGTTGTACTATTTTCGAAGGGATGAAATCGACTTCAGTACTCGGAACCTCTGGTTTAAAAGCTTCATTGTAATTATCATCCGTCGATCAAAAAATGGTGCAAACGTGTGATACGATAACTAATAAAAGTCAAAATGAAACGTGTTGCAAAATAGGAACAACGTGGTTCTCGGGTCTCAATCATTTGTCTTACCTAATATAGAAATTCGCTATACTTTTCTATAAATGAACTTTATCTTATACTTAATAGAAAAAAAGAAGAAGAAAAAATGTGGTCACCGTTCATTTACGCTCACAATCTGGATTCGAAAGAAGCATACATTTTTTTGTAAAGGTGCTTTTTTCTGTTGAATTAATAGGAGAAATAAAGGTAATATCGAATTAAAAAAAGAACTTAATTACAGAAATCTCTCAAATTTTACAATAGTTAATTTCAGTACTGCTTATTTGAAAATAATAATAAGAATATATAGATCAACGATGAGTTAAAAAAGATACTTCAATTTTAATGCCAGAAAATGTCATTTTTGCACCAAATGGAGATAATTTGAAGCTTTTTTCAATGATAAATACATTTTGAAAGTCATCTAGGCCAAAACGAATTGATTTTTTAAAGTTTTTTTTTATACCATATGATAAAGTAACAACTTATAAAGTAAAAAATAAAACTTATAATGAAATGTATATCGATAAAAGCTATGATGATTGAGTTGCATTTTGATATGTGAAATTGACTTTCAATCAACATGATCAAGTATTATGTTTATGAAACAATTGGTAAAACATTGCAATGTGAGCAGGAGTGTAATGTATATTACTTTTTTCTCACCAGAAGATGTTGATCTCAAAACTTATCTTGTATCTTGTATTTCCGCATTATCTGTTGATGAATCTTTTGCTTCGGTCTGTTATTCATCCCCCTTGAAAAAAAATTATAGAAATCAAGTCTGTGAAGGATATCTGCATTTAGCGTTTTAGAATAGTGTACGGAAATCTTTTTGAATTTTTTTTTTATTTCCGGAGTTTGCTTTGGTCACTTCCCATTTAGCCTTGGCTTTTATCTCGTATAATAGACTTTCCGGTCGTATATAAATTAAAAAAATACCTAATCGTACCTCATTTTTTAATGAAAGTTATACCCAGTTTCGACCAGTAAACAAATAAAAAAAAATAACGTACCTTTACCTATTATGTCTGGGTTTTTTTTTCGCAACTCGTTGTCAATATCATTGAATGTTTTGCGATAACCATACAAGTGAGGGGTTTAGTTAGCAATAACACCAAGTTAAATCAACATAAGAAAATGACTGGTGTTTGAGCTTTTAGTTTTGCCATTAGATAGGATATTTTCAATTTTAAATTGTCCTCGGCGTTTGGTATTTTTGTGATTTTACATTTTAATTCATTTTTTTAGATTATTTGATCAGCTTGTTTTATTTATATTTTAAAAGTTGATATATATTATTATGTAGGTGTTGATTAATATTGAGTTGAAGTTATATTATGATTGATTATTGTGAAATTTTAATTTCAATAATGTATTGAATACATTTTTAATTTCAAGTTGTTGTTCAAATTTCATTTTTATTAAAAAGAATTCCTAAATTGATCAAATTCAGTTGATAGATACAAAGAATAGGTCTAGTTTGGTTTAGACTTGGTCGAGTATGGTTCAGAGTAGGTCGAGTATGGTTCAGACTAGGTCGAGTACGGTTCAGACTAGGTCAAGTACGGTTCAGACTCGTATAAAACGTTTAAGTACTGGTCAAGTACACATTCAGACTGTTAAGTATGGTTCAGACTACAGTCGAGTATTATCAAGTAAATCTCAGACGAATTCAGACTGGTCGAGTAAAAATCAGTACAGTCAAGTACAGATATAGGCCATTTCAGACTTTTAATGGTTTGTAGTGTAAGCTAGCTTATCTAAAAGGTATAAACCAGTCACTAAAGTTTCATGAAAACTGTTCAGAGAATTTATGAGCTGTTATTGTCCGAAAACTAAAATAGTTACCCTTTAACATGTTTACAATTACTTAGACAATATACGTATAGTGTCTTGAAATATGAAATTTATTTGTATGAGGCTTAGAAACGGGAAAATGCGAGGTTCTAACGAGCATTTTCCCGTTTCGTGCCGAATACAAATAAGTTTCATATTTCAAGACACTATACGTATATTGTCTTTATACTGAAATCGAAAAAAAAAATTTAAAATGAAAAAAAATCTGTAACAAAAATTGTTTAAAAAAGTGATTGGAATTTCCCTCTTGGGGTACCATTTTGGGATATTTCCCTATGAGCGTAGTCCAGGCGGTAAGACATTGACATATTAAGGAATTAGAAAGGGAAAATGAACTTAATTAATAACATTTGATAAACATGGTATATAAATAACCAATTTGAAGACATAAAAGTTTAAATTCATAAAAGTTTGACCATTGTTACTTTACGTTGTCATGGTCGTGACGTGACGGTGTTGGTGAAATACAGTAGTTCCGGTAAGGAGGCGGGGCTTATAGGTTATTCTATTCTATTCTACCATATAGTGACCGCCTTCAACAAATTGAAGATTATGTCACAGGAGGAAACTTACAACAAGACATAGATTGAAAAAAATGTACAATTTTTTAAAAACACGAAAAAATTAAAAAATATAAATTGTTTTGTATAATAAAGTAAGATGTTGTAATTGAATTAATATTGATGCTTTGAAATTGAAGATTTGAAAGAGTCTACTGAAGTGCAATTTACAATGTTATCCGGTAGTTTGTTCCAGTCGGTAATAGTTCTTGGAAAATATGATTCTTTTCTGTACTGTGTTTTGCAGGATGGAATTTGGAAACTGTTCGAATTAGAATGTCTTGTTTGTCTTTTTTGTGGAATTAATTTGTTATTTTTAGGAATTGCAACCTTTTCGTGTTCAGTTTTGTAAAGCATTCCCAATCTTAGTTAGTTGAGGTCATTGACGTATAAAGCTAACGTTTACACGTATAGCTTTATCTGTATAGTAAAATAGCTGATTGCAGTATAAATAACTGGCAAACGTACAATCGTACATTTATAAAAATATAAAACTAGCTTACGTCAATAGATATGAACAATTAAACAAAATTTCCAAAAAATTTTTCAACCCTTTTTGAGTTATAGTCCAACATGTTTACGACGGACTGACTTTTGGACAAACGGGCAAATAAAGGTAGACAATCAAACGTCCAGCACACGGGCTTATAAACAGAAACGGAAGATACCGATTGGGCAATCAAAATAAAGAAGATACCGAGTGGGCGAGTGGGCAATCAAAATAACGGAAGATACCGAGTGGGCAATCAAAATAACAAATTACAGGGACAACGCCTTTGCAAGAACATAGTAAGTGGACATAAAAATACAGCTACACGTATCTTACTAAAAAGTAGAGGGTGATCACATAATTATGCTCTTCAAGAGTAAGCAGATTCTGTTCAACAATTTATGCCAATCATTTTGTTAAATGGAGTCTTTGATCCCATTAGTGACTTTATTATCTTATTCGAAAGGGTATTGCGAGAGACTCAAAGAAGCTAATTCTTCCCTTATTGTTTTTTTTGTATTGCTGATTCATTGCTTAAGAATATTATTAACTGTGCAATTGATATAAAAAGGACTAATTTTTTATCAGTAAAAGTCATTTGTTGAATTTATTTTCATCATGTGATATATAGTTGTCAGTTCTGAAATTATTGCAAAATGTCATGTTAAAATAAAGACATAGCAGCTACTATTTGTAAAATGCACAAATTTAAATGTGAAGTTTGAAAGAAGAAACTTCAATCTTTAAAACAGAAATGTCAAAGTGAAACTTAGAAATTTGAAGTTTGAAATGAGAAATGACTTGCACTCCAAGACATTTGCAAAACTGAATTTCCCAAACGTTCGTATGAATGACTGATTTGTATACACTTCATTTAGATTAAGATTTATAAGAACCCAACCTGATAAGGATACTAGATTTTAAACACAGGTGTCAACTGTTAGAAATAATAACAACACTGTCTTCTTATTTAACAGTATTTATATTTGGATCTGCCTGTGGAATTATATTGGCTCAGCATTCTTCTAAAACGGTTTGCAGTTATATTTTCATTTGAATATTATAATAAAAATATTTGTGCATATTTTCTGTTCCGTGATGTATCACTCATAATAGGTTTTTTTCCCCTTTGTTTTACGTTATTAGCTTCTCTTTGTTTTATAACATAAAAATAGGAAGATGTGGCATGCTTGTCATTTCGAAACTCTTCATTTAAGCTAATTGGCTAAGAATTTATGCACTGAAAATCTACGTTTGTCCTTTTAACAATAAACAGATTAGATTCATACCACATTCTGTCTAATGATATATATATATTTAAAAAAAAAGACCTTTGTTTAGAATATTTGCTGTTCTTCAACTTTTTAATTGATATCGACAAAATGCATTGATTGAAACGCAATCAATGAATATCGAAATAAAACATGTATTTTGTTTTACAGCAGATTCCATTGAGTGTGTAGCTAAAGGTAATTTCTTTGGTTAGCTTGCTTGTTAGCTAATCTTTGAAGTTATTATTAGGTTAGGTAATCTGTCCTCCTCTAAGAATAGACTAGTCCTACAGATAACCAATCTATCTGTCTGTAGGACAAGGCTACTTCTAAAGGAGGGTAGTATATCTTACCTAATAATAACTTCTCAGTTCAGCTAGCAAGCAAACTAACAAAAGAAATTACCTTTAGCTACACACTCAAAGAAATCGGCTGTAAATAAATGTGATAGCATTCTTCTTGCTTGGTATTTTCAGTTTTAATTTATAATTTACCAAAGTGTCCCATATTATATTACGAGTGACCAGATAGTGTATATGTGAGCCAAAATTTGTTCCTGTGATAAAAGTTCCAGTGGAACTAATATCCCATGAAATATGTTCAGGGAGAATTTTTTTCACAGATGATTTCTATATAATTTGTTCTATTGCTGTAAAATAAGATCCACACTTTACCTGGTGAAATAAGTACCGGTTTGGTGAAATTTGTTCCTTACCTGATGAAGTAAGTTACAGGTTAATGATATTTGTTCCTTACCTGGTGAAATAAGTTCTGGGTTTGTGAGATTTGTTCTTCACCTGATGAAAAAAGTTCCTTGTCTGTGAAATATGTTCCACTGGTTAAACAAGTTATCTTATAAATTGAGCATTTGTCATCAGTAAGTTTAAATTTATCATTTAAGTGTATTATAAAAATAAGTATTATATCAATAATATAATAAGTGAAAAGTGTAATTCATACAATACAGATCCAGTAGAGCATAGTAAATGTTTAATTATATACTCCGTAAAAAATATCAAAATGACCCTTTTGAGCTAGAAAAGAGTAGGATAAGAAAAATCATTAAAAAAAAATATATAGTGAAAGATGAACATAAAATTATGTACTTATTTGAAAATGACAAAGTATCTGATCAATTATATCAAGAGGCATGTAGAAACAAATGACACACTCTTTTGAAACTGTACCATAACATAAGTACACTGTATAACTAGAACACGGGACTATGACTGCAGTCTAAAACAGAAACCAAGGAGGAATACCACATAAAACAAATACAAATTATGATACATAACCATCGCTTTTATTTCTTATCCTCATCCTATAGTTACAGTCATGCCTTCAATTGCAAATGTATGTATCCCATGCAAGTGTTATATTTCCAATTTTGCAAATTGGAAAAGATGTTATAGATATATAGTTTGGAATTTCCAATTTGCAAAAATACAACACAAGCACACTCAATTTAGCTTGCATTATAATCTAAGTATAACAAGAAAATGTTTCGCTGTGCAATATGTTGCAAAGGTACTTATGTGAAAAAAGGTTTGAGCGGAACTTATTCATTGATTTCTATGAAATATGTATTATATTCATTTAAAACTAATATAACAGGAACTTATTTAACTTTTTAAAAACCCTTTAATATTTATTGGAACAAATTTCATGGAGCTATGATTTTTGTCCTGGAACTTATTTCACACTTGGTCATAAAATTGGTTCCGGAACAAATTTTACAGTGCTAGAACATATTTTCTGTTTTAAATAAATTCCGGTCGAACATTTTTCCTATGAAAAATGGTGACCTTATGCTTTTGTATGTTCTATGTTCGGGTTGTTGTCTCTTTGACACATTCCCCATTCCCATTCTCAATTTGATCGTATTAGCAGTCATCTGTCATGCGATTTTGTAAAAGTAAAACAACTGTAGTCATACCATGGAAAAGTATACCGTACGTGATTGAGGTATGGAACTCATCATTCATGTATCGACTGCATGTTATTATATCATGTTTATCAAAACACAAGTTTTTGTCAAAACCAATTCAATCTTTATTTAAAACAAATAAGATACGTTAAATACTGCGTAGCTGAAGAAAACCAAATGTTTATCGATTTTTTATATATAAAACCGGAACACTTGCACAACTCTATTACAAAGCATTCTTTGCATTTAACACTTTTTTTCTAAAATAATTTCAGGGGATCAGCCTTCAACATGTTGTATCTTCGGGTGTGTAAAAAAAGATTTTACAAGATGTCCGATATGTTTCTATAATTCATCAGCATGTTTTGTCTATTAGTATGCAGTTCATATCAGAGTACCCTAGCAAGTATCAATGTCACAATCGACAGTTCTACTAAGCAAATTGAAGTGACGTCAGTCGATTATTACGTATCGCGTGATTATGTGGATGGAATGTTTAATTCATGTGCCAATGTTAGAACGTCTTATTCAAACGAAAAAGCAATTAATCGCATGTGTGTTGAAGGAACATCAGCGTGCACCCCAAAAAACTTTCTTAAGTTCGTAGGTTCAAACTTAAACCGACTTGCTACGTATGATGTATCATTCAAAGAAACAGACAAACCTTTTGTTCGAGTTGGAAATAAAACATTCGTTCCTATGAACTACACTACTACACCGTGTAGCGATAGATGTCAATGTATGTATTGTAATACAACTGGTTGTTCCTCACCGCCAACAACCACAACCTTACCAAAATGGAAGATATTCTGATGTAGAAAACGGGAAGAAAAGTAAATTGTTATTCGAGATTTGCAATACTGCAGCTCACGAGCGAATAAAACTTAATAAAAACTGTTATGGGTTTTCTTGGATAAGTCTTTCTGAAGAGTATTTGATGTCACATTCATGTCGGCAAAAATACATGTTCCAAGTCAAGAATATGACCGTTGTTATATTATAGTTCGTGTATATGTGTGTTACATTTTAACGTTGTATTTCCGTTGTGTCGTTTGTTTTCTCTTAATTTTGAGTGTGAATTCCCATTACTATAAGACGTGTCACGGTACTTATCTATCCCAAACTCATGTATTTGGTTTTGATGTTATATTTGTTATTCTCATAGGATTTTGTCTAATGCTTAGACTGTTTCTGTGTGTGTTATATTTTAATGTTGTGTCGTTGTTCTCCTCTTATATTTAATGCGTTTCCCTCAGTTTTATTGTGTTACCCCGATTTTGTTTTTTGTCCATGGATTTATGAGTTTTGAACAGCGGGTATACTACTGTTGCCTTTATTTATTCCATTCGTTTGATGTGTTTGAACTTTTGATTATTTTATTTGATAACAAACTTTCCGTTTGGATTTTGTTATTTTACTGGTTTTTTTTTTAATATTCAAGAATTCATTCTTTCAAATGACGTCAGTTTCAACACTTGCAAATATAAATCAGTGTATGTGTTACGTGAATGTCTGATTTGTATAAGCCGTCACTTCAGCATTGTTCAGTGACAAATAAATGATTCATATTTAGTACGATGTCAATATTGTACTAAAAACAAGTGCCGTGTAGTGGTTAGCCATTAGGAAATCACTGTAAGTTGGCTGTTAAATTATACCATTGGCATTGTATTCAATCCTGTTATTTTTAAATGTTGTTATATAAATTATTTAGTTTTAAATTTTTTTGAGTTCGATCATTAAAATTGACATAATTATATTTAACGAAATGAGCAATGATAAACTTGATGGTAAATTGCATTCTCAATTGTCCTTACAATCATCGAAACCAATTTCTTTATATTCAAAACACTGTTAAATAATCATAGATTATTACATCGCATTGTCCAAAAGAGGGGTGAACGATACCAGAGAGACAATCAAACTCATAGATCGAAAATAAACTGACAACGCCATTGTTAAAACCTAAAAAGACAAACAGACAAATAATAGTACACACGACACAACATAGAAAACTGAAGAGTTATCAGTACGGACCCCACTAAAAACTGGGGGAGATCTCAGATACTTCGGAAGGGTAAACAGATAATGCTTCAAATGTTGTTAATATAGGCTCTGATATCATTGAAGACTTCCATATATATCCAGATTGAGTGATTAATGCCTAGGTCAAGGTATAAGTCGCCGAACGATACTAGTGCCGATTCGGAAAATTCCACGATATGATCTATCTATTATGTGTCATAGCTTATAAAATTGAAACGAAAAATATAATAAACGAAAAAAATATATTTTTTAAACTTTTTGTCCCCCATTTTATAGCAATTCGATCATACCTCAAGGAGATTGCATGGGAGTCCCATATTTTCCCTGTTATTTGCCCTGAGCAGCAATATAACACATCTGCGTTTATTACACCTGCACAACTAAATATATTTCAAACAAATATGTAATAGTACTCTAAAGGCTATACTGTAGAAATCTTTGTTGTAATATGACATCGTTTTTCACCTCAAACTTGTATGGTATTTTATTTTCAATTTGACAAGACCAGTTAGTTATAATAGCTAGGCCATCAAATAAGACAGCAATCCGACACTTGCTGCCTTCAAACAGCATCCTTGTAAACCTGCGTGTAACCTGTACATAAATATTACTACGTACGCCATCACGAGTTGGGTGACTTCTATGGAATATCCATTTCACAGAGGATATCTGATATGTTTATAATGTCATTTTTACAATCCTGTACCCTTTTCACGAGTGTGACCTACCAAATTATACTTGTTACCGGGTTTGTAACAGCACGAGCAACACATCGTACGCCACATGATCTGCTTACCGAAGCACATGACAGCACTCCCAGTGTTTGGTGGGGTTCGTGTTGGTTAGTCTTTTATTCTATGTTGTGTTTTGTGTACTATTGTTTGTCTGCTGTTTTTTCTTTTTCTTTTTTAGCCATGGTATTGTCAGTTTATTTTTGATAAATGAGTTTGAATATTTTCGCGGGTGTAAAATTTCGCGATTTTCATTGAAAAGGGTATACGAAATATTTTGGACGGTTTTAAACGTTCATCAATACCTTTGCATGTACACTTTTGAATAGGCGGAATTTCCTTTTGCGATTTTGTTCTATCCGCGAAAATAAGCGAAAATTTACACCCCGCGATTATAACTCGCTATACAAAGTGTCGTTGTTTAAAAAGTTTCTAAAAAGTTAAATCAGGCACAGTTATAATTCACATTTGTCAACTTCTTTTACATTTAACCATCCCCTGTTTCAATTGAATCTTCTTCAGATAATTCGTTGTTTTATTTATACTTGTCTCACTGGCAATCATACATCTCTTTTTTATTTCTTCTTAAAAATCAAGACGTTCTTGTCTTTTGTTGTTGAGAATAATACGAGACGTCATTTTTAAAGGAAACAATTAAGAATAATACGAGACGTCATTTTTTAAGGAAACAATTAAGAATAATACGAGACGTCATTTGTTAAGGAAACAATTAAGAATAATACGAGACGTCATTTTTTAAGGAAACAATTATTTTTTTTTAGGAATATTTGACGTCATTATTAAATTTTGACAAAAGAAAAACTGAGATCAAACGTTGATTAAAAATAATAAGGATACGAATGAATAGTATAAGAAAAATAAAGAATAAGAGCAATATATTAATCACCTATAAAACCAAACGAAATATCATATAGTTATCAATCTGTCAGTATGCTGCTATACATTACTTTAGAAATATAGTATACACAACGTATGAGACAAAAGAAAATTTCAAGGTTACAAATGTCATAGGGTGAACTTTGCACATTTATATCTTATCTAAGATCGGTATTTAATTGCCTACATTAATTTTCTATGGTAAAGAGCTCGAGTGTTATGTATTTGAAAATTTATTGCTTTAATGAACTTTAGCAGATTGTCTGATTGACCGTTAAATTTAATGTATAATGCAACTGTGTTTTAACTGTATTCATTTATAATTAGAAGCCGTATAATTTATGTCTCTGTTTGTTTATATTCTGTCCCTATAGTTGTGTGGTCTGGGGATGAATGACGATTTTATGTGTGAGAAAGTCATGAAAGTAGTGAAGGCCTTCACGATAATAAAAGTTTGTAAATGTTGAGATGCGGGAGAGTTGAGGATAGTAATGAGAGTGAATGGATGTGTCTATATATCAAACAATGTTAATTAATTGAAGTGTATATTTTTGAACCTGTTTACAATACATATGTATATCTAAACATGAGTCTTTAAATACAGTGCCTTATAACAGCTCCGTGACATTATGGTGGCCAGCGACGGGATTTATTTTGGATTTCAATTTAACATTTTGGACTTAACTTTCAACTCTATAATATGCCGCCCAAAGTACGATCAGGAAGAAATAGATCGGAAGATGACGTAATTGAAATACGGACAAACTTAAGTACATTTAAACCATCACCTACTAAAGACATTGTGAAAGCTACTGTATTTTATGGAAGTCTGGACGAAGGTATTGACAGTTGGCTGAATTTTTTTAGATAGAATTGCTACTGCAAACGAATGGATCCGTGAAAGAAAATTAAATATGCTTCCTGCATTTTTGAGAGACCATGCAGCGGTTGCGACGTTTGTCCTGAATGATTTGGATATTAGTTCTGAAAAGACTTGTCTCGCCAAGGTTAGTTCAGATGTGGTAAAGGAAAAGGAAATGGAAATGAATGCTACTGATATACGTGGAAATAGAAAATTAAGAAATTCGTCTGTCGCGACGACTGTTCTGAATGATGTGGTTGTTTCCGATGTTGTAAAGGAAAATTTTATTTCCTGTGAATTAAATCCAAAATTTTGTGTCGACAAAATTAGAGGATTAGTCAATGAGAGAAGTGCTTTAATGTTAGTTGATACGGGATCAACAGTTAATATTGTGAATGATTGTTTTGTTAATAGGAGGGATGTATCTGAAGTAAATAATGTAAGTATCACTTCGGCGTCAGGTGATAAAATTGAAATTATTGGAAAAGCAAATGTAGAATTCAAAATTGGAAATAAGTGTAATTTTGTGTATACATGTTATATAAATAAACAGTCTAACCAATAAATTGCAAATCTGTCCCCAAATTGCAGATTTGGGCAAAAAACTAGACCAATTTTGTACTGGGGTTGTACAATCTAAGATTGCGGTATACCATGAATCTACCTTAAATGATGGGGCTATGCGATTGTTTTGTCCAATATGCCTATAAAAAAACGATTGACATCCATTTTTTATATACATGTTCGCATTTACGACCTAGATATATGTAAAGTGTACTTAAAAGAGGAATAATATGTTTGGGATGATACTGTGATCCCCTCACTGTATATCTTGATAGTTATAAATGTTTCCGACGAATCGTCAGATAAATAATTCCGTTGAAAATTCCGCCAATACAGGTAGCAAAAGTGACGATCTGATACATTAGTTTTGGTGGTTGTTTGTCGATAAATACCCATAATCCATGAACGGCAGGTGCTGTAAAGCGCAAAAGGAACGCAAGAATGAAAAAGGACATATTTCTAGTAGCGACAATAATATGTTTTGATGCCATGCTTTGGTTTCCTAAGGTTTTCTTTATTTTGTTGCCTTCTGTATAAATTTTGTACCAGATCAGGAAGTACAAAACAGATAGTACTATAAGAATAATGGCAAGAGGAACGAAGATCAACACAAAGTTCCACAGTACTCCCGTACCTTCTTTTAGTCCACAGCTGCAATGTAAATTACAAAAATTATTTTGCAAATGAATGATACATTAGGATTAAAAAAGACAAAATTAAAAGAAAATACTGTAAAGAATAGATTCCTCATAGATACCAGGCCTAAATATTTCTACGCAAGACGAACTTTTTGTCTACAAAAAACTCATCATTGACGCTAGAGTCATTACAATAAAAAATGCAAAAAAGAACATCGAGGATGTAAAAATTCCAAGCGAGTTTTGAAAGTGATTATTTTACTTTAACTGACAATACCATTAGGTATTCGGGTCATTCGGGGAAACTTACCATTGTGTTACAATATTTTTAAATCTTAAAGTTAAGTAACAACAAATATGACAAATGTATGATAATAGTTCTTGATTGCTTTTCGTAATGTGTATGGAACAAATGAAGGTTCAAAGAATTAAAAAAAAATCTTTGAAAATTTTGTATTTGTTATTTAATACAATTTCTAAAAGCCTTCAAATTCTGTCTCACTCAGACAATTATACGTATGGCGCATCACATTTTGTGCCTTTGAACCTATGACGAGGCTTATCATTCAGTTATTTTTCGTTTTATGCCATGACATTGTCAGTTTATTTTCAACTTAGATGCTTTACTATCACTTTGGTATATTCTGCTCCTCATTTATATACGAAATTTAAATCAACGAATTTACATATGTTAAAAGGCCATCACTCGACTGTGACGTAAACTTTTTCATGTATATGTGTCAAAGACTACAACGAGATTTCGACGGATTTTTTCTTCACTAAAAGAGGGACAAAAGATAGTCAAACTCATAGATCGAAAACAAACTGACAACGCCATGGCCAAAAACAAAAAGACAAAGACAAATAATAGTACAGATGACACAACATAGAAAACTAAAGACTAAGCAACACGAAACCCACCCAAAACTGGGGGTGATACTCAATAAACAAAGCTTTAACAACATGTGTTATTAATTCATTTATTTTTGCTGAAATCAGTAAAAATTGCAAACAATCGTTGTTTCATTATTTTCTCCCGAAAAAAACCCAACCTTACAAAATGGTCATCAAGAGCATTTCAATTTGCGCTAAAGTGTACCATCTAATCAACAAACGAATATCAACGAAATATTCAAAATGGTACCGATCATGGTAAGAATTTGTACTAGGTAACGTTGTGTTTCGCTTATAGTTTTCAAGTCAGTGATTTGCAATATATCGTAAGAATTGGAAAATAAGATAGCCTCGTTCAATATATCTATTGACGGTTCATTATCATACGACTATCAAAATCAGCCACCAGACTCGCTTTCGAAAAACACAACATGCACTCATTTAAATATTAAGTACTGATCGCCATATAGTACTACTTTCATATCAAAGGATTTGTTATGGTTGTGTCATCTCAATAAAGGAATATTGCACACTCATTCAAATCTGTAACAAAATAATTCACCTTTCAGCTTTTTCTATACTTGTATTTTCCCATTCTTGTAATTCACAAAAGTAAAGGTTCCCTAAAGCATGTAAAGGTCAATATTGAAATGACAAATACAATGTCAGTAATCTCGGACAACCTAAAGCAGTGCCGCTGCAATTGTTACTTCATAGTCATGCAACCTTATGACGAAAAAAAATATTATTTGACTATTTTGTTGTAAACAGTTTGCAGTTTTTGTTGCAGACTGCATTTGTACCGATACATTAAGAGAAGCGAAGGATACCAAGAGGAACATTCAAACTCATAAGTCGAAAATAAACTGACAACGCCGTGGCTAAAAAAGAAAATGACAAACAGACAAACAACAGTACACAAAACAACATAGAAAACCAAAGACTGATCAACACGAACCCCATCAAAAACTGGGGCTGATCTCAGGTTCTCCTGACGGGTAACAATATATGTAAAGATGTGTAACAAACACACATCTATTCAAATTTTATCAGTCGAATAAGTAGAACCATGTTTTTTCAATTGAGGAATATTTATAAATGCATGTGGACACGACAACAATATAGTAAAAACAAGTAGACAGAATTAAGATATAATACCAAACTTCATATGTTAGATTGTAAATCATTGTTTCATAATGTGTAATTATTAAAGAGGTAAATAATAGTTTGATATTTAATCCACTTACTATATACCATTAAAATCCGTTCCTCCATTGAAAGCAGCTATAACTAATAATATAGTTTGGTATGAAAACATGCCCAAAAACATCTTCCAATCGTATTTCCCAAAATTTAAATTCCCTCGTTTCAGAATACAAAAGCAAGCTGTAGTTGCAATGATCATGCTCAAATTACACTGAGCGTATGCAGCCTCTAGTAAAACAACAGCATAAACTGAACAAATACTGGGTGAAGGCACAAATCCAGATATCGTTACGTCTGTTGCAAATGCAAGCTGTACTCCGTAAAACATGATATCGCAAGCTGCCGTGACAACAATAAAGCGCTGAGATGTTTTCCATTTGAAATATTCTTTTCCGTTTTTCTTAAACGCAAATATGATTACAAGTAAACATATGAAAATGCTAGTTGATGTGAGAATGAACGAAATGTATCCATTTGCTTCCAGTAAATAAGTATTGTCAGGGTTTTGAATGGTGTCTCTAGCTGTAGCGTTATTGTATTCCGATTTCGTCGCATTTACAGTTACATTTGTTAGGTTTTGACTGGACGTCGAAACAGTTACATTACTGATGATCAATGCCATGAACTTTTTCGAGACAAAATTATTTTTGATACTATAAAATTAGAATAAATATATCATTAAGAAAATATATCGTCTATTCAGATCACCAAGGCGTTGATTAAATACCCGAGTTAATATATTTGTGTCCATTATATATGACCAACGTCACGTGTTTATAGATATACGTCAAGAACATCAAATGATAAATATATAAACACATATTTTTCTGGCAGAGAAATCGTTTCCGTAAATAGATATAAAACATTAAGATTCAACATTTAAACACTGCACATAAACTGTAATAAGGGACAATTATTTAAAAACTTACTTAATCATTTCATAGATACAAAGAATTTGTTTGGCAGTTTGGCCGTTTCTGTAAAAAAAAATTATTTCAAACGGGATCGCACGTCCTAATTTTTTGACGGAAACGTTGTTCACCAAGCTCGGAAATTTAGATATGATGCGGGTAAACTTATCGATCATTTGAATAAAATTTGATATAAAAGGTTAACAATTCAGCACTGTAATGAAATCTCTGATATTTGTTTTTATTTGGTATAAATATTGATTTGTTTATCAGTAAATTAAAACCAAACTAAAATGTATTGTTATATTGTTATGTACATTCATGGTTCTATAATGTGTCGTTACCTGGGACTTGGCATTGCACAAGGTCGTGTTTTAATGTTAAAGACGTCGTAACACTGAATTCATTGAATGTTGGATGTGTACTGGTTGTTATATTTAGTCTTAGATACATGATGTTTTTATTAGTTTTTATTGGCTTTGAACTAGCTGTCAGTAACTGCCAGTACTCTCAAATATATACTTGGTGTCTTCTTGTTGTTGTTCATTACCTTCCACGTCCGGTTTTTGTTTTTCTGAGTTGTATCGATCTGATGAATAATTCCCTTTTCAACTATTTTTTATTATTAGTTCTTATGTTGCACTGTTACACCATTGTTTCAGGTAAGAATAGGATTTGGCGCCAGCTAACAGGTTTAAACTCGACACATTTCATTATTCAGTGGTTGTCGTTTGTTTGTGTGTTTTATTTTTTTTTTTTGTGTTCATTGTTTTGTACATAAACCAGGCCGTTATTTTTTCTCATTTGAATGGTTTTACATTTTTATTCGGAGCATTCTATAGCTGACTATGGGCTTTGCTCATTGTTGAAGGCCGCACGGTGATCTATTGTTGTTAACTTCTATGTTATTTGATCTTTGGTGGAGAGTTGTTTCTGTGGCTATCATACCACATCTCACTATGTTTAAATGCATTGTAAAGTTGCTGGCCTACTTTCATTTTATATGTGAATCTATACGTAGACAATTGCCGTGGCAAAAGAAATCATAAGGTTGCAGTCCCAAAATTAAGACACATGTTTGTCAAAAAGCCTTACACTGAATAGTCCGTTTTGGTCAGAATTTTAATGAATGGTATACATTTCTTGGGATTGAACACACAGTACAACCAAAGACTGAATATGAATTTTAAAAATAAAAAGAAAATATCATTGATATTTATATTAATGTGTCCATGACTCTCCATATGTGCCGAGAATCCGGTGAACACATATTTATTCAATGGCACGATATGCTAATGAATCACTGAGGCGATTGAAGTGGTATATGGTAGCTCTTATAAATGTTGTAACAATACTCTCATGAATTCGGCTGCGCGTGTTAATATTTTAAGCTAGCATATATGGTCCTTATTTCATCAAGTTGGCTAATGAAGAGAATCCAGAGAAATGTTTCGGACCTATTACATTCGATTAATTGTTTTAAAGTTATGTCGTCTATGTTATATGATACAATGTTATTTCATATTAAGAACATGGAGGAGAGCATATGGAATATGTAAAGGATATGGAAGAGAAACGTTAGACATGACGTTGATGTAATTTATGGGATCAGGTATACATGTATTATACCTTATGAAAAGAACTTCCATTAATTGAAGGCATTACAACATGTAAAAATAACCAAAATAACCAAAATAATACTCGTTCAAATATACTTGGTCAGGTTGTGCTGAAAAAGTGATGTAAAATCCTGAGTATTAAAACAAAAAGAAAAGCAAAAAAAAAAGAGAAAAAAAAAGAAAAACCTATTCTTTGTGTAAATGAAACGTCATCGCTGTGTATTTTTTGGTAAATAATTATTTTATACAATGTTAATTTATTCGAAACACTATGGTTTTTCTCCCCCCGGAATTTATTATCAATATCGTATTTTGCGTATCTTATCGAAATGTTAAATCATTAAGCTTTTCAACGTTTTAACTGTTACCCTGATTATATGTTTTGCTTTACATAATCAAGAATTATATTAATAATACTCTGCGGAAAATTACACAAACGAACTTACTTCAAATAAATGTATTGTAATAACAGTAATACTTATCCTTTTTTTAGAATTTGCTATTTAAGTTTCACTGAAAAAATCAAAGCATAAAACTAGAACAAAAGATCCTCATTGTTTATTTTCCTTTTTTGGTCGGTGATGTTCCTTACGGTATGCATACTTCCCAACTCCTTCGCTAATCTCAATTCTAGAGTTACGTTTTAGATTTCAATGAACGAAATCTATGTATAAATGGCAAATGATTAGATCAGAGATTTCGTTACCATGAATGACTAAAATTTTTACTAAATTCTTTCATAAATAAAAAGATTTGGTTTTAAAGTTTGGCTGTAAATGTCTTATCAAAAACGTGATATCAAATTCTAATTTTCAATTTGGTTTATAAAGCACATTTAAACACGATCAATGTAAACTTTAAGTAACTGAACGTTCTCTTAGATCGGTAGCAACTGACCTTTGTCATTATATCAGTTGTGCCTTTTATTCCCAATATGTTGTTTAATTGAAAGATCCGTTGAAACCGGACTACATAAAATTATGTTAATTTTTCACGATTTCTGTCAACGGCTTTTGTGTATTGCTTTTTAATTATATATATATTTTGTATTTGTTGTATACTAATTGGTTATTATTCAGAAATTGAAAAAAATGGTATTTTTAGACCTACTAAATAGTAAATGTAGTCAAACTTTGATAAAATAATGTTCATTTAAGGGTTGTTTATAAGAATTTTATATCATTTTATAGGATAATTGAATATAAATATAACATATAAAAGTAAAGTAGTTGGACGCCTATTGTTCATGAAGAATTTTTTTTTTTAGCTACACATGAAATACAACTAATTGTTCATATTTGATATTTATTCAGATATCTACATATTCATGATATCTAAAACTACAAGAACACGTCGCTAGTAAGTTGAGACATATACCTATCGTATCAGTCAACCAATTCATTGGGAATTGTAGTTCAAGCGTAGAAAAGAAAATGTTGATATATCTGCTTAATCTTCAAAAGCTAAGAAATCTGTGTACACATTGTTTTTTTGTGTCAGATAAAAGATATTTAAGCAAATCAATATCTTAAAAACATAACAAAGTAATATTTAATAAAATCAAAGTTCCGGATATAATTATTTCCATACATACTCAAAGGAGAAGGTCCGGTAAGGACCGATTTTGGCCTCAAATTTCAGGTTCATCTGACAAAAGATTTTGACCACTTTTTAAACACTTAAGTGTCTATTTCATTTGAATCAATTAGTTTATGTGAATGATTTGAACTTATTTAGTCATTAAAAACCAGCCGATTCAAGCTCAAATATGAAAAATCAACCAAATATGCCGAAAAAAGTCACTTTTCGGATGGTTTTTGTCAGAAATGAAAGTGGCCGCATCCGTGTTCATCCTCAACCTTTATATATGTTATGTATTATCATAAAATACAACTTCCATTTCAATATTAAGTATGAACACGAATGCGGCCACTTTCGTTTTACACGAAAACCGTCTAAAATTTAACTAAAATGATAGAATTTTGAAGAATTTAGTAATTTAGCATGACTTTAAGGTGCCAGTACCCAATATATGTTCATTTTATAGTCAAAAACAGCCCATATTTATGTAGCAGAAGCACTCTACTGTTTAATAAATAACTAAAAGTTTACATTTTATCAATTTTGTTAAACTGCTATATTTTGAAGCCAAAAAGGGCTCTTACTGGACCTACTCCTTTCAAACAGTTCTTAATTCAAAACTACTGGTTTCGACAACTGAAAACAAATCTCATCAAATCTTTTTAGCAACATAAAACTCATAATATAAAAGATATGAACAAAGATTAATTCGAGGAATATCATCTGGTAACAGAAACATACAGTGCATGTCTTTAATCTAAGAGAGCCTTTGCTATTCAGTATTTGTAGACACGCCAAATGCAATGAATTGACGAGTTTTTGAGCTCGACCAGTAAAATCGAGCACACGTTTAACTCGACTAGTCTCGACATTGTCTCGACTTACTTAACTGTACTTAAGTGTACTCGACTAGGTCTCGACTTTACTTAATTAGTCTGATTTAGTACTTGATGATCTTGGTGTAGTCTGAAATGGTCTTGACCAAGGCTCGACCTATCTCGACCTGTCTGGACTAGTCTCGACTTACAATGTAGTCTCAACCAGTCTCGACTAGTCTTGACTTTCAAATTTAGTTTTGACTGGTGGAAATCAGCCCATCTAACTAAATTAAATATTGATCTTAATTTTGTTTTGTTGTATTGATGTCAAATTTACGAATTAAATTAATCTTGGTAAAAAAGCTAAAAAGAAGGGATATAATTACGATACTGTTGTCAAGTCATTAAAGATTGCATATTTTGGCGTTAATATTGAGTCACTGATAAGGTCTTTGCATCGGAACTAAACACATTTATTCTAAAATACAGTTGTTGGCATGACACGGGTTATGTTCTTCTCATATATGTTATGATGGTATGATACTAAACCCCTAACGGGAAGGATTGTGCCTGATGTTCATATGATGAAATCATAATCTTTCAGTCAGTTTAATTGAAGTCTGGAGCTGGCATGTCAGTTAACTGCTAGTAGTCTGTTGTTATTTATGTATTATTGTCATTTTGTTTATTTTCTTTGGTTACATCTTCTGACATCAGACTCGGATTTCTCTTGAACTGAATTTTAATGTGCGTATTGTTATACGTTTACTTTACTACATTGGTTATTGGTTAGAGGTATAGGGGGAGGGTTGAGATCTCACAAACATGTTTAACCCCGCCGCATTTTTGCGCCTGTCCCAAGTCAGGAGCCTCTGGCCTTTGTTAGTCTTGTATTATTTTAATTTTAGTTTCTTGTGTACAATTTGGAAATTAGTATGGCGTTCATTATCACTGGACTAGTATATATTTGTTTAGGGGCCAGCTGAAGGACGCCTCCGGGTGCGGTAATTTCTCGCTACATTGAAGACCTGTTGGTGATCCTCTGCTGTTGTTGTTTTTTATTTGGTCGGGTTGTTGTCTCTTTGACACATTCCCCATTTCCATTCTCAATTTTATTTTTAGGATTTGTAATACAGACAACTAAGTATTAAATAGAATGGGATTGCATGTCTAATGGCATGAGTTATATTCATCAATCGGTGTTTAACTGTTTTTGTCCTTTTGTAATGGAGAATCTGTCTAGACGGCTAGCCAGATGTACTATGACATATAAAGAGCATCTTTTGTTTCATGATGTGCTTGATTTGTTATATATAGATATAATAATGTTGGTTGATAAAATTGAGAATGGAAATGGGGAATGTGCCAAAGAGACAACAACCCGACCATAGAAAAAAACAACAGCAGAAGGTCACCAACAGGTTTTCAATGTAGCGAGAAATTCCCGAACCCGGAGGCGTCCTTCAGCTGGCCCCTAAACAAATATATACTAGTTCAGTGATAATGAACGCCATACTAATTTCCAAATTGTACACAAGAAGCTAAAATTAAAATAACACAAGACTAATAAAGGCCAGAGGCTCCTGACTTGAGACAGGCGCAAAAATGCGGCGGGGTTAAACATGTTTGTGAGATCTCAACCCTCCCCCTATACCTCTAGCCAATGTAGAAAAGTAAACGCATAACAATACGCAAATTAAAATTCAGTTCAAGAGAAGTCCGAGTCTGATGTCAGAAGATGTAACCAAAGAAAATAAACAAAATGACAATAATGCATAAATAACAACAGACTATTGGCAGTTAACTGACATGCCAGCTCCAGACTTCAATTAAACTGACTGAAAGATTATGATTTCATCATATGAACATCAGGCACAATCCTTCCCGTTAGGGGTTTTGTATCATACCATCATAACATATATGAGAAGAACATAACTCGTGTCATGCCAACAACTGGTTTTTGAATAAATGTGTTTAGTTCCGATGCAAAGACCCTATAAATGAATCAATATTAACGCCAAAATATGCAATCTTTAATGACCTGATAACAGTATCGTAACTATATCCCTTCTTAATAAGTCTATTCAAAGGCTTGATTAGTTTTTGAGGTAAATACTTACACCTTTGTGCTTTATAAAGAATATTTCCATAAAAAAATGGATGAGAAATACCTGAACGTATAAGAAGTCTGCATGTTGAGCTATATTTACGAATGATGTCCTTATACCGATGATAAAATTTAGTAAATGTTTTGACTAGTTTGTGATATCGAAAACCCTGGTGTAATAATTTTTCAGTAATACATAAATTTCTCTCGGTAAAATCTAAAACATTGTTACATACATGAGCGAATCGTACAAGTTGAGATATATAAACACCGTAAGATGGTGACAAGGAAACGTCACCATCTAAAAATGGATAATTAACGATAGGAAATGAAAAATCATCTCTTTTATCATAAATTTTAGTATTCAGCTTTCCGTTAGTGATATAGATATCAAGATCGAGGAAAGGGTAGTGGTCATTGTTAGTATTAGATTTATTTAAAGTAAGTTCAACAGGATAAATTTCTTTAATATAAATACTGAAGTCGTCATTATTGAGAGCCAAAATATCATCCAAATATCTAAAAGTATTATTAAATTTGTTTATCAGATGTTGTTTCGATGGGTCTTTGCTTATTTTTGTCATAAATTGTAACTCATAGCAATACAAAAACAGGTCCGCAATAAGTGGTGCACAGTTAGTCCCCATTGGAATTCCGATAATCTGACGATATACGAAATCCCCAAAGCGAACAAAAATGTTATCTAGTAAAAATTCAAGGGCATATATAGTATCAAAGCATGTCCAATTGACATAGTTTTTTTGTTTATTGCTACTAAAAAATGACCTAAAAGAGTTTGAACATATATATTCACATTCTGACTTTTTAAATGCCCATTTAATTAGGGGTGTGATTTTTTTCTTAATGAGAATGTGAGGCAATGTAGAAAAATCTAAACTTTGAACAGATTCAAAATCACCAATATAAGCATGCAATTTATCAAGTACTTCCAAAGAGTTCTTGACACTCCAAAAGTAATTAATTCGATTATATATTGTCCAAAACAATCCATAACTTACATGTACTGCTACATACTAACTCTTGAATGTGGTATTAAAACCTTCTTTGTGCCATTTTGCCAAATTTGTAATTGCAAAAAATAAAAAAAATCCTAATATGGTGTATAATCGCCTTTATTCAATCTATTTTTCTTGTATTTTAATTCATGAATATCTATTTTAGAATCTTAAATATTTATTTTCATGTTATACAAAAAGACAAAATAAAAGTCGATAATTTGATTGGTTGGATAGAAAAATACACAGCCCCGTCCAATAGCAATCATGGGACGTTACAAAATACACAGCCCCGTCCAATAGCAATCCTGGGACCTTAAAAAAGTGACGGGGTGTGTGGGTAAGATTCCCACTACATGAAGAAAATAAAACTCTATCGTACGGCAGCCTGTCAGTTCAAAATTCAAACCCATCTATTTAGGCGATCTCATATATAGAAACACATTATTTGCCGTATTGCTCAAAATTATCACTTCCTGGATGTTTATGTAATTTATGATACTGGACATTTAGCGATCAGCATCAGCAATTAATAAGATATTTATCAAAAGGATCCTGTAAAATTAAAATAATTCATCATGAAAATGTCAAATGTAAATTCGTACTGAATTTTAAGGTTGAGTTATCCTTCTTTTAGTACAAAAACATACAATAGAAAAATCCAGGCTTCAAGATTTGTTTGTCAGACGTCAGTTTCGTCGACAAATAACTCATCATGACGCTCGAATCAAATTGGTTTAAAAGGCCAAAAATGAAGTACAAAGTTGAGGAGCCATAACCATTCATATGAAAATGTTGGGATTTGATCATGGTGCCTTTGATGGATAGCGGTTTCATGTCCATTGTCAAGATATGCTCATAACGAGAATATGCTAAAGCAACATACGTATATTTTAACTCGGCTTTGAACGGTATACCATTTCAATAAGTTTAATTTTCAAAGTGCTGGTTCACAAGGCAACAATCTTAATATAAACATATCTCTTAGCCTTGAAAAAATATTTTGACCCTGTCCCGACCAGTCTTTGCTATAACTCTTTAACGCTGCTTAGTAAGCGGCAAAGCAACTTATACCAATTTTAAAGTTATTGGTTCGACCCGGTAGAAAATAGAACCAACGACTTCAGCACTCGCGGCAAGAAAGCTACCAAGAAATCCATATAGCTATTAGCAAACTAAAACTGCACTTGACAAAGCATTAACAATTGCCCGAGAAATGATCGAGAGGCAGTAACGACGATGTAAATTCGATGCCCCGTATGGAGTAGAGTGTGACGCTTTTAGCATGTTAAAAAATAAAAACAGTGTTATACATTTTTTAATTAACTCTTTAATGAGTTTGTAGGTTACAAAACAAATTATGAGTGATGATGATAGATTATTATAACTAGATGTTTAAAACACATTATACATTGTATATCTTATTTCATGAAAATAGTTTTTTTTATTGGCTGTGTGGGATGGTTTGTTTTACAGCAAAATCCATTCGGAATTGAGACGTCACATCCAATAAAATTGAAAAATGAAATGGTGAATGTATCATAGAGACAAAAACGCGACCAAAGAGCAAAAAACAACCGAAGGCCACCAATAGGTCTTCAGCACAAAGAGAAAATCCCGCACCTAAAGGAGTGCTTCAGCTGGTCCTGAACAAAAATGTGTACTAGTTCAGTGATAACAGAGGCCATACTAAACTGTTAAACATATAAGTGAACTAAAAGTAGAAATCATACAAGACTAACAAAGGCCAGAGACTCCTAACATGGAACATGCGCAAAAATGTGGCGGGGTGAAACATGTTTTGTGTGATATCAACCTTCCCCCTATAACTTTAAGCCAATGTCAGAATAAGTAACACAAGTACTTAGTAAGCAACATGACAATTATATTCATAAATTAATAAAGGAATACCATGAGTAACTGACAAAAGATGTCTGCATGTTGATTTATGTTTACGAATGATGTCCTTGTACCGATGATAAAATTTAGTTTTGACTAGTTTGTAAAACAATGTATCGAAAACCCTAATGCATAATTAAGAGATAGTACCCATGCCAGTTATAATGTATTTGCACGTTAAAAAAGAAATCTTGCAACAACTTGTAGACGATTATATATGTTGCCTGTTGTTTGTCAAAATTTCCTTCTATTCCTTTCCCCAATTTTACCTTTGTTTTTCAAGTGGCATCTGGCCTTGAAGTCATAAAAGTTTCGAGTCAGTTTTTGGGACTCATACCACAAACTCAGCCAATCAATATGCCTGATTTAATCGTTCGAGCATGATTTTGTGCTCCGAGCCCTGAGCAAAGTTTTATGACAACCACTGAAATTACTGCCTTTCATTCCGATAGATCCACTTTAAACAACTTACCTATTGAATTATGTTTGTATATGTTCTACGCCTCAATGTGTTTGAAATTTTTGCCACTGAACGTTAAGCAAATATAAACCAATCAATCTGTATTACCGCGCTAATATGCTGTTGCATTGGACACTTTTTGAAAGACTTCTACTGTACATTTTTCTTTGAATTTCTACATTCCATTTTAGAAAGTGTGGACATACAAAATAACAGTTATATTGCAAAAAAACATAGAAAACTACACAGTTTCTAAACTGCATACGTATTGCTTCAAACCACGGTATTGCCAAAAACCTTGTCGAAGTGGTTTTACAAACACTGTACACGTTTGTCCACGTGTCAACACCAACCGTGAACAAGTATTGCCACAAACCATGACCGTGTATTGCTCCAATTTTATCAATGTATTTTTTTTAATTTTAAATAGGTCGAAGTTACATATGTCCAAGAAAAGACATACAACATATATGCGATCTGATATGTTGCTACATGTAATTAGTGTTGAGCTGTTTGTATTATTGCTCCTTAATGTTTTACCAACATGGTTTTATCACAAAAACAAATACAATGAACCACTCTGTCGTGTTGCTTTTGATAACAATGAATTCTGTAATAAATCATATGTTTCCTCTCAAGAGAATAGACTTACGTTAGATAGCGGATGTGACATATGGAATATAAGCAGTGGCGGATCCAGGGGGGGGGGGGGGGGGGGGGGGTTCCGGGGGTGCGCACCCCCCCTTTATTTTTGCCGATCAATGAATTTGTATCGGGACATATGTTTTGCACCCCCTTTTGCCCTGGGTTACCTGGGTTAGCACCCCCCCCCCCTTCGAAAATTCCTGCATCCGCCCCTGATAAGTTACATGTACACGTATTCCATAACGATTAACAAAGTCGAGATGACATCCAACATGGGCATTGAGTTAAGAAACCTAACTGCAGCAATCCTGAAAGTTATCAAATGAAACACAAGCTCTTAGATGCGATAATGGTTCAAGTTTGTGTTTAGTTTGTCATGATATTGGTGAATAAAAAGGTTTGTTTTCATTAAAGAAAGTAACAATGTCACAATGAGTATACATTTTCATTAATGCACCTTTGACTGTTTAACAATATAACTGTTTTCTACATTAGAAAATGCCTGTACCAAGTCAGGAATATGACAGTTGTTATCCATTCGTTTGATGTGTTTGGACTTTTGATTTTGCCTTTTGATTTTGGACTTTCCTTTTTGAATTTTCCTCGGAGTTCTGTATTTTTGTGTTTTTACTTTTTGTCGATTGTATCGGATAGGCAAACCGATTCTAACTGACAGAGACGACATGACTATAGATAAGTTTGAAACATTTTCCAAATGTTTACAGTGAATTGAATTAGAAGATATAACCGAGCATCATGCCTGCATTTCTGACAGAAAATAATATCAAAATGTACTAAAATGTACTAAAATCTGTAATTTCCATAAGGGATATTTACTCCACTTGTTTTTTTTAATTTTTGTTTTTAAAGTAAATAACTTTTTTTATTCTATATCCAATCTGAAAACAGCATAAAACTATGTAGCCTTATTAAATTTTTAAAGTATTTATAAGTATATTCCTAGCGTTAAATTAAAGTAGTTTTAGGTCACTATAAAACGGAAATTTGGTATGATTGCTATTGAGACAACTATCCACTAGAGACATAAGGACAAGGATATAAACAACTATAGGTCATCGTACGGCCTTCAACTTTACACAAATTACATACCGTATAGTAGTAATTCAAAGAGGACACCGTCATACAAACATGGCTTTATAGGTAAACTATATCCTTTAACTAATTTCTACGGTTATTATGTATTCATAGAAGAGTACGTTGATGTGAAATAAAACTAGGGAGGTTATTTATTCAGTAAGTAGTACACTTTGACAGTTTGTAACAGTTATGTTTAGGCCCTTTTTAGTTTCATGTTCGTAGTTTTTTGGGCGCAATTTAGGAAGGTTATCACTAATAAGGTTAAATTATAAGAAACGAAGATGTGGTATGATTGCCAATGAGACAACTCTCCACAAGAGACCAAAATGACCGGAAATTAACAACTATAGATCCCCGTACGGCGGCCTTCAACAATGAGTAAAGCCTATACCATAGAGTCAGCTATAAAAGGCCCCGAATATTTACTTACGTATTATACGCATATTGTACATCTGTAGAAAAGTCTTAAATTTAATAAAAGAGTGAAAAGATACCAAGAAGGCATAAACAAATTGGTACAATAAAACAAAAGACAATGTCATGGCCAAAAAATAAAGACAAAAGGACATACATCACATGACAACTAAAGACAGATCATTACGAACGGAACCAATAATGTGAAGTCAGATTCTCCGGAATGGTGCATAATTATGTGCAGTTCCTTCTCCACATCCGTTGTGTTGGTAAATCAAGTACAAACCAGGAATTAAGTCTCTTTCAGTAATAACACAATTGAAAATATAAGGATAAGATTATGATTACGACAATTGGAATCTACCCGTAATTTTTTGGACGCAGATGGAGTGAAGGAAAAGACGAATTCCATTTAAGATGAAAACTAGCAGACTATATCTTAAGAATTGAAGAGACGAACCTTGTTTGAGAAGGCAAACATATTATCATAATATGCTACTATCCCATCTAGTGTCTTTGAATTGATTTCAGAACTAAGCACATATGATACTAGTCCATAATATATTGATTCTTAATTTTAGTTTACAACCCGAGTCATGCATCTTGATCCATAAGAAGTGACAACTTATCAACGGTATGAATGTCTGACAACTACATGTCAAAGACAGGGTTTTAATATAAGTAAAAAAATTGTAAATAACAAAACTTTAATATAAAAGAGTGTTAACAATTAAAATCTTTTGAACTCCCATAACTGTTGCATACAGAATCATTACAATCACTGGCTTTTTCCCGCCGTTTTGACGACAGTTTCCGTTTTCCTTTTATGGAATGATTATTTTGATTATGTGTCGGAATCGGATCTGTCCGTGTCTCTTCTTCGACTGAATAATTTACTTCCGGTTCACTTTTTGATTCTTCATTTCTGTCTTCAAATACGAATTCTTTGTCGTCTGTATCAGACGCAGAGTCACTCGATAAGCGTCTAGATTTTTGCTTGTCTAAATGTTTTGAAGGCTTTTCGGATTCGTTTAACGATAGTAAACGATAAGTAACACGTTTTTTGATTCGTTGTCCTAAATCAGATAGATTTCTTTGCATTGCTTTTTCTGTATTACGAATTGTAGGAGTTGATGGTTCACTTGATATTTTGTCTTGTAAAATTGAACGAGGAGCCGTTAAAGAATTTTTCAAACAGGAAGTAATTTCTGTATGTGATGGCGGGTTTGATGACGACTGTCTTTGAGCAGATTGTAAGAGTATTTTTCTGTCTTCTTTGTACATATCGATGAGCAAATCCATTTTTGATTCTATATCTTCAACCTAAAATAACAGATAAGATATATCCTTTTTTTTTTTTTTTTTTTTTTTTTTTTTTTAAATTTTTGTTACTGTGGATTCTTAGTTAGTGTAGGTTAGATAACAGTTTTCGTGGATTTCATGGGTATTTCTAAAAAAAAAATCTAAATCTTTAAAAAGGAACAAGTTTTCCGTAGGGTTTTATGCAGACTTTAGCTAAACCATGATATATTCGTGCAAATATTCATGAACATATCATTTTTTCCTTTTTCCTCAATCAACAAAAATACTGACTCTACATAAATGTGTATCGATGGGTTGCTGTCTTGTTGACGTATACCAGGCAATTGTATATTTTATTCGTATATGCAAATGTATACATGTATGTAACAATATTACAATTATTATTTTCTTTCACTACTACGGTGACCTATTATAATAGTTGTTAATTTCTGTGTCATTTTGGTCTCTTGTACATGTGGAGAGTTGTCTTATTGGCAATCGTACAACATCTTCTTTTTTATATATTTATCTAACGATGTACATGTATGACGATGCATAAAAATTAATTACACATTTAAAACAAACATTGAATCATTCCTGTCTTGTTGGCATTGGTTAACCAGCTGCAGGCATTTATGGTTCCTAAACTCATCATTAGAGGAATCAGTTTTATTTCTATTTATGGACTTGCTTTTTAATTAGGTTTTTATGAACTGTTAATTATGTTGCTACAATGCAGTATGTGCTTTAGTTGCATTATATAATGCTTGTACTTTTATAATATTGGGTTTTTTTTGGTTCCAGTACTCAATCAATTTTAACCATTTTTTTTCCAGTACTAAATTCGGTGTTTTCCAATGCAGTAATTAACATTCAGACCTTTTTCGTCATGAATTAGTTAAAGCGTTATTTGTCCCTTGATACTTTTCTGTAATTAAAATCATTGAAAGTGAAAAACGTGATTGTCATTTGAAACCTGCTAAATGACATTTAGTGCGCTTCTGTAATGTACATGCGCAATAAAAGAAATACATTTATTTAATTTTCTTTTAGAATTTCGAAAAACATTAGTCCAAATGAAAAAAGACAACATTATGGCAAAAATAATATCATCGAAAGGAAAAAGCAACAAACCTAAAAAACGATGACATCACAAACACTATCAAGACCCTGCGGTAAACTTATAAATAAATTAGGCCAGTAGTTTTATCGTTTGAATTGTTTTACATTGTCATTTGGGGTCCTTTATAGATGACTATGCGGTATGGGCTTTGCTCATTGTTGAAGGCCCTACGATGACATATCGTTCTTAATTTTTGTGTCATTTGGTCTCTTGTGGAGAGTTGTTTCATTAAGGTCAAGGAACAGTAAATGGGCTATGTCGCAGATTTTGCTAAAAATTTGCATACAACCTTGGCTCGTTGAACTACAACTGAAAATCGAAAAAATAATACATTTATCTCTTTTATTATCTGAAAAATTGCAGATTGATTTCTTTTAATATGGGTGAATATTTGTATAGAAAGCACATAAAATCGGCGAAAAACCTTCTAAAATTTGTCTTAAAATCGCAAAATCTCTAATTCTACTCCATAGATTTTTCTTAAAAAACTATATATTGTTGACACATAAATTTCTGTTTTAATGATATAAAATAATCATAGGGTCACCGAATTCGTTTTTTTGTCTAATAATCAATTTGATACCTTGTTGGCAGTGAAAAACGTCAAAAAACAACGTTTTACGGCCTGCAACGCGATAACGATACGATTATTTCGACGTTTTGTTGGATTTTTTCACAAAGAACGCAACTTTGAATAATGTATACCGTAAAAACGAAGTCGGTGACCCTATCTTTATTTTGCATCATTATAACGGGAATTTATCTATCAACAACATATAGTTTTTTAAGAAAAATCTATGGAGTAGAATTAGAGATTTGGCGATTTTAAGAAAAATTTTAGAAAGGTTTTCGCCGATTTTATGTGCTTTCTATACAAATGTTCACCCATTTTGTAAGAATTCAAACAGTAATATTTCAAATGATAATTGAGATAAATATATTATTTTTCGATTTTCAGTTGAAGTTCATCGAGCCAGAGTTGTATGCCAAATTTTACTGAAATCTGTGACATAGCCCATTTACTGTCACTTGACCTTAAGGAATGACTGTTATATTTTTTCTGTCTATGAAGAAATAACATAAAAAATGTGGTGCACACTGAATAACGCGCGTAGCGGGTTATTTAACAGTGTGCACATTTTTTATGTTATTTCGAATAGACAGAAAAAATATTACAGTCATTACTTATAATTTAATTCTAAATTCCATTTTTAACCGAAGAAAACCTTGAAAAAACGTTGATGACGTCACGGTCACATGACTCAATTATGTCTATGGTCTGATAACAAAATAACATCAGCCAATCAGAAGACACGTTACATCCAAAATTAAATTATTTGGAAATCATACCACCGCTTTTTTTATATATTAGGGGGTTCGAAAGGGTAAGTAGTTCCTGTCCAAACAGGTTACACTCGCATATTCTTCTTCAATTTTCCGACAAACTTACAGATCGTTCTACTTTAACAACTCTGGAAGCAAGACTTTGATTGCAATCATAAACATCTTTTTTCTTGCTGCCTTGTTTACCAAGAATTACATCTAACCTGAAATTAAAAGGAAAATGTTCAAATGACATTTGTAATGCTATATAGAACAAAGCAGCAGTTTCTGTTTGTATTGTACAATTTAGGGCTAAAACGATGATTTTTAAATATGATTTGAGTAATGTTAATTCTTTTTTTTTTAGGTGTTATACATATTACTTTAATTTGTTTTGTGCAAGTCGAAATTAATACCACAAACATACAAGAAATTCCCCTCCTTCCCTCCATAAAAAAAAACAACAACTTTTAGGCATTGCATTTCGTTATTTCATCCTATAATATTACAGACCACCTCAAGATTAAAAGTTCTCATATGTTACCGTGCGTGTATTTGTTTAAGTAACCTTTAATAGTGCAGTGATTTTCCTGCCTTTATTTTGGGTCCCAATGTAGGCTCCATTTCCAATTTAACCCCAAATGAACACTGAAGATTCCCAATTTAATGAAGTTTTATCATCCATTTGATAATCCCTGATGATATTATATTAAAATGCACAAAAAAAAATGATATGTTAAAATTTGTTCAATTGGAATTTTAATAAAAAAAAACAACACATTAAACTCTGATAAAAACAATGATTTATTTTGTTCCCATTTGCCTAGGGCCCATACCCCATTTGAAAAAAGATAGGAAAATCACTGTAGTGGTGTACAATATATTGACAAACTACCTTTGAGAAAAAGTTATAATCATCTTTTGAAAATTCAAGTCACTATCAAACATTTACGTCTGAAGGGCGAAAGAAAAAAATAAAGAAGAAAACTAGACAAACCTGCACTGTAAATTTTTAACACGACCAAGCATGTCCACGTGGCCAGCCGAATATTGTTCAATGACATCTTTGACGTCATAAGGTCGCAATGCTTCCTTGAATTTTCGTCTAGCAACAAAATATTTGATTTTTCGCAATGCTCTAATGGCTTGTTTATCTACATCTGTTATTTGATGTAATTTTGGAGAGTGGTCGAGGTCATCTAAAAAAAAAAAAAACAATTGAAAGACGTCAATCTATTGCATGAAATCGGGTTTAAAAACGTGTTTTAAAGTAATTGTCCTGTAAATAAGAGGTATTCCCATAAAAATGTGGGCACTCGTACATGTAATAAAAATGTGGGCACTCGTACATGTATCATAACAGTGTGGGCGCTCGTACATGTAATACTTATGTTGGTAATGATACTGAGTCATTCACCTTTACATTGTTTGTCATCTGCTATCGATTACAATTATTTTATGCTCACTCAGTCTATCAGAGGTCTTCTTAATAGTTATCCCACACTGACACACCAAGTCCGACTGGGATAACTATTTTACATCCTATACTAGTTTTTTTTCGAATTATTTTATTAGGCATTGGGAACCTTCGGTGACACAACAATTTACAGGTTTATAAAACAAAATACTGTGGATTCATTGATATTCTTTTGATACCAATGTTCGTGGGTACATGGGAACAACGAATTTAATTGTTTAACGAATTGCAAATTTTCTTAAGGAGCGTATGCAGTCTTTTTCAAAACCACGAAATGAAATATTCACGAATATGCGATTTTTCCTCAAACCACAAAAATTGGTACCCACGAATATGCAATTTTTCATCAAACCACAAAAATTGGTACCCACGAAAATAAATGAATCCACAGTACGTCATCGGAATTGGATGTTACAGACGAACTTTTACCTAATCTAACCTATTCAATGGGAGACCTGAGCGCGCAAAATAAATGGTCTCGTCCACACTGTTAAGAAAACGATTCTATTTGAACACGATAGTCCTAGGAAACATACATTTCAGAAAAATGGCATTTACTTTACAAATTGTGAAATATTATAACGATAGCATTAGAAATGACATTAAGATTAAATAACCTTCGTATGATAATGGCGGTGACGGGTTATCTTTCCTTAGCGGAAGTTGATCCACTCTGTGATCTGCTATTCCTGTAGCAAGACTCAAATGGCTCCTAAAAACAAAAACAAAAACTTTTTTCATTATTATTTGAATACGTCTAAAATTATTGGAATAATTTAGTTAAGTTATCAAAATGCACTGTTCTTCATTAATGCAACTGAATGCAATCGAACATACAATGTATAAATCACTCTTTACTTCGCAGCAAAAAAACATGTAGTCCAACGTGCCATTTCATACAGACATTATGGTAAATTTCATTAACCTACAATTGGTAATTCAAGATATCCACAGGATCATTGAAAAAGAGGATAGCGTGAATTATTGAAAGGGCTCAAATTTTCTTTCTCTTTGCTAAATGTACATGCAAATGTGCTTTTTTTTTTTTAAAGAAAAAGTTCTAATATTGCAGCGCGCATTATCAATATTTAATTATATTATTACAGTTGACTAGAGTATTGAAGTATTTTATCGGTCCGTTGCGGAGTGGCAATACTACCCATCAGAAGTTGGTTTTGGTTAAGCTATGTTTGATAAATAAAATATATGTAGACACGTCTTGTAAGAAGTCTAATGATTCATCCTACACATGTATTGGCCTAAAAGCAGTTGATTTCCGCACTAAAAAAAATTTGACGTTATTTATACAGGCGATTTGCAGTGTCCAGACCCACCTCCGGGTGCGGGAGTTTCTCGCTACATTGAAGACTCATTGGTGGCCGTCGGCTGTTATCTGCTCTTTGGTCAGGTTGTTGTCTCTTTAACATATTACCCATTTCCATTCTCAATTTTATTGTCATAAATGTGTCACACTATAGCTACCATAAAAAACTTGAATATCATATTCATAACAATTAACAAGGATCTGATGGAAATGAAGCACCTCCTCTTGTTTTAAGTCAACAAATAAAAGAAAAACATAGATCATTTCAATGTACTACTCTAGCAAATAAATGTAGGAGAACATAAACATACATGCAAAGCAGCAAAGCACGTTTATTGAATTAGAAATGCAATGATAAATATATATCTTATGTAATTTGCTTTGACACAGTCTCCAGTCTTATTTACAGGTTGAGGCCATAAATTTACAAATATATAAAGTCGTTAATTTAAGTCTGATATATATCTTAATATGTAATTTGCAGTGGAATAGATTTTTGTTGTCTCTAGCCTCTAAAAGCTTCACTTCAGGACGGAGTCATAAATATATAGATAAATAGTCGCTAGGCCAAATAAAAGTATATGTGTGGTTCCAGTTAGTAATACCCTACCTACCCTAATTTATAGTTTTACTAATAGCCTTCCCTAAAGATTTTTTTTTTGGCATTTTTACTTAAGCACTGTTAAAGTCAGAATATTGCTCCCATATACTCAATGTAAAAAAAGATAAAAAAAAAAAAAAAAAAAAAAGATCCCTACCTTCCTACCCTAAGATATTTTTTAGATGTAACTGGAACCACACATTCTATTTTGTTTGGCCTTACTTTCACAAAATCTGGATGTGTTTACAGTAGCACATATCCGTTGTCTGGTTCCGCTTCCGCATAGCCGGAAACCGTAAAATAACATTTTTCTTGCAATTCGAGGGTCGTTGAATGTTTTTGAATGATCCAAATAAACATATAAAGCATGCGTTCATTATCACTGAACTAGTATATATATATTTGTATAGGGCCAGCTAAAGGACGCCTCCGATTGCGGGAATTTCTCGTTGCATTGAAGACCTGTTGGTGACCTTTGCTGTTGTCTGTTCTATAGTCGGGTTGTTGTCTCTTTGACACATTCCCCAATTTCCATTCACAATTTCATACTATTACTTTTATTTTTTATTTTTCATTTAAAACAAGGAGGGAATATTCGTCAATTCATCAACAAAATACATAGCAGAAATCTTGTATTACTAGCTTACTACAATAAACGACACACTTAACTGTGTTCCTGTCATATGATTTTACTTTTGCAGGTACCAGTAAAGAGCATTAGCAGGCATATATGAATGCATTGCAGCGATAACTCAGTAGAGCTAGCAAGCATTTAATTTTTGACAATAAATTTTAGTTTAAAAATTAAAAAACAAATAGTTTTAGTTTTAGTCTTGCAAGCCAATATCTAAAAAAAAACAAACAAAAAACAGTGTACTTACCAAGTCCTGTTTACAAGGCTGCATACAAATACAGGTATAACTAAGACTTAATCATTGTAAAAGAAGGGATACGAGTAAGTAGTATACACCACAAAGACAAGACAATGTGTATAATATATAGTAACTGATACCGTGCTATAAAAAAACGTATATATAGCTATTATTACGCCCATATCAGATGTTTTAATGGAGTTTTTTTTTTTTTTTAAGACTTGAAATACATTTATTGAAAATCACCTGAATACAATAATCCTTGTGTAACCCAGGGAAGAATACACAAGGGGCCCTGTGTTTACAATGATCCAACGTCCAGGGATAAACGGTGGACTCTATTATATAAAAAAAAAATCTATTTTATATTTTTTCCATACATAAGTTATACATTCATATTAATTACACAGATTGAGTTTGCGTATAAATTATTCACAATATTCTACCAGTAAATAAAATACATCAAAAGTCCCCCAAAACACACTACAATCTACACAATAATTTACCTTTACTTATATAATTGACATTTAATTTTTTGTACTTTTAACACCTGGATTACATTGTTATGTGTCGGTCAGTGATTTTATAGGTCACATGCTCGACCTTGTAAATGCGTGTATTGTAAATTTCTATAGTTGGATGTATTATGTTCTAAAAAGGAAAGGAAAGTAAGTACAAATTATTACGTCACTTACTAATGTATAAGATTTATTATTAGTTTTATTTCAGCTGCAAAATTTTCTTTTTTAGATGATAATGATTTGTCCATGGATTCAATTAAACTGCTCAGTTCCCGTTTTGCATATGCTATCAATTTACTGGAAGTAAAACTCTTAGACTGATATTTGATTATATTCCTACATTTCCAAATAATCCATTTAACTGTATTCATAATTGTATTAGTTATGACATTGTACTTTTTGTTGTAATCGTACATTCCTAGTATGATAAGTTCTTCGCTCAATGGAATATATACAGTGTTATTAAGTACATTATATGTTTTAAGCGCATCAAAAATGTGTTCCCAAACAACCATTATAATGTTACAGCTGTGAAAAAGATGTGTGAGAGTTTCGTTTTCTGTTTTACAAAAATGGCATTTGCCATTATTTGATTTGCCGATTCTAAATAGTTTTTGCTCCGTATAGATAATGTTATGAACAATTTTCCAGCAAATTTGATTTGCTTTCCTAGAGGACATACTTTTATTTAAATTTATCCAGATCTTTTTCCACGGTAATTCCGAATTATACTGAATATTCCATTTTATCTGACAGTTTGGAACTATATCTAAATTTAACGAATATTGGATTAATTTCAAAGATATCTCACTTGGGATTACTACTTTATTCTGTTTATCGTAAAATTCAAATGTATTTTTAATGTAATAACCATTTTTGGGGGGTTCTGGATCAACGTGGACGTTTTTTAGTCTGTCCTTGAACAATTGTGGAATAGCTAATTTCAGCCTTGTCCATTCCGAGATCCAGTTTCTCTTATCTTTAAGAGTATTGTATATTAAGTTGTCTCTTTTGATGTTTTTCGTTTCTTCATCCCAAATATCTTTTATTGTATGAATTCCACTTTTTCCGAAGTTAGCGAAAAAAATAGGTTTTTTGTTGTATTGAATTTTTATGTTTCCAAAAAGTTGTTGGTTTAGGATATCGTTTTTATTTATTGGACTTTGTATACTTAAAAATTTTGACCACGTTTTAATTAACTCAAGATAGTATTTTGGAAAATTTTCCATTTGTAATCCTCGTAAGTCCGAATGTTTTAATGGAGTTCATTAATGAAATTTAATAAATTTATTTATACCACAATAGAGATAGTCTTATTGCCACAGTTTCACATAAAAAATCAAAATAGTATCAAATTAAACTAATTAAATGTATACATGTATGAAAAGAAACAAACATTTCCATCGCCAAAACAAATATAAAAATATTGGGCGGGGGTACCTTTTTTACCCCTAAAATTATTTCAAACATTTTTTAGTTTTCTTCTCTAGTAAATTCAAATTCCTTTACAACAATTATATTAATTGCAGATCATTTTCTACACAGGCATGTGTTGCAAAACTGTATTGGTAAGTATTACTGTAACAGTTATATATAGCTATTCCTTACCCAGAAGAAGCAAAGCTTATTCAATATCCTTTTTAGACAAAGTCGTTGATGCAAGATGCAAGATGGTCACAACCTTTGACTCTAGGTAAAACAATTGATGCAAGATCTGCACAACTATAAAGCATACGTATGCACTTTTGGTAATTTCCAGCCTTCCTGACAACATTATATTCCAGATAGTTTTATAAGACATATACACAGTCTTGAACATAAAACATTTGAACGTGTACCAGCAACATTTGCCAATCTGATTTTTATAAGCAGGCTGAGGATCTCCCCCGGGTGCGGAATTTTATCGCTGCGTTGAAGACCCATTGGTGGCCTTCGGTTGTTGTCTGCTCTTTGGTCGTATTATTGTCTCTTTGATATATTTCCCGTTTCCATTTTTCTATTTTATACTATAATATTTTTTTCACATTATAATTATACTTGTTATGCATGATACATTTACTTTTCAAAGAAATCGTCGCATTTGTTAGAAAAAAATCAAAATTTCCTAATTTTTCTCAACATTAGGGAATTACATCATGTTCAAACAGTTTCATACATGTACAATTACGATATGTAAGGTATAGTCATCAGGCATTTTTGCAGTGAATATACATTATTGCTATATCTGGCTAGAAATACAAAGCCTATAGTTCTTTTTCAAAAATATATTTCATCTCTCCCTATGATGTCGATACTGTTGTCTATTTTATTCCACCTTTTCTGAAATAAGTTTACTCGAATTATTAAGCGCCCCCTTACAGTCATTGTCTTCAAAAATGAAGATAGGGATCAAAGTTAGTGAAAAATCCCGCGATCAGATTAACCGATATTGACCCTAAATTTTTCTTTTTATTCCGTGTGAAAACAATAGTCACGAAGGGAGGTAATGTTTGCGTTAGTGCGACATAGTCATTTGTGAAGGTGCTAATACATGTACATATTAAGCGGACAATCATGCACAGTCAAACTTGTTTTCTTATTTCACAAGTTTGGCGGTGCACCTATTTTGATCGGATATTTTAGCATGCAAAACATGTTCAGTGATGGCCTGTTGACAGTATAAAGGTTGAGAGCCTTTCAAACAAGCATGCAATATTCAGCATGTTGGTCATACCTGATGCATTCTGATATCAAATTCCTAGAAAATAATTTGTGTATTCAATAACTTGTATCTTGCGTCTTTTAATATAGAGTATGCAAACTCGCAGATATTTTCGGTTAATCATACATACGAAGCAACCAAACTCTATTGACTTTGATCATTGTTGAAGGCCATACGGTGACCTATAGTTGGTAATGTCTGTGTCATTTTGGTCTCTTGTGGACAGTTGTCTCATTGGCAATCATACCACATCTTTCTTTTTTATATCTACGAAAAATTTTATGGATTAGATCGTTGATTTAACTATTGAATTGTTGTACACTAGTCATTTTGTGGTCCTTGATATCTTACTGTTTGGTGTGAGCCAAGGCAGCGTGTTGAAGACCGTAATTTGATCATCTTATTTCTATTTACCAATATACCGTATGCTTATTGTCCAACATTTGAAAACCGTACAAAGAAAGAAAGTGTAAGTTTTCTTGATGACATCTTCATGGTTTATTTTGTTCCTTTGAATTTTTTTGATTCATATTGCTCAGACGGTTTCGCAGTACTTTTGTAATATAAGAACATCAACATTGTAAATGCAATATGGCCTTAAGATTTTTTTTCTCACTAAACGCATTCTAAATGTTACGGAAGGAATTAAGTATTTAATTGAAACGAATTTAAGGATATGATGTGTGATATGTATAGTGAGGCTCCTCATGGGCTTAATTAGTCGTTTTATAGTGATTATTTGATTATTTGATTATTTTGTTTAAAAAAATAACTAATGATTATGTTATTATATATGGCAATACATTTTGTGATTATGCGATTACTTGGAAACCCATATGAGTGGCCTCTTTGGTACTGAAATTTGTTTCAATACACACCTTTGATTTATCTGTATACTTGATTATATAATAGCAATGACATTTGCACAAAGTATTTTTTCCACTTTCAATTCTTTAATGTGTCATAATATTTCAACTTTATAGCAGAAGATCAAAGACCCGGATGCACATATTGTTTATTAAACAAACAATGTGCTCAATATTGATCATTTAAGTTTTTGAAATATAATACTTAAAAAATCTTCAAACAACTCTACAAAAGCAGGTGCAACATTTCAACATATGTACAATGTTCTTCTGAAGTTTCTTGGATCTTGGTTAAAACTGTAAGGAACTAAGTACACAAACTCTTTTATAAATGTTATTTAAAAATGCCTAAAGTTACAAAGTACATGTATGGAAAAATGAGATAAAAAATCCTAAACCAATTTCAATATAGCAGGAGCACACCAGTGGCGGATCAAGAAACTTTCGTAAAAGGAGGGGGTTCTGACTGCCTCCGAGGGGGCCCGCTCCAGTCATGCTTCAGTGATTCCCTATATAAACAACCAATTTTTTTCCAGAAAAGAGGGAGCCCGGGCCCCCTGGACCCCTCTTAATCCGCCTCTACATACGTGTAATGTGCATGTGAATTTTAAGAGACCTGAATTGAAAATTTTGGAGCAGTTGATTACACAAAGTAGGTACCCTGCACCACCGTCCGCTCGCCTGTCCATCCGCCCGATCGATATCAGGATACTGAACCCACTTTACCCTGCACCACCGTCCGCTCGCCTGTCCATCCGCCCGATCGATACCACGGTACTGAGCCCATTTTACACTGTACCACCGTACGCTCGCCTGTCCATCCACCTGATCGATATCACAGTACTGAGCCCATTTTACCCTGTACCACCGTACACTCGCCTGTCCATCCGCCCGATCGATACCACGGTACTGAGACCATTTTACACTGTACCACCATACACTCGCCTGTCCATCCACCCGATCGATATCACGGTACTGAGCCCACTTTACCCTGCACCACCGTCCGCTCGCCTGTCCATCCGCCCGATCGATACCACCGTACACTCGCCTGTCCATCAACCCGATCGATATCACGATACTGAACCCACTTTACCCTGCACCACCGTCCGCTCGCCTGTCCATCCGCCCGATCGATACTACGGTACTGAGCCCATTTTACACTATACCACCGTACACTCGCCTGTCCATCAACCCGATCGATATCACGATACTGAACCCACTTTACCTTGCACCACCGTCCGCTCGCCTGTCCATCCGCCCGATCGATACCACGGTACTGAGCCCATTTTACCCTGTACCACCGTACACTCGCCTGTACATCCGCCCGATCGATATCACGGCACTGAACCAACTTTACCCTACACCATCGTCCGCTCGCCTGTCCATCCGCCCGATCGATATCACGATACTGAACCCACTTTACCCTGCACCACCGTCCGCTCGCCTGTCCATCAATCCGATCGATACCACGGTACTGAACCCACTTTACCCTACACCACCGTCCGCTCGCCTGTCCATCCGCCCGATCGATACCACGGTACTGAACCCACTTTACCCTACACCACCGTCCGCTCGCCTGTCCATCCGCCCGATCGATATCACGGCACTGAGCCCACTTTACCCTGCACCACCGTCCGCTCGCCTGTCCATCCGCCCGATCAATATCACGGTACTGAAAACACTTTACCCTACACCACCGTCCGCTCGCCTGTCCATCAACCCGATCGATACCACGGTACTGAACCCACTTTACCCTACACCACCGTCCGATCGCCTGTCCATCCGCCCGATCGATATCAAGGTACAGAAAGCTGTCGAGCTGATGATCAGCTTTTCAGTCTTTCAGCTTTCAGTAGTATGAGAAAAGTGGCCGAACGGAAGGATGGACAAGGGTTGAAATGTTTCATAATGGATTATATCCTTGAAACATAGCTACAGCCGCTAATCATGAGCAAATGGTAGATTCGGCGACTGAAATCGAAACAAAAATAGGAATAGTAGTACAGACCGAAGTTGGAACCATAAGTTTAGCTTATGATAATAAACCGTGCAGCTAACAGACGGACCAGCACGAATACTTTACTGTATAGTACGTGCTACATGTATATTTTAACAATACCATTACAACAGCCAATTTTGAGATTAGTCTTCAGAACATTTTGGGCAAATCACAAAATGGTGGGGTGAATAGATACATGTATATCATAGGAAAAATCCAATTAGTCATTTTTAATGTGTTACAATCAAAATGTTGGTTAACAGTGGACTGTTCAGTCATCTATACACAATGCTGTGTAATGCCGTTAACTGATTCACATTTCCTATAATATAATGAAAGGTGAAAGTTTTTTTTTGCAATATAATTACCTATGCAATGTATCTGGAACTTCCTCCTGATCTAAGAGATTTGTTCTTCTATTGTTTTCCTTTCTCGGCTGTATCAATGGGGAATGAGGGTTTCCGGAATGACTATGGTTACTTCCGCCGGTACTTCTATCCCGCCGTCTTGTAGAAAAGCGACTGACAAATGACGCATTATTTTTAAACTGTCTATCACTGAAAGAAAGAAGTAGAATCATTTCATAACAGCGTGGACAACCGCAATACTTATGTTTGTAATAATACCGAATCACATATATTTTGTCATCGGCTATCAATAACAGTGGTTTAGTGCTAACTAAGACTGACAGAGGCCTTCCTATGGGGATTTAAATAGAATAAAAGAGTAAACTACATGCAGGTGTACGAACAGAAACAAGAATGTGTCCGTAGTACACGGATGAACCACTGGCACTATCATTTTCTATGTTCAGTGGACCGTGAAATTGGGGTCAAAACTCTCATTTGGTATTAAGATTAGAACGATCATATCATAGGAAACATGTATATATAGTTGATTGGACTTCAACTTCCTAATTAAACTATCTTAACCAAAAACTTTAACCTGAAGAGGGACAGACGGACGAACTGGCGGACGGACAGATGGACATACGGACGGATAGGCCAGAAAACATAATGCCAATCAATAGGATATACAAATAAAGTTTAAGTATTCAACTTTTAAATCAACATACAAGGTTTTAAATTAGTCCTTTGCTATTTATTCGCAGTATTTGATTTAGGCGTTTAGAACCTTTGGCTTCCTCGCAAATGATAACCTGAGCAACAAGAATGGTCTTGTCCACGCTGTAATGATAATGATTCTAACAATAGCAATATCGTATATTTGAAGATATCTAAACAATGTCATTAAATGATTAATTTCCTTACCAAACATATGTCAATAACGGAGATGGAATTCAAAAGAAATGCATCATTTCTTGTCATAATACATTTCCTAAGGACGATATTTTGTCTGGAGTTTCTATCAAGTTTCACTTTTATGATGTATTATCTCGGGCAGTCGATCAATGAAGACACAGCATACAATAATATTTACGTCTAAGAAACTACCGTTTTTATATGAACCGAAAAATATAGCAAACGCGGTAATATTTTCAAAAATTGCATATAGAACATAGCTTGACAGAGAGAAACATAAGAGGCAAACGGAGATCATAGATTAGGAAAAAGATATAAAAAACGAAAAGACAAACAATGCGGTATGGGCTTTCATTGGTCATTATTGAAGACCGTTATGTGATCTCATTGATAATGTTAATGTCTGTGTCATCTGATCGTTTGTGGAAAGTTGTCTCATTGGCAATCATACCACATTTTCTAATTTTCAAAAGAACAACATTAAAACTTCAACTTCATTATATTGTTTGTCAAAATCCTTACAGGGCATCATTAAAGAGAACCTGTGTGCATGCTAGTAGTCTGATGTGAGCAAACTATCCAATAAACGATTTAAAATTTTAAAATACAACAAGTTCATGTATTGAAATTTACATTAAACAAAAGTTCAAGCTCGTTAGTTTATGTTTTTTTTCCTTGGCTGGTGTGCCTGGATGGATGACGAGAAGGTCTCCAGAGATAGGTTAGAATGCATCCGATTCTGACAGAATGTACCAGGTGGAAACTATGATAGGGAAAAATGAATCTTGGTATGATTGTGTTGATTCTGCAGTGTTATTGCAGAAATTTTAAACTGTCGTTGTAATATAGAATAATGGTATATAGCTATTACAGCGGATTCAATTGAGTGTGTAGAGAAATGTTATATCTTTGGTAAGCTTGCTTGTTAGCTGAACCGTGAAGTCATTATTAGGTCAGGTATACTACCCTGCTTTATAAGTAGCATAGTCCAACAGACAAATCGATTAGTTTTCTGTTGGACTAGTCTATTCTCAAAGTAGGGTAGTTTACCTATCCCAACAATAACTTTACGGTCCAGCTAACAAGCAAACTAACCAAATATATTACCTTTGGCTACACACTCAATGGAATGCGCTGTAATGGTATTTGGTGTTATACTTTGTACACGAGGGTGTCACTGATATTTACCGTATACTCCATAGAATACTAATAGGAAAGCAATAAAACGCTTCCAAAAACCGAAAGTGATATAAACTACTCTGGAAAGGTAATAAATTCCTGCTTTACACATGGCACCCGTAAACTACACATTTAATAAAGATAACATTGTTGTATTCCACCTTATCATTAGATTTGTCTTGCTTAAATAGAGAGAAACAGGATAGTATTAGAGGTGTTTGATCGACATCTCCTTTTTTAGCTCACCTGGCCCGAAGGGCCAAGTGAGCTTTTCCCATCACTTTGCGTCCGGCGTCTGTCGTCGTCCGGCGTCCGTCGTCGTCCGTCGTCGTTAACTTTTACAAAAATCTTCTCCTCTGAAACTACTGGGCCAAATTAATTCAAACTTGGCCACAATCATTATTGGCGTATCTAGTTTAAAAAATGTGTACGGTGACCCGGCCAACTAACCAAGATAGCCGCATTGGCTAAAAATAGAACATAGGGGTAAAATGCAGTTTTTGGCTTATAACTAAAAAACCAAAGCATTTAGAGCAAGTCTGACATAGGTAAAATTGTTTATCAGGTCAAGATCTATCTGCCCTGAAATTTTCAGATGAATCGGACAACCCATTATTGGGTTGCTGCCCCTGAATTGGTAATTTTAAGGAAATTTTACTGTTTTTGGTTATTATCTTGAATATTACTATAGATAGAGATAATCTGTAAACAGAAATTATGTTCAGCAAAGTAAGATTTACAAATAAGTCAACATGACCGAAATGGTCAATTGACCCCCTAAGGAGTTATTGTCCTTTATAGTCAATTTTTAACAATTTTCATAAAATTTGTAAATTTTTACTAACATTTTCCACTGAAACTACTTGGGCAAGTTCATTATAGATAGAGATAATTGTAAGCAGCAAGAATGTTCAGTAAAGTAAGATGTACAAACACATCACCATCACCAAAACACATTTTTTCATGAATCCATCTGCTTCCTTTGTTTAATATTCACATAGACCTAGGTGAGCGACACAGGCTCTTTAGAGCCCCTAGTTTCTTCTTCTCCTTTTGATTTATAATTTTGATTTCAATCGTCAAGCTACAATTTTACATCCTAAAATACAAGCCTTTTGTGCACAATTCGAGATGTGAGAATGTACTGCATTGCTGGTACATTTGTAATTGCATTGTTCGTAATCCAAAATGAAAATTACGTCATCTCGTTAGTTCAATTCCCATTGCTGTTTAAGACGTTGATAGCCAATCACAAGGCTTGTTATTCAATTTTCAATGCAACGGCCAATTAAACACCATTATACTTACGCCGTTGGACTAGGACAGGGAATCATATGGGGTTTCCACGTAGCTATAGATATAGAATTTCTGTCTGCTGCATAGCAACGCCACAAACTCTGTATTAACATGGCGGCTGGAACTCTCCTACGAATGAGGTGTTTTTGTCTTTGCTGTTGCTGTACTTTAAGAGCAAACCCTGATCCAAGTATACCCTATTAAAAGTAAATAAATGGCTACAAACAGTGGTAAATAAAAAAACTCAAACAATATCATACTTTAAATCAAATGTTTATAGAAATTTTGAAATTATTTCAGGGATTTTTGAAGGACTTCTGTTCAAAGTTAAGGAAGGAACGAATGCATACACACATGTCTATTATTTTAGCATACACGGCTTATGTTTTTGTCATGCAAAGGCCTTTGTACAGCTTACTTCACGTCAATGTTGAAGGTGATTATGTAACAGTAAATTTGGTTCGGTAGTAAAATTTGTCTTCCAGACTTTTTTTCCTAGTTAATCAAGTCCATGTCCATGATTTTACTAGGAATATAAGTCCTTAGACAAATGTTCCTAGGAAAATAAGTCCATAGCTAGTAAATTATGTCTGGCACTTGTTTTCCTGAACAATATTTTACCAGGACAAATTTATCACTTACAATTACACGGTGGAAAGTTATACGAAATTGCCTTATTTTTAAAATTGTATAAAACTGTATTACATAGGAGTTGTCCGTATCTCTTTGTTTACCTGCTCATTTATTGTAAATTTTATTTCTTAAAGTGAGTTATGCAATGCACTTTTAAAATATATCTTTTCCAGGCAGTTTTAGAACAAAACACTCGTACCTTAAGTTTAAACGTCTGGAAAAATTAAAATTTATCTTTTGAATGTAATGTTATCTTGCCGACTTACAATTTCAAAAAAATGTGAACAGTAGAATACACACTTACTGCAGGTAGAGCAAAAAATGAAATCCCTAAGATCGCTGAAAATCCTGCAATAACCTTTCCAGCCCACGTCTGAGGTACAACATCACCATATCCCACCGTGCATAATGTTATCTACAAAAATAAAACAAGAACAAAATATTTTTAGTTCTAACTAATAACAATGCTTGGTTGTTTCGTTGTTGTTGTTTTTTTTTTTTTTTTTTAAAGTTTACAAAATATCTATTGTTTTTGGTTTTGTTGATAAAATGATGCTGCGTATTTTAGTATATTGACTTTTGTCATGCTAACCTTATCTGTATCGTTATATTTCATTGACTTTTAAACCATTATATCTAATATCTGTAAATTTATTAGTATATGTCCACTTGCTGTCCTACTCGGTTAGTTACATTCGGGAAAAGGGGACGGAATTGTAGTTATGACATTTGAAACATATCCGCTATCATCTGTGAAACGGATAGTCCGTAACTGTCAACCAACTCATGTCGTCAGTATAAACTTCATCTTTTGGAACTCTTGGTTTAGTACCTTCCTTGTGTTCGGCGACCCTCTATCAAGAAAATTATGCTAGGAAAGCAAGCCTTGGAATATCGTTTGAACCGGGATATATATATTCCGTATACAGGCGCAACTGGAATGTTGCTACACAGAAACGAAAAGTTCACAATCGGAAAGCTAAAATAATCTCTTTTTTTGTAAAGTTTTGTTTTTTTAATGACATTCACTGTCAATTTCTAGATGCAATTCTATCTAAAAGGCAGAATTAACTGAATCTATTGTATCCATTATCACTAGATGCGATCACATAGTCACCACAAAGAGTAACACGTTATTTAAATTGTCCATCCTTCGTCAATCATAAGTCTATAAATGTACAATATGTGCCTTACATCAATCGACGTTTACCAATCATGAGCAACACGATGAGTAATATTTGTGGAGCATAAAATTGTTCAGTGCACCTGCTTTTGTACTTTTTGGTTTTCTTTTTCTATCTGAAATAAAGTCGACAAAGACATATAAAAGTCAATACTGGTCTAGTAGTATACTTACCACGCCCCACCAAATTGCATCAGCAAAACTTTTTAATTTTGGTTTTTCGGAATCTTTATCGGCGATGTGATCTTTTTCGGCGAGAAAAACGAGGAATGAAAAGAAAAGTAAACCTAGAATTCCTATATACAGTGTTGTTAACAGCTCCTGAAATAAATAAATGTGTTATGGTTAACGCAAAAAATAACAAAACAATAATACATATTCCAAAATTTAATAAATAGCCAAATGCATGGTTTTATGTATTGTAAAACGCATGATTTCATGTATAATTGTAAAACGCGTGATTTCATGTATTGTAAAACGCATGATTTCATGTATCGTAAAACGCATGATTTCATGTATCGTAAAACGCGTGATTTTATGTATCGTAAAACGCATGAGTTCATGTATAATTGTAAAACGCGTGATTTCATGTATTGTAAAACGCATGATTTTATGTTTTGTAAAATGGATGATTTCATGTATTGTAAAACGCATAACTTGATGTATTGAAAGGACATACATTGTAAACATATAGATTCCACAACTGTAACAACTATAACAAGTGTATTACGATATTTCTCCATTCGAGACAGTTAAATTTTAATATTTCTTTTTAAATCATTTAAATTTAACTGTTGAGAGTTAAAGTGGTGGAATCTGTTTCTCTAATGATTTTATCCTTTCTTTTCAAAGATTTGAGGAAAGTTGTGCACCGGTCAGGAAATGTGAAAATAGCACAAACATTATAGAAATACAGTTAAACACTCTATCCTCTAATAATTACATTAGATGTATGTTTAATTATGATACGTTATTCTGATTGACTAACTGCAATTTCGCGTTATTCCTTAATGAACTTTATTTCAAAATGATTTATAACATTCACGATGACACGTGCTTCTATAATGAAGTGCACAGGTAAAAAAAAAAGAAGAAAAAAAACTGGATAGTAATCGTATTTTCATGTTCAAAGCGAAAAAAATATAATTATAAGTATTGAATGCTTCAATCGTTTAGTATCTTCGTAGGGTTGTAAAAGCGTTAACCGTGCGTACATTTCTTGAATGTACTTCGGTCAACGCTTTTACACTCCAATGAAGTTATAAAAAGAAACATTCAATTCTTAAGTATACCAGACGTGCGTTTCGTTCACACAAGACTTATCAGTGCCACTCAAAATTTAGCTAAATCTATAAAGTTGAAGAATTAGGGACCCAAAATTCAAAAAAGTTGTGCCAAATACGGCTAATGTAATCTATTCCAGGGATTAGAAAATCCTTAGATTTTTTTGTGAAATTCAAAATTTAGTAAACATGAAATTTATAAAAAGGACAAAATAATTGATATTCATGTCAACGCCGAATGGTTGACTACTGGGCTTGTAAAACACTGTTAGTATACGAATAATAGTAATAATAATTATAATAATCTAAGTTAAATATTCAGCCTGCATTTATTTTATCCTATAGTATAATTGTCTAATAAAGATATCTGCGTATTTTAATCAAGTCAGATCGTCGGCCTTGAATGAATAAAAACTAGGTAGGTGTAATCTCCAATGACAAAGCAACACAACGACAAACATAAAACAGAAAATGTATCGTTTGTTTGAAGCTGAAGCTACAAATTTGACAGCTTAGAAACGAAAATAAATGATTATATGTTATCCTATCAATACCTGTTACGATAATCGCCAAGAGCATTGTTTATATATTTCAAGACAGCTAAATTAAAAGTTTGCAACAAGACAAACCACAAACGTATCAACTTAATTGAGATTTATTACTATGATTTAAAGCTAACCTGTCTGTGAGCCCATATAACTGATCCTAAGAGTTTCCAAGACCCTCCACGACGGTCCATTCGAACCATTCGTAGAATTTGGAAGAACCGAAGACCTCGAAGTGATGTAGCGGCGAATGCTGAGCTTAGTGATCCAACAAATAATATCACGACAATGGAAATAATCAAAATTAAATCTGCAATAGAAAAAAATGTGGTCAATGGTTTGGTATTACAATCTGCAATAGCAGAACATGTGTTCTATGGTTTCGTATTACAATCTGCAATAGAAGAACATGTACGTGTTCTATGGTTTCGCATTACAATTTGCAATAGAACAACTTGTGTTCTATGGTTTCGTATTACAGTCTGCAATAGAAGAACATGTGTTCTATGGTTTCGTATTACAATATGCAATAGAAGAACATGTGTTCTATGGTTTCGTATTACAATCTGCAATAGAAGAAAATAAGTTCTATGGTTTGGTATTACAATCTGCAATAGAAAAAAATGTGTTCTATGGTTTCCTATTAAAATCTGCAAGAGAAGAACATGTGATCTACGGTTTCGTATTACAATCTGCAATAGAAGAAAGTGTGTTCTATGGTTTCGTATTACAATCTGCAATAGAAGACCATGTGTTCTATGGTTTCGTTTTACAATCTGTTCTATGGTTTCAAATGACATGCTTTGATATATTCTGCTTTATGATTAATTAGTTAAAATTTGACCAGTAATAAAATATATAGGCTGTTATATAATCAAGAATATATTTACAGATAGGGACAAATACAGCTTTTATTTCTATGTCAATTTCTGTTTTATTAATGGTGAAAGGTTTTCATAGAAATTTTCCTCTTTGGAATATACACCATTCTGTTATTAGTCGTTTCAGAATCTAATGCATTCTGGGTAATATTTACAAAAGTGTACACAAAAACGTCACGATTGGTTAAAAACGGCCTAAAAAATGAAATTCAACCAATGACATAACGTTATTTTCATTTTGGGGAACGAACAATGAAATAACCCATAGTCCTTTAGATTCTGAAACGGCCAATTAGTCGTTTCAGAATCTAAAGGATATTGGGTAATTTCATTGTTCGTACACCAAAATGAAGAAAACGTCACGTCATTGGTTTAATTTTAAGACGTATTTAACTTTTCACGATGTTTTGGTACACTTTTGAAAATATTACCCAGAATCCAGTAGACTCCGAAACGACGAATTGGTCGTGAGTCGACATGACTAAATATAAAATAATACGTCTTTTTCGCTATTTCACCACCATGAATGAAATTTGATGTAACAAACTGAAAGGAAGAAAATGTGATGTTCGTTGGTCAAAGTCACACACATTGGGTCAAGTGTCGTAGACATCTAATGATTTCGGCTATTTCATTGGAATTTAAACTGGTTGGTAGAATGCTTTAGTTGAACCATGTTTTAAGTACCTTTTTTTCCAATAATGCATATCGCTTTCCTGTTTAGTCAGGACGTGATTCTAAGACAAAAATTATTTTGTCTGAGTCGTAAATATATATCAAACCGGACAGTAAAGAAGTAAGTAACAGACCATTACACAAATCCGCCATACTTGCCTATAATGCATAATGGTCTTCTCATAAACCTGAATCTTCCACTCCTCCCTTGGAATCTGGATCGACAACCAGCTGCCCAAATACGTACTATATACTCTGTAATCAGCCATATTAACAAGGCAGGTTCCTAAAACATATCTACAGTTTTGTAAAGGGTTATTTGTGATCGACAGCCAGCTGCCCAAATACGTACAATATACTCTGTAATCAGACATATTAACAAAGCAGATTCCTACAACATAGCAACAATCTATATCTTGGGAAAATCCCTCTGCAAATTCAGGGATTTGACAGTTGTTTTCCATAATTTGGTTCTGTTGGTTGATAAAGTCTGACGTTTTTTTTTTTCTTCAGTTTTTTATTTAAAGGAGTTCCCCTTTTTAAATTACCTTGGAGTTCGGTATTTTTCTTTTATATATATTTAGTTTTATATAAAATGGTTATTTGTGTCGATGGATTGTGTCATATATGTATATTGTACATCTTCCTTTTTTATATAATGCTAGAGAATCGACATATACAGTGGAAACACTTCTATATTAACCTCGTATTAGAACTGTCATGCAGAATAATCTGTCCTAGAACTGTTCCAAACTGTCCTAGAACAGTTCTACCCTAGAATTGTTCTAAGTAGAACTGTCAAAATCAGTTCTAGGTAGTACTGTCAGGATCAATTCTAGGTAGAACTGTCCAAATCAGTTCTAGTAGTAAATGTAGAATATTCAACAGAACTGACCAAATCAGTTCTAACCGTAGAACTGTCAGCAGAACTGACTAAATCAGTTCTAACCATAGAACTGTCAGCAGAACTGTCTAAAACTGTTCTAGCCATAGAACAGATCAAACCTGTCAGGTTTGTAGTACAGTTCTAAAAGATGGTTATTGACACTTTCCGGAACAAGAAATGTTAAAACAGTGCTGTGATGAGAAATTTTTTATATATATAATATTCTTTTGACTTATTTATATTTAAGACAATAGTTCCTAGGACTGACTTAATCAATTCTAGCCGTGGAACTGACCAACTGTTCTAGTCGTAGAACTGTTCTAGCCATAGAACTGTTCTATCCATAGAACTGTTCTATCCATAGAACTGTTCTAGTCACAGAACTGACCAAATAATTGGAGTATTTTCTAAAACTGTTCTAGGGTAGAACTGTCAGAATCGGTTCTAGGTATAACTGTCAAAATCTATTCTCGGTAGAACTGACCAAATCAAAATCAGTTCTATGTTAGAACTGTTCTATCTAGAAGTGTCTAGGTGTCAGGATGACAGTTCTACATACTGTCCTAGAACAGTTCTCCTGACAGATTTGATGAGAGGTTAGAAGTGCTCCTCTGTATGCGCAAAAACATTTAAATTAAAGGGTTGTGGTATAAAATATAATCAATGAAGCTGACAATTGCATGGTGTGATCATTATGGTAGTGATGCTTTTGTCTTTTGTGTGAATTTGTGTTGGTAAATGACTTGATAGATTTTTGTGTTGACGAATTATGAACATTATTATTTTTTTAATATACATGTACACAAATATTTACATGTACCAAATATCCAATTAAAATTTAGACACACGTTTACATACATTTGTAGCTTGCTACATGTATATTGCATTGTGTTTTTGTTGTGTTTTAATTGAAAATGCCTGGCGTACTGCTGCTCAGCAGTGTGAACATATGCCTCAGTGATATCATAATGCTATTCTAAAACATTGAAACACGTATTTATTTTTTCATTCACAGATATATTTTGTTTTTCATTAGTGTTTGTGCATCTTCGCTAGCCAAGAGGAGGGAAGTGGATCGTAACCCTTGGCTAGCGAAGATGGTGTTTGTGTAACGCCGTATCAGCGCGATAAGGGATATATCGCGGCGATAGATAGTCTGGGATCCTGACCCAATTTTTGCTTCGCGTCAGTATTATAACCATATTTCGTGCTTGGTTTCTTTCGTTCTTCCAGTTAATTGCAGATATTTTCTGTATGATTGGGTAATATAAATGCATATTATAACCCTAGTAATTATTTTTAAGCAAACTTGTTAAAAAAATACATAAATATTTCATACAATTATATATTATGTATAGCTTTGTGGACTCTAAAACAATAAAATACAGTAACTTATTCGTAGCTATCAATCTGACATGACCGTTTTCTTCAACAAATAAATCGTTCAACTAATAATTTCCCATAAAAAGTGATATATTATATATTCAATAAGCTCAATATCTATCTACATAATGTATCTGGTCAGAATACGTTTGAGTGCAAACAGAAATAGAGAATATAGGTTCTTATACCATTAGAAAATTAAAGCAACAGTCTAATATATAATTATGTATCTAATCGTTTATTGTTTTGCTATTTCGATTCTATAGCACAAATAGAAAAGCTTACCATATTAATATATCATTGCATCTTCAGATTTCTATTTGAATTCTATAGATAGCATAAGAGGCCTACAATATCTGGTCTACTCCGTCGTTAATTTCAGAATTAGAATTCGATATTAATTTCTTGTTTAATATGGTATAAGACGCATGTTAATTTGAAGTACCGGGTGAATTTTGCATTACCTGACACTGCTAATAGAGTTTTATTTCTTTGACGCCACTTTGAGCACTTTTGGCAAGTTCGTGGTGGGAAGGTTTTTATTGATGAAGGAAACCAGAGTGCCAAGAGAGAATCGTCGACCTTCGAACAATGGCAATTCTAGTAATTAGTCGAACGCACCTGCAATGCATGTACGGCATTCGAACAGGTTAATGATACAGTAGTTGAACTACTATGACATATGAGCCACTAAGGCACAAATACAACATACATTATAATTACTCACTATGTACATAATAACATCTGAAATAACTTCTGTTGATAGATCATCTATGGTAGCCAACACACTTAATACGAGACATGACACACATGCTAAAAACCTGAAAGAAACAAAAATAGAATTAAGTTTTAACTCATTTATGGTAGACAACACACTTAAAACGAGACAGGACACACATGCTACAAAACTGTAAGAAAAAAAATGATTTTAAGAAAAATGATTTGAGACCCAAATAGTTACAATGCCAATTTAAGGTAAAAGTCCGAGTTAGCCTTTTCCCGCCCCAATTTAAAACTGAAATATCTCGAATACCGATCAATATTTTTAGCTTATTTTGTTCCTTAACTAATGCTTGACCGACTTGAAGTATCAATTTTAAATTCTTTATTTTATTACTTTCACCTAAGGTCATCCTTAAATTATATAAGATAGGGAAAATAATAAGACCATCATTCTCATTAAAGACATGGCTACCGACTTAGAACCATAGATAGATTATCATCATTCGATCATTACACTGTTTTAATTACAGAATGTATAAAATATGAATATGAATAGATGTGAGATAGGATCCAAATGACAATTAAATTCTTGTTAAAAACTAACTTCGGGGCAGTAGAGGTACCCCTCACTTCAAATTTTTGTTAGCTCAAAATATCTTTATCATATTTCAAAATTTCGATATTCTTTACTTAGGTGGCCAATTATTTCAAATCTGTAAACTCCATTTACATCCTCATTTATTTTAGAGTTTTGCATGGCAACATTACGTTGCCTTTGCTATTTTTATACAGTTATGTATCGTCTCATTTACATTTTTTACAACTTTGACAAAACAGATACAAATCAACAATTCTGTATATAAACACATTAAATTGTTGTTTTAGAGGACAATGTTTTAATAAATGAGTGTTCAAAACTTCTCAGTGGAGTTTAAATAATAAAGTTTTGTATGCAAACAACCCCTTGGGACAATAAAGCACGAAATACCATTTCCATCAAATAAATTGAAAATTACAACTGGGACACTATTCATGTTATACATTGAGTTAATGCACTTAAGCTCATTGTTGTGCATTTATACAAGCAAATAGAGAACATAAAAACATGTTATTTATCTGCTTGTTATTTAATTTTAAACCAGTATCATGGTTTGTAAACATCAATAAAATCTAAATGGTTGTAAACATCCGAGTTCCAGACAGTTTCTTGTCTCCTCTTATTATTACAGAGCCGCATCAAAATACCACTTATAATTCATCAATAGGACTTTATTCCGCTGTAATATTACATTTAAGGCCAATTTGATTGGACAGTGTCTGTCACCAAATTCACTACCGATGACATTTAACGCCAATTTGATTGGACAGTGTCTGCCACTAGTTCTACTACCGGAATCATTGGCAACACTCAGTCGACGTTTCCGGAAAAGTTGAAATGTTGCATTCTAAATATTTTGCATATTGTACTTGATATTAGGTATTCAAAGAACTGCAAGTATCAAATCAATTATGCGCATGACCAGGACTACTTCATTTGCGACTGTCGAACCTCCAATTCAAGATAATGACTCAGGAGATGCAATATTGTTATTCCTTATAGCTATGTCAGGAGTTTGAAATGAGAACAGTATAGCCATACAGTTTGTATATTAGGGAACGACAATTAAACTTAAAAAAAACCTGAAAGTTGACTTCATTTTAAATGTGCACTTAGACTATGGATCAAATACTTTTGTTGCCAAGAATTTTTTTGTCGTTTATTTTAAAGAAAAAAAATATTTGAATGACAATATATGTTAACGTGTCTTTAGTAATACATTTTATAGTATGGTGATATCTCTTCAACACTTAAAAAAAATAAAACATAATTTCATACCCCACATATTGTTTTTGTAAATACAGACAACAAGTGTTGTTTATAATGATGGAAACTGAGATAAAAGAGAAATATATCTATTTTCTCGGTGTTATTTTACGAAGCAGACTGACTGATGATATTTCCTGATGACTTTAGCCTCACTTTGATGTGACAACATATCGATTCCTGTCACGAGATGCAAAAGTCACATCAAAGAAAATTTCATGTAATCGGATGTCAAAAGTGTTTAATATGATTTTTTTCTTCTAAATTCATCCGATTGTAATCATATTGAAGCACTCCCTGACAAATGAAATAATAAAAAATATATATTAATTTTGCTAAAAACTAAAGTATATTTAACGTTGTATTTTCAAGGGAAAGGCGTCCAAAAGTGACAGTTTATACCGGTATGAAAGAGTTTCTTTTCTGAATTGGGTTTGTATTGTACATATAAATATTACAAGATGTGGTATGACTGCCAATGAGAAAACAACCCAAAAGGACATAGAAATTACCATCAATAAGTCACCATTCAGCGTTCAACAATGAGCATTACCAATACCTAAGCTATGAAATTTGACACAGAAATGGAAAATATAAAACAATTCAAGTAAAAAAAACAAACTAACAGCCTCATTTATGTACAAAATAATGAACGAAAAATAAATATGATATACAAGACTTAAGCTAGTCCTTCTGTATAACATTTGTTATTCTACTAATCAAGATTAAAAGAAGGCTGATATAAACATGGTCACATGTTTTATGTTGTGAATTTTGTCAACAGATGCGTTTCTTTATTGCTGGTTTGAATGTTTATGGGATTTCCAAGTCAGGAATCTCTTTATTGTATGGCTTTAGTTGTCAATCTTAACAGATTCTTTTCCTCCTTAGGAGAAATGGTTTTGATGCATGGCAGATATAGATTTTTGATAGTTTATGTTTACTTAATTGTTTTTTTTCTTTTTTCAAGGCTAAGAGCACCTGAGATCACCCCTAGTTTTTGGTGGGGTTCGTGTTGCTTATTCTTTAGTTTACTATGTCGTATCATGTGTACTATTGTTTGTCTGTTTGTCTTTTTTATTTTTAGCCATGGCGTTGTCAGTTTATTTTCGATTTATGAGTTTGACTGTCCCTCTGGTATCTTACATCGCTCTTTTTTTAGCTTGACTTATTGTAGTAAATAAACTCATCATAGATACCAGGACTAAAATTTTACACTTACGCCAGACGCGCGTTTCGTCTACAAAAGACTCATCAGCGACGCTCGACTTAAAAAAAATGTTTGTCCGTTTTTTAATATAATATCTTTATTACAATATGTCCTCATAATTTGAAGTTTGCTTGTGGTGCTGTCTTTTAGTCATAAATAGGTAGATGTGGTATGAGAGCCAATGAGACAACTTTCGCTCCAAGTCATTATGTGTGAAAAGTAAACAATTATAGGCCTTTAACACGTAGCCTTGGCTCAAACCGAATATCAGGCTATAAAAGTCCTCAAAATGGCTGGTGTAAAACCATTCAAACGGTAAAACCAATGGTCTAATCTATATATAAAAAAAAAAAACAGAAACGAGAAACAAATGTGTTCTACACCAACAAACGACAACCAAATACATGTAGTATACAAGAGATACCGACTTAAAACTGGCACAGAACTTGAGTTATTAAAAAGAATTTGACAAAAATCAAACCATGATTACATTTGTACATTGAGCTTTGAAGAATAATAAGTTTTAAAAATTATGCGCATCTTCAACCTTTGATGTAAAATGTTACTAGGAAAATATTTGCTTGACAGCAAATGTTCAGATATTTTTGCAAGGCTCAGTAACATTAATAAACATAGGATTTTGTCCTGTCTTATCCCTAGATGAGCTTTAGTAAGCAGTATTTGCTGATAAGTTTGGCTTCTCAAAGCTCTTCAACTTAAATTTGATTTAGCTTTTTTACTTTAACTATCCGAGCGTCAGTAATTAGTTCTTTTGTAGACGAAACTCGCGACTGGCATACTAAATTGACTCATCATAGATACAGTACTAGGACTAAAATTCTACACTTACGCCAGACGCGCGTTTCGTCTACAAAAGACCCAGTGACGCTCGAATAAAAAATGTAAATTATACGTCAGGTATCGCTTATGATTTTCTTTTTCAAAAATTCAACAATAAGCAATATTTGTAACAAAAGTATCAATTTTCGTTCAAGTCAAACTATATGACCTCCAATAGGATTAAGCGTACTATAACAGCAATACCAACCAGTGAAAGTAAATATTAGTACTTTGTCAATGGAAATATAAGTATGATATTTTAAGTGCATGTAAATAAAACATATTTCTGTGTGACCGAGTATTAATAGAAGGATATCGAACGTAATCTCTGTTCATTGCATAAGTAAATAATATCGATACAGAACTGCTTATATTATTCCCGCGTATTTGTATAGATACACTAACTAAACAATTCTTGCTCTGACGATAGACACTTCACCGACTTCAAAAGATAGAAAAAATCGCTTAAAATAATAAATAACTGATGTTCATGTTATGATTACGTATTTTACATATACAATGTGCATTGTTATTTGTTTTTAATGCTTAGAAAACTATTTCAACCTTCCTTTGTTAAAGCGAATTACCATTATAAATATTCGTGTAAGAGGTGTTTTTTTATTTTTTCAATAACTATAACAGGTGGTTAATTCACTGGAAAATGTTTCAGATAAGTTTTGTTCAAAAGTCATTTAGATTTACATAAAATTCTCTGTGTCCTTGTTGTTTGAACTGTCAATAAACAACTTATGGGTTTTAACTCAATTTGTTAATATGCCAAAACACAAAGCCAACGTTTAAAACTATAGTATTAATGAATGGGTATTTTTATAATGGCCCTGTTATATGTCCAAGGTCTGTAATAATGGTCGAGGAAGTCTGTAAAGGCCCGAGGCAACGCCGAGGGCCATTACAGACATCCGAGGCCATTATTTCTTACCGAGGACATATAACAGGGCCATTATAAAAACACCCATTTCTTAATACATTTATTAACCAACTGAAAAAAGTGTATGTGTTGCTGCCAACTTGATGTATTCTCTTACTCTTTTAATGACAGTTTAGTTTGAAAAAAATAATTTGTACTTCACCATGATCAAGCTTTAAATATACCAAATATTCAAAATATTAAGTTGAAAGAAACTATGTGTTGAAAAACAGGATGAACAGTGATCCCTTTATGTGGTTCTTTAATGTTTGTTGCTGGTTACTAAATTAAATAAAATACAAAAGGGTATTATACTCTTTACAGCTTAATTTTAATAACTTTATTAAAACCCTAACTTAATACAGACAAGCTGGGCATTAATACAGGGCCATTACAGAAAAACAGGGCCATTACAGAAATAACAGGGCCATTACAGAAAAACAGGGCCATTACAGAAAAACAGGGCCAATACAGAAAAACAGGGCCATTACAGAAAATATGTTATTTTTAATAACCAGTCATTTTTGGCAATAATGTACTTGTGGTTAATAAATTATTTTTAATCTTTTACAATCATTCTAAAAGATGTTGTAGTCTTTAGTTTTCTATGGTGTGTTTTGTGCACTATTGTTTGTCTGCCTGTTTTTTTCTTCTTTTAAGCCATGGCGTTGTCAGTTTAGTTTTGATTTATTAGTTTGAATGTCCCTCGGATGTCTTTCGTCCCTCTTTTATAGGATAGATAAAATCTTGTCTACCAATTTTCATACACGTGTTTTCTTAAATTGGATCTTTCTGTCCGTTCCTAGAAGTTTGCACTTTTAACGTAGTATATTTTATTTTAAATACCTAACGTTTTAGCTTTATGTTCTTTTTAAATAAATAAATGTTTGCTGATAGTAATGTACATGTTAATCCCGATGCTTGGATATTTCGTTTAGAGTTTATAAATTGATCTAACGTCTATATTGAAGCAGCTATTCAATTTAATACATTTGAAATCTGTCTTTTTTACATTAATTACGCAGTTAGTTTTTCTCGTTTGAAATGATAAGCAACATTTTTTATTTCAAAGCCTTTTATAGCTGACTATGCAATATGGGCTTTGCTCATTGTTGAAGGCCGTATGGTGACCTATAGTTGTTACTTTCTGTGTTATTTGGTCTCTTGCGAAGTGTTGTCTCATTAGCAATCATACCACATCGTCTCTTTTTTTATATTATATTTGCCAAAACAGTAAATGTAAATGTATTCATAAATGAGGGCCCTCATGGGGTTTTTGATTATGTGATTACTTGGCCGTTTTTTTAATGATTATTTGATTATTAAGCCAAATATTTCATGATTATTTGATTACCTAGGACTGTATTTTTAGTTTATGATTATTTGATTACTAAAGATAAGCAAATATTTAATGATTATGTGATTATATTGGCAAAAAAAATGGTGATTATGTGATTACTAGGACCCCCCCCCCCCATGAGGGGCCTCATAAATAAGATGAAGTCAGGATAATTTTATCATTTTGATCAATTATCTGTTAATTTCAATTTATTTTGTTTTCTAATTTCAAAAGTGCAGTATTGCATAACTTGATAATTTTCCAACTGGGATACCCAAAAGACATCGTGCAATGAATTATATCTAAAAAAAAACTACCCGTAACCAATTTAAACATCTGCAGTTAACAAACAAAATCTATTCCAAGTGTCATGAAGACAGTTATTGTTTAATTTGAAACCTTAGAGGAATTTCAAATCCAGATTAATGTCTTGAAAATTCCATTGTTTGGTTTCATTACGGTTTAAAGTTGTCGTTTACACATCTGATTCGGTTATATATCATTGTTTGTGACTTTTATATGACAAGTATCAATTTAATCATGCTGAGTTTTCTAGTCAGAGACAATCAAGGATGAAGTAAATAGTCAGAGTGGTATACTTTTACAAAACAAATAATAAACAACATGAACTAAAGATGACCTCAGGCTTTGTCAGAAACAAACAATTACTTATAACAAGTACGGTGCACACGGACATTTTATTACGTTTTTCTCGTACAAACTCTCGTCTCAAGAATCTACATAGACGGTTATTACGTTTTTTCTCGTACAAACTCACGTCTTAAAAATCTACATAGACGGTTATTACGTTTTTTCTCGTACAAACTCACGTCCTAAGAATCTACATAGACGGTTATTACGTTTTTTCTCGTACAAACTCACGTCCTAATAATCTACATAGACGGTATCGCTGCGGATAATTGAGTTCAATCATTCATTCTCTTTACATTGTTATATTGAATATTGTTTGTCTGTTTTGTAGATTCTGTATCTTTACAATAAATTATTGTTGTGTGTTCGCTTTTTTTTTTACTTTGTACATGTATATTCACATGAGAAGACAATTAAGATTTACGTATTCAGTAAGATTCATTGTCTCGTTATTTTTCTTCAAAACATAATATCACGTGAACAACTCTATATAATACAAAATATATACACCAAACGATAGAAATCATTATTTAACAACACAAGACTTTAAACTATTCAAATAACCAATTTAAAGTTCGTACAAATTTGTATACAAAAAATATGACTAAAATTTATTTTTGAAAATACACGAATACCATGCACAGAATAACACATATAACATCTTAATCAATTTAAATTCGGGAAAAAACCTACTGGAAAAATGTTTAACCACTGCTTGCCTTGGAGTTACATTTCGAAAGATAATCACCAATTTATATGCACAACAAAAATTGATTTTTCTCGCCTTACATAATCTTTGTTCGGATCAGTTTATACAAGACTGTTAGCATCTGACTACAAAATAGAACAACCATTCTTCTATCTATACACACAGGTCAAGACGACCAAATTCCAAGCTATTAGGAATTTATCTTTTAGATTAATATCAGACAATCTTTGCATCTCTTTCTACTGAACGGTATTGATTAGATCAAAAGTTTTGAATTATCAATTGAAGGGCTGTGTAATTTCTGTAGAAGCTAATTGGTACGGATATAGACACAAGATAGTTTTTATACGATTTGACTTGTAGTGGTGAATGCAAATTTTCGTTTTTGCTTTCTATTCTTGAAAGAACTGATTTGTACTCTTAATGTAACATACAAATGTATAAGCTATGGTCGTTGTTAAATAAAGGCAACAGTTGTATACTGCTGTTCAAAGGTCATAAATCGATTGGGAGAAAAGAAATCCGGTTAACAAACTGAAACCGAGGTAAATACATCAACTATCGGTGGTGATAAATAAAAGCAACTGTAGTATACCACTGTTAAATGTCAGAGAGTCAGAGAAATCAAATCGTGGTTACAAACTGAAACAGCGGAAAACACATCAATTAAAACAGTAACAGCTTTTTCACTTATTTCTAATCCTTCAATTTTGCAATTAATATCAGCAGTCTGATGTATAAATCTAAATAAAAAGCGGATGATATCCAAATCGATAGTATAAGTCGAAGACTATCTGTCAATATCAAGATCATAAAAAATGAAAATCGACCAATAGTTATGAAAGGTACCAGGATTAAATTTAGTACGCCAGACGCGCGTTTCGTCTACATAAGACTCATCAGTGACGCTAAGATAAAAAAAGTTGCAAAGCCAAAATAAGTACAATGTTGAAGAGCATAAGACAAACAGCAGTCTACACACAAAACACAACATAGAAAACCGGACTGAGCATCACGAACCCCACCAAACCCGCGGGTGATCTGAATATCTATACAACGAACCCCACCAAACCCGAGGTGATCTGAATATCAATACGATTGTCACTGACAGTTAATGGAAAAGGACATGTAAGAGCAGTCTTTTGACTGAAAGGAAGCAGTTTATCATGTGTATAAATTAAAAAAAAATGAAAATCAAATGAAAAGATAATTGCTTTTTTGCTGGATTCATACAGAAATTAGAAACAAACGCATGGGTCAAGACTATGAGACTGAAGGGTGCACATAACATGCAGAGGGAAGCTTTGTCCTTTAATTTTGGCTAGCCAGAAAAAACTGCAGGTGGAATAGTTAAGTTTGTTTTGTTTTTTCTTATGATCTCTGCATTGGTTGCATTGTCAGCAATACAACACTCATAGTCTGTAGTAACAGTAAATGTTTTTAATTGTTTTAAAATGCGATGAATTGCGGACACCCATGATTTACAATCATTGAAAAATAACATTTAAATAGGTATATAATACCTACTGACGGTACATATTGATATAACATAGACAGATCAATTCATCTGCTTTGGGTAATGGAAGCTATTCATTAACACAGGCATCACCTTTTAGAGCAAACACTTCAAATGTTAAACCTATTAAATATCCTCTATTGTTATTAATGCGTACACCAGTTCAGATAGAACACTAGACTTTAGTTTTTGAATTTTAACAAGTGCACAAAACAATTAGTAAAAAACTAAATTATTTTCCATATGATTAAACGCAGATATTCCTTAATGGTCCATGACAATATGATGGTGTCCGTAAAAAAGCCAACACATTCATGATGATAACTTTAGTAATTTATCTTGTAAAATATTTTGAATTAAAACATACTTATTCAATCTTAATTGCTATACAGTACTCTAAACAACATTAAATGTTTTTTACGTGTCTACTTATGTCAAACATTTTTTTATTTATAACTTTGTTTTCTATAAGAAAATGTCCGTTATCAAAAGCTTTTTATAAAAGGTTACTGTGACAAGACACGCAACACATACCCTCGAGGCCTATCATTTAAGATTCTAGTTCCTAGTGATTTAATCCGTTATTACAAGCGCTTAAGCTTGTTGACTAAGATAAGTACTGATGTCGCCAATGTATGTTCGATTTTCTTGCTCAATATCATTGATCTGTGATCGTACAAGGAATTTATTTCCTGATGTATTGCCTAAATACACGGATAATGACAATAGCTATGTTTTAACATAGTTTTGTTTAATTGGGGTCCGTCGAGTAAATATTTAACTTACCGACGCACATTCAAGAACTAGTATTACGTGTGATATTATGTGCATCAGAAAAATTATAAGACTGCAAAATGAAACGTCTAACTTTCAAATATTGCATAAAAGCAGTTTAAGTATTGCTGCTTCCAACAATAAACTAGTAAACACCTATTTTTAGAGTTCCATGCATTTTTGACAAAAACTTTGGTTTTAGTGAACATCAATCGTGCGTTCAGGGGCATCGTCACTTCCGTTCCTATGTTGAGCTAATGGTTGGAAAACTATGGTGCTATATTGCAATAATTATTCGGCAAATTGATTTTCATAAATGACAATCAGCCCTGCTTTCATTTGGGAAATATTATTATTTCTAGTTTATCCTGCACAATGACGATCACTAAGACGCTTTATGAACGTTAATATTGCAGGGATACCGGCGATCTCCTCTATCTGGCAAATGACGTCAAAAAGGCGGGCATAATTGACGATTTTTTTCCGTTGAAGGACGAACGCTAAAGTGGACTATTATTAATACATCGAACTATATGAATTGAAAGCATTACTAACATACATGTAGAAGATAAACTAGTGAAGCTTTAAACGTCATGGAAGCATTTCATCGAACGACAATAGTTTTTCACATTATTTGTATTGTTTAGTTTCATAAAAGCAAGATTCAGAACACCCAACATGTATTTACAGACAAATTATAGTACCACAATATAAGCGAAAACATTAAAAACAAAAAAAGAAATCGAAAGCAAAAACCACTGCAAATATATGTTCTGTTTTCCCTTATAACAAACACCAATTGCATTTAGGGAATAATTCATATTATTGATATCAATATGCTGTAATAACTATTTTCGCACATGTAGAATGATTTCTAATTTGCAACATTGCTGTCTGGATACAACAAGATTAAACATTAAGAATAGTGTTCAAATATAACCATTAATTGATTCAACCTTATAACAAGTCTGGGAGGTTTATATTCTAAACCTAACTGTACCTCAATTTTATTAATATCACTCCGCAGACTGAGAACATTTTTTTTAATATCCTTTCCCAGACTGTGAACTGTAACAATCTTATAAGTACACCGCTAAATTTGTATCTGTCAACAACAGGGAAAATGTAATCAAATCTACTAGATTCATACTCACCATTACTACTCGGCAGGGCGATAATGAAATCATATTATTTTATAAGTTGTGGGATATGTGCTGCCTTTTATTGTTTATAAATGGAATCATGTTCTCAGACGACACGAAGGAGGTCTTAAACTCTAGCTTATATACTCTAGATATAACTGTAATGGCTTTATTCACATTTGTAATGGCTACTGAACACATTTCCTGACATTTTAGAACCAAGTAGTGTCAAACGGTATATTTAAAAGTTTTCCATAAATGTAGAGCTACATGTTAGTCCTCTAGGATATCACCATCCCCGAAGCGAGTGCTTCTGTACTGTCTATTTGTTATTGAACTTTCAAATCACTATTATATTTTTTCTCTGTTTTTGTTAATAAATATTGGATTTTAAAATATTTTGACTTCGAACATCACTATAGACGCATTGATTATCAATATGCATATCTGGTGCACTTACATTCGTACCTTATATCGTGACAACAATCCTGTTCCCTTTTCACGAATATGACTTACCAATTAAGAATATTTATCGGGATTGTTAAAACATGAGCAACATTGTGCCACATGCGGTGCAGGGTATGATTACCCTTTCGGAGCACCTGAGACCACCCCTGTTTTAGTAACATTTTGGTGTAGTTCGTGTTGTATAGTCTTAAGTTTTCTATGTTGTGTCTTGTGTACTATTATTTGTTTAGCATGAGAAACCCATTAGCAACGCATGTGGAGCGGGACCTCCTTATCCTTTTTGAGCACCTGAGATCACCCCAGTAAAATTTTCTTTTAAAACTCCAAAAAAAGAAACAAACAATACAAAAATAAAAGAACACAGTTAGTAGATATTAACCAAATACATCAAACTAACAAGAACAAAATACCGAACAAAATCAAAGCACAAAAACAAACAAAACAATCATAAACAAAAATGCAACCAACTGAAGAAAAAAAACATGAACAAAAAACACCACAAAAGTCAAGAAAGTCTTCAGAATCAATTGTCACATGTTATTATAACTAATGCCGAATACCATGCCGTCCAGATATAACCTTATCCACTTTGATCAGAAACCTTCTGAGATCACAATACGTATGACTCTATCCATTAGTTTCACCGTTTGTTCTTGACGTCATACCAACACTCAGTTTATTGACGTTTATATTGTAAATGAATCCATGTCTGATTATTTTATAGAAGATTTACCAATAACTTTTCTTGCTATCCTATACTTTATGTCAATATCAATTATATGCCGTAAAATAAAATAGACGTTACAGTCAGATATGTTTTCAATATAGAACAATATTACACGAAGCTTGAGAGCTAAATTATTATTTTTTTATTTGATTATCAAGATCTTAGACAAAATATATAAACGGTGTCAACCAAAAGTTCATTTGGGATCTACGAAACAAGATTAAAATAAAAACTAACTATTTTACCATAATACAATAAATGGTAGCTAATGGTGCGTTTTGTTTGTATTCACTTATAGTGCAGTTACGTTTAGTGTTGGGTTATACAAAAAAGTACTAATTTACAAAAATATGTTTTTATAGAAATCCATAAAATGTTATCAATGTTCATACATGTAGTACAAAACAAATACTTTTGAGATAAAAAAAATTTAACAGAAAGGCGAAATATATCAAAACGATATTCAAACGCATAAGTCAAACCAACTGACAATGCCATGGTAAAAAACCAAAACGACAAAAATACAAATAGCAGTGCACACACATAAAAAAAAATATGATTTTTTTTATTCTTGCAAAACGCAGTTCTACAGGACATAAAAATTACATGAAATTATCACATACTATGCCAGGATTAAAAAAAAAGACCACCCATTTCGTCAACAAAACATTGACAAGTGGCACTCGAAAAAAAAAGAAAAATTAAAAGGCCAAATATAGCATGAAGTAATAATTCAAAAAGGGTTTTGCAAAATACAGCTAAGGGTTATCTTTTCCTGTCGTAATAAATCAATGTTTATTTTCAAACGTTCAAGGTTAAATCCTCTCTTTAAACCAAATACTAATAATTCGATATTATACGCTCTCATTCTGATATCATAATGCGTAATGCGTACGGTACTGTATGACTCTTTCCTTTATTTTCACCGTTTCTCTATGACGTCATACCGACGAACACTCATAGTATTGATAAAATTGAGAATGGAAATGGGGAATGTGCCAAAGAGACAACAACCCGACCATAGAAAAAAACAACAGCAGTAGGTCACCAACAGGTCTTCAATGTATCGAGAAATTCCGGCACCCGGAGGCGTCCTTCAGCTGGCCCCTAAACAAATTCAGTTGGAATGTTGGTGAATTGGTGATTTCTTTATTCAGAACCTCAATGTAATATTGAAACTGAATCCTTGCCTGATTATATTATTTTATTTATTATTTTGTGTCAATGTCAATTATATCCGTTTACGCAAAATAGACGAAGTTGTTTTCAATTAGGAACAATATTAGGCTTTAGAAACTACTAGTAGTATCTGTGTTCTAAGATTATCAAGTCACATTCTATTCCATTCAGATTCTAAGTTACAGTAATACCTATATTTCCTTAATATAAAAGTGGACTTTTTACTATACCGCTTACAGTGCAACTACATATACTGTATACTATCAGGTATAGCGTAATGATTAAAATATTTTGATAATGTCCATATGAGAAATTAACACTTAAGAGAGATAATAATTATCTTCTCTATGTAGATTTTTATTCTTCCAATAAAAAAGTGACACCACAAACACACGCTCACATGTAAACTTAATAGGAAATTGACCCAATTTCAAAATTGACCGACATATTTCCATTCTAAGTTCAGAGATAAATGCGTCGTTATAATGACCATGTATTCTAATCAAAGATATTACTTGAAAATAAAATGTAGAACTGTATAATTTTGATTGACAAGTATTATTTGAAAGCAGCCTTCAGTAATATAACAATGCATATCTGCTCGATAAATTGTTGATGACTGAACTATACACCAAAGGGAATACAAATTGAAGGCTTTGTTATGTAAAAAAAGTAAATCTTTAGTAAACGTTATAAATACTCACTCGATATTTGTAATAGACTTATTTATTCTTACATGAAATGTCAGCCTAACTTTTGTTATTGTTCATTTGTTTGTGAATTGACAGTACTATGCGTATCGTGTATTTATCCGAGGTCACCTCATTGACCGAGGATGTTCAGACGATGAATTGTAATCTACTTACATAGATATAATTAATAATAAACTTATATTTTTTTCAGGCCATAAAAATTAAAATAGTTAAAGAAATTGTTTTGATAAAACTGGAATAAAATCTTTTTCTCAATGAACCAAGAGAAAACAAAAACAATTCAAAGCAAAAAACACAAGCATCAACAATGAGAACAAGAGTAAGCAGCAATAACCCATTTTTAAATCAGTGATGGTCTCAGGTAATCTGAACTCATTTTCAATAATGCTTGTAACAAGAGTTGTTTAAACATTGCCGAAGTATGTCACTTGAAAACATATTGATATCTACTAGAGGCAGTTTCACATTCTAAGAAAATTTCTTAGTTTAGATTTAATTCCTGAAAATTACCTTTTGCGTACAAATGATATGATAACACTTCTATGTGAAATAGCTGATATTTTGTCTTTACGTCCATGTGTTGTTTTTCTGTGATTTAATAAAGCATTTGCAAGATAATTCTTAAGACACAGCTAGTTGATTTAGTTCTCTCACTTATCTTTACTCGGAAAATGAACCCTACGCCGCATTTGGAAATCCGATATATTTATTACAAAAAAGATTTAATATCAGAAATAATTTCATACAAAGTACTATTTATGAGTTATATGCAATCATATTTTTTCCGTGTGGTTTGATTAAGTAACTTTTCTGATAAGTCTTTCCCCAATGATCATATATCATTGATTTGTGATATATATATAATAAAGTTGTGAATAATTTATCTTAAATGCATGCATTGAAATAGCTGACATTTGAAAACAAAAAAACGATTCCTCAATTTAGGGCAGGGAAATGTGTGTCACGTTTAATCAAATGATGGGATTTCCGACTTATAATTTTGTCTACTCCATTCCCTTTTTAATTTCAATTATTGTTTAGTGAATAAACTCATCATAGATGCCAGGATTAAAATTTTGCATTTGCGCCAGACGTGCGTTTCGTCTATATAACTATTATCTGTGACGCTCGAATACGGTAATGGTATGCCTCCTCAACAGAGCGAAATAGTGTCAAGTTCAAATTAAAAAAAGGAATAATAAAACATCGATGACATATAATTGTGTCATGTATTCTTCATATTTAAAAGGTGGCGACCATTGATGTAATTGGGGATGGAGATAGGAGGGTTTATAACAAATTGCCGTGTCAGAATCTAATGCATCCTGGGTAATATTTTCAAAAGTGTACACCAACACGTGATTGGTTAAAAATGTCAAAAACAATAGAAATTAAATCGATGACGTGACGTTATTTACATTTTGGGGTACGAACAATGAAATCACCCAAGATGCTTTAGAGCTGAAACGGCCAATTGGCTACTCATTTTCATCTTTTGCATTATTTCATACATTGCTTGGTGCATAATGCATTTATTAATGTTCAGCTTTTACCAGGTCAGAATATTCATTTTCAACCCCCCCCCCCCCCCCTCAAACAATATCTTCTAACACAAACTAATGCATCTATGGAAAAAGTAGAATAACAAGAATACCAAACTCCAAGGAAAATTTTAAATTAAATTCCCTGATCAAATTACAAAATCAAAAGCTCCATACGTCTATATTTACTAATTACAAAAGTAGTGTATTTTATATGCGCTACAGAGAGACACACAATTAGCTACAAACAATCACTACACAAAGCGGTTATAATAAATCAAAATTCACAATTATTCATAATTAGAGTTATCATAAATTGTCCAGAAATGGACATCACCATTTGATAAACTTCCTTTTTGGGTAAAGCTTAATAGAATATCGCAACATGAACATATTCATTTCTTGCCAAAAGATATGGTTTTGATTTAAGAATGACACGACAGTAATTATTTTGTTTATTTCTGGAAAAACCTAATTGTGAACTCACATTAGCCTGAATAAAGTTTAATAAAAAAAATATCTGAATTGAAAGATGGTGGGTGACAAATCTCATTTTACAATGACAACATGTAACTAGAGCAACTACTTGTTTTTGAATTGTAATATAGATTTTTTTCTTGTTTTGGTACTATATAATTTTCAATCAAGTTAACATTTATTTTAAAGGATCAAAGACGTTTTAAATGTTACAACCATGCCCAAAATGTACTGATCATAATTTATAGTTACATGCATTATGAAATAATAATCATTATAAAAATCTTTTTAAACGATTATTTTTTTTTTTAATTTGAACTTTAAGGAGAAAATATGCTCCTATGCTTAACAACCTGCGACGACAGATGCATATACACCTTAAGATGTTTATTTACTACATTTCATGCACTACAAATCCAATAAACATTTATCTGTGTCATGCTGAGAACTGCATGAATTGAGATATTGTTTATTTTGAAACATTAAAAAAGCAATTTCTTGTGATTTGTTTTTAATTGAAATGATACGGCAGTTATTATTGTTTTTTTTTCTTGAAAACCAGATCGAGAACTCGCATTAGCCTTATCAAAATTATAAAATATATATAAATCATTTGAAAGATGGTGATATATAACTATGGCATTTAGATCTTTCGTCTTTTCCTAACCATGTTAACCTCTTTTTTTTATTCGGCACACCATTGGTCAGTTTACGTATTCTATGCATTTTAAACAAGAAAACTTTGCTTTAATCAAAATCGCAGAAACGTGTCCACTATGTACCCGTATGATTATATATTTGTATGCATTATGCAATAAAAAGCATTTGAACACATTTTTTGTTACAAGTTCCAATTTTAAGGTGATTGTATTGCTCCTATGCAAAATAATGTTTGTTTCACCCGACGACGACAGATGCATATACACTGTAATATATTTATTCTCTACATTTCATGTGCTACAAAACCAATACGTTTTTTTATTTGTATTAATATGCTCACAACTGCATGATTTGAGATATCGTTTAGTAATGCCTTATAACGATAGAGCTATAGAAAATATCTGGACGAAAGGCAATAACATAGCTGTAAACCTTTAACAGTGAAACAATAAAAAGACGAGAAATAATAAAGTACATGCGTAGTATGAACAATAAAATATGTTTAGTGACAGCTCAGATTATTCTACATTCAATATAAATGATATCAATTTTGTGCAGTGTTGTTGAATGACATATTCATTTTCGAACCAAATCCTTTTTTCATAAAAACAGCTTCATAAATGTTCGTATATATTTATATTATATATGTCCTAAGTCGTTTTTACTTCATTTCGTACAGAAATATTTATTGACTTTTTTTTCTGTAGTTTTTAAAGACTGCTTCATAAAAATCTATAGTATTGGCATTATAACTTAAGTATGATCTTTTTCAATATCTATAAACTCATCGTACATGCCACCTAATCACGTTTTGTCTTCAAAAGCTTCATCAGTGACGCTCGAATCAAAAGTTTAAAGAGTCAAATAAAATAAAACAGCATTAGTGATTCAAAATTTTTAAGGTTTTGTCGACTTTTTTAGGTGTTAGAAAATAAATTCTTAGTTTTTTTGTTTTTTTAAACAGTTGATTTATCATTGAGACCATATTAATGATACTTCATGTCAACACAATAGTGCTTACTTCTGGGCAATGTAACTGTCAAAATATAAAGCATTCCTAGTTATATTTCCATAGCATACCCTAAAACGTTGTGATTGTTTAAAAAAAAACATATTAAACAATTGAAGTCATGTCAATAGCATGACTTTTCATTTTTTTATTTTGGGAATTTGAACAAAGTCCTCTGAATTCTAAAAGGGCGTAATGTAAAGCGATGTAATACATATGACGTGTTTTACCATTTCAAATCAATTCAGTTAAAAAATATAAAAAAAACAATATTGTAAATTCACTAAAACGTGGACAACAGTTTCCAGAAGAATTTGCACATTTTCATTGGACATAATCTAGTTACTTATCCCATGTATGTAATTTCAGGCTGTGTTTGGATATAAGCATAAGGCAACCTATAGTTACCCATAGATACTTTTGGTTACTCATGGTTTGATGTTTTGAAATAAGTAAACATAGTCGTATATCCGAACATAGCATGTAGTAAAAGATGCAACTATTTCCGGAAAGGCTGTACGTTTCGATGTATTTTTACCATTTTAAAATTATTCGAATACCAAATATATTGAACAACTCAACAGAACAGACCAACAGCTTAGCCGCGGAAGAAAATTGATAATCAAACAAAGACAAGCAAATGTGATCAATAAACATATTGTCCAAATAGCCTGTCTTACTAAATGCACAACATATTTAGATTGTATATGCCAAAAAACAATTTTGTCTGTAGAAATTGATGGTGCCAAACCTATATAAAACAAGAGTACTCAAGGAACTAGAAACATCAGTTCTTAAATCAATATAATTTTTTTTATAATTATTTTATCTTATGATGTTATCTTTAAGCCCTGCATTTTAACTTGAGTATATTTGAGACAAAACAATTGATAAATAATGACAAATAGGGGGATACAACGGTCAATATTAAAAATAGGCAACAGTAATATACCGTTGTTCAAAATTCATAAATCAATTGAGAAAAAACAAATCCTAGTTACAAACTAAAACTGAGGGAAACACATCAAATATAAGAGGGGAACAACGACACTACAGAAGCACATCACTTAAATGTTCAACACACAGAAACGAACTTATAACAATGTCCATTTTCCTGACCTGGTACAGGAAATTATAAGAAACAAATGGTGGGTTGAACTTGGTGGTTGTGTCTAGCTAAACCTCGAACATTTATGGCAATGTGAAGTATAACACTAAACGACACCATTACATGACAGGAACACAGCACAAATAAATACAAAAACATTCAGGACATAGAATTACGCAAATATCCACATTTAGACAAGTCGAAGGAAAACAGATAACGACATAACTGGACAATAAATTACAGAGAAATAAAAGGATTATATATCACTACATACATGTAGCATAAAAAAGATTGACTTAATCGAAAATGTAGTGAACGGAATTACCCAGAAAACAATGAATAAGAAGTTGGGAGGAAATAATAGATAAATACAAAAAGTGAAATAACAAAAATATCGAATTCCGAGGAAAATTCAAACCAGAAAGTCCCGAAATAATATGATTGTGTGTTAATGTTGTTATTGATGTGTTCCATTTCTAATAAGATGTGAGTATATGGAAATCATCAATTTAACTCCAATCCATAAGAACAAGACTTAGTACATAAAAGTTATTTTAAATCTTCAGGTTCTTATTGATATGTATTTATTTTCTTATGACATGTATGAGTCTGCTACAGTTTTTTCTTATAAAATATGAATTATCACCACTTACATTTAAAATAAGCTCATGAGTTTAAGATACGTTTATAATTTGTTCTTATGTTGTGTTTTTACACTGCTCACAAAGAAAGGATAGAGGTGGGTGTCGGTGAGTGTTTAACAACATGTCTAACCCATCACATCATTATGTATGTGCCTGTCCCAATCCAGGGACCTGTTATTCAATTCGTTTTATTTTTGGTTTTTTTCTCCTTCCTTTTTTATTTTCTAAACTGGGACATAATTTTTTTTTGTGTACACAATGTAATTAAAAATCTTAAATCAGTGTTTTAAAGTCAGAACAGATAATAACGATTTTTTGTAGTTTCTGCCAAAAAAAAAATCATTTATTTGAGATTCTAACATGACGTCCTTCAAACGCTTTGAGTACACACCCGTGGTAAAATATGAATATATATTGTCAGGACTGTTCCAATCGTACTCCCACGTCATATGATTTTTTATGAATGAGCTTCCCGAGGTCATAGAACGACGACGTAAGAATATAAGCATTTTACGGGAAAATACACGCTTGTGTAACAGAAAATCATCACAACATGGAAACGTAAACAAACGATACTAAAATGTGATATAAGCCATTTTTGTTTAACATATATAAGACATATAAGTAAATTGTCATTTAAATTCACCCAAAACTATCTAAATACGTTATTGTAAATAGTTTAAGCATGTCACTAATTCAGTTTGCTCCGTTCTGTTACGCCAATTTAATAGACTGTGTTTATTCTTTCTATTGAATATCGTATGGTTGCCAATTCTTGCATGTGCTCATTTCAACAGATGTGAATATTTGTCCCACTGGAAACGTTACCCCCTCTTCTAAATGTTAAAATGTCGCTTTGAAATACAAATTCGCGACTATAAATTTTAAATCGAAATATATTAGGTTCCTTTTAATTAAATTGTGTTCTGCATGACGAGACAATACGTCACGTGGAACAAAGCTAAAAACTGTAAGTTATGGAATAAAATACTCAATTATTTTGTTTTCAATTGAGCGAATATTGTCATAAATAAACTGATCATAGATACCAGGATTAAATTTTGTATTTACGCCGGACGCAAGTGTCATACGTATGTAGAATCTATTAAAAACAAAATACTTCTTATGACAAGACAATTATCTCTTTGCAACCCTTTTCATAGGAATCATTAATAAAGAGAATCAATGCCGATAGGGTATGAAATTCCGGAACAATGCACATCAAACTGAATAGAGTCTGAACATTTCCCAGGAGAAAATACCGATCGGTGAACGTAAATTTTTAAAATGAAGAGAAAAAAGCCTTAAACTTTCTACTTGTACTTTAAAAATATCTGTTGGGGAGTTATATACTTTAATGAAAAGAGGTTAAAATATAACTATTTTTTTTGTCTATCTAACTAAGTCTATATTAAAAACATGTGCAATATTTCATTTCAATATCATGAAGTGTACGCACTTTGAACATTGAGAAAGTTCACAAGCCGTTTATGCAGCGACAGAGACAAGGATGCGCATTGATCCCAACAAAAACTATACATTTTTTCTTTGACAAACTTAATATCTCCATCAATCTACTACTTTAGAAGGAGACATCAGATATCATTATTGTCTGATTTATCTATAGAGATGACAAAGTTCAAACATCAGAAAGTATTTTCTAGACTGTTACAGAGACCGTAATGTGATATATTTATATCAAGTATACTTGTATATTTGATGGCAAACAAAAAAACGTTGTTGAATATGTAAAAATGCTGTATTTGGCAGAAACTTATAGGAATTTTTGGTCCTCAATGCTCTTCAACTTTCTACTTTTTGACCTTTTTAACTAAATTTTTATTCGAGCGTCAATAATGAGTCCGTTGTAAACTGGCGCTAATAAAAAATTTCGATTATGGTATTTATGATGAGTTTATTTCTTTCGAAAATAAAAAAAGGTAAAACTATGTATATATGCCACAATGAAGTCAATCGACTATTTTCTACATGCCTGTACTAAGTCAAGAACATTATTGTTGTTCTTTTTACGTATGATGTGTTTAAGCTTTTGATTTTGCTATTTGTTAAGCAACTTTCCGTTCTGAATTTTCCTTGATGTTCGGTATTTTTGTTATTTTACTCTTGACATGATATCATCTGGCTTTTTTCACTTAACACTTTTGAATGGAATCTTTGGTTGTAATGGTTACTTGTCTAATGTTTTGAATGTTTACCATATTTACATTAACATAAATCATGCTGCATCAGCCCTTACAAAACATTCTATGATTTAAGTTCAAAAGTGACTACATATATCTTTTTTTGTATCTTCTCAAATATACGCTTCATTGTTTGATGTAAAACATTTCAACCGGCAGTCATCTTTATTAAGAATGAAAATATTATTTAATCACAGTGTTCACTCCAACTGACTCGATATGTGACAAAACATATTTTAAAGAATGTTTTCATAAGTCGCATTTCATTCCGATTGTATGGTTATTTTACAAAAATTGTGAAGACAGTAATTAGCATGTTTCAGATTGTAATCTGTAATAATGGGATCATTGTATATTTATAGCAAATAAATATATTGTATCATAACTGATGCCTAAGGAACTCAAGAAAACTTTAGCTCTGTTCCCGTTTGCTAATAGCGAAAAAATGATAAAGTAAAGTCTTATCAAACTTTACTAATGCCTACCCTTTCCTTGTGCGAAATATTCCTTAATATATGAAAAAGTAAACAAAACACAACATTGAATAGAACTAGCTTGAATAGATTCTTAAGTTTTTATTATAGAAATGTGTTTATGCCCAAGTTTGTAGATTTGAGTAAATCAGTCATAAAATTGAATGATCAGTCATATCAACACGAAGCATTCTCTAATGTATAAATTCGTCAACATTCTGAGTAAATTGAGCTACAAAAATGTAGGTCGATGGTGTCGTTCTAAACCTTAATGTTTGAAAGCACTTAATCTTATTCATTTTAACTCTTAGTGCAACCCTATAACGAGTCCTAACGGATTTTCAATGTCTTTAAATGTCAAATGCGTCTATAACACGATGCTTATCCGCCATGTCAGTAATTAAACAGTCGTGATTTCAAACGATTAAGGCATGTTTTGTTTAATGATGGCAATACCGTTTGATCTTTTGTGTATGTATGAAGAGAATAACAAAAAAGTTGAGACATAATCAGCAAATTATAATTCTGCCAATAATACCGTAATATACAAACCTTTACATGACTGTCAAGATAGAACTAAGACATATATATTATAAAGTGAGATTTCAATCACTCATTGGATATGCGTTGTACATTTTTAATCAAGAATTGAATGATCTTGAATGCTAAGAAAGGAACCTGATGTTCAGTGGTTGTCGTTTGTTGATGAGGTTCATAAATATTTCCTATTTCTCGTTTTTTATTTTAAACAGATTAGATAATTTGTTTTGCCGTTTGTATGGTTTTACACTAGTCATTCTTTGGTCCTTTATAACTTGTTGTTCGGTGTGAGCCAAGGTTCCGTGTTGCATACATTTGACATATAATGGTTTCCTTCACAAAAAATTGTGACTTGGACGATGAGTCTTACCACATCTTTTTATAACTACTTGTCAGTATGTTAAGCTCTTTATTGTTCCGATTTTTTTTTCTTTAGCATTTACAATTTTCTATTAATATAATCAAAATAGCTGTTAATTACTATGTCAATTGGTCTCTTGTGGAGAGTTGTCTCATTAGCAATCATGCCACATATTCCTATGTTAACAGAGAGTGACATAAATAAATGTACTTTTGCAATAAAACCTTTAAAAGAGTTAAGCTTACTGGGCAACTCTCGTAAGCACTAAGAGTTCTTTGGTAACATTTGCATATAGATAACTTTAAGAAACGAGATATCAATTAGATTGAGATTGAGAAACGTTTTGGAGTAATACAAGCAATTTAATATAAAGAACTCTTTCTTAATCGATAGCATAAAATCCGAGACACAAAAATTAAATTCGCATCTTCTTTTGCTTAAACCTGATTGACTCCGTTGCAAATTGTATATATACATGATATATGTTTCGACCCTCTCTCGTCACTGATGAGTCTTATGTAGACGAAACGCGCGTCTGGCGTACTAAATTTTGGACAACAACTGGACTTCAAATCCTCTTGCATGAAACATTTTCTAAATTTTGATACTAAATGTATCGTTTAAATTAAAAAGACTTTATCCTTATCGTATGAGTGCAAGTTTTATATTTGTAAAAACCTTCTTTTATTAGAAACTTAAAACCTTGCGAAAAGGACAAAACACTTAGTCTCCTTATAACTTGCGATGGAATGAACTGAAAATGTAAGAACATTCACGCATGTCCCCCCTATGCAAAACTATTTGCACACAATTACTTTAAAATGATACATAGAAAAAAACTCAAAGGATGCAACTACTTGTTACATCTGTTGAAACTGATGTGGTTATTGAGTTTTTACATAGTCTATTACGTTTCGTATTTAGATTAATCAGCTTGTCAGTGGTATATTTAAATTCACTATATATCTTTCTTGTGTAACTTATATGAAAGTCTATATTCATTAAAGATTAAAGCAAATAGTTTCATTGAACGTAATTGCAAAACCATATTTTTATAAATGTCTTTGAAGTTTGTTTTTCTAATTGCCGTAGCCATTAACCCATTTCTCATCTACATGTTTATAAGACCACCAAATTCGACTGATATATTGACTCTTCAATTACCAAAGGAATCCCTGACAAAATTATTATCCTTATCTGATCACTTGTGGAATAGATGTAGCACATGAATATTGAGAAAAAAAACGGACCAGAACTGTAATACTAAGATGCGAGGCAAGCCTCCTATCCCCCTTTTTTATTTATAGATTTAAGAAAATCGAAAATATCATGTGGAACGTCGACAAGTTTCATGAGACTACCCTTTTCATATGTGACATTTACTCTACGGACTGTTTGATATCACAAACAATGCATTTAAGGTAGCACAATACAAAGATTTTATAACTCCAACTCCCAAGTTTTAAAATGCTGTAACTTTCTTAATAATGCTTGAATATTTATAAAAGAGGTAGTTTTGGATAGCTAACAGATTACACAAATTAATGCAATGTTAGTATTATGCAACAATTATGTAACCAATTATAATGTTAACTGTGTCTAAAATATTTTTCACCAAATTTCCACTTTCAAATGAAATTAGCTTCTGCATAGGTATCTCTAGAGGGTTGATTTTATTATATGTTGTTCCTATGACCATTATCTACAAAAGGGTGTCTCAGATTTCAGATAGAATGTATAGAACAAATTTTATACCTAATTAAACATTATCTTCTTTAATGTGGTCAGAATGTTTACACTAATTAGAGATTTATGAGAGAATAGAATACCATAGAGACAATCTGAGACACCCTTTTGAAGCCCATGATGTGTTGATTAAGATTTCGTTAAAATTTTCTGTATTGTTAAAGAGATGATAGAGCTAAATTCATTCAAGTGAACTTACCCAGATTTTGCCACTAATTACATAATAATTGATTAAATAATGATTGCATAATAAAAATATTGCATTTATTTAAAAGATTAACCTTTTATCTATCTATATATACCTCTTTTATTATTTTCTATGCATTCATAAGAAAGTCATTTCAAAGGTTAGTGATTGGAAGTAAAAAAATCTTTGTATTGTGCTACCTTAAATTGTACATATTCACTAAAACAAAGCCAAATCATAATTTTGAAAAAAACGTTTTTTGAATTGAAGAGAACAAAAATAGCAAAGATTTTTTTTGTTTACTCTTGTTTTTTTTCACATATGGATAGTAATTGTTCATCATAAATTGATACGTCATATCCGTTTTCTGTCGTTTTTAAAGAAGAGATTGTCTCTCATTTTGTGGTCAACTAATCGTGATGGCGTCTGTAAAATATGATGTGATTTCAAGACAATATAGGTACTACCAAGTTACAATGCATACGTAAGTAATTTTTCATCGTGTGTCATTTAACCATTTATTGGTACACTATTATCATCAACACCTCATATAATTAATGGAATAACAAATATCTACGTGAAAATGGATATACGAATGTCATGAAACAATTCATTTGTGCAAAATGGATATACACAATCCGGATAAAAATAGCTGGAGTTATCTTTGATACATGACTTTCAATATCATCAGTATGAAAACTAATTACAATATGTAGGATTAAATGTGTTAAGTATTATATAGGGATTATTATATAAAGATTATATTCGGATTCATACACGTCATACATTGCTTATTCTAAATGAATATAAACATCCATTACGAGGTCATTGATATTCGCGTTGAACCTTAAATTTCATATTTAATACAATCTATATATATAAATCTGATATGAGGTCTTTGGTATTCTAGTTGAACTTTATTTCTTTCTTTGGCGACAAAAGGAAAATCCCAGGTAATTCAAATCAGCTCTTGAAATAACAAATATTAAAGTAAATATTAATATTAGAACGTTATAAAACTATTGGTGCGACAGAAATATACAATTAATGTGCTCATTGCATTGTATTATAAAGGGATAATTAAGAAACGAAAATGTTAGGATTCATACACGTCTATAGTTATTATTTCTGTTTACATGGACATAAATGCGACATGAAGGCATTGGTACTCGAGTTGAACTACACATTTTCCAATGTATATTTTGTTAATAAACTATGAATATGAAGATAATTGTTCCTCAGTTGAATTTTACATTTTCCTATAGATAAAACGTATGATAATCCGACATGAGATCATTGATATTCGAATCAAACTACATAGAAGAGAGACGCAAGATACCAGAGCGACAATCAAATAATAGGCACTTTTTTTTTACAATAACAATAGAAAACTGGATACAACTGCTAGTTAACTGTGATATGTGTGAGTTCCCAATGGTATCGTTTGCTCTATATTCAGTACATCGACATCAACATGATATATAACATACCGTCAAAAATTCTCTGTCGATAAATTTGAAAATAAAAGGTTCCAATTTCCTCAGTCAAAGTTGATGTAAGATGGGTTTGACTATCGTTCTAGTTCAAATAGCTTCTAACGTGTATTTTAAAGTATAAAATATATATTTTGTATTACCAAATTGTATATAAACTATAGGTATATCGAAGTTTATCCTGTACATCTTGGTGTTTTGGGGTTTGAGCATTTCTAATGACGGTAAATCCGAAAAAAAAATATACTTTGGAGCCACACAATTATAAAGTATCATCTTATTGTTTACGTTACTTGTCCATTTGAAACCCGGAGAGCTTTTGATACACAAAAGATTGAATACATTAAAAGTTATTGATCTCTTCACATGTGATATTTATAGTAAAGTAAAACTTTGTGTTGTTGCAGTAATGTCATATAACGGAATTTAAAATACAACATGATGTTTAGGCAATAGGAATTATAAAAGATCGAATGTTCTTCAATTTAAGATGAAGTACCTTTTAGATAATTTATAAAATGGATTGTGCCAATTGAGGACAATCTATTGGTCTGATGAATCGATGTGTAGCTAAATGTAAAAGTCATGGTTGATTCAAATCAAAGAAACAACTTTCAACGAATGACATATTTACTAAACTTAAACACAGTAATGATACAGATCAGAGTCATTACATCAATAAAGACAGGAACAAATACGAATAATATTTCCGGTTATGATGAATAATTTCATGGTCAGTTATTGTCTTATGTCATATATTAATCAATGCTCAAAAATGTTTAGACTTTGATGTTCTAAGATAGTGCAAATGTTTTAAAACAGCTCCTTCAGATCTAAGAAACAGATGAATCGTACCCTAATTTTATATTTCATGTAATATGTGTTTTATATAGTCAAACAGTGTTCTACAATTATCATGAGTTATCAGCCATCATTTGAAGATTTACTCTACATTGTTGAAAGTGATACAATCAATTTTTCCGAAATATGTAGTATATGTGTTTTGGTAATTTGCATCGTCTGAATATTTAAGGAATGACGGTCCGGTCTATGAAGAAATAACATAAAAAATGTGGAGAGTCATTTTAAAGTGTGAACAACATTTTTTATGTTATCTCGAAATATTAAACCATGAAAAAACGTTGATGACGTCACATCGACGTTTATCTCGTATTTTTTGGTTATTCCTATGCATACTAAATACAAATTTAATCAGTACAAACTTGTATTGGTTTATGTCTTAAAACGACATATGAAGAGAAAAATATTCCAAGTTAAGCTTTTCAATTAAAAACGTTAACTGTTTTGTACAGACGAAATATCTGAAGTGACAGATCGGTGACACGGAACACCAAAGTTAATTTAGAACCATTTCAAATGATGTTACATACTGCGTGTGTTTATGTTGTGATGTTTTATGCTGCTGTCAGCAAAAAGATATTTATCATGAATTAAGGTTTTTTGTTATCAAAGAACCAGGCAGATCATCGACCTTCTTCGAGCAAACTATCAGTCCTTGTCAATTACGATTGGTGTCAAACACAACTCGCTAGGTGCAGGATTTGAATTTAGAAACTTGGAATTGGCAGTTTCTTGCGCAAAGTATAAGAAAAAGTAAACTTACAAAAATATCGAACTCCGACCAAACATCAAATGAATGGATAACAACTTTCAATTTCCTTACTTGGAACAGTCATTTTCTTATGTTAAAATGGTGACTAAACCTGGATTTAAAGTAGTTAAACCTCTTACTTGTGTGACAGTTGCATAAAATGCCATTATATTGACAACGATGTGTGATCAAAACAAACAGACATTAAACGATGTCACGATTGATGTACAGCAGTTCACACTGTGATAAAATCCGTATTTTGAACTTCTGCTACCACGCGACCACCGGACCACCGATACTTTAAAAGTCTGACTCGTTGTAGCATCATTTGTTGACAGTTGATCGATAAATTCTGCATTTTGATATATTTGAGATGAATATAAGTAAAACATAAAACATGACTTTTTATCATTTTTAGTCACGCAATTTCTAAAATGTACATGTTTATGCGGATTTGTCTTAAAGTAAGATTAGTAAATACTTCAAAGGAATAGTGCCACGATATACATGGTCTTTTTATATCAACATATCATTTTTTAGATAGCATCGCTTGACAACTATTCAAATTACACATGAAAACAATACGTCACAAGTTCAACTTATAGATACTATTCAGCATATAATATATCATGTTGTATTTTGCAATGTATAACAATCACTAGACACGTACATGTATGGTGCAGTTTCAAACTCTTGGGGATAATGGGTTATTTCACTGAATAAATCACAAAAGGAAAATAACGGCACGAAAATGGATTAATTGGCATTTTTTTATAAAGAAAAATAACGACACATACATATAGGGTTACTTTTACACTGCTTAATAACGGCATGTATATGTGTAAATTTGCATTTTTTCTAAGAAAGAAAATAATTGCACGTTTATGGGTAACTTAACAATGTTTGAAAGGAAAAAACAGAACGTTTATGGGTAAATTAACAATTTTTGAAAGGAAAAAACAGAACGTTTATGGGTAACTTAACAATGTTTGAAAGAAAAAAAAACAGAACGTTTATTGGTAACTTAACAATGCTTGAAAGTAAAACACAGAACGTTTATTGGTAACTTAACAATGTTTGAAAGAAAAAAAAACAGAACGTTTATGGGAAACTTAACAATGTTTGAAAGAAAAAAAAACAGAACGTTTATGGGTAACTTAGCAATGTTTGAAAGAAAGAAACAGAACGTTAATGGGTAAATTAAAAAAGTTTAAAAGGCAAAATAACCACTAGTTTACAGGGAAAATTTGCATTACTTAAACATGTTAAAAGGGAAAAAGGCACGTTTATGGTTTTTGGTGAACGGTTTGGAAAACATTACATTACACATCATAATAATGTATAAAGAAACAAATACAATGATGAATGCTTGTTTACAAACAGACAATGATTTCAGTATAACAGTAAAACACTTTTAAAACTAATTGTACTCTTCTCGTTTTTTTTAATTCAGTTATGATTTTCAGTCAAGAGAGGAACTTTGAAGTTTATTTTCGACTATTATCAGATACGATGTATGGGCACTTCCTGTTTCTGGCATTCTTTAATACTTACACAGGTGTCTCTTTACCTTTTATTCTGCCAATTATTCTCTTTTATTTTTTTTCACCACCGTTATAATTTCTTTTATTTGAATTTTATTATTCAGTTATTTCTACATGTTCTATTCTATTTAATTTTTCATAGTTTCCATGTTATTTGAACCTCATCCTGACATTATCTTCTATTTATTAAAAGTGGGAATTTTAAAAAAGACCATGTATAAAGCAAAGTGCAAAGCACTTTTGAATTGTATTGGTTTCAATTTTGTTTTAGAGAAATCGTTAACTCTAAACTAATCCTACAATTACATGAACTACAAACATAAAATTAAAAGAGAGTAATGATAAAACATATTTATTTATACACGCACATTTTGCTTTCATCATATAATCAATATTCTAACAGATTCTATTTTGACGTTTTAATTATCCATGAATAATATTAAGAAAATGTGCTGTTATTGAAATATAAAGAAATTATAAGAAAATACCAATAAATTACTTTTAAATTATGTAATAGTTTGCATGTAACTTTTCATCCATTTATTTTTTACCAACATCTTGAGGTGTTAGTTACGAATCTTATTGCCTCAGATTGTTTTTTATAGAATTATAAAAGAACATTAAATAAGTAATCATTTGACGAGGAGAATTAAAGCATTTTAAGTATGAATTTTTTTAACTACAATACTCGTTGCACAGGTTAAAGAAATAATTAAATGTACTTCAAAGTGTTATCGTTTTTTATATCAGGTCTTATTAATAAATTAACTGTTTGCAAACCTTTGAATGTTTTAACATTGTTTCTTCGATCGTCACTTATGGGATTGTGTAGACGAAACGCACGTCTAGCGTACAAAATTCAAATATAAAAAGGAAGATGTGGTATGATTTCGAATGAGACAACTCTCCTCAAGAGACCAAAATGATACAGAAATTAACAACTATAGGTCACCGTACGGCCTTCTACAATGAGCAAAGCCCATACCTTATAGTCAGCTTTACAAGGCCCCGACATGACACAACTTCGACAAAATGGCCGAACGCAGATAATTGATACTCTAAATTTAAAATCGATGGTGATCGCTTATCTAGCAGAATAAAACTTTAATATCTATGAATTTGAGCATTTTTATGCAGAATAAACATAATATCAATTTTTGATTTTTTTGCGAAGTTTCCCTTTAACTAATGCTCGTCCGACTTGAAGTATCAATTTCAATTTCTTGATTTTATAACTTTTACCTTAGTTTGTACATCCTTAAATTAAATAAAACAGGGCAAATAATAAGACCATCGTTCTCATTAAAGCCATGGCTACTGACTTAGGACCATAGATTATCATCATTCAATAATTACACTGTTTTAATTACAGACTGTATAAAATATGAATATGAATAGATGTGAGATAGGACCCAAATGACAATTAAACTTCTTGTTAAGGTGGTACCCAACACTTTCACTAAAATTAATTTGGCTCGTTTAATTTTCATAAAATTTTGTCAAAGTATTTACTTTGACCCTTTTTCAAAACTATAAAAATTTCAAATATTATGAATCAACCGTTTTATCAGAAAAATTACATTGGTTATATAGCAGTTTGACAAACACCAATTTTGATCATTGAGAAGCTTAATATTCCATTTACAACACAATGTAATTAAAACGTTTAGCTGACGTTACAGAGTTATCTCCCTGTAGTGTTACCACCTTAAGAACTCCAAATTGCCTGGTGTAAAACCATTTAAACGGGAAAACCAACGGTATAATCTATAAAATAAAAAAGAAGAGAAACGAGAAACAAATGTGTTGTACAGCAACGAACGACAACCAAATAGTATATAAGAGATACCGGCTAAAAACTCCCACAGAACTGGAGTTATTAATTTATTTTTTTTACAAAAATCAAGCCATGGTTACATTTGTACAATGAGCTTTAAAGAATCATAAGTTTTAAAAATCATGCGCATCTTCAACATTTGATATCAAATGTTAGGAAATATTTGCGTGAACCCGAACAGCAAATGTTGAGATATTTTTGCAAGGCTTAATAGCATTAATAAACATATGATATTTGTCCCGTCTTATCCCCAGATTACCTTTTGTCAATAACTTTGGCTCCTCAAAACTATTTATCTTGTATTTGATTAAACCTGTTCATTTTAATAATCCGAGCGTCACTGATGAGTCTTTTGTAGACGAAACACGCGATTGGCATACACAATTATATGTTAGGTATCTCTTATGATTTTCTTTTACAACAATAAAGCAATATATGAAACTAAAGCATCAATTCTCTTCCAAGTCAAACTATGTGACCTCCAAGTGGATTAAGCGCACTATAACAGCAATACTCACCAGTGTAAGTCAATATTAGTACTTTGTCAATGGAAATATAAGTATGATCGTCTTAGTGCATGTAAATAAAATATATGTTTGTGTGACCGAATAATAAAGAAGGATATCGAACGTATTCTCTGTTCATTGCATAAGTAAATAATATCGATACAGAACTGCCCAATTATTCCCACGTATTTGTATAGATTCACTAAATAAACAATTCTTGCTCTGACGATAGACACTTTTCACCGACTTCAAAAGATCGCAAAACTTGCTTAAAATAATAAATATCTGATGTTCATATTTTGATTACGTATTTTGCATATACAATGTGCATTGTTATTTGTTTTTAATGCTTAGAAAACTATTTCAACCTTCCTTTGTTAAACCGAATTACCATTATAAATATTTGTGGAAGCAGTGCTTTTTTTATTTTTTCAATTATCATAACAGGTGGTTAATTCACTGGAAAATGTTTCAGATAAGTTTTGTTCAAAAGTCATTTAGTGGTTCGTGTTGTTTATTCTTTAGTTTTCTATGTTGTGTCATGTGTGTTCGTGTTGTTTATTCTTTAGTTTTCTATGTTGTGTCATGTGTACTATTGTTTTTCTGTTTGTCTTTTTCATTTTTAGCCATGGCGTTGTCAGTTTGTTTTGGATTTATGAGTTTGACTGTCCCTTTGGTATCTTTCGTCCCTCTTTTAGATGTACATTTAGTTGTCTGTGTTCTTGTTGTTTGGTCTGTCAATAAATAGCTTATGGGTTTTACCTCAATTTGTTAATATACCAAAACATAAACATGATAAAGCCAACGTGCAATACTTTATTGTCAATCTTTTACAATCATTCTAAAACATGTTTTAGTCTGAAGCTAAAATCTATGTTGATTTTTTGTTCATTACTGGTTGTCTGCTTGTCTTTTTTCTTTTTAAGCCATGGCGTTATTAGTTTATTTTTGATGTATGAGTTTGAATGTCCTTCTTGTGTCTTTCGACCTTCTTTTTATAGGATAAATGTTTACCAATTTTCGTACACTTGTTTTCTTTCTTTCAATCTTTCTGTCTATTCTTAGAAGTTTGCACTTTTAACGTAGTATATTTGGTCTCATGCGAAGTGTTGTCTCTTTAACAATCATACCACATCATTTTTTTTATATTATATTTGGAAAAAAACAAGTATTAAATGTATTCATAAATAAGATGAAGTCAGGATAATTTTATCATTTTGATGAATTATCTCTCAATTTCGAGTTATTTGGTTTTCTTGTTTCAAAAGTGCAGGAATGCATAACTTGATAATGTACCAACAGGGATACCCAAAAGGCATCATGCAATTAATTATATCTAAAAAAGACTACCCGTAACCAATTTAAACATTTGCAGTTAACAAACAAAATCTATTCCAAGTGTCATGAACAGGGATGGGCACGATTACTGATACTGAAGGATTTTTGTGCAATCGATTAATAATCGATTACATAAAGGATTTTTGTGCAATCGATTAATAATCGATTACTCAAATTTTAGTATGTAATCGATTAAAAGTAATTACATTACTTTTCGATTACTGTCAATTACATGCTTCAACATTTCAACTAAAAAATAACATGTCTGAGTAAAACACAATTATATTGCTCAACATTTGTATAGTGGAAATTAAGAACTTTACCAAATGCATCATTTAAAGCATTGTTTCTAAATTATAAGTTAATAGCTGTTTTAGATCAAATCTCTTAACATGCTTAATGAAGATTAGACGTATTTAAAAAATCTTGAAATTTTGACTGTCAACATAAATGTAAGATGTCATCGGATTGCAACAATCACTTATTCATAACTAATTGTTTTTAAACAATTTTGCTTTCTTACTGATTTACGTTAGTTTTTTTGTTTTTACTCTTAAAAAAAAATATTTATGCATAGTTAATTATAATGTTTAAGGAAATATAAAAAAAAAGTAGAATAATTAATCTGTTCAGCTAATTTTTAAGATCAAAATTATTAAAATTATAATGACATGCATGATTTAAACCTTTTGTTTGGATAACCATCCTAATTACAGATTATTAAACTGCCACTGGAGTACAATTTATAACCTGGGGCTAAATATTGTAAATTTCCTTCTTAATTAGACATAAGATAATTGAAATAAAAACAAAGTATGTTTGTTATTGATTAGAAGACTTCGATCATCTCATTAGTAAAGGCAAGAATGTTGTTAAGATTTGTTAACTTCTCCAATCAAATTATATACAAAATATATCTATAGTGTCAAAGGGATACATGTATCTATTTCTAAAAAGAATTGCAATGCATTGCCATTGGTTCATTGTTAAAAGGATTTTGTGTTCTTTTTTAATTTAACTTATATACATGTATATCATAACATTTAAGAAATCAACTGTTTATCTATTCTAAGCTTTAATTTCAACTCTGATTGAAAATGATGTTTTCAGGAAATTAAATAAAAATAAGCTTACTACTTTTAAAAATGTACTACAGAAGTTAACGAAAGACGGACACATTTCTTATTTTAGATCTATTTTATTATTTCAAATCTTTTTTCTTATTTTAATATTAAAGCTTATTGACAAGCACATACATCCATTTGTTTCAAAAGTTAGATATAAAGAAAATTCAGGTAGGGGATCTGGTGCTCATAATGCAGCTTGAGACAATAGATAGAAATAAGACAGTTGCTTGACTCTCATGTATTGTTGATGCATAATATTTTATCTGTACTACAAAGAGATAATATTATTATACATATTTTCCTCTGAAATAGGTTATTTTTCATCAAACTATTTTACTAAAGTAATCGAACTGTAATCGAAAAGTAATCGATGATTACATCCAAATTTTTGCTGTAATCGATTTAATTACGATTACATGTAATCGAAAATGTCTTCGATTACAGATTACTGTCGATTACTTGAAAAAATGTAATCAATTACAATCGATTACGATTATAGATTACGATTACCCCATCCCTGGTCATGAAGACAGTTATTGTTTAATTTGAAACCTTAGAGGAATTTCAAATCCAGATTAATGTCTTGAAAATTCCATTGTTTGGTTTCATTACGGTTTAAAGTTGTCATTTACACAGCCGATTCGGTTATGTATCATTGTTTGTGATTTTTATACATGACAAGTACCAATTTAATCATGTTGAGTTTTCTAGTCAGAGACAATCAAGGATGAAGTAAATAGTCAGAGTGTTATTCTTTTCCAAACATCATGAACTAAAGATAACCTCAGGCTATGTCAGAAACAAACACGTACTACTTATAACAAGTACAGTACAGACGGACATTTTATCACGTGTTTTCTCGTACAAATTCACATCTCAAGAATCGACATATACGGTAGCACTGCGGATAATTGATTTCAATTATTCATTCTCTTTACATTGTTATATTAAATGTTGTTTTTCTGTTTTGTCGATATTTTATCTTTAAAATAACTTATAGTTGTGTGTTCGCTTTTTGTTACTTTGCTTATGTATCAACATGAGAAGAAATTAATAAAATATTGGCATATTCAGAATATTCATGTTTGCGTATTTTTTCTGCTCGCGAACGTCACGTTATTAACGCGCAAAACATAATATCACGTGAACAACTTTATATCACACAAAAAAGATACATCAAATGATAGAAATCACCATCAAACAGCCCAACACTTTAAACTATTCAAATAACCAAATTGAATGTAATTTTAAAGTTCGTACGCATTTGTATACAAAAAAGATGACTAAAATTTTTTTTTGAAAATACAAGAATACCATGTTCGGAATAACAAATATGACATCTGTTAAAAACAATTAAAATTCGGGGAAAAAATGTTAAACCACAATTTGCCTTAGAGTTGCTTTTGAAAGATAAACACCAATTTATATGCACAACAAAAATTGATTTTTTTCTGGCCTTACATAATCTTTGTTCGGATCAGTTTATACCAGACGGTTAGCTTCTGACTACAAAATAGAACAACCATTCTTCTATCTATACACAAAGGTCAAAACGACCAAATTCCAAGCTATTAGGAATTTATCTTTTAGATTGATATCAGACAATCTTTGCATCTCTTTATTCTGAGTGGTATTGATTAGATCAAAAGTTTTGAATTATCAATGAAAGGGCTGTGTTATTTCTGTATAAGCTAATGGGTACGGATATAGACACAATATATTGTTTCTGCGATATGACTTGTTGTAGTGAATGTTAATTTTCGTCTTTTCTTCTATTCTCGAAAGATCTTATTTGTACTTTTAAGGACCATAATTGTAAAACAATGTCAGCTTTTTGGATGCCTTCTGTTCTGATTTTATAAGGCAACTCTAGTTAACACTTTCTATACATTAAAAAAAAATCTGAAAGTTTTGCACTAAACAGTTTATAGAACAATATATATTTAATTGTTTTTCCCTCCTCAACTGAGAAAAGTAGAACTACATATTCATATAATCTGTCAGGTAAAAAGTCTGCAATGATTGTGGTTTAATTGTTTTAAAATGCGATGAATTGGGGACACCCATGAATTCAAATCAATGAAAAATAAAATTTTGATAGATATATAATACCTGCTGACGATAAAATAAATGACTTAACATTGACAGAACAATTCATCTGCTTGAGGTAATGACAACTATTCATTAAAAAATAGTCGTCAACTTTCAGAGCAAAACATTACTATGTTAAACCTATTAAATTCTGTGTTGTAAGTATTGCGTATACCAGGCCTTGTGGTCATAAAACTTTCGAGCAGGATTTTTGTACTCAGACTCAAGAATCAACCAATCAAAATACTGGATTTAATGTTTCGAGCAGGATTTTTGTGCTCCGAGCACTGAGCAAAGTTTTATGACTTCAACCCCAGTTCCGAATAAAGGAGGACGGAAGTCATTCTTCTTCTAATTGGTTCAATCGTATGTTTTATTTTTGGCGCAAATGATACAAGGTAATTTCAAAACAGGTGGCGCAAACGTAGCATTGGAGAAAAAAGTTGTTGCGCAAAAGGACGCATTTTTTGCGGAAACGGATCTCTCCCGTTCAGATAAAATACCCGAATTTTAGCATTTGCGCTAAATAATTAATAAACATGATATAAATCAATTGAATTATTTTCCATATGATTTAACGCAGATATTCCATAATGGCCCTGAAAATATGATGTTGTCCGAACAAAAACCCACATCCATGGCGATAATTTGAAATTTAACAAACAGAAATCTGGATTCAATCGTTTCCTTGTAAAATATTTCGGATTAGAACATACTTGTTCGACATAAATTCCTATACAGTACTCTAAACAACATTAAATGGTTTTTACGTGCCTAGTTATGTCAGACTTCTTTTCTTTTATTTATAACTTTGTGTTCTATAAGAAAATGTCCGTTATCAAAAGCTTTTCATAAAAGGTTACTGTGACAAGACACGCAACACATACCCTCGAGGCCTATTATTTAAGATTCTAGTACCTATTTGCGTTAACCCGTTATAGCAATGGCTTAATGTTGTTGACTCAATCGGCAAACATCGGGTGAACTCGTTACTTTCCAAGGTACAGAATCGACCGAGTTGTGACGAATGATTGTTTATTAAGATTCGTACTGATGTCGTCAATGTATATTCGATTTTTTTTCTTTCTCAAGATCTTTGATCTGTGATCGTACCAGGAAAAGATTTAATGATGTAGTGCTTAAACACACGGAAAATGACAATGGCTATGTTCGGATTAATTTTTAATAAATATCTTTCTTAAGTGGCTTCCGTCTAACTTACTGACGTTAATTCAAAAACTAGTATCACTTGTGAAATGATAAGCATAACAACAATTTTAAGACTGCAACAAATAAAACGTCTTACTTTCAAATATTGCATCAAAGCAGTTGAGTTATTGCTGCTACCACCAATAGACTAATATGAATATATCATCGAGCCCGTTATCAAACTATTTTATATATTGAAAGCATAACTGGCATAATCGAAATAAAAGGGTAGCATGAAACGTCATGGAAGCATTTCATCAAACGACGATAGTTTTTAACATTATTTGTATTGTTTTGATAGCAGTCTGTGTTTAGTTACATAACTGGAATATTCAGAGCATCCTATTTACTGACGAATTATAGTCACAAAATATAAGATTTATAAATTGAATAAATAACAATAACAAAAGACAAAAGCAGAAAACTCTACACATATATGTTATGCTTTCCCTAATTACAAACACCAATTGAATTTAGGGAATAATTCATGTTATTGATATTAAAATGTTGTAATTCATATTTTTTCACATGTAGAATAGTTTCTAATTTGCAACATTGCTGTCTGGATACAACAGGATTATATATTGAGAGGAGAGTGTTCAAATATAACCATTAATTGATTCAACCTAATTACAAGTCTGGAAGGTTTATATTAGTGTTGATTTATCTTAACCTAACTGGACCTCAATTTCATTAATATCCCTCCGCAGACTGAAAACAATTTTTTAATATCCTTCCCCAGACTGTGAACTGTAACATTCTTATTAGTACACCGCTAAATTTGTATCTGTCAACAACAGAGAAAATGTAATCAAATTTACTAGATTCCTTTTCACCATTACTACTCGGCAGGGCGATAATGAAATCATATTATTTCCTAAATTGTGGGATATGTGCTACCTTTTATTGTTTATAAATTAAATCATATTCTCAGACGACACGAAGGAAGTCTTAAACTCTAGCTTATATTCTCTAGATATAACTATAATGGATTGATTCACATTTGTTATGGTTACTGAACACATTTCCTGACATGTTAGAACCGAGGAGTGTCAAACGGTATATTTAAAAATTCAAATTTTCTATATATGTCGAGATACATAGTGTATCCCTTGACTATCAGCCAGTACTTCTGTACTGTCATAAGAATATGAATATTGTGTTAATAAGATCTAATGTTAGAATATTTTTGAAATCATCTTAAAATAATGGAAACATCTTCTTCAGGGAAAGCTAAGATTCCCTATCCGTCTTTTGCTGTACGGTCCTTTTTGACTTAACAAGATCTTTTGTTTTTGTTAAAAAGTTTTATATTTCAAAATATTTTGGCTTTGAACATCACAATAGATGCATTAAGTATCAACGTGCATATCTGGTGCACTATCATTTTAATGTTGTTACACGTACAATGGCTACCATGGTTACCAGATGTTGGTGCGCTACATGCAGAAAGTTGTTCTATATAATAAATGCATTTTTACGTCATTGGTTTTGATGAAGTCACATAAAAGAGGGGCGAAAGATACCAAAGGGGCATTCAAACTCATAGATCGAAAATAAATTTAAAATAACATGGATAATAAAGAACATATAAGGAGTTTTTTTTATATTCTGAACAATTCTGAATACTTACTAAAATCTGTAAAGCTTATATAATCCTGTTTGTCCTTGTCACGAATGTGATCTACCAAATAAGAGTCATTCCCGGGTGTGTACTCTCATGAGCAACACACGTGGAGCAGGACCTGCTCACTTTTTCTGAACACCTGAGATCACCCCCAGTTTTGATGGGGTTCGTTTTGCTATGTCTTCATTTTTTCATGTTAGGTTAAGTTTATTATTGTTTGTCTGTTTGTATTTTGTTTAAGCCATATCGTTTCATTTTGTGTTCGCTTAATGAGTTTGAATGTTCCTCTGGTATCTCTCTTCCATTGGCCCTCTTCTATACCATCAGGTGATATTTAAACAAAGCAGGAATGTAAATAACCGAATAAATAAACGAAAATAAATAAGCTAAATAATAGCAAGTTTTTTTTATAGCGATTTAAAAAAAAACTTACTAACAAGAACAATAAAAAAAAAACTTTTTAAAAGCCAGAAAAATAAAAACGAGTAATACCAAAATCATAGAAGAAGTTATAAGATATTAATCAAATACACCGAACAAAGAAGAACATACACACAGAAAAAAATCAAATCATCAAAACAAATCAAAACCTTCATATAGCACACAATAAATGCAACAGAATGAAGAAAAAACAAGTGAAAAAAAAACATAACAGTGCCAAAAGTTATGAAAACCAATTGTAACTGTTCATTCGTGATTTTATAACTAATGCCGACAAACATACCATCAAAAATATAACCAGATGACGCCTTATCCACTTTCATCAATAGCATTCTGAGATCACAATACTTATGACTCTATCTATTAGTTTCACCGTTTGTTCTTGACGTCATACCAACACTCAGTTTATTGACGTTTATATTGAAAATGAATGCATGTCTGATTATTTTATACAAGATTTACCAATAACTTTTCTTGCCATCCTATACTTTATGGATCTTTATGTCATTATCAATTATATGCCATAAAACAAAATAGACGTTACAGACAGGTATGTTTTCGATATAGAACAATATTACACGAAGCTTGAAAAGCTAAATTATCTCTTTTTTATTTGATTATCAAGATCTTAGACAAAATATATAAACGGTGTCAACCAAAAGTTCATTCGGGATCTACGAAACAAGATTGAAATAAAAACTAACTATTTTACCATATGATAATACAATAAATGGTAGCTAATGGTACGTTTTGTTTGTATTCACTTATAGTGCAGTTATGTTTAGTGTTGGGTTATACAAAAAAATACTAACTTACAAAAATATGTTTTTATAGAAATCCATAAAATGTTATCAATGTTCATACATGTAGTACAAAACAAATACTTTTGAGATAAAAAAAAATTAAACAGAAAGGCTAAATATATCAAAACGATATTCAAACGCATAAGTCAAACCAACTGACAGTGCCATGGGAAAAAACCAAATCGACAAAAATACAAAGAGAAGAGCACAAACCAAAAAAATTAGTTCATATATGATTTTTTTTTTCTTTTTGTAAAACGCAGTTCTACAAGACATGAAAATTACATGAAATTATTACATATGCCAGGATTAAAAAAAGACCAACAAAACATTGATCAGTGGCATTCGAACAAAAAAGAAATATTAAAAGGCCAAATATATCATGAGGTAATAATTTAAAAAGGGTTTTGCCAAATACAGCTAAGGTTATCTTTTCCTGTCGTAATAAATCAATGTTTATTTTCAAAAGTTCAAGGTTAAATCCTCTCTTTAAACCAAATATTATTAATTCGATATCATAATGCGTACAGTATTGTATGACTCTTTTCTTTATTTTCACCGTTTCTTTATGACGTCATACCGACGAACACTCATAGTATTGATGTTAATATTGAAACTGAATCCTTGTCTGATTATATTATGTAAGTATAGCAATAGCTTTTCTAGCCATCCTATACTTGGTGTCGATATCAATTATATCAGTTTACACAAAATAGACGAAGTTGTTTTCAATAAGGAACAATATTAAGGATGTTTGCTCCTCTACTTTTTGAATTTTGTCGGAATCCTCTGGTTTTATACATGTATTAACATTAAAAAAAATGCCCACCAACCCCTACTTTTCTTTTCATATTTTTCTTACATATTATTTAAAAAGCCATATTTCAAAATCTTTGTTATTTTTTCATCGTTTTTTAAACAAAAAGGTGACAACGTTAAGTGAAAGAAAAATCTAGAGAGAATTATTTCCCGCCAAATTTTCAACGGCTTATATCTCGAAAACAAGCACACGGACCCTCCATTTTTTTCTGCTTTTTTAGTTTCTTTATTTATATACTTTCAATTTATAACAGTCTTTTAAAAAGCTTGTTATTTTTAGCCAGAGTAGCGAACATTCTTAAGCTTAAGATACTACTAGTAGACATAGTCTGTGTTCTAAGATTATCAAGTCACATTCTATTCCATTCAGATTCTTAGATGCAGTTATACTTATATCTTTCCTTAGTATAAAAGTGGACTTTTTACTTTCTCACTTACAGTGCATCTGAATATACTGTATAATATCAGGTATAGCGTGATGATTAAAATATTTTGATAATGTCCATATGAGAAATTAACACTTAAGAGGGATACTAATTATCTTCTCTATGTAGATTTTTATTCTTCTAATAAAAAGTGAAACCACAAACATACGCTCACATGTAAACTTAATAGAAAATTGACCCAATTTCAAAATTGACTGACATATTTCCATTCTAAGGTCAGAGATAAATGCGTCGTTATAATGACCATGTATTCTAATCAAAGATATTACTTGAAAATAAAATGTAGAACTGTATAATTTTGATTGACAAGTATAATTTGAAAGCAGCCTTGAGTATTATAACAATGCATATCTGCTCGATAAATTGTTGATTACTGAACTATACATCAAAGGGAATACAAATTGAAGGCTTTGTTATGTAAAAAAAAGTAAATCTTTAGTAAACGTTATAAATACTCACTCGATATTTGTAAAAAGACTTATTTATTCTTACATGAAATGTCAGCCTAACTTTTGTTATTGTTCATTTATTTTTGAATTGACAGTACTATGCGTATCGTGTATTTATCTGAAGTCACTCCATTGACCGAGGATATTCAGACGACGAAATGTAATCTACTTACATAAATATAATTAATAATAAACCTATATTTTTTTCAGGTCATAAAGATTAAAATAGTTAAAGAAATTGTTTTGATAAAACTGGAATAAAATCTTTTTCTCAATGCAACAAGAGAAAACAAAAACAATTCAAAGCAAAAACACAAGCATCAACAATGAGAACAAGAGTAAGCAACACTAACTCATTTTTAAATCAGTGGTGGTCTCGGGTAATCCGAACTCATTTTCAATTGCTTGTAACAATGATGAGTTTTTTAAACATTGCCGAAGTATGTCACTTGAAAACATATTTATATCTACTAGAGGCAGTTTCACATTCTAAGAAAATTTCTTAGTTTAGGTTTAATTACTGAAAATTACCTTTTGCGTACAAATGATATGATAACACTTCTATGTGAAATAGCTGATATTTTGTCTTTACGTCCATGTGTTGTTTTTCTTTGATTTAATAAAGCATTGGCAAGATAATTCTTAAGACACAGCTAGTTGATTTAGTTCTCTCACTTATCTTTACTCGGAAAATGAACCCTACGCCGCATTTGGAAATCCGATATATTTATTACAAAAAAGATTTAATATCAGAAATAATTTCATCCAAAGTACTGTGTGTGAGTTATATGCAATCATATTTTTTCCGTGTGGTTTGATTAAGTTACTTTTCTAAAAAGTCTTTCCCCAATGATCATATATCATTGATTTGTAATATATATATAATAAAGTTATGAATAATTTATCTTAAATGCATGCATTCAAATAGCTGACATTTGAAAAAAAACCGATTCCTCAAATTAGGGCAGGGAAATGTGTGTCACGTTTAATCAAATGATGGGATTTCCGACTTATAACTTTGTCTACGCCATCCCCTATTCAATTTCAATTAATGTGTAGTGAATAAACTCATCATAGATACCAGGATTGAAAATTTTGTATTTGCACTAGACGTGCAATTCGTCGAAACGCCATTAGTTTCAAACAATCACTACACAAAGCGATTATAATAAATCAAAATTCACAATTATTCATAATTAGAGTTATCCTAAATTATACAGAAACGGACATCACCATTTGATAAACTTCGTGTTTGGGTAAAGATCAATAGGATAGCGCAACATGAACATATTCATTTCTTGTCAAAATATATGGTTTTGATTTAAGCATGACACGACAGTAATTATTTTGTTCATTTCTTGAAAAACCTTATTGTGAACTCACATTAGCCTGAATAAAGTTTAATAAAAAAAATATCTGAATTGAAAGATGGTGGGTGACAAACCTCATTTAACAATAACAACATGTAACTAGAGCAAATAAATATTTTTGAATTGTCATATAGGATTTTTTCTTGTTTTGGTACTATATAATTTTCAACCAAGTAAACATTTTTTTAAAAGGATCACAGACGTTTTAAATGTTACAACCATGCCCAAAATGTACTGATCATAATTTATAGCTTCATGCATTATGCAATAAAAAAAAATTCTAAACGATTCTTTATTTTTTAATTTGAATTTTAAGGAGATCATTTGCTCCTATGCGTAACTAACCTGCGACGACAGATGCATATACACTTTAAGATGTATATCCAATACATTTCATGCACTACAAATCCAATAAACAGTTATCTGTGTCATGCTGAGAACTGAATGAATTGAGATATTGTTTATTTTGAAACATTAAAAAAGCAATTTCTTGTGATTTTTTTTTAATTGAAATGATACGGCAGTTATTATTGGTTTTTTTTCTTCTTGAAAACCAGATCGAGAACTCGCATTAGCCTAATCAAAACTATAAGATATATATAAATCATTTGAAAGATGGTGATATATAACTATGGCATTTAGATCTTTCGTCTTTTCCTAACCATGCTAACCTCTTTTTTCATTCGGCACACCATTGGTCAGTTTACGTATTCTATGCATTTTAAACAAGAAAACTTTGCTTTAATAAAAATCGCAGAAACGTGTCCTCTATGTACCCGTATGATAGTATATTTGTATGCATTATGCAATAAAAAGCATTTAAACACATTTTTTGTTACAAGTTCCAATTTTAAGGTGAATGTATTGCTCCTATGCAAAATAATGTTTGTTTCACCCGACGACGACAGATGCATATACACTGTAATATATTTATTCTCTACATTTCATGTGCTACAAAACCAATACGTTTTTAATTTGTATTAATATGCTCATAACTGAATGATTTGAGATATCGTCTATTCATGCCTACTAACGATAGAGCTATAGAAAATATCTGGACGAAAGGCAATAACATAGCTGTAAACCTTTAACAGTGAAACAATAAAAAGCCGAGAAATAATAAAGAACATGCGTAGTATGAACAATAAAATATGTTTAGTGACAGCTCAGATTATTCTACATTCAATATAAATGATATCAATTTTGTGCAGTGTTGTTCAATGTCATAATTATTTTCAAACCAAGTTCATAAAAACAGATTCATAAACGTTCGTATATATTTATATTATATATGTCCTTAGTCGTTTTTACTTCATTTCGTACAGAAATATTTATTGTTTTTTTTTTTCTGTAGTTTTTAAAGACTGCTTCATAAAAATCTATAGTATTGGCATTATAACTTAAGTTTGATCTTTTTCAATATCTATAAACTCATCGTTCATGTCATATAATCACGTTTTGTCTTCAAAAGCGTCATCAGTGACGCTCGAATCAAAAGTTTAAAGAGTCAAATAAAATAAAACTGCATTAAATGAAACTTCATGTCAACACAATAGTGCTTACTTCTGGGCAATGTAACTGTCAAAATATTAAGCATTCCAAGTTATATTTCCATAGCATACCATAAAACGTTGTGATTGTTTAAAAAAAAACATTTTAAACAATTGAAGTCTTGTCAATAGCATGACTTTTTTATCTTTTTAATTTGGGAATTTGAATATAGTCCTCTGAGTTCTAAAAGGGCGTAATGTAAAGCGATGTAATACATATGACGTATTTTAGCTTTTCAAATCAATTCAGTTAAAAATATAAAAAAAAACAATATTGTAAATTCACTAAAACAAACACGTGGACAACAGTTTCCACAGTACCTGTTATCTTGGATTTAAACTTGAAGAATTTGCACATTTTCATTGGACATAATCTAGTTACTTATCCCATATATGTAATTTCAGGCTGTGTTTGGATATACGCCTAAGGTAACCTATGGGTATCAATAGATACCTTTGGGTACTCATGGTTTGATATTTTGAAATTAGTAAACATAGTCGTATATCCAAACATAGCATGTAGTAAAAGATGCAAGTCTTTCGGGAAAGGTTGTACGTTTCGATGTATTTTTACCATTTTAAAATACATTAGATTACTAAACATATTGAACAACTCAACAGAACAGACCAACAGCTTACTCGCTGAAGAAAATTGATAATCAAACAAACACAAGTAAATATGAACAATTAACATATTCACCAGATAGCCTGTCTTACTACATGTACATGCACAACATATTTTAGATTGTTTGTGCCAAAAACAATTATGCTTGTCTGTACAAATTGATGGTGCCAAACCTGTATACATCAAAAGTAATCAAGAAACGTGAAACATCTGTACTTAAATCAATATCAATTTGTTTATAATGATTTTATTTTAAGGCCTGCATTTTCACCCGAGTTACTTTTTGTTCTCGTTATTAAGATATATCTTATAAATTTGTTGAATATAAACAACTGTGACGGTATCACATTGACTTGTTGCATATTTAAGGAAATTACTCCAAAATAACAAAACAATCAACGTAAAGTTGTCAAAGTTATACCTCATGGTATTACATTTTCATTGATCTGACGATAAATTCATGCACAGAAATTCAACATTTAAGGATGTTAAAATTTCTAGAATTAAACTTTTTTTCTTAACCAGATTTTTAGGTTTATATGACCTAGAAAATAATTGGTGAAAAAAAAAATTAGGGTGGTGCACTTCTTTTTTGCTACGGCCCTTTTGTTTTTACCCTTTTTTGGGGCTATTATTTTCACAATTCATTTTCATACATTTAATAAAGATGAAGTGGATTAATCTGAATGAATTTAACTTAAAACAACTATCAAACATTTTGGAAATAATTCTAGAACGAGATTTCAACGAGACTGAAACGTCAGAAGAATACATCCTTAACACGCTGTGTCACGTTAAAAAATGAAAACAACACGTTATAAAGCGCGTTTCGTGATTTATCATCTTTTTTTAAAGTAGAATTCGTATCCAAAAATTTAAGGAACGAAATAGATGTTTAAGAAAGAAAAAAAATATCACTGTTTTTTATTTGACAGAATGAAACAGCCAACTTGACATTGAATACATTGAATCTGTTATAAAAATAACAGTTAATACTATAAACTAAGAAAACATTCCGACAAAATAACAACTGTGAAATTCATCAGTGTATATTGACAAAAAATTAATAAGATGTGAGTATATGGAAATAATCGTTATAACTCAAGCCCAATGGAATAAGACTTAGTACATAAAAGTCATTTCAAATCTTCAGCTTCTTTTTGATATGTTTTTCTTATTTTCTTATGAGTCTGCTACAGTTCTTTTTTCTTATACAATATAAATTATCTCCCCTTACTTTTAAAACTAGCTCATGAGTTAAAGATACGTTTACAGGTAGTTCTTATGTTGTGTGTTTACACTGCTTACACAGAAAGCATGGAAGAGGGAGTCGATGAGTGCTCAACAACATGTCTAACTCGATTAATCCTGTATGTACCTGTCCCAATTCAGACGCATGTAATGCAGTTGTTGTCATTAGTTCATGTCTATCATATATTTTTGGTGTAAATGTATTGGTCTAAATTAAACCGGTAGTTTCCCGTTTTTTTTTTAGTTGGAGCCTATGTGTAGTTGACTTTAAAGTTTGTGTTATCCTCATTATGGAAATCGTATGGTGTCAATTCTTGCATGTGCTTACATCTTCTGTCCTTTCATCACATGTGAATATTTGTCCCACTGGAAATGGTACTGCCTTTTCTAGATGTTATAATGTCGCTTTGAAATACAAATTCGCGACTATACATTTTAAATCGAAATATAGTAAGTTCCTTTTTATTGAATTGTGTTATGCTTGACGAGACGATAAGTCATGTGGAACCACGTTAAAAACTGTTGGTTATGGAACAAAATGCATAATCATTTTGTTTTTTAATTTCAGTGTTAAAATGAGCAAATATTGTCATACGTATGAAGAATCTATTTAAATAATACTTCTAATGACAAGACAGTTATCTCTTTGCAACCCTTTTCATTGGAATCATTAATAGAGAGAATCAATGCCGATAGGGTATGAAATTCCGGAACAATGCACATCAAACTGATTACAGTCTGAACATTTCCCAGGAGAAAATACCGATCGGTGAACTTATTGAATTTTTAAAATGAAGAGAATAAAAGCCTTAAACTTTCCTCTTGTACTTTAGATATCTGTTGGGGATACGTATACTTAAATGAAAAGAGGTTGCAATATAACTATGCGTTTTGTTGTTCTTATATCAAAATCATATGCAATATGTTATTTCAATATCATGAAGTGTACCTAGACTTTTAATTAAAAGACATCTAAAATGAAATTAAAAAAGGAATTGTGAAATGAGTCAAAAAGACAACAACCCGACCAAAGAGCAGAAAACAGCCGAAGGCAACCAATAAAAGACTGAAGACCATTGAAAATAATAAAGGGTGAGAAATTTACTTGTCTTGTACAAAATGTGTATAACACAGTATATATCAACACGGTAGAAACGTGATATTACCTTCGTTTTACAATAATTTTCGAAACAGTGTTGGAGAATTACTAGGACCTTAAAACAGTTGAATGTTGCACACTTTGAACATGTAAAAAGTTCACTAGCCGTTTATGCAGCGACAGAGACAAGGATACGCATTGATCTCCACAAAAACTATACATTTTTCTTTGACAGACTTAATATTTCCATCAATCTACTACTTTAGACGGAGACATCAGATATCAATATTGTCTGATTTATCTATAGAGATGACAAAGTTCATACATCAGGAGGTATTTTCTAGACTGATACAGAGACCGTTATGTGATGTGTATATCAAGTATTATTGTATATTTGATGGCAAAAACACGTGGTTGAATAGGTAAAGAATGCTGTATTTGCCAAAACTTTTGGATTGTTTGTTCCTCAATGCTCTTCAACTTCGTACTTTTTGGCCTTTTTTTACATTTTTTAATTCGAGCATCAATAATGAGTCTGTCGTTGACTGGCGCTTATATAAAATAAAAAAAAGGTTAAACTATCTATATATGCCATAATGTAGTCAATCAACTATCTTATACCTAAGGACATGCCTGTCCCAAGTCAGGAAAATGTTTGTTGTTCTTTTTACGTATAAAAGAGGGACGAAAGATACCAAAGGGACAGTCAAACTCATAAATCGAAAATAAACTGACAACGCAATGGCTAAAAATCAAAAAGGCAAACAGACAAACAAAAGTACACATGACACAACATAGAAAACTAGCGAATAAGCAACACGAACCCCACCAAAAACTAGGTGTGATCTCAGGTGCTCCAGAAGGGCAAGCAGATCCTGCTCCACATGTGGCACCCGTCGTGTTGCTTATGTGATAAGAAATCCGGTATATAGTCTAATTCGGTCACATTCATGGAAGGGAAGGGGATTGTAGTTACGAAGTAAGGAACATATTCGATATCATTTGTGAAACGGTTATTCCATAACGGTCAACAAACTCGTGATGGCGTCCGTAAAATTTACGAAGGGATGATTTCAACTTCACCATTTGGAACTCTTGTTTTAATAGCTTCCTTGTGAGCAGCAACCCTCTATCAAGAAAATCATGATAGGAAACACAAGCACGGGAATATCTTATCAATTGGGAGATATATACCGCGTATGCAGGTTCTGCTGGAATGTTGCTACTTAGAAATGAAAAGTTCACAATTGGAAAGCTGAAATCATCTCTTTTGTCGTAAAGTTTTGTTTTCAACAAACTCTCATTTTGTCAATTTCTAGATGTAATTCAAGATATGAGGCCGGCTATACTGTATCTGTAGTATCCTTTATCTCTAGTTCGATGGGGTAGATGCGTTCCACATAGTAACCAAATTTTGAATTATTTAGTGAAAGAACATCATCTATATAGCGGAAAGTAGAGTTAAAGGATATCGCTAACTTCTTATCTTTATTCCTAAGAAGTTCCTGCAGCCTCATAATAATAAAGAAACAAGTCAGGAAGTAGAGGGGCACAATTTGTTCCCATTGGAATGCCGACAGTCAGTTGAAAAACACGTCCTCCAAACGTAACAAATATGTTGTCAATCAATAAATCAAGCATCTTACTAATATCAGTTTCAGAGAATTTTTTGTTTAAATCAGAGTGATCCTTTGCGAAGTAGGATGTATCCTTCCCTAAGACAAGATACTTGTATCTACGTTGACCATTCTTTTTTATGAAGCAAAGCAATACCAACTCGTTCAATTTGTCTGTTAGATTGGAGTGTGGAATACTTGTGTAAAGAGTAGAAAAGTCAAATGTTTTAATACTACTACATGATGAAAGATAGTAAGATTGTATGTAATCTAAAATATTTGTGGAATTAAATGTGTTTAAGCTTTAGATTTTTCTATTTGTTGAGCGACTTTCCGTACTTATTTGTCCTTGATGTTCGGTAGTTTTGTTATTTTACTTTTTACATAATATCATCTTGCTTTTTTCACTCAACACTTTTGTATAGTATATTTGGTTGTGTTGGTTATTTTTGTCTCATGTTTTGAATGTTTATCATATTTTCCCTGTACAAATAAATCATGCTGCATTATCCCTTACAAAACTTTGACTACATATATCTTTGTTTGTATCTTCTCAAATAGACGCTTTATTGTTATTATTATTAGGCACATAAAATAAGTAGTCATGTTTAATAACTGGGTAGCAGGTTATTTTAAAGTGTGCACCACATTTTGTATGTTATTTCGAATAGACAGAAAAATTATTATAGTCATTTCTTATAATTTAATTCTAAATTCCATTCTAAACCTGAGTAAACCATTAAAAAACGTTGATGACGTCACGGTCACATGACAAAATTATGTCTATGAGCTGATAAATAATACGACGTCAGCCAACCAGAAGACGCGTTACATCCAAAATTAAATTATTCATAGTTTACATTCTAGCTGACTTGATAACAGTCAGATGTGTGACAAAACATATTCTAAAGAATGTTAATGTGTCGTATTTCATTCTAATTGTATAGATATTGAATGCTTATATTTACAAAAATTGTGAAGACAGTAAATAGCGTGTTTCAGATTGATATCTGTAACTATGGTATCATTGCATATTTTATACAAATTGATATATTATATCATCACGTATCCCTAAGGAACTCAATAAAACTTTAGCTCTGTTTCCTTTTGCTAATAGCGTAAAATAATAATGTGAAGTCTTATTAAATTTTGCAAATCCATACCCCTTCCTTGTGCGAGACAAACATTAGTATAAAAGAAACATTCAATAGAACTAGCTTGAATAGATTCTATAGTTTTAACGATAGAAATCCATGCATGCCCCTGTTGTAGATTTGTAGTAAATCAGTCATAAAATTTAATGATGAAGCAAATCAACACGAAGCATTCTCTAATGTATAAATTCGTCAACATTTTGAGCAAATTGAGATAGGTCGATTCTCTCGTTCTAACCCTTAATGTTTGAAAGCACTTAATCTTATTCAATTTAACTCATAGTTTAACCCTATAACGAGTCTTAAAGGATTTTCAATGTCTTTAAATGTTAAATGCGTCTCTAACACGATGCTTATCCGCAATTTAATTACACAGTCGTGATTTCAAACGATTAAGGGATGTTTTGTTTAATGATGGCATCACTGTTTGATCTTATGTGTATGTATGAAGAAAATAACAAAAAGTTGGGACGTAATCAGCAAATCATAATTATGTCAATAATACCGTAACTCACAAACCTTTCATGACTGTCAAGATAGAACTAAGACATATATATTAAAAAGAGAGAATTCAATCACTCATTCGATATGCGTTGTACATTTTTAATCAATGATTGAATGATCTTGAATGCTAAGAAAGGAACCTAATGTTCAGTGGTTGTCGTCTGTTGATGTGGTTCTTACATATTTGCTATTTCTCGTTGTTTTGTATATAGATTACATTATTTGTTTTGCTGTTTGTATTATTTTACACTAGTCATTTTTGTCCTATGGGCACTCTTACCACTTTTTTATATCTATTTATCAATATGTTAAGCTCTTAATCGTTCCAATTTTTGAATAATAGTTTATTTATGTACATGTATCAGTTTTGCATTCTGTGTTTTATGTACTGTTGGTTATCTGTCATGTTTCTTTGTCATTTATTTCCTTGGCATTTAAAATTTACCATTTAAAGAATCCAAAATAAAATGACCAATAGCTATTAATTTCAATGTCAATTGGTCTCTTGTGGATAGTTGTCTTATTGGCAATCATACCACATGTTAACAGAGAGTGACATAAATAAATGTACTTTTGCAATAAACCCTTTAAGAGAGTTGAGCTTACTGGGCAACTGTCGTAACCACTGAGTGTTCAATTGTGGTTTAAGCATTTGCATATAGATAACTTTTAGAAACGATATATCAATTAGATGGAGAGTGAGAAACGTTTTGGAGTAATACAAGCAATTTAAGATAAAGAACCCTTTCTTAATCAATAGGAGAAAATCCGAGACACAAAAAATGAAATACACATCTTCTCTCACTTAAACCTGATTGACTGGGATGCACATTGTATATATATATATCTTTCGCCCCTCTTTTATCACGAATAACAACTATACTTTTTGTATTCTATATGTTTTTATGCGCATAATGCAATATATTTGAAATCACAGAATTAAACGTATTTGTATTCATCAAATTATGTAAGATTTTTCCATCAGCAATCATAATATATACTATTTTACAGATTAATTATAGTTTAAAAACATAAAATCTATTATATGCTTCTGTCATATGCAAGAATAAGTTTTAACGCTTTCTTGTACTGTACATTTACTTTTATTTAGAGGGGGTGGGGTATGTAACAGTATCTTCAAAATAATGAAAAATATACACAAAAATAGATAAAGAAAAAGCAGGTTGCTTAAAAATAATTTAGGAAAAAAGAATGCTTCCTAATACAGAATGGACAAACATATGAACTTAATAAATAATGATGAAAATAAGTTACTAATAAAGAACAAAGAACTAGTATTTAAAAAAAAATAAACAAAAATAGGTAGCTTGTATAGAATTGAGAACAAAGGTAATCAATAAAGATAGAGAAAAATGTCGAGAAGAAAAAGAAACGAAGTCGTTTGATTGAGACCCTCTTTTACTGGGAATCAAACCTTTGACATTTAATAATTTTGATACATAGCATCGTGAATAACGTTTTTTTTTTGTCGTATCGACGCACCAATTTAACCTAGTATATGTCATGCAACTGCAGTAATTAGGAAGAAATTACAGAAACTGTGTTATTTTAGCCTACATTGGGATCAGAAGTATAATTAGTATGGTTAACTTACGTAATGTTCTTATCGACTACTAAACAGCAGCTAAATCAGCGCCACTGGTTAGTCAATAGAGGATAACGATATAATTGAATCTATTTTCAATTTGTTAAAAATGTGCATGCTATCAATGGTTTGGAAATGTATGAAGGAAAATAAAAAGATGTTGACGTGATATGGTTTTTGACGATTCATTCACTCAATAAAGACCAAGGACATGGGTGTACAAATATAAAGGTCACAATGTGAAATCTAACATGTGAAACCCATCCGAAAAGGAATTATGAAAAAATGATAAACGCTAAAACACATAAAAACAATGCTAGATGACAACCAGCGACAACTACTAGACTCTAAATCCTATTGCGTTGGAAATGTAGACAAAACAATGTGTCAGATCTAAACACGCCCCAAGCGCATAACCGTTAAAAACCCAACATTGTTTGAGCTAATAACACTAAATAATCATGTAACCTAAGACAACCACTTGACAACACATCTTCTTGCATGGTACTGAACAACAAACATCATGGGAGATCGCACAAACATATTGAGCGCATAACCGTTAAAAAAAATCAGCCTTGTGTTAGCACCAAACAATCGGGGCTGATAACTACCAACGACAATTTCTGAACTACAAATCATCCAACAAGGGACAAAAAGACAATCAACGTGGCAGATACAAACAAGCAAGTCCGCTTTGACATCGTGCAAATTCCTGGACAGAAGTAGAAAACACAAACCGTGAACAAACTGTTCTTTTATGTGTAGAGCTTACTCATGCAGTAAAAATTAGTAAATAAGCTTAAAGCGTTATTCTGTACTACGCACAATAAACTAAGAAAACATCAAAAGACAAAAGACACAAAGTACCGATCAATGAGTTCTCAGTGTTACTGTAAGCCAAACCCCAACTACTAAGCAAACATGTTCGTCCAGAATGAATAATGAAACTATAATCATAATAAAAATGGTTTACCTAAAACACGAAGAGCATGGTCTACATGTTCTGCAATTACCAGGCCGGCCATTCATTTAATCCACAAAGGCGTTCAAATCTGTTGTTTCGTAGGGTCAGTCTTTAATTATCTGTATGTGTTTTGTAGAGAGCTGTTTTCCTTACGGCATAGTGTTTTATGTTTTTCATCGATTTGATCTTTTACCTTGTTCCTAGGTAACAGCCCGCACTTTTTTTGTTCTTTTACCTTGTTCCTAGGTAACAGGTATCTTTCATTATGTGTTCAATGAGTTGATGTAAGTTAAGCATAAAATTGGATTCCATGTGTACTAGTTCATTCAATGCGTGGTTTGTTAAACATGGACTTAAGAATTTATCTAATTATTTGTTACGTTCTTTCTTTTTGTAATACTTAATGTATCTTTTAGATATAGCAGAAGTTCCCTTATCGTATGAGTGCCAGTTTTATATATCTAAAAGCCTTCTTTTATTAGAAACTTTAAACCTTGCGAAACGGAAAAATCACTTAGTCTGCTTATACCTTGAGACGGAATGAACTGAAAATGTAAGAACATTCACGCATGTCCCCCCTATGCAAAACTATTTGCACAAAATTACTTGATAAATGATACATTGCAACGTATTCAAAGGATGCAACTACTTGTTACATCTGTTTTAACTGATATGGTTATTAAGTTGTTACATAGTCTATTACGTTTTGTATTTTGATTCATCAGCTTGCCAGTGGTATATTTAAATTCACTATTTATCTTTCTTGTGTAACTTATATGAAAGTCTATATTCATTAAAGATTAAAGCAAATAGTTTCATTGAACGTAATTGCAAAACCATATTTTTATTTGAAGTTGTTTTTTCCATTTGTCGTTATCATTAACCCATCCTTATTTACATGTTCATGAGACCACCAGATTCGACGGATGTCTTAATTATTTGATTACCAAAGGAATTCCCATTTACTGATCACTTTAGTATTGACTGGAGTACATGATTATCTAAACAATTAAAATGAAAACGAAACCGAACTGGCCAGCTGAGGACCACCTCCGGTGCGGGATTTTTGTCGCTACATTTAAGAGTCATTGATGGCATTCGGCTGTTATTTTCTCTTTGGTTTAGTTGTTGTCTCTTTGACATATTCCCCTTTTCGGTTCTCAACCTTATTTGTACTTTGATGCGATGCAAACCTATCTCCTTTTTTACTTTTTTAGATTTAAAAAAAAAAAAAAAACGCCCATAGCATGCCTATATGATATTCACAAAAATATCCTTTTATTATGTGACATCTACTCTACTGACTGTTTGATTCTGAATTATAGACCATTTAAAAAAGAATTTAAAACAGTGTACATTCGAAAAAGACCAAGACAAAAGAGATATTGAAGAATAACATTAATTGAATTAAAGAGACGAAGAAAAGCAAGAAAAGCATTGTTTACTTTCTTGTTTCACATACGAATAGTAATTGTTCGTCATAAATTGATACGCCATATCCTTTTTGTTCATAATTATATTAGTTATTAGTCTCGCTGTGGTCACCGAATCGTGATGGCGTCTATAAAATCTGATGTTCATATCTCGTTCCATAAAATAAAGTAATAACCCTGTTACAATGCATACGTAAGGCATTCATTCATCGTGTTTAATTAAAAATATTATAGGGTAAGTAGTTATGAAAGGTACCAGGATTAGAATTTAATACTCCAGACGCGCGTTTCGTCTACATAAGACTCATCAGTGACGATCAGATCAAAACAGTTGTAAAGCCAAACAAGTACAAAGTTGAAAAGCATTGATGACCTAAAATTCCAAAAAGTTGTACCAAATACGGCTAAGGTATTCTACTCCTCGGATAAGAAAATCCTTAGTTTTTCGAAAATTCCAAAGTTTTGTGACAGGAAATTTATAAAAATGACCATATAACTGATATTCATGTCAACACCTACGTGCGAACTACTGGGCTGGTGATACCCTCGGAGACGAAACATCCACCAGCAGTGGCATCGACCCAGTGGTGTAAATAGTTATCAAAGTTACCAGGATTATAATTTAATACGCAAGAAAGATTGATACTATCGTAACTACATTTTAAAGTTCAGTTTCTTATTAACAATTCATATACTAGTAACTAATGGAATAACAATTGTTTACGTAAATATGGCTATAAGAACGTCATGAAACAATTCATTTGTGCAAAATAAATACACAATCCGGCTGAAAATAGCTAGAATTATCTCTGATACATGACTTTCAATATCATCAATATGAAAACTAATTACAATATGTAGGATTAAATGTGTTTAGTATTATATAGGGATTATTATATAAAGATTATATTCGGATTCATACACGTCTAAGGTTATACGTTGCTTATTTCAGATGATCACAAATATCTAATATGAGGTCATTGGTATTCGAGTAAAATCTTTAATTTTTCTATATAAACAACTTATTAAATCCGACACAACGTCATTCGCGTTGAACCTTAAATTGTCCTATAGATACAACCCATAAAAAATCGACATAAGGTCAGTGGTATTCGAGTTGAAACTTATTTATATCTTTTGCGACAAAACGACAAAAGAAAATCCAATGTAATTAATATCAGCGCTTGAAATAACAAATATATACGTGAATATTCATAAAAGAATGCCATAAAACAATTCATAGGTGCTACACAAATATGCAATTAATGTGTTTAATACATTGTATTATACTAGGATAATTACAAAAATAATATATTAGTATTTATACATGTCTATAGTTATTTTCTCTTTTTACACGGACATAAAAATCCGACATTAGGTCGTTGGTATTCGTGTTGAACCACAAATTTTCCAATATATATTTAGTTTACAAATTATGAATATGACACCATTTGTTTCCAAGTTGAACTTTACATTTTTTTATATATACAACTAAAGATAATCCGACATTGGATCATTGATATTAGATCCAGTTGAACTACATAATATGCTACATTCTTTTAAATGACAATAGCAAATCCGATACAGCTACTACTGTACTGTTAGTTCCCGATGGTATCAATACTCAATATTCAGTACATCGGCATTTAAATGATTTAAAGCATACCGTCAATGATTCTCTATGGAACTTTTTAAAAATAATAAGGTTCCAACTCCCTCAGTCAAAGTTGACGTTAGATGAGTTTGGCTATCCTTCGTATGTTCCTTTTTTTGTCTAATGAGTATTTTGAAGAATTTGTACATCTTTGGGTTCTTCGGCTTGAGCATTTCTAATGACGGTTATCCCAGAGAAAGATACTTTGTAGTCACACAATATATAAAGTATCATTCATTATTTACAGCCCTTGGATGGTGTAAACTTCCAAACACAACGTGTATGGTGTAATGGTGTATGACATATGGTGCAATGGTGGAAGGTGTATGGTGCTATGGTGCTATGGTGCAATGGTGGAAGGTGTATGGTGCTATGGTGCTATGGTGCAATGGTGGAAGGTGTATGGTGCTATGGTGCTATGGTGTATGGTGTAAGGGGAATAGTGTAATGGTGTATGATGAATGGTGCGATCGAGAAAGGTGTAAATGATAGTGTACGACCTTTCATTGGTTGCAAACGAAGTTTTTTTATTTAATTTTTTCGGATTGTAAGCATAAACATAAGAAAAATCTTAATATTTAAGATTTAATTGCATTATGGGTAATTTCGGATCGTGTAGATAGTAGGGAATGGTATATGGTGTAAAGTGTAAGGTGTATGTTGCAAAGGTGTAACGTGTAGGGTGTAATGGTACAAGGTGTATGGTGTAATGGGGTATGGTGTATGGTGTAGTGGTGTATGGTGTTAGTGGGAAGTTTACACCATCCAAGGACTGTACGTTACTTGTCAACTTGAAACAAGAAGATCTTCGAAAAAGGAGGAGTTGAATTGAATAAAGTAAAACTTATTGATCTCACCACTTATAGTTTAACTTTGTATTGTTGAAAAAATCAAATATATGATTGGGTGATACGAATTGTAAAAGATGGAACTTTTTTTTTCAATTTATGATGGAGTACCTTTTACATGTTTTATAAAATTGACTGTGCCTGTGACAAGTGGGGAACCATCTAGTGGTCCGATGAGTCACTTAATACATTGTAGTAGAAACAGGCTGATTCAAATATAATTAGCAACTTTCAACGGAGGACATATTTATGGACAAATACGAGTTATAATTCTGGTAATGATGAATAATTTCACAGTCAGTTAATGTCTTACATGACTTATGCCATATATTAACCGGTGCTCACAAATGTTAAGACATTGATGTAATTAGATAGCACAAATGTATCAAAGGAGGTACTATAACTTCAGATCTGAGAAACAGATGAAATATACCCTAATTGTATATTTCATGAAATATTTGTTTTATATAGTCAAAAAGGGTTCTACTATTATCATCAGTTATCAGCCATCATTTGATATAAAATCAACTTAAATATTCTACATTCGAAATAGTGAAGTTATATACAATATATTAATTTTTTTTTGAAAAGATTGTAATACGTCCTTTTCCAAACAGTTTTGTTTGTTTACCTCTTTATGCGTGTGGGTGATTTGGATCGTCTGATTATTATCTCATCGAAGTTTATCTCGTATATCTGTTTATTCCTATGCATACCAAATTCTCATTTAATCAGTAAAAACTTGTATGGTTTATGTCTTAAACGACGTATGAAGGGAAACGTATTCAAATCTGAGCTTTTCAATTAAAAACGTAAACTGTTTTGTACAGACGACATATCGGAAGTGACAGTTCAGTGACACGAAGCCACAAAGTTAATTTTAAAACATTTCAAATAATGTAAAAATATTGCGTTTGTTTATGTTGTGGTGTTTTATGCTGCTGTCAGCAAAAAATAATAACATTGCAGTTAGATTTTTTCATTAACAGAGTATCCGGAAGATCATCGACCTTCTACGGAAAAACTAGAAGCCATTGTCAATTAGGATTGTAGTCAAACACAAGTAGTCAAGAATTTAAAATCTTGGAATTGGCATTCTATTGAGCAAAGTATATGAAAAAGTTAAATTTTCAGAAATACCTAACATAAAATTCCATTTCATTGACAACGTTGTGTGAATAAAACAAACAGACATTAATATGTTAATATGTCAAAAATAGGGGTACAGCAGTTAACATTCTGTTATACTAGTAATCTGTGTCATTAACTGCAAAGATCACGCGACCACATATATCTCTAAAATACTGAATAGTTGTAGCATCATGTGATGACAATTTATAAATAGATCATTGACCTTGATGTATTTAAGACCAATATAAGTAAAACATAAAACATGATTTTTTATCATTTTGAGTCATGCAATTACTAAAATGTACATATTTATATCCGGATTTGTTTTAAAGGAAGATCAGAAAATACTTCAAAGGAATCGTGCCGCGATATATGGTCTTCTTATATCAACAGATCATTCTTATGATAGCTTCGCTTGACAACTATTCAACTACACATGAAAACAATACGTCACAACTTATAGATACGATTCAGCATATAACATATCATGTTGTATTTGTCAACGTATAACAATAACTAGACGAGTACATGTATGGTAAAGTTTCAAACTCTTGAGGATAATGGGTTATTTCACTGTTTAAATAATAAAAAGAAAATAACAGCACGTTAATGGGTCAATTTGCATATAAAAAAACAAAAAAAGGACACATATAAGGGTATTTTTACACTGCTTTAACAGGAAAATATCGACATGTATATGTAAATTTACAATTTTCTAAGAAAGAAAATAACTGCACGTTTTTGAGTAACTTAACAATGTTTGAAAGGAAAAACAGGCAGTTTATGGGGAAATTAACATTACTTAAAAAGAAAAATAACGGCACGTATATGGTTACATATGCGTGGTTTTTAGTGAACGGTTTGGAAGACATTCTATTACACGTCATAAGAATGTATTAAGAAACAAATGCAATGATGAATGTTTGTTTACAAAAAGACAATGATTTCACTATAGCAGCAAAACACTTTTAAACCGAAATGAACTCTTTTAGGTCTTTAGATTTTTTAACATCCAGATATAATTTTTAGTTAAGACAGTTAAACATTTTTACTGAACCTTTGAAGTTAATTTTCGACTGCTGTTTCCTGTTTTTGGCATTCTTTGATACTTACACAATTCGCCGTTTCAGAATCTAATGCATCCTGGGTAATATTTTCAAAAGTGTACACCACAACGTCCTGATTGGTTAAAAATGTCATAAACAATGAAAATTTAACAAATGACGTGGCGTTATTTTCATTTTGGGGTACGAACAATGAAATGACCCATAGTCCTTTAGATTCTGAAACGGCTAATTGTCTCTTTACATTGTACCTTTTATTCTACGAATTATTTTCTGTTATTATGTTTCATCACTCTAATAGTTTCTTTTATTTATATTTCATCACGCAGTAATTTTCTATTTTTTCTAAATTTTCATAGTTGCTCTGATATCTGAACCTTTTCCTGACATTATCGTCTGTATGTTAAACAAAACGGATTTTAAAAATGACCAAGTATAAACCAAAGTGCAAATCACTATTGAATTTTTGTTCTCTAGTGCAATCGTAAAATCTAAACTGATCCTAAAATAACATTAAATACAGAAATAAAATTAAAAGAGAGTAATGATAAAACATATTTATGCAGGCACATTTTGCTTACACCATATCATCATTCCTCTAATAGATTCCATGTTGACGTTTTAATTATCCATGAATAATATAATGAAAATGTGCTGTTATTGAAATATTAAGAGATTATTAGAAAATGCCAATAAATTACTTTTAAATTACGTAATAACTTGCATGTTGCTTTTCATCAATCTAGTTTTTACCAACATCTTGTGGTTTTAGCTATTAGGAATGTTATTGCCTCTTTCGTTTACCTTGATTTTTTTATATAAAATTATCAAAGAACATTCAGTAAGTAATCATTTGACGAGAATAATTAAAGTATGTTTTAGTATGAATTTATTTAACTACCATTCTCGTTGCACAGGTTAAAGAAATGATTCCAAAGTGTTATCTCTCAGGTCTCAATACATGTAATAATAAATCAACTGTTTGCAAACCTTTGAATTTTTCCGAAATACATAGAATTTTTACCTAGGTTATAGATTATCTGATGTTGGCTGTTTAACGACATTTCTCGTAATAATCGGTTCCCACCTAGCTTTTTTAAAATTCTGTTTTCGAGCGTCACTTATGTGATTGTGTAGACGAAACGCACGTCTAACGTACACAATTTAAAGTCTGGTATCTATGATGAGTTTATCTGTCGTGCAATGCGTATCAACTACCAAAAGGACACTTGACTAATTGTTTTTTCAGTAACAATGGTGTCTTCTTCTTTTCGTTTAATATTTTTATTGTGGTTGCATCAGTGAATTCTAATCTACGCGGCCTTGTATTTATTTATTTTTTCGATAAAAATGTAATAGTGGTTTGATCTGATTTAATTTTGTCAACGTCCATATTCAGTATATCTAAATTTAACTATTTGTAATATTCTTTATTATGTAATTAACTAGTACATATAATTAACGAGCTATTAATTATGATGCTAGTATATTGTATTTTGAATTGCGTTATTATCTTGTCCTAGATAACAATGTATCTATAATATATCGCAAATTAGACGTTGACTAACCAAGTATAAAACGTGTGTAAATGTGTTTCAATGTTGGAGATACTATCTTTCAGTGGGTTGATATCCCTGTATTATTTGTGTAAAATACACTTTGTACAATCCTCTTTGAGAAGTACTTAGTAGACACGTTATAAAAAGAGTTTCATTTTTGATACTACTTTTGGATAGGGGCCACATTTGTAGCAGGATCTGCTTACCCTAAGGAAGCACCGGAGATCATCCAACATTTTAAGATTGGACTTCGTTTCTAATATTTAGCTTTCTATAGTGTGGTTTGTGACTTGTTTGTCTTTTCGTAGTTTTTATATTTTTCCACTGCATTGTCAGTTTGTTCTCGACTTGAATTCTAAAATCTTTTTTGTATCCTCTATTTCTATTAGTTACATGACAAATAGACAACATACAAGTGAATAAAAGCTTGTACGTCAGATATATGTTCAAAATGAAACAAACAAGTTATTGTTAATAGATATAGGAAGATGAAGTATGAATGCCAATGAGACAACACTCCATCCAAATAACATTTTATAAAAGTAAACCATTATAGGTCAAGGTACGGCCTTCAACACGGAGCCTTTGCTCACATCGAACAGCAAGTTATAAAGGGCACCACAAATTACTAATGTAAAACCATTCAAACGGGAAAACCACGGTCGAATCTATATAAAAACGAGAAACGAGAAACACGTATGAACCACATAAACAGACGACAACCACTAAACATCAGATTCCTGATTCCAAACAATTGCAGCGGAATTAAACGTTTTAATGGTACCAAACCTTCTCCCTTTTTCTGAAACAATATTATAACATCACAACATAGAAAGCCCATCATATCTATTCAGAAAAAAAACTACCTACACCTTCATGTATTATGAGCGGTTACTGCATATAATAATTAATTTTTCCAACCAATACTTAGCACAAAAATATTATACCAGTAGCTTTCAAGTTTCGTTGATATTTTTTTATCAGTCATATGTAATAGACGTCCGGCAGCGGGTTCGATTCGCAGTGACGGCAATTGAACTAAAAAATTATATCAATAAATAAAATAATAAGACAAGATTGCCAAGTCTTACTTAATGAATTAAGACAAACAAAAGAAAAATTATTTGGTGAATATATTGCAGCCTTGCATTCAAAAACGATTGATTCTTGAAACATAAACAATTGCACACGAAAAGGTTGATATTACACCAACGGTTTTTTTTATTGGGTCATTTTTTTTTCTGTGACAAACTCACCTAAATTGATACCTGTGTAAACTTTTATACATACTCAATACATATATTTATTAGTTAACTTTTCAATATAAGCGGGAAGTTTGGCTTGTTTTTGTACCAATTCAGTGTTTCTGTTGTTCAGTTATTTTCCTCTTATAGTTGATGTGTTTCCATCGGTTTTGTTTTGTGACCCAGATTTGTTTAAGTTAGGTTTATAACTTTTGAACAGCGGTATACCACTATGCCTATATGTATGCTCTAATATTGTATAAAAAGAATTTTAATGTAAAGAGGACATATACAAAGTTAATGTATATTTGTAAACAAATCAGTTATTAATCTCAACGCAAAATTAAAGCACCAGTAGTTAACCGACATTCAAAGACAGTATTCATTTCGCGTGGTTATAATTTCGAATTCTAATATTTACATACGCATGATATACTATTCTTATAGTGTCGTTTTAGTATTAATCGGTTCAATTAATTATACAATTTATTTAAATGCACGTCAATGTATCTTAGTGCATCTGTCAAAACTCGAAGAATCTAAGCCAATTTATATCCCTTTTCATAAAATTCATTACAACATTATTCGATATTATTTTGACTAATCTAATATCTTGAAGGCTAGAATGACATTCGTAGATTTACATCTGACATCACTAGCTTTAGTGATGCTAGTAAGCGGAAATTGAATGTGTTATATCAAATTAATTGAGGCATTTCAAATGTATTCAGAGCAAATGTCAATTTGTATGGCCTTTACATATTTTTTTGTATTATTTAAAGTGTCGTGATGACAAAGAATTCTTAAAAGCTGCTACGTAAATTAATTAAAAAAATACCAAAAATTATTATTGTCGTTTAAGATGAAAGCTTTGGTAAAGAAATTATTTCTTTAATTAGTGATACGTTTGCTATGTTTAAAACAGATAATTAAAATTGTTTTAAATAAAGAAATATATCTCTCTTGTGCAAGGTTCTGATTACATTAGCTATATGTATGTGTTTGGCTTTATCCGCTCTCTAACGTATGTAACAAATTTTGAATATTCACATACTTGTACTTCGAACATCACTGAGGACACATTAATTGTCGAAATTCACATCTGGCGCATTACAATAGGTGTGTCTAAAGTTATTATAAGAAATGCTTTATATGCAGTTTTGTACAGAAATAAGAAAATAATCGGTTTTTGCTCTTCGGTTTTACTTAAAAGCTTCAAACAATTTATGAAAATGATTTCTAGATTTGCCCGAATAAGAGCTATTTAAACTTAAACAGATGGATATGCTACATAGAACAGTTCTATAACCAAAGGAACACAAAACGTGATATGTAGAGTAACATTAAAAGTTCCCAATCTATATGGAGAGAAATCGTAATGATCATGACTAGTAAAAAACAATGTCGTCCTCTTTGCTCAAACATACACTTTTACTAGCCGCCAATTAATTACTAACACGTTACAGTTTAAGGTTTAAATCAATGTTTCATTATCGAGGTAGCCCTTATTATGACTTCTAGGTGTCATTTAGCTAACAATTAAGATACTCAGCAATAAAACATGTAATACACATATAACACATAATTGTTTATATGAATGACACTCACGTGTCACACTTCCCCATAATCCAGTCACTCCGGATTGTTCTTTTATTGCAGATTATAAGAGTTTTGTTAATTGATTGGAAAGCAACAAAGTTTCAAAATTAGGTTACACCTTTTAAATTTAGCTCAGAGTAATATGGTTTTATAATGTTATAGCTTTCTTACCCTTTCTTCACTCTATTCATTTATCGCTAAAGTACCAACATATTCAAGACAGTAAACGTAATGAATTCATCGAAATTGTCACGTAAAAGCTGCAGAGGAAGGAGGTGAACAAGTCGACTACATTTGTTTAGTACTGTGGATTCATCTCTTTTCGTGGGTATCAATTTTCGTGGATTGAGGAAAACATTTTCGTGGGTATCAATTTTCGTGGATTGAGGAAAACATTTTCGTGGGTATCAATTTTCGTGGATTGAGGAAAACATTTTCGTGGGTATCAATTTTCGTGGATTGAGGAAAACATTTTCGTGGGTATCAATTTTCGTGGATTGAGGAAAACATTTTCGTGGGTATCAATTTTCGTGGATTGAGGAAAACATTTTCGTGGGTATCAATTTTCGTGGATTGAGGAAAACATTTTCGTGGGTATCAATTTTCGTGGATTGAGGAAAACATTTTCGTGGGTATTTGATTTTGTTGTTTGGCCAATATCTACATACAAAGCCTTTAGAAATTTTGATTTTCGTTGAACATTTGAATTCTTGGTTAACATGTACCCATGCCAAATTGGTATCCAACTGATAATAATGAATTCACAGTAGAAGAAGAGATAATTGGTAACTGAAAACACCTAGGGGTAAACTTTATAATGTAAAAGAAAGGCGAAAGATACCAACATGTACATTCAAACTCATAAGGTGGTACCTAACACTACAGGGAGATAACTCTGTAAAGTCAGCTTAACGTTTTAATTACGTTGTGTTGTAAAGGGAATATTAAGCTTCTCAATGATCAAAATTTGTGTTTGTCAAACTGCTTTATAACCAGTGTAATTTTTCTGACAAAACGGTTGATTAAAATGTTTTGAAATTTTTATATTTTCGTTAAAGGGTCAAAGTAAATACTTTGACAAAATTTTATAAAAATTAAACGAGCCAAATTAATTTTAGTGAAAGTGTTTGGTACCACCTTAATTTAAAAAGTTCTTAATGTCGTTCAATTTCATAAATCTTTTGTTGATAACATCATATGTCCAATGAAATACATACTGCAAGCGATGCAGAATTACAAATGTTTATACTTCATGTCATAATGAATATGATGCTTACATTGAAACTTTTAACATTAACTTCCAATCGCACATGCATGTGTAAACGTCTTATAATAATGAATATAATGTTATCATTGAAACTTTAACATCAACTTTCAATTGCACAAGAGTCAGTTAATTTGCATATTTAAACGTCTTATAATAATGAATATAATGTTATCATTGAAACTTAAACATCAGCTTCCAATCGCACAAGAGTCAGTTAATTTGCATGTGTATACTTCTTATAATAATGACTATAATGTTAACATTGCAACTTTAACATCAACTTCCAATCGCACAGGAGTCAGTTGCACTGATGTGGAATCTTAATTACTTTACAAGAACCATTTAGGTGCATTCAAGATATATGCACTAGATAATCTTTATATGTATTCAATATAAAAAGACAAAAAATGTCTCGCAAACATTTTAGATGTGTAATCTCTTTTTCAGTGCTTTTATGCATATCCTGAATTTATAATAAAATTTCGTATAATTCTATAGTGATACACAGTACAAATGTAATTTTTGAAAATATGCCATTAAAGCAAGTATAAATTTCAACAAGAACTGTTGGTGTACTTTTTATCTACTTTTCTCTGTGAACTTTGCTTTTCTCTATATTGAAAACAGAAATAAAGTACAGCATATGTTGAGAACAAATTTTGAAAACAGTTAAATTCACCAATATCAGTTGCCTAAAACTTACTTAAATGCAATTACATGAGTAGCAAATTTTTCAAGTCTAACTGGAACCTCATCTGTGTTTCTTAATATAAGTGTTTTGACATTAAAAGGGGTCGGTGTAAGATTTCCCTAAAATCAGTTAATAATACCAATGACATAAGAAACGCAATGAGAAAACATTTCTAACTACATGCAAATATAACTAAAGTACTTACATAGCTATATGGTAAATAACTGATGCCCATAATTTTGGTCTTTCAAGAAAATTATAAATTCGTGCTTGTAATCTCCGAACACGTGCATCTTTCCTGTGGGCACGGTAATTTAGAGGTTTTCCGAGTAAAGACATTCGTGGTTCCGCATACCTTTTACTGCAAAGACCACGTTTTGATAATCCTGTAAGATCCTTTTCTATATCGCTTCGTCTAATGCTATTATTTTCTGTATCGATGTCTACATCCATGAAATCGAATTTTAATTTCCTACTCTGTTCGTGCTTTGGTGAGTAAAGGAGATCATCCGAATCACTAGAGTGATTAATAAATTTCCATTCTGAAGTGTCATTACAGTCGTCATGATGGCCCTGATCCGCCACGCTAATAGTCAGTTTAACGTTTGACTTCCGAGTCATAGTCATTTCTGCTCTTGTAACGAGTAATGACTATAAATCATGGAAATTCAATATAAAAAATGAGGAATGGATGTAACATAAACACTTTTACAAATCGCTCCATTTCCAAATCAAATCAAATTATAATGGTATCGTTGTCATCATGTATGCCGTGGAAAATCCATTCAATATCTAAAGTTAATACAATTTTAATATGTTTCATCATATGATCATGGATCGTACCGTTTATCCATCTGAAAGAAAAATAATTAAAATATTTCAAATGGTCATAAAGAATATTATCAAGGGTAAAATAATTATTGTTTAACACGCAACAAATAATTGATAAAATATTTCTAGCACTGTAACATCATTTTTGTTAAGCCAACACCATTTATCATAGCACATATTAATTTGTATCGTATCTTGATCATCTGAAACATGCGCACTTCATTTTAGTGACAATGAAACATATTCTCCTGTGAAAATATTTTATTTCAAATATTTTGGCCACGAACATCACTGAAGAGACATGTATTGTCGAAATGCGCATCTGGTGCAGGAAAATTGATAACCGTTAATATCGCATACAGTGGATTAATTTATTTTTGTGGGTATTAATTTTTGTGGATTGAGGAAAACTTTCATTTCCGTGGTTATTTGATTTTATGGTTTTACTAATCTGTGCATACAAAGCCTGTTAAATTTGTGACTCGTTGAACATTTGAATTCTTGGTTTACTTGTACCCACGACAATTGGTATCCAACAAATAATAATGGATCTATAGTAGTTTTGAATGATTTGCACATCTTTTAAAGTGACATGATTTAATCTAAATTTCCGGCAATATAAATTTTGCATTTGTTTTTAACAAAGCTGGGTGACAAAACTGCTAAACAAGGCGGCACAAAAATACCTTCTATAATCCATCGAGTAGTGAAGACACGTACCAATGTAAAACGTTAATTGTGTTCATCAGTTTCAACATTATTTATTCAATATCAAAACTTCATGACGATTTAAAAACAATAAATCTGCATTCCTTCCATCCAACACTCGTTTTTAACTGTTCAATAAATGTTTTGAATATTACCCATAAGCATGCAGTAGATAATTCCACGTAGATATTACATACACATAAAATAACGGTAAATTCCAATAATTAACTTCTGTTATTGCACTTTCCAATAAAATAAATTCACAGAATAAGCTTAGCTGTATAATAGTAATTTTGAAATAATTGTTTAATTTCGCTTCAATTATTGTTTATAATTAATATATGCACTACAATATCAACATTCAAGAGAAAAGCTTTAAAAATGTTTATACTTATTATATGCATTACAGTAGCAACATCTAAGAGACAATTAATCAACAGGTATATACTACATTTATATGCTACATCCTCATTAGATTCATATTCTAATCATAATATGAAAATAATTGAAAGTGTAGGAAACAGTGTGTCTCATTAATCAGATAGAGAGTGCTGAACAAGTAATTTTGTCAATAGTAATTTGCATGAACAAGGTTAGACAAATAGCAAAAATGAATAGTAAACAGATTAATAGTTAGGATTACAAATATTAAACATAATATGCAAATCCACGTGGTAGTGAGAAATAGAAGAAATATTGGTTTGATAAGTGGAAAATCGTATTTGTAATCTTAATTATACCAAAACAATCAAGGGAAACAAGTAAAGATGCCAATTGATATGCATGTATAATAATATGATATAGTTTAACTGTTATCACTACTGAATAGAGAACTTAAATAAATATACAGTCCTTTCGGATATAGAAAGTTTACTGTAAAGTACCACCTTAACTGACGTGTCAAACTAAAAACATTTGCTTTTAAAGGCTCGTTTGGTATAAAACAAAAAGTTCTTGATTTTTCTACTACTTAATCATCTGAGTACACATCTTCTTTACTTATAGGGTTGTCTAAAAGCGTTGTAAGTAGTATGATTTGTTTTTCAAAGAAAGATTACAATACTATAGTATGACCTAATAATTAATATATTTACAAAACATAAGAGTTACTATTGATTATGGATAACTATCTTTCCATATGAACAGTGAATAGGACCATGTTATCTAGTAACATGTGGTTATCTGTCAACTTGTATAATTTTTTTTTTTTTTCTTCATGAATTTACATTTTATTTTTTTTATTTTTATTTTTTTTCTTCATGAATTTACAGGTATCAACATATATTTATCTTGTGGCACAATAATCAAGCAAGTGAAATAAATAAACATAACAATCATTCTATGAACTAACACTGAGAAGATATATGGATTAAGTATAGTAATAATTTCATTAATATAATTATAATATTAATAGTAGTGCAAGAAATATATGAACATGCATATCGTATGGTATAACACATGTAACAGTAAATACAAGTAATTTCAAATACTCATATAGACACATGTTTACACATTTACCTCATTTACGTTTTAACTAATGACCTTATCCCAACTTGTATTATTACTATCTGGATATTTGTGGTAAATAAAAAACATATTACGTCTCTTTATTGTTTTTCCTCATCTTAATAACAATTCTGCAGCTTGAAATAATTGGTTTCTGCATTGCTACTTTAAGTCCTGTCTTACGTTATCTCTTCCACGTTAATAAACAAAAGGTCAGTCACACTTATCAGTCGAAAATAAAATTGACAGCGCCATTGCAAATAAAAGACTAAATGACAAACAACTGTAACTTAACATACCGGTAGGTACCATATTTATCAGATTATTATCAGTTGACAAATATATCTTGTTTCTCTTATATTTTAAAGCTAAATGTAAGGTCATATACAGTTCAATAATGTATTATTATATTTTCGTTGTTAATCTTGAGTACTTTATGTATCTATGAGTTACACAATTAGAGGTCAATGTGCATTATGGAAACTGGCTTGTCATATTTTAGATTTTTTGTCAGATTTTCGGAATCCTCTGGTTTTATCCATTTGAATGCCTTCAAAAAATTGTCCGGAGACCCCCATTTTTCTTTTTGTAAATCATTTACATGTATAATGATAAGCCATCTGTAAAGGTCTTATAAAATTTTAATTACTTTTAACAGTTTTTAAGAACTTCAACTTGTCAATGATAAAGCTATGAAAAGTCAAGAGAGAATATTTTCCCTCAAAAATTGCAATGGCAAATATCTCGAAAACAAGCACGGTGACTTATATGTTTTTTCTTTGCTCTTTGGATTCCTTTATTAATCCCCTATCTGTATAAACTAGTGTTTTGAAAAGTTTATAAATTTGATACTGAGAAGCGAACTCCATTAAGGATAGAATAGTTAATTTTTCTACGTCTGGAAAGGCGATAACAGTAGGATTAATCACACCAATCGTATTATATTAGATATTTTATAGTGTAAATATCTTAAAATAATTAATATCGAAAAGCTTACACTAAATTTCACATGAATAAAATCTGAATAGTTATCTACATCGATGTTAGAACTATGCATAAGTAATAACCATAATTATTTGATTTGCACTATAGAGAAAGTGCAAGATACTTCTCATTTAAATGTAGAAATGATTTGTGCAAAATGTTAAGAATGTTTGCACTTGGTTAATTTAAATAAACATCAATATTAATAAGAGATAACGTAACAAACCTAGTTAAACCTAACATGAACTAATTTCAAAGTAATCTTTCCTCTAAATTTTCTTGAGGGTTGGTATGATTTATTTCTTTAGTTCCATCCTCACATATAAATCTTTGTTAACTTCCAATCAACAGCTGGTTATGATTTACTGCACGTGAAGTTGATTAATGACCTTTTTCAGAGATCTCCATAAATGTTTTGTTTTCACTATTACGTCAGAAACTTATTTAAATTCATGTATTTGAACTAACGTATTCATTTCACGCAGTGTTTTTCTAAGGATATATATATAGGCAAGCTGTTGCTCATATCTGAAAATCAATTACAAGTTCTCAAAGTGAGGCTATTTAGAAGTTTTGCTGTAAAGCACTTAATAAAAAAAATTGAAAACCTTTACTTATATGTTTTAAATTTAAATGGAAATGAGAAATGTTTTAAGGAGACAACAACCTGCCAAAAAGATCAGTCAGAAAACATTCCTAGGTCACATATGGTTCTTTAACACAGTGAATCTCATTAAGACCATTTAACAACAATACAATATAGCAATTATGTGTGCACATATAAAAGAGGGGCGAAAGATACTAGAGTGACATTCAAACTTATAGATCGAAAACAAACCTTACATCTCCATGACTATTACAAAAAAAGTCAAAGAAAATATAGCCTAAGGAGCACGAACCCAACCAAAAACCGGGGTCATCTAAGAGACGGTTGAGGTGGTTTTTTAGAAATTTCTAGTAAAATATGATTTATATTTCAAGGACCAAATTTGTTGCCTAATCAAACATTTTGGTCTGTCTTAACAAAGCATTATCGTGGATTTAGAGTGTAGAATTTTGGAAAACCTTGTTGTTGAAGACAATCATTTTACAAAAGAATTCCTGGCATCATTCAACAGAAAAAACTACCCTTCATACTTTTTAACAACATTACATGAACTACAATATACATGTTATTGAAGTCTGGAGCTGGCATGTCAGTTAACTGCTAGTAGTCTGTTGTTATTTATGTATTATTGTCATTTTGTTTATTTTCTTTGGTTAAATCTTCTGACATCAGACTCGGACTTCTCTTGAACTGAATTTTAATTTGCGTATTGTTATGCGTTTACTTTTCTACATTGGCTAGAGGTATAGGAGGAGGGTTGAGATCTCACAAACATGTTTAACCCCGCCGCATTTTTGCGCCTGTCCCAAGTCGGGAGCATCTGGCCTTTGTTAGTCTTGTATTATTTTAATTTTCGTTTCTTGTATACAATTTGGAAATTAGTATGGCGTTCATTATCACTGAACTAGTATATATTTGTTTAGGGGCCAGCTGAAGGACGCCTCCGGGTGCGGGAATTTTTCGCTACATTGAAGACCTGTTGGTGACCTTCTGCTGTTGTTTTTTCTATGGTCGGGTTGTTGTCTCTTTGGCACCTTCCCCATTTCCATTCTCAATTTTATTTGCTTTAAAGACAAATGTTAGTGTGAACAATAAATCTTTAAGTTACAGATACATTAATACTGATAAAAAATAACCCTTAAAATAGATTAAAGGCGATGACAATATCAACAAAAAACGATTATAGCACTATGAAGTGATAATTGGCATGAGAAAATTGAATAAAAATGTTAACACAGAAATTTTCCAACCAATCAGGTAATACATTATGTAAATGAAAACAAATGACTTTCCTTTTACGACCTTGGATATAATTTGTTTACAGGTGTTTCGAGACCTTGGTTATCAAAAATAAGGCTTACAGAAATATTCGCTTGATTTCATTAAAATAAATTAAACCTTGAACCTACATTTCATTACGATTCAAGTTGACTTCTTAAATGCGTATATCATAGTTCGACTTAACACTGTTACTATAAAAATGAAGATATGGTATGAATTCCAATGAAACATCTCTTCACAAGAGACAAAGTGACACATAGATTAACACTTCTAGGTCACCGTGCAACCTTCAACAATGAGTACAGCCCATACCATATAGACAGCTATAAAAGGCCCCGAAATGACAAATGTAAAACAATGTATACGACATAACTAACGGTCTAATTCATGTAAAACAAAAATACGAAAAAAAATATGTAAAACATCAACAAACACTTAGATATGAGTGCTAGTGCATCTATATGTTCAATGAAACCTGTATAATCGAATACAATCAAATCAAGACTTTCCAGGATTTGACTATGATTTAGATCCGTTTTGTTTTGATATGCTCGTCCAACAATTTCATTTTAAGTTTGGTTTTTGATTTTCAGATATTTAGGCCTCGAGCATCAATGAATCGACGAAAAACGTTGCAATGCGCATATGGTGCATAACTATTGATATTAGTATTCATCAAAACTAGTCTATTGAAATTATTTCTTCCAGATGAAAAGATGCCTCAATTATGAGCGTCATTGAATGTATTAATACTTTAAGGTGGTTCCCAACACTTTCACTAAAATTAATTTGGCTCGTTTAATTTTTATAAAATTTTGTCAAAGTATTTACTTTGACACTTTAAAAAAAATATAAAAATTAAAAAAAAAATTGAACCAACCGTTTTGTCAGAAAAAATACACTGGTTATATAGCAATTTGACAAACACAAATTTTGATCATTAAGAAGCTTAATATTCCTTTTACAACACAACGTAATTGAAACGTTAAGCCGACTTTACAGAGTTATCTCCCTGTAGTGTTAGGTACCACCTTAAACGTTCAATGAAAGTCATTTTATTTCTCAATCAAATTGAACATATCATATTATATGAAACCTTTAAAAAGGAGATAAAAAACAACACATCCAAAAACTCACTACAAAAAGTAGGAAATATAAATTTTTAGAATAAATCAAAATTATGTTTACGGACAGATTGAGAAACTCATTGATGTGAAGTGGTTTCTTGAAAAATCTTTTACGAAAATCGAACTATAAAATCTCAAGTTAAGGTCATCTATGGTTCAATGACGTATTACCCCTTCAATATTAATCCGATGTACCTTTAGTACCAACTAAAAAAAACAATGTGCATAAAAGATATAACAAATTATTTTGTTGCTTCTGCAAAACCGATAGCAGTGTAAATATTTGATCGTGCAATTATCCCAGAATAATTATTAATTATGAGAGTGTACTGGGTATCAGAAAAACAAAATATGAACGGTCATTTACATCAATATTAGTTCTAAACATATTCATTACATGAAATTATTTAATTTTGCCAGAAAATTATTATTGCTATTAATTTTATTCATTATGTCTGTTTTGTTCACACATCATTGTAAATATATCGGCATTTGATGAGACTGTCGTAAAAGTGAGAGGTTTAGTGGTATAAAACCGGGTTAAATCCACCATTTTCTACATTTGAAAATGCCTGTACCAAGACAGGAATGTGACAGATGTCCATTCGTTTGATGTGTTTTGTCATTTGATTTTGCCATGTGATTAGAGACTTCAGTATGTTTGTGATTTTACTTTGTACTTTTTAAAAAACAAACATGATATTGTGGTTATTATTTATGTAATTACAGAACTATTTGGACGAAATTGCTATTGATAAACAAATTAAAGGATCTCCTTCTTGAAAGAGGGTTAATGATTTTTAGCGGTTATAATTTCACAGTTACAAATGTAGTTTAGCAAAATGGTAGTATCTTTATTTCAATTATAGAATAACATTTTAATATTTCTAGAATAATGTTTTCGAATCGATCTTATTTAATATTTACATTGAAAAAAAACAAAATTAACCGTACCTCTCTGATTTTATACTCTAAGTTTTGGCAGATTTTTTCTTATAAATAATGGAACACAGAAAATATAGTTGTACCATTGTGTTCAGTGTAAATTTCAATGTAGATTTCATTTACGGCATGTTATTCCAGTTAAAATACTCTTCATTCAACTGCAAAACAGAAGCATGCAACGATTCAATGCATGTGAAGATAATTTAAATATTCTACTTATGCTGCGTGTATGCTGCAGACTTTTCGGTTGTTTATTTGGATCTGATATTTGTCTGAAATAAGAGACACGTTATTTTTGGGTGTTTTTCTACAAAGCATGAGCTCAAACCTAATCTGTGAAGACTTTTATAATAGAAGAATATTTACTTTGCTTAATTCACTTGTTGTGAAGATAATTCATTTCTTCGCATTTTTCAATTCCGATCGAATTCCAAAAAACATTAACAGCAGGACATAAATTGCAACACGTTACTTTCAATGCTAACAATTGTAAGTGTGAGCGAGCACAATGTATGAGTGACAGTTACGTACACAATGAAGAATAATTATCTTTAGGATTGATGATTGTCGCTGGACATATAAACAAAGAACGATTATAACACTTTGAAGCGATTATTTTCGTGAGAGAATTTAATAAAAATGTCATCAAATAGTTTTTCAGACTACATTATGGGAACAAAAACAAATTATATACTCTATATGACCTCGATTATCAATTGTATACCACATATAGCAAAAAAAAATGTATTAATACTTTAAGGGGTATACCTTGGTTCAGGGAGATAACTCTTTAAATCAGTTATTCGTTTGTAAAAGTCAAGTTTCGTCAATGAATTTCAAGCATTTACCTGAAACAGATTGGAAATAATCTATGTAACCTAGAAGCTTAGAATATATTTATGAAAATGGTTGAAACAAACGTACTGATGATTTTAAGAGTTATTTCCCTTAACCTATGTTTACCTCCTTAAACGATCAATGAAAGACATTTTATTTCGCAATAAAATTGAACATATCATATTGTATGAAACCTTTAAAAAGGAGATGAAAAAACAACACATCCAAAAACACACTAAAAAAAGTAGGAAATATAAATGTGTAGATTTAATCAAAATTATGTTTACGAGCAGATTGACAAACTCATTGATGTGAAGTGGTTTCTTGAAAAATCTTTTACGAAAATCGAACTATAAAATCTCAAGTTAAGGTCATTTATAGTTCAATTACGTATTACCCCTTTAATATTAATCCGATGTACCTTTAGTACCAACTAAAATAAACAATATGCATAAAAGATATAACAATTTGTTTTGTTGCTTCTGCAAAACCGATAACAGTATAAATATTTGATCGTATTATTATCCCAGAAAAATTATTAATTATGAGAGTGTACTGAGTATCAGAAAAACAAAATATAAACGGTCATTTACATCAATATTAGTTCTAAACATATTCATTACATGAAATTATCTAATTTTGCCAGAACATAAGTATTGCTATTAATTTTATTCACAAATCATTGTAAATATATCGGCATTTGATGAGACTGTCGTAAAAGTGAGAGGTTAGTGGTATAAAACCGGGTTAAATCCACCATTTTCTACATTTGAAAATGCCTTTACCAAGTCAGGAATATGAAAGTTGTTGTCCATTCGTTTGATGTGTTTTGTCATTTGATTTTGCCATGTGATTAGGGACTTCAGTATTTTTGTGATTTTACTTTGTACTTGCATGATACAAACATACATGATATTGTAGATATTATTTATGTAATTACAGAACTATTTGGACGAAATTGCTATTGATATACAAATTGAGGGATCTTCTTCTTGAAAGAGGGTTAATTATTTTTAGCGGTTATAATTTCACAGTTAGTTTAGCAAAATGATAGTTTCTTTATTTCAATTATAGGATAACATTTTAATATTTCTAGAATAATGTTTTCGAATCGATCTCATTTAATATTTACATTGAAAAAAAATTAACCGTACCTTTCTGCTATTATATTCTAAGTAATAATGTATTTCTTATAAATAATGGAGAAAAAAATCAAATCACAAAAATACTGAACTCCAAGGAAAATTAAATCGGGAAGTCCCAAATCACATGGCAAAATCAATTGACAAAACACATCAAACGAATGGACAACAACTGACATATTCCTGACTTGCTACAGGCAATTTCAAATGTAGAAAATGGTGAATTGAACCTGGTTCAGAAAGTAAAGAAAATATAGAACTCAGTGTAAATTTCAATGTAGATTTAATTTACGGCATGTTATTCCAGTTAACATACTCTTCATTAAACTGCAAAACAGAAGCATGCAACGATTCAATGCATGTGAAGATAATTTAAATATTCTACTTATGCTGAGGGGATGATGTGCGTGTGTGTAGCAGACTTTTCGCTTGTTTATTTGGATCTGAGTTTTTTTCTATTAATAAGAGATATATTATATTTTGGTGTTTAAGCATTCGCACGAACCGAATCTGTGAAGACTTTTATAATAGAAGAATATTTACTTTGCTTAATTCACTTATTGTGAACATAATTCATTTCATTGCTTTTTCCTAATTCTGATCGCATTCCATATAACATTAACAGCAGGATATTAACTGCAACACGTTCCCTTCAATGCTAACAATTGTGAGCGAACACAGTGTCTGAGTGACAGGTACGTACACAATGAAGAATAATTATCCTTAGAATCGATGATTTGTCGCTGGACATATAAACAAAGAACGATTATAACACTATGAAGCGATTATTTTCGTGAGAGAATTGAATAGAAATGTCATCAAATAATTTTTCCGACAACATTATGGGAACAAAAACAAATTATATACTCTATATGACCTTGATTATCAATTGTATACCACATATAGAAAAAAAGCTAGAAGAACAATGGGGCAAATATAAACCAGATGGTCAACAAATAAGTCCCCAGGGCAGAAAAGAACATTACACATCAATTATAGGTTTCAGTCAGGAAAACATTGGAACTTTGCATATTTTAAAAACGTGTTCTCATAACAGACAGTAATGGGACCAATTCATTAAATGGGTACAAATTTTCATAGATTGGACAAACTTACCTTTTTCGGGGACATTTGATTACCGGAAGTTCTGCATACTTTGTTCATTAATAGTGTTTAATTTGACCTATAAGGGTTAACATTTCATTTATTGTGACTTGGATTGAGAGTTGGCTTGTTGACACTCATCTTATTTCGATTATAAATTATTTACGTATTCCAATGAAACCAACAAAATTTGGAATCCAGAATATAATAATGAATCCACAGTACCCAATTTACACCTATATCTGAGGTAGCTTCTGATTTTTAATGGATGTATTATTGTTCCTTGTAAGAATCTGTATAAATCTGAACATTAGAAAATTAGGAAGCAAAAAAAACAAAAAAACGATAAAATACTTCCAGTACCAGGAATAAGACGTTTAGATGTTTGATTTTTAATAGATGTATTAATGTAAGAATTTGGAATTATCATTTCACTCGAGACTGCCGTTCTAGTATCTTCCACGTAATAATTAACCTTGTCTTTTATTTTTGCAATAAGGTTCGGTACACATGTTCCTTGTAAGAATCTGTATAAATCTGAACATTAGAAAATTAGAAAGCAAAAAAAAACCGATAAAATACTTCCAGTACCAGGAATAAGACGTTAAGGTGTTTGCTCGCATCAACGTGAGTTGGTAGTTGTCTCACTAGCAAACCTACAGCATACTCCAATTTGTATATGGACAAACCAGCGGCTACAATGAAAGTTTTGGTCATACATTGCATTTTATACTTTCATCGATAGTTCGGTAGGGATATCAGCGACTACACGTACCATATGATTGTGCGAGACAACATAATATGTGTATAAATGCGGAAAACGGGTAAACAAAATATACGTTACAATCAATTTCCCTTTCGCTATGCATGTTATTTAGGCCAAAACATGCAGTATTATTGTCTTTCTTATTATTTATATATTTTCTATTTGGGGTCACAAAGAACTACCAAAAAATAAACCAAAACTGACTGTTATGTAATGCGATAAATGGGTAGGGGTGTGATAAAGGGTATGCGATAAAGGGTGCGCATCAAAGTTGCACGATATGGATTAAACAGCAGGCTATTTATCACATATGCAAAACTACTGTATTTACTACTAAACATATGATAAAATATTATATCACACTTGATTTAGTTGTGGAATCTAAATTTCTATGGGCTACTTAAGCAAACGTATAGCTGAACAATAAATATACAAAAAAAATTAAATCACAAAAGATATTTCCGAAAAAGGGCAGAGAATTGATTTATTTCGGAAGACTGAATTGAGAAAAAATGAGTTACTGTACCTGAAACATTGGTAAAAGTTGCAATTATGTGTCATATAACAGTGCTAAATTAACCTTCTGTGAAACACATAAATCTTAAATGTATTTCTTAAAAAATATGTTTTACTACATTTGATATCAATGCTGATTTTGTTCAATACAAAAAGCATGATTATGAAAATAATGGATTTGATATCATGTGCGTGGGTGATGTCAATCTTTTTTCTCCAGTAACAATTTGCTTTGGTTTTCTAGATCAAGACATTGTTTGTTTTCTTTAATTTTATACCACTTTTTAATTATTCATCACAAGAGAAAGTTAATACTGTTCATCTTGATCATGTTGATGTACTTTATTTTAAAAGTTTTTAATTAGGTACTAACTTTATCAGTTTTTTTTTAATATCATTTTGTTACAGATGTTGACATTGTTTTGTTAAGAAATCATTTTAGGTTGTTATAATAGGTTTTTTAGGCAATTTTAGGGCAACCATTCATAAGCTCGCAGGTCGCAATTCATGACATGACTTCACAGAAGCTGTCGGGAACACCATCCTGAATATTTATTTTCAATTCAAGTTTAATAAACAAAAATCTTTCATTTGATGATTATTTCTTAAGAATAAAAAACCGATATCAAGACGATCACCTGTCTTCACGTATTTATTTTATAGCTTTGTCTTCACGAGTTTATTAAAGCTCAAAATTTAATGCAATGTGTTTTTGAACTTTTGTTGAACTACTTTTTGTTTTATCAGCGTCATCTTCTTTTGAAGTGTTCAAAAATGATAAATTTAAAGCCCTGTTATAGTTATCAAAGGTACCGATCATTGACTGATATCATAAATTGAATACGCAATGAAGTAGACATAATTGTTTTATTTCATAAAAAATTTCAGCTGTTCATTATTTTTTTTATATATATATATATTCCTGTATGTTGATCACACATTTGCTAACAAAGGTATCAAACTTAGATTTGTTTTCATAGATATTAAAAAAAAAACCGGTTCAAATTAATGCATAATATTTCTCTTGGAAAAAAATCTTCCCAATTATACCTTGCATTTTGAACAATACTCACTATTGTTTAAACATGGTAGGTTTTTTTCGATACCTGTCCTTTTCAATTAAAATGCATGTACATTCGTTTAAGTTTTGAAAATACGATAACAGATTGTTTTATTCAAATATGAATAGAAATTAAAACTACGAAGTTAATCAAATAATTAAATTGTCTTTTTTTTTATAATTCTAAGTTCCAAATAAGATCCTGCACGGAAAGTATCGACACACAATACCTTTTTATCAACTCGTAGCAGATGTCTGCAGTGCTCTAATTTCTAAACACCTTTCTACAGTTTTCCTAATTGCTTACTGAATTAAATTGAAATACAATTTTTACCCGTTTTTTTCTCAACACCGGTTTATGACTTTTGAACACTTGTATACTACTGTTGACTTTATTTATGATAATAATTACTTGTCAACGACCAATTTACATACATATTATATGCAAGTGAATTCAGACACAATTCGCCTCTTCAGAATCTAAAGGACAAGTTGTTACTTCATTGGTTGGATTTCCATTGTTAAGAACGTTTTAAACCAATTAAAACGTTTTGCTGTACGCTTTTGAAAATATTACTCAGAATGCATTATATTCCGAAATAGAGAATTAGATATAATGCCATCTTCACAAAAAATGCATTGGTGTTTAAGTTAATTTTCATCGCAATGTAGTGTAAAGCATGTGATTGTACATTTGAAATTTTATGGTTTGAGATATCAATTAAATATGTGAGTTATTGATTTAGTTTCGGATTTTAATGTGGACTAAGTAACAGCCATTATTTCGAATGGCGATGCACAACATACAAGTAAAAGATCAATAAATTAAATGTTTGTTTTATTGTCACATCTGTATCAGAAATATAAATATATAAAAAGAGAGAGGTGAAATCTTTGTATTTTAACACTTAAACATTTAGAAATAAACGCTATGGTTTAATACAAAGTCGCTGCATTCTACAAACCGGAACATGCAATTTGTTTCTTTCATCTTTAATCTTTTCATTGAACACTTAAAGCCCCATCATTTAAAAGGTCAACTGTACACGACTAAAAGGTTGAAATGATATTATTTCATTTTCTATTTGTATATGTAGTGAAATCTGGAACTACAGTTTCGTTCAATTTCCGGAAATTAAAACAGAATAATTTAACACATTAAATATAAATGTCACAGTTTCCGTTTCGAACATTAGAATAACAGTTGATATTTCTATGCACTTTCATTTGTGTAATTTTATGCTATGCTTTCATCATCAATCCGTCAATGTTATTATTGATAACTAGCATTCAACACCATGCTTTGATAAATTGAAAATCTATACATTTCTTAAGAAGTTTGTATCTCACTGACATGTAAAAGTAATGTTCTGATGACGCCCTCGCAAACTTATTTAAACACGTAACACTTGTGAATATTACGAAATCAGATATTTAAACATGTAAACAAGATTCTACGAAGAAATAGTAATCTATAAAATATTTTTTATTTTTCATAAATGTTAACCAATAGAAGGACAAAATACAGCCTTCAACATGGGCATTGATTAACACCGATTAGAAAACTATAAAGGGTCCCAAAAAACCTAGTGCATAACCATTCAAACATGGAAACTAATATTCTAATTTATAAATAAAAATACTTCTCTGTGTTGGGAAAAAAATAATCCAGTATTACCACTCAGAAGGAGGAGACATCAAGTAATTTGTAGATGACTTTCGTGTGTTTGTCAGCGATTTAGGTAACTAATCTAGATCAAGATTCATCAATCCAATCAACACTGAATGGGGCAATGTAAAACATGTTTGCATGATTCTTAAATGTTAACGTAAGAGAGAACGAGTTTTATATTCTACGTTTTGTTTGAGGTTTGTTTAGCGTAAACTGTCAATAATTGTTTATGGTACAATACAAAACCTGACTATGCATGTATTACGTTTTTATTTCAGTTTTCAACTTTGGATTTTTTAGTAGTAAGATCCAACTACGCAGGATTTGACATCCCGCAACTAATATTTGTGCATCTGGCTTTCAAGATAATATCAATTATTTCATCTCAAAAGCAACTTGCTTGTGGCTACGAGGAAGAGCGTCCATAAATATCACTTGGCAAGCATTACTCAGGATTTGTTTGTCCTTTCTTTTTCGTTCATCTGTTCGTGTCTCGAGTTCGCAGCTCAGTGGTGATATTCTGATTCTTTCTACTGTCACAGTGTTAAACAGTAGCGGTACAAAGTATAGAATGTATCTGACCTGGCTTGAGACTTATTGCACAATGTGGTTTTAGGGAGCATTTGATTGGACATATATATGATACAAAATACAAAGGTACTTCAGGAAAATTCAAAATCAGAAAAAAAGATCCCAATGCAACCACAAGCAAGGTCTTAATCATACTAGTCGACATGCTCTGCATTAGAAAAAAAGTTCTAGCTGTAATATGCTGCTCAAATACTTTGATATTGGTTGACAACAATATTAAATGAATTGCATGAAGCAAAATGTATGACATTATATTGCTGATCTACATTGTTATCGGTCCACCTAAATATATAGTTTGAAATAGATAAACGAGATGCTACTCGCACATTTCTAAGTAACAAATTGATTTTTGATTAGATGAACTTAAAACAAAAAAAAATGTTAAAAGAAGGCGAGTGACCTTAATTTTGAGATTTACGCTAAGTGAGAGCATGCTATCATCAATAAATCTGTAAGGAATCTACTAAATTTATATCCAGAAATCGTGTCAGCAGAATCAATCTCATGTGGCTACGAGTTTAATCATATAAGCAGTATTATTGATGTATTATATTTAACAAAGCATGGATATACATGATAGGCTACTTTAAGATTGAAATACTTTAAAATCATTTGTAGACGTTTAGATTGTAAGTGGAATTTTATCCAGAATTTTATAAACATTACAGCTAGTCCAGCTTGAAATGATTCTTCTAAATAGTTCGTTTCTTCTCTTAAGGCGAAGTGTACGTAATTGCACGCCTCTAGCGGAATACGGGATTAAAAACGTTCGTCGTTAGTTACGCAAGTTATCTCCCTTACTCCAAGAAAGGACACACGAAAAAGAAACTACTTTCTGCGGTCTATAATGAATCCAACAAGCACGCCTGTGCTGTCTTAAACCTCATACAAATTATCTAAATAACTCCAACTAGAAATCACAGCATTCTGTACGTTGTTCTGTGTGCAGTCTGACTTAAAAACACTGTTTTCTTTTTTGGGTTTTAGACGCGTAGGAGAAGGCATTTCGTGTTTATGATATCATCAGAAAGAAAAAACGCCTCACAACAAAATTATAAACAAATAAACAAATAAACATGTAACATTTTTTCTTCTATTGATATCAAATTAATTAAAATAAACCTGAATTGACCCAACAATATCGATTTAAAAAGCCGTAGTCTTGAACGAAAAACACACTTACTCAACGTAAAGTTTTAAAATAGGTTACAAATAATTAATGAAAGACGTGTGAATTTTTAAAATTGTTTAATTAAAAAGACGTTGAAAATCAATGTTCGTATTTTGTGCAATTGAAAATTTAAGGACATGATTTATATTTATATAAGATATCAGACGATACCAAGAGTTCATATAATTTACATTCAACGTTTTTATCGAATATTTCAAGGCTTTTTGACTATCAATGTTGACCCCCTTCCAATTGATTAGATAAAATGAATGGATTGCCGCCCCTGTTTCAAACTCAGGTCCTATAAACTGACTGGTATTCGAATTTGTTAAAAGAAATAATTGGTATCTCTGACTCATATTGATTCAATACCGTAATGCGAAAAACAATCATTTGTTTCCGCGAATTCCGAACAGTTAGAAATATATTCCCGAGTTTCAATTTGAGTAACTCGAATAATTCAAGCCCTTTCCTTGTCCGATTTTCTCCTACATGAGAAATGCAGCATTCGTACATCAGCTGAATAATACGATTGAATTATTCGGGTTACAATTTGTGTAAATCCCGAATGCATATAAAAGTAAAGGTCCAGGCCGACTTTCGGAAAAGGACTGTTGTAGATTTCAGATTGATTTCCAGAAATAAAAATCATAGAAAAATGTTTCACGTAAATATTCGTCTTCAGACGTGTAAAGTTATACAACGGTTACTAGCCGGTCTGGGTTGTGATAAAAAGAAGATCATGCAATGCATAAAATATATAATGTCGTGGCTCAGGGATGTGTTGAATTATAGAGATGCTTATGCGGCACAAAGATAAGATTAATTTACCCAAATGTACTAAGAATTACCACACAACTTAAATTTACTTAAATATTGATTTGTTATCCTGTGCCAGACAGATGGCTGATATTCTGAGAAGAGACCTTGATGAAATGAAGTTTTATGGGAACAAAGATTTTGAAAACACGTCGCAGTGTTTAGATTTTAACAAAAAATAAGGCACCAAGGTCGAAAATAGTTCTAGTTCATAATGAAGAAAATGTCAACCGTTTTCTAGCTTGGCGATCTCCGCATGCACCCGAATATAATAGACAAATACAATACAATAATACACAAAACGTAACATAAAGAACTAAAGACCGAGCAACATGAACTCCAACAAAATTGTATATATTTCATACAAGTATAGAACTATATGAAGCGTCGTAACTGGTGCAGCGACGTCAATAACGTTGTCGTTGTTTTTTGTTTTTTTACACGCAAAATTCAACTTTAACAGGGTATAGCTTGAAAAGTAGCACGGTTGCTAAGGACTTTCTTTGTACCAATCGATTCCTCGGACATTTTAGAATCGTCTCATAAATTTTAAAAAAAATCGATTGTCTAATATAATAGAAAATCTTGGAAATGTAACAATTCTTGCCGAATTTCACGATTTTCCCTATATATCCTTTGTAATTTTGGTGTATGATACTGTTAACTTCAACAGCTCGTATAACAAAAACGAAAACGGTTATCCCCTTTTTTTATTTTATTTTCCGATTTATTTTTTACAAGTAGAATCTAAATGTAAAATTTCAAAAAAATCCATTGTGTAGTTTAATTACGTACACTTCGCCTTAAAGTATATTTGGAAATATTCTTCTTGGTCTATTGTCTATCATATAAAATTCATGCGTTTCTGTTTGTATATTTGAATATTACAAATTCAAAACAGCATGTGAAAAAATGTAAGAATAAGATAAGTCATTAAATATGGACGAAAGATACAAGAGGGAAAGTCAAACTCATAAATCGAAAATAAACTGACAACGCCAGGGCTAAACATTAAAAAGACAAACAGACAAACAATAGTACACATGTCACAACATATAAAACAAAAGAATAAGCAACACGAACTACAACAGACAAGGGTGATATCAGGTACATAAATTGTCGAGTGAGGCAAACCTTAAAGCACATATTAATTAATAAATTGAAAATCTATACGTTTATAATATGTTTAAAGAAAATTTATATAACTTGCATCTAACGACGCTATTAAAAACTACAAAACAAAATGAACATATTGGAAAGAGATATTTAATCATTTATATATCGTTTAACCCCAACAATACATATACTGATCTAAATAACCATTTAATATAGAACTGAAAGTTTACTCCTCGTACTTTGTTTAACTTTTCAACATGTGTTTCTTATAGCACCACTGACAAGTCTTTTGCATAAAAATTTCGCTTCTGGTGTTCACAATTACGTCATTTACTAACATTCGATGGAACTATATTGACTGATGCTTCTTGTGTGAAAAATCTTGGATTTTATTTTGACAAAACACTCAGCATGGAACAACAAGCTAGTGCAACGACAAAAGCATGTTTTCATCAGATACGAAATATTGGTCGCATTAGATCCCTGATTACAGATGAGGCATGTAAGACTCTAGTGTGCTCACTCGTTACATCACGACTAGATTATGGTAATGCGCTGTTATACGGAACAAATAGCTGTGTAATAACAAAACTACAGCGTGTGCAAAATACAGCAGCACGGCTAATAACGCGCAAGAGAAAATACGATTCAATAACACCTGTTCTCATTTCATTGCACTGGTTACCGGTTCATTTTCGTTGTCAGTACAAACTCCTGCTGTACATTTTTAAAGCAATTCATGGCAAGGCACCATCATACCTACAGGAATTAGTTGAACATTACAAACCTGGTAGAGCCTTGCGATCGGAGAAAAGCATGCTGTTACGACTACCAAACGATGTTAGGACAAAACGCTATGGTGAACGACGGTTCGATATTGCCGCACCAACTCTTTGGAACAGCTTACCTTCATCCTTACGAAATGAACAATCTCTTGACGTTTTTAAAAAGGATCATATTTTTTCCGAAGTGCTTTCATTGATTTTTTGTAAATTTTGAAATTTATGAACAATTTGTTTTACCAGTTGATTGTATTGTGAACTTTTACTTAATAATTTTTAATACTTAAGTCACTGTGGTTTAATGATAATCATTATTTTAAATTTATACAGAGGAAATTTAAAATTTTTCTTAACTCATTTTTATTTTTTGAAACTTTTTTACTTTTCTTTCAATTTGATTAATTTTAAATTTTTGATATTTTTTGTGTGGGTTGTACATTCTTTTATATTATTCTATTTAACCGACAATCAATGTTTTCATTTTACACGCCACTGCTCAGAAATTGTATTTATGTGATTGTATATTTTGCTTTTACCTTATGTATCTTATTTTTTGTTTATTCATGTTAAGCGCTTAGGGTAATTTTTCAAATTATATAATGCGCTATATAAATATTGTATAATAATAATAATAGTAATAATAATTGGATGGATTTCCATTGTTTAGAACGTATTGAACCAATCACAACATTTTGGTGTACGCGTTTGAAAATATTACCCAGGATGCATTAGATTCTGAAACGGCGAATTATATGACTGGAATCGCTGATGAGTTTTTGTATAATTCATTATACATCCTACATTTCAAATGCATAGCTTTGAGTATTCCTGATAAAAGTAAATTAAGAGAAACATGTCGGAAGCAACACGTTTATTAAGTATTTATTTGATTTATAATCATGATAATTATTTTCATTTCCTTGTTTGTATCTATGCCATTTATTTCTAAAATTAGGATGGGAGGTTTGTCTAAAGAATAACACATTAGAGCTAAGTTGGCATTTTCACAAGTAAGTGAACATGAGGAACATGTCAGTAATCGAATTTGTTATTATCTAAATGCTGGGCAACTTCAAATGATGCTCAATCTCAAAACGTAAAATGCTCAAAACCTTTTCGAAACATTTAAGATTGTATCAAAATCAAAAAGAGTACATATGGAGCTTATATACAATCAAAGACTTCAAAAAGGGAAAGAAGCTTGGATACATTTTTTAATGAGTACAAAAGTATCATAAATTCATTTATCCAGTATTAAGAGAAATGGACATCAGGATTTTTAGCAACCTCAATTATTTCATTTGGAAGAGATACATAAATTACCACAGAATTTGGAGTTAACTTTCATTAGCTGAAAAGAAAGCCTTTACTGTTTTATATGCATGGCTAATATATTTTTATAAAAATATTTCAAAACATTACTGCCATAAAAATAAAGAAAGTAGAAATTGTATACGAAAATATATACTATAACATAAAACAGCATAGCTGTGTGTGTGTATCAAACACCCTTGCTGATTTTACGTGTTTCATGCCGAAGTACCATACTAACGCTACGTTCCCTGCCAAGCGCACATTTCTAAGCCACAAATTTGTTTTTAATGTGATAACAAAGTATTATTCAATAAATATATTGTAAAGAAAAATAAGAGACCTGCATGTTAACCATATTCTTGTATTAAGAGCGGAAAATCATCCATAAATTTTCTCAGACATCTACTCAATGTATATCCATCAACTGTGTAAAAAAAGCAATTTCCTATGATTTTTATCCGATAAGTGGTATTATTGGAATTCTTTTACATTATAGTTCATTCTTATGATTAGACACTTTAACATTGAATTTACAGGGCGAATTTAATTTTACTGAGATCACCCCTAGTTTTTTGGTGGGGTTCGCGTTGTTTATTCTTTGGTTTTCTATGTTGTGTCGTGTGTGCTGTTGTTTGTTTGTCTTTTTCGTTTTTAGCCATGGCGTTGTCAGTTGTTTTTGATTTATGAGTTTGACTGTCCCTTTGGTATCTTTCGTCCCTCTTTTACTAGGAATGAGACAAAAAACAAGTTTCAGTCTTACATAGGAATTTATTTGTAGTGTAGTCAACTAATCTTCTTACATTTTGTCGATTCGTATATTTTGGATGTTTTTCAAGACATGCTTATTATGTATTTACCTTATTATTAGAAGGAGTATTGCTTGGTCTTTAAGTTTAGAAAAACTTGGTCTGTTTACTAGCTAATTCGGGCTTTGTTTAAATTTTATCGGTGTTTCTTTTGTAACATATATAATTTTATAACTGCTTTGTACTTCGTACAGATTAATTGAGCCAAGGCATTCTATAATATATTTTTAACGGTGTACTGTTATATTAGTATTCTACATAAGTTAAGGCCACAATGTGTTGAACCCTTCAACATTTTTTGGTGCCTGTCCTTAGACAAGAAAACAAGTTGTTGTTTATGGTGTTTGTTTGTCATATGCTATTCCTTCTTTTGTTAAGTAACAGATGACATTGTTGGTTAGATCTTTTTTATTACTATAAATTTTAATATCACGTGAACTATATCTGCTTTCTATATTGTATGGGTTTCTGTAATTACACACACCATCGTCCTATTTGAAAATGAAGAACATCCTTCGATTTGACCATCAAACCACATCGCTATAAATACAGCCAAAAGTTATTATCTAATTCAAAATGGATCTGAACGGTAATATATCAAAATAACCTTGACCTAAATTTATTGCTAATGGACCAATATATCTTTTAAGTACGTATGATTTTGAAAATTAAACATTCACTTTATCGTTGCTTTCTCGGTAGTGTTAAAAAGGCAAAGTTAGCAGAATAATGTTTCTTTTGCATACATTTGACGACACCATAGCATGTCCGCGTTTATTAATATTTTGGTAGTGCACTCTTTTTTTATTATCGACCTCGGCAAATAAAATGCTTGTAATCACCTTAAACAGACTGTTTGTATTAAAGAATTGAATGCTTCTTGTTGCAACTTCATTGGGGTGTAAAAGCATATAGTACATTTAAAACTGGTACGTTAATGTACTCAAAGCGTCATTCCTATACAGTAAATGACTTATCAAAACAAATGGCAATCGAATTCGGCTTCATTTTAACTTATTTTTTTCTGCACTTGACCTATTTATTATCATTTGAACAATCTAAACGATATTTCTACATTTTGACGTCAAAAATTTTGTAATCAACACCTGTGATATTCTGTACATAATGATGAGGAGTGTTGTGTAAATGAAAACTTTTTTCAACAGATTCAGCACAATACAAAAAGGTTAAAACTTTGTTCTAGACTTGATCTTAGGTTTATTTTTGATGGAATCAAGAAATACAAACTACTATTTTTATACATAATCAGTCAATCCTTTTAAAAATTCAATATGTTTTCCAAAGAGAAAAAAGGGAGGCGAAATATGACAGAAAGTATTCAACAAAATAGTAAAAAATCCAATATCAACTAAACTATCGAAAACTGCCTTTTACAATATCATTTGCGCTTATCATTACATAATCGGTTACTACTGAAACATTAATATTTGAAATTAATCCCTCGATGATCGAATCATGAAATAGGAGTTTTCAGTCGATATGAATCTACACAATGTAGCATACAGGTTGTATATCAGCAAGAGATTATAGTTATATCATGTATATCATCGGTATCTAATGAACTTTAAATGAATCGACAGGATAATCTTTATAATATGTAATCCATTCATCAACAGGCTGGCTATTGCAAGGTCCCCAACAAGCGGCTTCATATGACAAACAATCATATATATACATACTTTTTATTGGTCATTTGTTACATGAAGTCAAGAGAAAATTATAAACACAAACGCACAAGAGAATATTTAAGAGTGCTTAAAGATTTATGTATAGCAACAGAAGTTTAACAACAAACTTTTTTTTTTTAATTAAAGATATTTTCAATAACATGTATTCTTGACATTTCAAGATTCAATTAGTCTCATCTGTCCGCAGTATATTGAGATAAAACAATTACCATGGGGGAAACAGATTCATTTTCAAGTTAATTAGTTTTTGAAACGTATTAATTTATAAATTTAAACACACATTGATATTATAATGTTTTTACAAATTAAAGGAAAAAAAACTATTAGTTTAATCATTTAAAGGTTAATTACAAAATGAATCATACAAATCAAATATATCAAATTGTATACTGCATTTTAAATCATGTAAATTGAGGAATATTTACAAATTACATAGAAGAACAATACGTCATGGTAACTGTCGAGTTTGGTACTCATAATCAAAAGTCAAAAGGGGACACAACAAGCATACTAACAGATACTAAGAATGATATTGATGGTACAACTTTTATTGCGCAATATGCGCATTTCGATATTTTGAAGATTTTGAATAGAATTCATGGTATCTTCAATATCTTTTTATGCAATGAATTTATAATTTCCGGTTTTATAAAATAAACGTTCCACTACAAATGTTTTAATATAATTCGAGAAAAAAGCTCTAATGTATGTCAATGAGTTTTTATTTTGTACCTATTGATACATAATTGAAGTACCACGTGCGCTTCATGACGACATACCAACAGTAGCGATGTAATGGTATAGAAACCACTCAACCATTGCCCCAGAAAGAACATGCAAGAAAGGCGCAATCGTTTTATTTCACCAAATACTGCATGCGTATAGCAAAAAACTGTGTGAATACTAGTAAGTAATATGGGTACCTATTCATAACTAACGAATCAATGTAGAAGCACTTTTGAAGATTATTTTCAATGATAAAAAATATTTCAAAATGAAACACTAGTAGGAGGGAATTTTTTGTATGTTACCCGGATCAAATATACCTGTTTCAGTATTACCAGGCTTTTGAGATCCAGTACGATATGATATGCAATTAAAATTTGAGATCCAGTACGATATGATATGCAATTAAAATTATGATTTTTTTTTTAAAACAAAACGGTTATAGATATAAGGAGACGTGGTATGCGTGCTAATGAAACAACTCTCCATCCAAGTCAAAATTTGTAAAAGTAAACCATCATAGGTCAAAGTACGGTATTCAACACGAAGCCTTGGCTCAGATCGAACAACACACTATTTATAACGGGTCACACAAATGACTAGTGTGAAACCATTTAAACAGAAAAACAACCTGTATAATCTATAAAAAAAACCCGAGAAATGAGAAACATTATGGACCACATCAACAAACAACATCTTTTGAATGTAGTTTTGACATTTAATGACTGTAGACATAACATGACTGTTACTTTACTCATACTGTTAAGACAAAATAGCTTTTAATTCTATACATAGTAGAATTAAACAAAGACAGCAACGGGCAATAAATTCAATATCCATGAATTGATGGTCTTGTTCATTATCTATACGTTCATTACTGTCTGACACGGTACTATCAGATTTCCTGTTAGAAGAAAGATAACTTTCATTCCCTTATGTATACGTTGTATCCTCATTTATTTCTTAGGGACACCGTATATTTTTTAGTTGCCTGTAGTTTTTTTCAATTAAGACTTGCATGACTTAAGGTTATAACTTAGTTACAAACATAGAACTGACAGACTACATTCATCATAGTTAACAACAATATAGAGAAAAGAAATATTTATTTGAACATCGAGGTAAAACTTTCAAAATTTTATGTTAGTTAATGATGAATTTCTTGTTTTGCCTGTTTCAATACGAATTTCTTTTCCCATATATATAAAAAAAAACACACACATTTAACTACTTATAGCCCTCCAGGCATAAGGTACCCAATTCCAATCGTTGATAACATCATAATAAAGTTTAAATACATATATTGACAACTTATATATAGATAAATTTGAGAATACGAGAATACCATAATTATATTATTCTGCGTACAGACGTTTTCAGTTGAATTTTATTCGAAAGATACCAAGGGATCAATTAAACACCTTAGATCGAAAACACACAGAGAACATTATGGCGGTACAATATTATTGAAGAATCCACAAAACATAACACCTAAGACTAAATATTGAGTAAAATATACCTACCAGAAACTGGGGTGAAGTCATCTGTTCTTCTATCACTAGTGAAACCTGCAAACATCCACCAACAATTAGGTTTCAATGACAAATAGAACCTTATACATTTATGAATAAAGTAAAACACATACATAATTATAGGAAGATGTGGTAAAAATGCCAGCGAGACAACTCTACGTACGCACCAGAAGGATGCAGAATCAAACAGTCTTTTACCAATGCTTGTACATGCCTTCTAAATATTCACGGTGTTTGGTTGTCGTCTGACTTACAATTCTGTTTGAACAAAAAATGGTAAATAATTCCCAATTTGAATGTTTTCATACAAGGGTTTGGAAGGTCTTTACAGAAATGTGAAAATTGTTAATAGAGTTAAAGAACAACAAATGTAAGGCAGATCACATACAAAGCAATTAACCAAAACTTCAATGCAACTATCCTATTTAACGACGTCAAGTATGAGTATCGAAATGTTCGTATTAAAAGAACAGTGAAATTAGTAAAATTTTAATATTCCATTCCGAAACAACCTATATGTCTTTTGGTCTTTTGTGTAATTTGTTTGCATGCAGATCTAAGTTCCATACCTCCACACATGCTGTTCCAGTTATGGAATATGACAGTTGTTATCCATTCGTTTGATGTGTTTGAACTTTTGAATTTGCTATTTAATTAGGGACTTTTCGTGTTGAATATTTCTCAGAGTTCTGCATTTTTTTTTTTTTTTTTACTTTTCCCCATTGATGTATATTCAACACCTCCTTTGTTCTCACACTCTGTGTTCGCAAACATCGTTGTTAGTTTGTGCTTATGTTTGGTAGTATTAACAGTGGTAGTTTTTCATATTATACACAAACAATCATTTTTATAATATGAGTGTTTATGTTATTATTCATACTGATTTTATAATGATTAAGTTATACCCTGAGATTTTTTTATAATTGGAAACAATGTCATATATAAGTCACATTTACATAACATTTTATTGCGTAATACTGTAAATAGAATACTATAGCCTGATAATTAATCTAAACTGATTGACGGGTCTTCAGCGAAAAGATTGTAAAAAAGCTGGGACAAAAATAAAACAAACGTTGATCTAATTTTCAAGTCAGATAGATGCCTCATGAGAACTTACCATACGCGCTGGTATTGATGTTAGATAACAGTGCCAATTGTATATTTTGGATGACTATATCGTCTATAAATTGACGATATTATTCAATGCCGCGTTGGAGCTATTTGAGGTAAACTTCAATTTTAAACAGAAAAGGAACAACTTTATGATAAGATGGTCACAGTTGGTTGCTGTTGGAATACTTTTTTCTTCTTCAAAACGAAAGTTACAATATCGAAGCAAAATTTTATTAATCATTTTTAGTTAAGTTGCAACTTGTATTTTTTATATACTAGCACAAAATTGTACTAACTTCAACAGATAGTTTTACACCTGGAAAACAATTCTCTATGACGGAATTTGATGCGATTGTCATAAAAGTGAGAGGTTTTGCGCTATAAAACCAGGTTCAATCCAGCATTTTCTACATTTGAAAATGTCTGTACTAAGTCAGGGATATAACAGTTCTTTTCTATTTGTTTTAGTGTGTTTTATCCTTTGATTTTGCCATTTGATTAGGGACTTTCCGTTTTGATTTTTCCTCGGAGTTCAGTATTTTTGTGATTTTACTTTTTTCTCTAAATATTAAAAGAATACGAAAACTAATGATCCAAACTAGCTTTGCTGCATCGTTTAGTTGTTGTCTGCTTGGCGTGTCTCTACGTCAATTATTATTCATAACAGTTTGTTATATATTTTAGTACCCTATTTATATGCAATTAAACAATGTCCTACTTTTCCATGAAGCATTATTCATGAGCTAAATCCGTGACCTTGAGTAGAACAAAAATGAATTGATTAGATTAACATGTTCAATATATTTATTTTATTCAAACGTAAAATAATGATGTATTTGATGTCTTCACGCTAATCTTTCTGAACTAGATTTAAATCGCTTTCCCTTGGAAATAAGTAATTTATCAACATTTTTAACGATATTATGTTATTGATTAAAAAAATATGTTGAGGTTCATTAAGAGTTGAAATGTTTATCAAAATGACTTTCAATTAAAAAGTTGTATGGATATCTTCAAATTTGTTTTTCAAGACAGATTTTTTAGAAAATAATAATGCGCTATTATTCCCTATGCCTTTACCTTAACTTTTATCTTTTTTATTCCTAATGAACATCGTATTGTAGCTGTTGTTTGTCTGCACTCCGTATATTGCCTGATTTTACTTAATCTTATTAGAAGAATTTTTGTAACAGTGTTGACGACAGCGTTGACAGAAAACTGACGTGTTACACGGAACGGAAATTGGATTACTCCGAGAAAAAGTAATTACACTTCAATATAGTCCGATTGATACCTTGTAGCCATTTTGTAAAAGACTTCTGAATTCAATCTCTTCAAAGGAAGAGTACAAGCAGGCAGACGTCTTTGACATCATAGTTCTTTAATGCGATTAAATTGGCTTATTAAACAAAGGCTTTACATGGTTTATTGTCTGTTTATTTGCGTTTCTATACTAAAGGAAAGTATGTTCGATAGATTGGTTTAAATGTAAGCCTTATCTAACTTCATGAGACCTGAATTCGATTGTGTCCTTCAAACCAAGATATCAAAGTGCTTGCCTATCATATTTACAGGGTATTATTTAATTAAAAATAATAATTCGTAAAAACCCTTAACAATACTGCCATAGAAAAAAGTAACTACTTACTTGTTAGCTACTGCGTCAAGGGACAAAACTCTATACGTTATCAGCATTAGTGACACTTATAATAGATGACATGGCAAACAAATAATTCCCCTAGTCTCGATAACTTTTAATTTAGAATCATTGATTCTAGTGCTTATTCCATTACTGTATGGTAAATACAAAATAACCATTAATTGAAACTCTCTTCTCATTGTTTGTCATTTATACGGTAATCAATGACAATACACCACACTCCCTATTCAACAGTAATGATGCTTTACCAAGTGGTAGACGGTATATTAAGCAATATCTATTTGGAATATGATATTTAAATTGAGATAATGGTGTCGTTTTTTTTAAAGTTCAAGGACATTTTCTATATGAAACATTTATTTTTTTGTAACATGTTATTTGAGATTGATATGCATTGGTGATGTTATCATTGATGTTATTATATTATTGGATATATTGCAAAGTTTAAGGTCGCTTCCTCGTATGCTTATAGTAACAATCAATTTATAATAAATCAAACGCAAAAGTTTTTTTCGTCGATGGTTTTTAAGTCTATAGTTTTTGGTAGAATTTAATCTTGCAGTTCTGCATTTTATGTAGATCATTTTTAGATCAAGTTAGATACAAATGTTGTATTTAGTCCATCATGATCAAGTCCGTTGTTGTTTTTTTTTTTATCAAAACCTCAATGAACAAAATGTTAACACATATCTAAACTCAAAATAGATAGTTTAAAAATCTCAATCAAACAAGTTTTAATTTTTTTAATGGTATTACAAAATGCATCAACGATGATCCTAGGTTTAATGATTTGTTTTATGTGTATCTGCATTTAATTAAACCAGTCCATTTCTCGTAAACAGTAAATTTGCATTAAAGGAATCAAAAGAGATTAACCGCGAAATCGTTATGTTTAAATAGTAACATATTCATGTGAAAAGATTTAGGAGTTTCCGACTCATAAAGGCGCTTCGTAGCTTTAAAATTATACAGTATAACTTTCATTTTAAAACCTGAAATTTTATGTTTTAACAGATAATTATATTGAACCATACAAACCATGCTTAAATAATCGAGGCTCAACTTAGTGTTCCAGAATGGGTACAAATATATCAAACCACAGAACAATTGAGCTTTTTAAAAAATGTGTTAGTTTGTCTGATTTTATCTGTGGTAATAAATAAAATATTTGGATCATTCCTTAGAATAAGAATGGACTTCAAAAGTGTTACAGGCTTCTTCCCTATCATATACAATAATAATGTTTGACCTAGTATTAAAACTTGAATTCATTTGAATGTATTTAGTCTACTTTTAATTCAGAACAGTGTGTTGGCAATTTATTGAAATGCAAATACAATAAAACATAAATGACTACAAAAGACCATAGTGTGAATACCGTATATTAAATGAAAGTATTGATTATATTTTTTTAAATACAATTAAACAGTGTTCATATATATAGTAAACTGGAAAATATCTGTTAAAAAACAAATAACATTTTTTATAAAACTGTCTATATTCGAAAGTTATTATATGAACTATTCACATTTTATTGTTCGGACAGTACTCTTTCTTTTTACAAAGAGTATCTGCATGTGGCGTTACTATTTTGATATATGTTAATTCAAAAATCTGAATAAAATCATTCCAAATCTTGCTCAGTTTTTAACAGGTTTAACATCAGAACATTTTTAAAAACCTCTCACTCAATTTAAAGTAACGCAACTCCCTGTGTGTAATGTTAGGTTCAAAGAGTATAATGGTTTAATTATAAACAGACTTGAACATTAGCTCATACCTCAGTTGCCGGTTTCTATGATACAGAAGATTCAAAACTGCACATACTGCAATGGCAATGGCAAGTTGAAAACAATTTTAGATAGTTAGAAACCGCGGTTGTTTTCACATTTTTTTTTGTAATTCCTTTCGACTTATGAAAAGAAGGTCCAAAAAGGGCATACCAAAACCAAAACTATTATTGGGAACAAAGCTGTGTATTGTCATGATGGTTAGATACGATGTAGATTTTAAAAAACATAAACCTGTAAAATTGTGCATTCTAGTAGAAAATTTCTTTCCGTAGTATTTTGTGGAGTAACATGTCAAGGATAAGATGGAACTTTATAAATTGTTGAAATGTTTTTAATATATGATCTACAGTTAAAATTTCAGTAGGATTTGGAAATGTTTATATTTCGACCCTGCGAGTGAAACAGGGGAAGATAGTCATACCTCTTAAACTCGATAGCAGATATGTCAGACTAGTATTAATACACTCTGGACATTTTGGATATGCACCAGAAGCTCGTTTCGTTTACAAAAGACTTATCATTGACGCTCGAATTAAAAAAAGTTATAGGCCAAATAAAGTTCGAAGTTTAAGACAATTGAGGAACAACAGTTTCTAAAAAGTTTGCTACATTCTGCTTATGTAAATTATTTCCTTTTCGTTTCCAATAATACATGTATTTACTTTTGTATCTAAAATTTAGGTTAACATTGCCAAAAAAATCAATCACGCGCAACTTGTTTTCTGACCACTTAATTATTGTTTCTAAACAATCTTGGTTCGTTTAATATAAATAAGAAGTTGTAGTATTAGTGCCAATGATACAACTCTCAATTAAAATCATAGTGTTTAAAAGGTAAACAATTATAGGTCATAGTATGGCCGTTCACACCGAACATTGGTCCATACAGAAAAGCAAGCGTAAAAGACCCCCAAAACGACCAGACTAAAGTATAAAACAATTCAATCTGGAAACCAACAGTATAATTTAAATGAAAAAAACAAGAAATACAACAAACACTATCCTTGTGAAAAGCCTTTTGAAAAAACTTCACTTCAATCTAATATTGTTCTTAACTCTTACCTGCAGCCTGTTTTTGCCATTTGTTTGAAGGTTTGTAACCATACAAACATAATGCGGGTAGATAATGAACTTTCTATGAAACCGTAATTCTTAACCCGATATAAGTCTTATAATCATGCAGAATATATTTAATCCATTTGCTGTGGTAATTTCAGTTTGTAGCTTATAATTGATTTCCCATAGCTGTCAATAGTCATTTATCTATTTAATAAGAGTATATTTCGAGAAAAGTTATGCGCTACGCTATACTGAAAAAATGACAAAACTCGACTGATAAAAAAAAATCAAAAATGATTATTTCCTACGAGCAAAAAGTCGGGTTCCCTTTGGATAAGTCGAAATATGCGTTGAACAGTTTTCTGTGAAAATAACTTATTGTAAACATGGTAAAGTCATTCATCAGCTGCATAATTAAAACTTATTGATATATTTTAGTAGAATCAGTTGCAATTACTTATTCCATAAACGAAAAGCATTATCTAATCCAAAATAAAATAAACTCATAGATAACTGCAGGAAACAAATTTTGTACTCCAGACTTGCGTTTTTTTCAACAAAAGACTAGTGAGTGTCTCTAGAATTGAAATTAATTAAAAAGGCAAAATCAGATAAGAAGTCGAAGAGTTTGATAACCCAAAATTCCGAAGGGACGGATTGAAAAAAAAAATACATTCTCGTGATCTATCCCTCTCTTACATCGACTAAAATTATATTAAATGTAGCAGTAATATTGAAAGACTAAAAAAGGAAATCCAAGAATACATCAATCACTTGATTCAGGTAGCATTACTTAAACTCGTGTAGCGTGGTTTATTGATAATGACATAAGAGATCATTTTCGATATCAGGCACGGTTAGAAGCCTTTATGACGCCTTTATGACGCCTTTAATACGTACTTGTATGACATCACGTCATCGATATCAGTCACGGATGCATATGTATTATCAAACCACTAATCCGTGTAACGTCATGTCACATAAAAAATAAGATTCTTGAGGTTTATAGTAAAGACTTAGTGTATTTGATATGGCTTGATCAATAACACACACCGTACCAACACTTAACCATTATCGCACCGCTGGTAATATATTAACGCCGTCAGGTGGTGACCCCTTTGAGACCGTGGGGATAAGTAAATTTTATAGGGGGTTCATGACTCGTTAATGGTGACGTCATTTAATAATCTTGTTGTGTTTCATTGTTTATTTTTCAACAAAACGAAGCAGAAAAACTTAAGCGATAAATTCTTTCTACGGATAACTACTGACCCCCCTATGAATTTTACTAATCCTATATAGATCAATAGGAGGTCAGTAGCGAACCATATAACTTATAATATAATCCCTCGAGCAGATTATAATGCCGTCTCGGGTTGATACGGATGTGAAATTGAAAGACCATATGATATTCTCTTTTAGTCAAATTTCATATAATTAAATAGAATGGTCGTATCAAATCATTTCATATCATATTCAATAGTTACTATAAATTTATCACAAACCATTAAAAAGCTACGGGTTAATTGTATTTTGTAATACTCGTAATCAACTCCTTGACATTTTAATACAGTTACCATTTGTGTTGACAAGGTAGAAAATTACTTAAACGTGTACTTTTATTGTTTTTAGTGCTTAGATTTTCCTGCTATTGAATGTATATACGTGGCCATATTCTAGTCTGAAATATGCCTTTTAAGCGATTTCTTTTTTAATTTGAAATGTTTTCAGATCCTTCGTTTTTTTCGATATCTGGCATATACCTCGTTTATTATTCTTTTTTGATTATTTTGTCAAATCGAGTCTGATTTGGATGAAGTTTAAGGTCAGATAACTTTGTTGTTTATTTTTTTCTTAAACTGGCTCATTCGTGTTTTAAATTATTTATCCGTTATAATGAAACATGTCTTTTGTTATGAATTGCTATGCAGCATTTGTCGTGATTTCCCTCTCTGCATCATTGAATACACTTATATTTACATGTAGCAATAATGTTGAAATACTTAAGGAAAACAACCAAGAAGGATATTAACCTCAGTAAGCCCATATTTTACCTCTTCTTTTATTCAAATCCCCCTATTTTAATTTTGCTACACTTTTCTGGACAGACATATCAACTTTGACAAATGTATTTATCAATACGATAGAATTACTCAAACTTATGCTGCGTTAGTTATTGTTAGTGACAGTGGAATCTTTTCAAAAAAGTTTTTAAAATTTCCAAATATGTTTAATGTGAAGCTTCCCTTTTTAACAGTATCAAATTGTATGTCCTTAAATAGAACGGCTTTGTCTATTCATTTCCAATCAAATTCAATAGCAATTTGATCGTAAATCATTTAAGAGCTACGGGTTAATTGTATTTTGTAATACTCGAGATTAACTCGATGAGATTTTAATATAGCTACCATTTGTGTTGACATGATAGGAAATTACTTTGACGAGAATTGTATATACATGTAGTGCTTTGCTTTGACTATTTTGACTGTTATTGACAATACATACTTGGACATATTTAGGTCTGAAAACTGTCTTTATAGATTCTTTTTATTAATTGGGGTGTTTTCAAATCCTTCATTTTTCTATATCTGACATTTTTCTGGTCTATCATTCCATTTTTGATTATTGTGTAAAATTGAGTCTGACTTGGATTAAGTTCAAGGTTAGATAACTACGTTTTTATAATTTCACTAACTTTTATTTGTTGTACAAAATGTTCATCAATTACTCAAAATATGTATATTAAAATTTTAGATTATCGTTGATCAACTTAACGAGATTAATTTTCTCGCTTGAACCGGCAAAAGTGAGAAAAGCAGTCGAGTTGAGATGACCAATGATAATCTGTTTATCGCTTTTTTTACCTATGCCGACGTTGTCAATTTCATATCAATTTCATTAGCAACGTCACGTGCTCCCTTAGTTTCTAGTGATACTATCACTCGACTCCGTATTCATGTCTCTCGACTCGACTGAGAAAGGAAGTTATCAGTCAGCAAGATCAAAGGAAAATTTCGTAAAATAGCGATAATAGTATATTATGTATGTCATGGGTCTTCTTATATATGCGTATATTTGAAGTGTATAACTGTCGCACAATGTTGTCCTTTAAGCGGTATTTTTTCAAATTACCATATAAGCGGGAGGTTAAGCAAGCCTTTAACCACGTTCAATCCACCATTTTCTTTTTCTTAAAATGTCCTGTACAAAGTCATAAATATGGCATTTGGTATCGAAAAGTCCGTATTTTTTTATGTTGTCGTTTATTTTTGTTGCAGTTCACTATTTACGTTGTTCTTTTACTTATAGTAGATGGGTTTCCCTTGGTTTTATATGTTACTCGGATTTCTTTTCGCTAAATCGATTCGTGACTATTGACCAACAGTATTCTACTGTAGCCTTTATTTTTATCATTTTTATTATTCTGAATGTTATTCACTTTTTGCTCATTTGTTTATGGCATGCCTATGTCTCGATTTAAGATCAATAACAGTTTGAAAGTTGTGTTGGTTCTTCTTTAACGGAGTAGCTGTTGTTTTTCAAAGAGAGATTCGTGTTTTCATTAGCCTAACGTTAAGTGGCAAATATTTCACGTATATTATGAACAAGATCACCAAGTTATTGAATCCAATATATGTAGGTAGGTTCTATTTGGGTATGTTCTTTTTTTCTTCAAGTTACGAATTAGAATTTCAATGTCTTTGTGGCAAACTATTACAACTTCTACTTATTTCTACAAGGGTACATGCAAGTTTTCCTTTTATTTTTCTTCATTTTATTTTTAACTATTAGTCGAACGAGATTTTTAGAGTGTTGTCTCCATTCTATTTGTATTTTACTTGATCTTTAATAGTTTGCATTTACTTCACAAATGTAGATTAATTCCACAAACTAAATCAAAATGTGTTTTCATCGCTACAGAACACAAGACATTCTGATTTGATATTGCAGATTTCGTCAAATTTCACATCTTTTTGCGTTTGAGGGCATCCAAAACTATAATTAATAAAGTTGTGTTGGAAAGACAATTCATTGATCTAATATTTCTAAATGAATAAATACTCAATGCAAAATGGAGAAACAAAGCTCATAAGTCGAGTATTGGTCAAAATATTTCATTAATTATATCTTTCTGAATTCATGTTTTGGTCATATGATTCGAAATAGGACAATATGCTGCTTTAACATCTAGTAAAAATATGAAAGGGCCTGGATAGGGGGTCCTTCCAGAAATCTTATGTGGTATTTACTTCTACCTGCCATTTTGTCTTGATCTTTATATTTCAACATTCGATTATTCTAATATTCTTTATTAGTTTTTTACTCAGTTTTTTCCAAATCTGATTTTTGTTGTCCTTTTTCTGTGTATAAGTCAACAAAGAAAAACGATCACTTTCTGTTCATTTTGCTAGTCAAAGGAAATAAGTCCAAATGAAATTATTTCATATTGAAAACTATTATCCAGAGAATAGAGTACGATGGAACTTATTTTGCCATATTTACACTTAGATGATAAGATTTTTGAGTCCGGTCTAAATTAAAATATTTAACATTATATTAGGTACTTTATATTAATAAAATAAAAAGAGATGGCATGATTGCCAATGAGACAAATATCCACTAGAGACCGACTGACGTAGATGTAGGTCACTGTACGGCCTTTGACGCGAACAAAACCAATATTGGATAGCAATATAAATTAGTCTACACTATAAACGAAAATATCTGTATTCCGTATTTGTCTAATGAATCTAAAAAAAAAATGAAATTTATAATATTTACGATTTGAAACCAATTATTTTCTATAAAAGTACTCTCCCCATTATATGTTATTAAGCTTCATAGTTATATATTGATCGATACACATTACATAAATATAATATTGTTTCTTATTGACCAATTATTTCAAATACACATACTTATTCAATTAACTCGTAAATCTAAAACAACTGACAACGCCATGTCTAAAATGAAGAAGACAAACAAACAACAGCACACATGACACAACATAGAAAACTAAGGAATAAACAACACGAACCCCACCAAAAAACTAGGGGTGATCTCAGGTGCTCCGAAAAGGTAAGCAGATTCTGGCACCCATCGTGTTGCTTATGTGATAACAAATCCAGTAAATAATCTAATTCGGTAGGTCACATTCATGACATGACTAACTATATATCCATAACTGTATTTAATTTGAACATGTTGAACGAAAACTTTGGCAAATATGAAGCTCTCAATCCTTTGTTTTTACAGCACCGTCGAGTCCTATTTAAATTGTTTATCGAGTTCTATGCCTGTTTTTACTGGTAATATACAACTATGTTGTAGCTGTTTCAGTGCGAATAGTGACATCCTTTATTAGATAATTTACCTGACAGCGTTTCATTGTTTTAGAATATATATATCTCAAATTGAAAAATAAACATAGCTATTATTACAGAAATCGTGTCGGCTCTGACATGTGTTTTGCAATTAAAATGACAAAGAACACGGTATATCGGCTGAGGGATTTGTCATCTGTTAGTCTCTCAAAGAACTGTTTATTCTTTCTTGCGGCAACAACAAAAAAGTATAGTATATTCAACTTATAAGATGCCTCAAACGAGGCTGCATCGTACGTAATTGTTAGGACAACAGAATGTGTTTACAATTAGAATGACAAAGCATGTCGTATAGCGGTTGATGGAATTTTCATCTTCTATACTCTCAAAGTATTATTGCTTTTACCTTTTAAAGATGCCCCATATGAGGCTGTATTGTACGTAAAGAATATAGTGTATTTACCTTAAACAATATACCTCATACGAGCCCGCGTTGTACGTTTATGTCAATATGTTTTAACAATTTCAGTGGAAAGAAGCGTATGCTGCTATACTCAATTCATTAAATAGGTTCGTTCATTCTGCGTTTGGACATTTTAACATTTTACATTTCAATAGATAAACTTAATGTGTATTAGTCCGATGACCAAGCGGCCTTAAGGTTAAATAGCATTTGTAACCTCTTTTCAAAAAGTCAAAATTTCTGTATGCATCATGTCATATAAAACAATCGTCTTTAGGTATATAGTAAACACTTAGTGCATATGATATTGCTTTTTCTATAATATCACAACCGGTATTAACCTTAACTAATTTAATCCCTTGAGCAGATTATACTAGCGTTTCGGGTTGATACGGATGTGATATTGAAATGCCATATAATATTCTTTTTAGTCAAACTGTATATTATTAAATAGAATGGCCTTATATCAATTAAATTCATATCATATTCAGTAGTTACTGTAAAATGATCGCAAATCATTAAAGAGCTACAATTTAATCGGGTTTTGCAATACTCGTAATCTACTCCTTGACATTTTAATAAAACTACCATTTGTGTTGACATGGTAGAAAATTGCTTAAACGTGTAGCGTATATAGTGTTCACAATTGTCTGCTATTGACATTGTATACGTGGCCATATTCTGATTGGAAAACAGCTTTTTAAACGATTTTTTTTAATTTGGAATGTTTCAGATCCTTCATTTTTTCGATATCTGACATATTCCTCATTATTATTCCTTTTTTTATTATTATTGTGTCAAATCGAGTCTGACTTGGATAAAGTTGAAGGTCAGATATTTTTTTTTTCTTAAACGGGTCCGTTCGTGTTATAAAAGATTTATCCATTTGAATGAAATATTTATTTCCTTATTAATTGCAGACAAAATTTGACGGATGTAATTTATGCATCATTGTGTCCTCATATGCCAATATGTATAACACTTATACTTACATGTAGCAGTTATGTTGAAATATTTAATGAAAATAATCAAGCATGTATTTTGACCTCAGTCAGCCCATGTTTTCCCCCTTCTTTCATTTTAGTTCTTTTATTTTTCAGTACGCTAGTATTAAACATGTCAACTTTGACAACAGTATTTAATAATACGATATCATTACTCAAACTGATGCAACATTGGTTATTGTTAGTGACATTAGAATCATTTCAAAAAGCTTTTAATTTCTGTATATGTTAAATGTGTTGTATTCTGTTTTCAATGTATCAAATTATATATACTTAAATAGAATCGCCTCCCGTTCCCATCATATGCAATGGCAAATTGATCGCAAATCATAAAAGAGTTACGAATTAATTGTATTTTGTAACACTCGTGATCAACTCGTTGAAATTTTAATATAGCTACCATTTGTGTTGACATGGTAGAAAACTACTTAAAGGTGTATTGTATATAGCATGTATAGTGTTGACTTGGATGAAGTTGAAGGTCAGATAACTGGTTCATTCGTGTCTTAAACTATTTATCCGTTTGAATGAAATATTTTTTTTGTTATGAATTGCTGACATAAACAGAAGGATACTATGCAGAATTTGTCGTGATTTCCCCCTCTGCATCATTGAATACGCTTATATTTACATGTAGCAATAATGTTTAAATACTTAAGGAAAACAACAAAGAAAGGATATTGACCTCAGTAAGCACATGTTTAACCTATTCTTTAATTTAAAGCCCCCTTTTTGTATATTTCTACACTTTCCTGGACAGACATGTCAACTTGGACAAATGTATTTATCAATACGATAGAATTACTCAAACTTATGCTGCGTTAGTTTAGTTTGTGACAGTGTACTCTTTTCAAAAAAGTTTCTAAATATTTCTTAATATGTTTAATGTGAAGCTTCCCTTTTTAACAGTATCAAATTATATATCCCTAAATAGAACGGTTTTGTCTATTCAATTCCAATCAAATTAAATAGCAATTTGATCGCAAACCATTTAAGAGCTACGAGGTAATTGTATTTTGTAATACTTGTGATTAGCTCCATGAAATTTTAATATAGCTACCATTTTTGTTGACATGATAGAAAAATTCTTGGACGTGAATTGTATATAGTGCTTTGTTTTGACTATTTTGACTGTTATTGACAATACATACTTGGACATACTTAGGTCTGAAAACTGTCTTTATAGATTCTTTTTATTAATTGGAGTGTTTTCATATCCTTCATTTTTTGATGTCTGACATTTTTCTCGTCTATCAATCCATTGGTGATTAGTAGGTCAAATTGAGTCTGACTTTGATTAAGTTCAAAGTTAGATAACTACGTTTTAATAATAATCTCTAACTCCTATTTGTTGTACAAATTTTTCATCAATTACATAAGATATTTATTTTAAATGTAATTTTAGATTATCGTTGATCATCTCAACGAGATTGAGTTTCTCGCTTGAGCCGGTACGTTGACAGTAAGAAAAGCTATCGAGTTGAGATGATCAATGATAATCTGTTTATCGCTATTTTACCTATTCCGACGTTGCCAATTTCATTAGTAACGCCACGTTCTCCCTTAGTTTATAGCGATAATTTTCATATCACTCGGCTCCGTGTTTATATCTCTCGACTCCACTGAGAAAGGAAATTATCAGTCAACAAGATCAAAGAAAAATTTCGTGAAATAGCGATAATAGTATGTAATTTATGTATGTATTTCTCCGTCCTTGGTGTTCTTGCGTATATTCGTAGTGTACAACTGTCGCGTATGTTGTCATTTTAGCGGTATTCTTTAAATTACCACATAAGATGGAGGTTAAACACGCCTTTAACCACGTACAACCCACAATTTGTTTTTTTATTAAAATGTCCAGTACAAAGTAATGAATATGGCAGTTGGTATCGAAAAGTTCGTTTCTATTCATGTTGTCGTTTGTTTTTTGTTGCAGTTCAATGTTTACGTTGTTTTTAACTTATAGTAGATGTTACCCAGGGTTCTTTTCGCTTAATCGATTCGTGACTATTGACCAGCAGTAGTCTACTGTTGACTTTATTTGTATTATTCTTATTATTCTGTATTGTATTCAGTTTTTGCTCATCTTTAGCTCTCATTTTTTATGGCATGCCCATGTCTCGATTTTAGATCAATAACAGTTTGAAAGTTGTGTTGGTTCGTCTTTAACGGAATAGTTGTTGTTTTTCAAAGAGAGATACGTGTTTTCATTAGCCTAACGTCAAATGGCAAATATTTCACGCAAATTCTGAACAAGATGACTAAATTCTTGAATGCAATACATGTAGGTAGGTTTTATTTGGGTATGTTCTTTTGTTCCTCAAGTTACAAATTAGAAATTAAAAGTCTTTGTGGCAAATTATTACAATTACAATTTATTCTACAAAGGTACATGCAAGTTTTCCTTTTCTTTTTCTTCATTTTATTTTTAACTATTAGTCGAACGACAATAGCCAAAAATCGGTATTTATGCATTCTGCTATCGGGTTTTCAACATTGGGAATTTCTGGTGCGGGTGAAACTTAAGGTGCAGTTCTGATCCAAGAGATTGTTACAGTGTTGTTTCCATTGTATTTATATTTTACTTGATCTTTAATAATTTACATGTACTTCACCAATGCAGATTAATTCCAAAAACTAAATCAAAATGTTAGCGCTACAGAACACCAGACAGTTCTGATTTGTTATTGCAGATTTCGTCAAATTTCACATGTTTTTGCGTTGGAGGGCACCCGAAACTATAATTAATGAAGTTGTATTGGAAAGACAATTCATACGTTTCATTGATCTAATATTTCTAGATGAATAAATACTCAATACCAAATGGAGAAACAAAATCGAATATTGGTCAAAATATTTCATTAATTATATTTTCCTGAATTCATGTTTTGGTCACATGGTTTGAAATAAGACAATATGCTGCGTTAACATCTAGTAAAAATATGAAAGGGCCTGGATAGGAGTCTTTCCTTATGTATTCTTTACTTCTTTAAGCCATTTCGTTTTTATCTTTATATTTCAGCATTCGATTATTCTCTTTTCTAGTATTCTTTATTAGTTTTTTACTGTTGCCCTTTTTCTGTGTAAAAATGAAAAATGAAATTATTGCATATTGAAAACTATCTATTATTCAGAAAATGGAGTACGTCGGAACTTATTTTGCCATATTTACACTTAGATAATGAGATTATCGAGTCTGGTATACCATACAAAATGTAAACGTTATATTAGGTACTTTATCTTAATAAAATAAGAAGAGATGACATGATTGCCAATGGAACCACTATTCACTAGAGACCAAACTGACGTAGATGTAGGTCACTGTGCGGCCTTTAACGCGACCAAAACCAATACCGCATAACAATATAATTTAGTCTACACTATAAACGAAAATATCTTTATTCCGTATTTGTCGATATGATGTCTAATAATTATATAAAAATGAAATTTTAAAGTATAATATTTACGATTTGAAACCAATTATTTTCAAATAACTGTACTCTGTCCATTATATCTTATTAAGGTACATACTAGTTATATATTGATTGCTACAAATTAAATGAATATAATGTAGTTTTTTATTGACCAATTATTTCAAATAAACATACTTTTTCAATTAATTTATAAAGGTAACATATACTTTGATAGATTCTTTATTTTAAAGTAAAATTGATTACAAGTCGTCTTAAACTAGATCCATAACTGTATCTAATTTGAACATGTTGAACAAATACAAATAAAATGGAACATTTTGCAAATATGAATCTCTCAATCCTTTGTTTTTACAGCACCGTCGAGTCCTATTTAAATTGTTTATCGAGTTCTATGCCTTCTTTTTTTACTGGTAATATAAAACTATGTTGTAGCTGTTTCCGTGCGAATAGTGACATCCTTTGTTAGATCATTTACCTGACAGCGTTTCATTGTTTCTTAATATATCTCTCAAATTGAGAAAAAAAACATAGCTATTATTACAGAAATCGTGTCAGCTCTGACATGTGTTTTGCAATTAAAAAGACAAAGAACGCGGTATATCGGCTGAGGGAATTGTCATCTGTTATTCTCTCAAAGCATTATTTATTCTTTCTCAACACAACAACAAAAAAGTATTGTACATTTGTTTTATAAATATGCCTCTACGAGGCTGCATTGTACGGATATATCAATCGGTTTAAACAATTTCAATGGAAAAAAGCGCACGCTGCTACACTCAATTCATTAAATGGATTCGTTCATACTGTGTTTGGACATTTTAACATTTTACATTTCAATATACAAACTAAATGTTTATTAGACCGATGACCAAGCGGTCTGTAGGTTAACTTAACCATAGTTATTATAATTAAATAGCATTGTTACCTTTTTCTGTTTTAATTGTCAATAGATAAAATTTCTATTATAATACAATACTCTCTGAGTCAATCCTCTGGTTGTGAGAGACTTCATTTTGCCATATTTCTTATATTATATTGAATGTGTTTAACATTTACAAAAAGACACAGTTAAATCCGAAGAATAATGTTGCGGCAGTCTGTAGCTATGGTAATCTAAGACAATGAATATAAACAGTGTTATAGTAATAAAAGTTATTCTGAAGGGTTATTTGAAATGTCAACCCGGCAGACTCACCCATAAACCGAAGGAAGTATTAACCCGCCGATTGATGAGTTTGACTGTCCCTCTGGTATCTTTCGTCCCTCTTTTAAAAATACGTCAGTATAAAAAAGAAAATGTAGTATGAGTGCCAAGGAGACTACTCTCCATCCAAGTTACAATATGTCAAAAAGTAAACAATTATAAGTCAAAGTACTGACTTCTACATAAAGTTTTGGCTCACAAGAAACAGTAAGCTATAATGGGTTCCAAACGACTAGTGTAAGACAATCCAAACAGGTAAACCAACTACCTCATCTATATATATTAAAAAAGTCAATCGAGAAACACTTTTGAATCATACCAACAAACGACAACCACTGAACATCAGGCCCCTGACTTAGGACAAGGGCTTACAATTGCAGCGGGTTTATACGTTTTTACAGACACCAACCTACCAAACATTACTATGAAGTGTAACATTACAACATAAAAGACACACTTTTTGTTTATATTAAATCCATGCTATACAAAACAGACCAACATACTCATCGAGTACTTTATAAATATAACGTAAAAGTCAAAACAAGCACCCTAGTACATGTTGTGTAATATACAGACAAATAGTGCTACGTTAACCTGGGTATGATAAAATATCCATTAAATTTACACTCAGAGTAAGATCAACGCGACAGTGCATTTATACAATAAAATCATCGCCAAATTAAATTGCACTGCTTCAACGTCTGACGACCGCTCATTATAATCTGGCGATAACAAGCATATGATCAAAAGATGGAATTTTACGTACTGATATCTTAAAAATCTTTAGACTAATACAATACAAATTACATATAGAAAGATATGTTGTCATTGTTAATATAATATCATTGGTTCAATAGAGTGAAGTAAATTTGGAATCAGAAGTAAATTACAATTAAACAGATACAGTGAAACGTTAACCTGACTTAACTGAATCCTGCATAAACCGAAAACCTGTATAAACCAATCAAGCTATTAAGCACCGTCATATCAAATTGTATGCATTGTGAACATGATAAAACCGAACATCGGCAAAAACCGAACAAAATTTTAAGTCCCGAAGAGGTTCAGTTTAAACAGGTTTCACTGTACTTTAAAATCATTTAATGAAATGATACACAATGAGAATAGAAATAATATAGCAACTCCTCGAAATGATAATAACAGCACGTTCTAGCGTCAACAACAAAAGCTGCTGTAGCTCAAGCTGAAGATAAAAGATTTTGTAAGTGATTCTGTGACAAAGAACAAATTTAAAAAATGCATTAATCAACTTAATGGATTATTCTGGCTAGTATTTGGATACTATCTTCATACGATAACATTTGGTACAATTTGCAGCATTTTATGAATTTGACTTTTATTGTCCACACTGCATGCATTTTCTATACTTATATTATTTGCATATCTACGAAAATTTGAATGTAATTGGTCCCGGCCGCTAGATTTGTGTTCTTGGTTCACATTTTTCCACATGTTCCATAGACCATGCTGCCAAATGAATTTTCTCACTACGTCAATATATATATATATCACTTTACAATAGTAAAGCGCGTCGCGGTACAAATAAATAGAACCAAGGGCATCCTAACCGTAAGGTTGCCGGATGCGGCCATTTCCCCTTTTCGTGTTTTCGCGTTTTCTCCTCTCACTTTTCCAACGCGAAATCGGGAAATCGAGAAATCGAGAAAACAAAATCGAGAAATTGAGAAATCGGGAAATCGGGAAATCGGGAAATCGAGAAATCGAGAAATTTGGAAATCGGGAAATCGAGAAATCGAGAAAGCGAAATCGAGAAATTGAGAAATCGGGAAAAAGGTAAATCGAGAAATCGAGAAATTTGGAAATCGAGAAAGCAAAAACACGAAATCGAGAAATTCATTTTGCGTTTTCGCGTTTTCGCTTTTGTGTTTTCGCGTTTTTGCTTTCTCCATTTCTCGATTTACCGATTTCCCTATTTCTCGATTTCCCTATTTCTCGATATCCCTATTTCCCGATTTCTCAATTTCTCGATTTCGCTTTCTCGATTTCTAGATTTCCCGATTTCCCGATTTCGCGTTTGCAAAGTGAAGGAAGAAAACACGAAAGCGCGAAAAGGCGAAATGGTCGCATCTGGCCACCATATAACCGGAATAATTCAGTCCCTCCCTGTAATCGATCTCTCCTAATGAAGTATTCGTAGATCAGCGGAATATATCCACTGAATTTTTCGGGTTTATGAGGGAATCCTGGAAAGTTAACAGAATTTGGAAGTGTTTACTAGGACACTGACCTATAATTTTGCGTAATAATTCGTGTATCCAATTTTTTTATAATTAAATCGGCTTAGTTTAAATGCAACTAATATCCCTAGAAAAAATATTTGTAAAACATACATTTCTGAGTCTCGAAATTTAAACTTTAACTAGAACACACCCGCGAAATCTCGGGCATTCAGAGCGTAGTTTAAAGTATGTAAAGTGTTGTTGGAAGAATTTTGTAAAATATTGAATGACTGGAGAATTTTAGCAGAAGTATCATAAGTCATAGGTTATTGGGGACAGGAAAATGTTTTTTTTTATCCCTCCTTCTTTATTTCCAAAGTTCCCAATTTTTTAGTTTTCTGTCAATTTCAATATGAACATACCTTTAGTGTGTTATGAACATTTAAGTAAGGAGCCTGTAATTCAGTGGTTATCGTTTGTTAATGTGTTACATATTTGTTTTTCGTTCATTTTTTTTGTACATAAATAATGCCGCTAGTTTTCTCTTTTGAATTGTTTTACATCGTCATTTCGGGGCCTTTTAAAGCTGTGTACGCGGTATAGGATTTGCTAGTTGTTAAAGGCCGTACGTTGACCAATAGTTGTTAATTTCTGTGTCGGGTCTCTTGTGGAGAATTGATTCAACATGGCAATCATACCACATCTTCCTTTTTTTGTAATCAATGAATTTTGTAAAAGATTTAATGACTGGAGAATTTGGCCCAACAAAAATAAATGTTTGATATCTATTTCAAATTGGCACATGATGTTTAGAAATGCATATGTTCAAGAAATATAAAAGGAAAAAATAAAGATTTTTACCTAATGACGTCACAATTACGTCATAATATGTTCTATTTTCAAAAAAAACGATGAAAAATACAGATTTTATGCAGTTTTACATCTTTATTTCTGTTATGGAAACATCGTGCGCAGGCAAGAAACAACAAAATAATTTAACAGAAGCTTTATTATTACTATTGTCATGATCCCACCAAATATAAAGTTGTTTCTTGGGTGCGCACATACTTTTTCAATCTAAAATATACATAAAATTTGTCGAAAAACAAGGAAAATCACGAAATTTTACAAAATATGCAAAATAAATCATGTTTTGTTGCCATGGAAACTTGTTCAATGTCAAATTTGTTTTGTTTCTCTGAATACCTCGTACTGTACTACGGTATTCAATTATTAAGAATACATATGATAACTTTTAAATTTGCAGTAATTTTTGGGCCAAATAAGGGCCTTATTGCCCCTACTCCTTTACTGTGGAAAGAAGAGAAGCGACACACAAAATGAGGTCTTCTCGTTTATTAGTATAGAAGAGTCATTTAAAGTTTAAATTGTGAGTCTTGAAGTAAAGGAGTAATTCCAGTAAGACCCCTTTTTGGCCCCAAAATATAGCAGATTTACAAAATTGTTAAAAGTAAACTTTTAGTTATTTATTGGAAAGTAGAATGCCTCTGCTACATGAATATGTGCTGTTTTTTTTACAATACAATGAACATATATCGGGTACTAGTATCATTAAGTCATGCTATTTTTTCAGTTAAATTTTAGACGGTTTCTGTCTTAAATGAAAGTGACCGCATTTGTGTTCATTTTCAATATTGAAATGTGAGTTGTTTTTGGTGATAATACATAACATATATAACACGGCTGGTAATCTACACACGCAAAACATTTGGTTCTGCAATGAAAACCGTGAGAGGATTTTCAGGTTGTGCTTGAGTGGAGTAATTGTCACCGCTTCAAAAGGTATGTACATTTCTAAATCTCAATTTTCTTATTCAACTGATCAAAATATTGAAAATCAGAGAATGCTATGCTGTGGTGAATACTTTAACGAAGACATACATATATCATTTACTGTTGTACGTAGAGTTGAACTCTTACAAATTCAGTTGCCCCACGAGAAATCGCCTAAAAAAGTGACATTTCAATTTTGAAATGGTTCTATTTACAGACCTACAAGTTCAAATTTAGTTTTTTTAGGGCAATGGGTATGAATGTTGTTTTTGGTGGCGTGTACGCTGTCCGGGATTGTCAGACGTCTTAATTATTCCAAAAACTACATTTTTTCATTAAGTCATGCGTGATGGGATCGGTTCTGATTGAGGACATCGTGAATGCGTGAGGGGAAGTACAAATCATATCTTTATATTCAAGCTATGAGTCGTTGAAACTTACCTAAATAAGGCTACATTGTTCATGAAAAAAACACATAATGTGTGCTGAAAAAATCACTGAGATTGATATTGAAATAAATTGTTGGAACCTAGGGTTTAATAATATGTTTCACGAAGAATAAAAACAAAAAATATTGTCAACGATAACCAAAAATACTGCAGAGATGTTGGGGAGGTTCTCATTCGTCTTGATTCGTCCTTTTCAAACCACTCAACAATGTGCAAAAACAGGTCGAATGCAATGTTGTTTTAAAGGAAAACGTCCACTAATGAAAAAAAATCCAAAATCTTTCCCTTTTCCCTTCGTCTGAGAGTTTATCTAAATCACTTTGAAAAACTTTATGTTCTTCCTCAATGTCTTCCATGTGGTCTTTCTCGTGGTCTACTACGTGGTCTTCTTCTGTGACTTCTTCTATGTCTTCTTCGTTGTCTAATACATGCTCTTCCTTATGGTCTTCCTCGAGATTATCTTGGCTTACATCGATGTACGTGAATAATAAATTCTGTATATCTGCCCTTTTTGTTTCGAAAATTTCGTGATTTTGGGTGAACAGATTACGTCTAATATATATAGGTGTTGAAGTTTTGATCGGCGATATACTTTTCTTTAATATATGTGGTGATCTCTGTGACGTATATTTGACGACAGGACTACTCCCACAGGGTTTAGTTCGCTTCGAGGGCGGGGATAACTTTTATCTCCATGGCTTTTTGTAGAGAGTCAATTTTAGTCCTCTTTTCCTTTTACCTTTGAATAATGGCATTTTCTGAATTTGAGCAAACAATTTTAAATAGTTTGATTTCATTGAATCAGTGATCAGTTTACATCTGTTAAAGTATAAGGACAAATCTGTGATGATTTTTAATCAGCATTGATCACATTTATTGAGTCAACAAAAGTCACAAAGCCAAAGATTAAAAAAAATTCTGTACTTCCTCTCACGCATTCACGATGTCCTCAATCAGAACCGATCCCCTCTTGTAAGATATTTTATTTCTGTCCCATTTTTCAACATTAGCGTCTCGAAAGGTGAAATGTTTTAACTGAATGGTTAATTTAGATTAATTATGAAAATTGTTAAAATTAAAACAATAAAAGTAATTATTGCCCAGTTACAAACACTACCTGGGGATAATCCATAATCATCCTCAACTTTAGCCTGGTAAACTTGTTGTCTCCTTGTGAAATATAAAACATATTAAAAATGATTTCCTGCTTAAGTCTTTTATTGATATAAAGTCAAAATCTTCTTGCTTTTCACTAGACAACCATGTCCTGTCAGGTTTAATTCTTATATATGTAGATGAAAAATAAAAGTCCCCAAAACGTTAACATGGTAGCAATTGCTTTTACAGCCTTTAAGGCTTTGATTTCTTTTACAGAAGAGTGTCCATCATGCACTTGCACTGCACTATAATAATAGTAGTATAGAATGATCATATACAAATAGATAAAAATTTGTATACATGCAATCGTAATATTAATAATATATATAACAACAAACCAGTGTATTATCTACGACTATTATTATATAAGTATAATAGTCCAAGGTATACTGATTTCTTGCACTACAATATAATAGTTATTACGGTGAGGTTGAATTTCCTGTCATTTATTCATCATCCAAGCAAAAAAAAATATCTTTGTAAATTAACCCCAGTTTCGGGTATAGAGATGTGATCTGTTTCTGTGACATGTGCTTTTGACCATCCACAAGAACCTGCGGTCATCCGATGTTCAGTACTTCAGTACTTTGATTTCAATTGTCAGCGTAGTTGCAATTAAAAAGTTTATGCATGTTTATATCTATTTCATGACATATATGTATTAAAAAAATGGCATGTCAATTTTTAAAGCAAATTTATGTGTTTAAGAATTTTCATCTAATTATTCATAACAAATAAAATGCATTTAAATAGATAAGAATTCCTACACAGACGAAATTGTTATGTAGGTGCTGGTAGAATTTGTGATCTAGGCAAAGTTTTAGCTGTACATTTTAATGGCGGGTTAATACTTCCTTTGGTTTGTGGGAGAGACGGCCGAGTTGACATTTCAAGACACCCTTCAGAATAACTTTTATTACTATAAAACTGTTTATATTGACATTGTCTTAGATATATATTATAGATTACCATAGCTATAGACTGCTGAAACATTATCCTTCGGATTCAACTAATTTTTTTTTGTAAATATATTATAAAATGTGTGTAGATTAAGGCAAACTATCATGAGTATACTGTTAATTGTTTAACGTTCGTGGTAAATTTTAACCCAATCTATTTCATTATAGCTTGGGTAGAAACAATATCAACTTGTGCTGCGACCAATATTTAAAATGTAAATAAAAGTGGGTTTTTATTTCTGATCTTTATATTACAAAAATGTAGATCAAACATAAGTCTTGCTTGAAACTAGGTTAAATTATTAGGCAAAACAGTTTTTTCGTTTTAGTGAAAGAGGGGCGAAAGACACCGGAGGGACATGCAAACTAATATTAGTAACGATATACGAATGGTCCTTCGAGGATTTTTAAGATTTCGTAAGAAAATCTTTCTAATAATAATATATAATGTAAGGAATGATTTACCTGTACAACTTAAATATATATCTTATCCCGGGTGCTCAAACTCTTTCGAGACGATGGGAGTGCACATGTATTCTAAACCATATGCTTTCGTTTTGCTGAAGAAGCAATTTAGCATTAAAGTATGTCATGTCCGTGTAAAAACGAAGCCACTTTCGTGTTTAGAAATTTTCAATAATCGTCTATTCAGTTTATCCAACTGTGTAAAATATTACGTTAAGGAAATGTTCAGGAAATAATTCCAATGTTTTTTTACCAAACCACGTGATACATTCAATTCAATTCTCTTCCACATACGGTGTCGCGGGAATTAAAAAGATTTCTACCAAATGATCTTACTCGACAATATCATTTCCAGCTTCAGTTAAACGCAAAGCAGATGATTGATTTTAGCTCGATAGGTAAAAGGCTTTGGTGATTACTCGTGGCTTTGTGGCCGGTAATTGTTGATGAAAAATATTGATATTTAGAAATGTATGCTGGATATTGTTACAGTTAATCACTATCTTCAATAAAATCCAAGTGAATTTACATTCATCTCCTAATCAAGGAAACATTGTTCCATAGATGTTTACCCTCTCTCTATATTTCTCATCCACAAAGCGTAATTCGCAATTTTCTTCTACTCGCTCCAACTTTATGTTTTTTGTTATTGCTTTAAGCGATCGAAATCTAAGTTGTAATAATAATAACTTCCGCAGATATTACTGAATAGGAGTTTAATGGAATTTAGTCTAATACGTGGAGATCATCAGCTGTGATGCTTAGCTGTCTTCATATGATGTACAATGATGAACAGGAAAACGACTAATGGTACCACATTTTAAAGGCATAATAAAAGATGGCTTCCTGTTCTGGATTTTGGAAATTTGACCATTACTTCAGACCGTAATTACCTTTTATTAGCTCAAATAATTTTATATTTTGTTATAATTACATTAGATGTATGGTTCACTATAATACGTTATTCTGATTGGCTAACTGCACATCACGTGTTATTCCTTATGCAATTGCATTACTCAATAAAAAATTTCATTCATGATAACACGAGGTCCCACAATAAAGTGCACAGGTGAATTAAATTTAAAAAAAAAATGATAAAATTCGTGTTGCAGAATACTCTAAATAATGTTTACTGGTTAAGTGGGATTTTTTTTTAGTTCAAGTTTCTAGATTCTTTGGCCAAAACAAATTTCGATGGTTATTTTCTTGTTTTTCTTGTCCCTAATTCTTATCCTAACGTTAAAGGTTATGCGGGGGAGGTTTTATCTTTGTCGTAACATCGGGGAATATAAGCCCGTTGCGCACAAATTTCCCATTTTACAGTATAAATCGGATAACATGTATGCATTATGTAAGGGATTTGTAACCTTTGATAAAAGGCAGTCCAGCCATATGTCCCCATTCAAAAGTATTCACCTTAAGAGGGGGTTCCAACACTGGACCCAGTCCCCCCTCACCCACCTTCCCGGATGTATACATATGTATCTCGGCATCTACAGCTAACATCAAAAATACTTCGCTTGGAATTTAGGTCAGATCCATTGTTTTCAATTGTCTCAATTAGAAATATTAAAACTGAAAAAAAATGGATTCAGGGGATTTTGTTGGAACGTCCCTTTTTTTGTTAAAGATCAATGCTTTTGAATAAGGACATATGGTTGGAACTCCCCTTTTAAAAATGGCTGGATCCGCCCCTGAAAAGATAGACGTTTGAGTGTTTAACGGTATTAAATATCACCAAAGATTGCATGGGAAAATGTATTCCGCCGACCTTCATATCAGATCTACAGTACAAAAAGGCAACTTTTCTCATTTTTTCAATTAAAAAAATCGTAATCAACTGCTCTGTAATAAGCTTTTTGTTTTTCTCAAACTTTAATTTAGTACGGATCGTTAACCGAGCATAATTTCCTCCGGGATGTTAAATGAAGAGTGAACATACAGAGATTTAAAACGACACAATACTTATATTCATATGAAAGGAAAAATGATCAAATGGTGAGTTATTAATATAGCAAAAGCTACAGAATGTGAACATATCTTATTTAAACAATTATTAATTAAATGAGAAAAAGAACATTGAAAGAAAGAAATTTGCAGCAAATATATCTAGAAAAATAAAAAATTTAAAAACAAATAAACCGCCAAATTAAATCAAATCTAACAAACCAATAACTACGAAAAAATAATCATTAAAACAAACAAAAAAAACTTGCAGACACGATCATTTTCCTTTCATTTTAAAGTTTGTAGATTGTTGTCTCCTTGACAATCATACCACATCTCCCTAATATCAAAATAAATAACATCACAAAAGTGAAAAAAAATAAAAATATTGCAATTAATTGAAATCATTTTTGTGACATTTAATTCAATGCATACTTACAGTCTATGTGTTTTTCCAGATCAATAAGACCTAATGCAATCTTTTATTCCTTTTCTCTTCAAAATCTACAGCGTAAAATTATTCCGGAAGCAGCCTTTACATGCATCTGTCTGTTGCTCACGTGTGAAATAGACATGTCAAATAAAACTTCTTTTTAATCATTTTATCGGAAAATATTTTTGTTTAACAAATGTTGCGCTAGAAATAACAGTTTGTCTTGTTCAATTACTTATTATTAATTTTTTTTCTCGGAAAAAGATAAAAGTATTTTCCGACAAATATTCATGCCTCTGTACGGATAAATGTTTCTTTAGAAGTTTGTCTGAAGCTTAAGAATAGACACGTCTGGTGGAATAATCCGTAGATTTCATTTTACAGATATTCAATACGTTAGAATGACAGAGATGAAAAATATAGCATCGTCTCTTAGTATCCATTCGTTGAAAACAATTGATTTATCGACATTTTTTTCATACAGAATAATATATATGTATATTAATGGATTTTGAAATTTATGTTCGTCTGAATTAATCTGATCCATCAGTATTAAATTCAATATAAATTCTTTGTCACAAATATGGATGAATGTAATTCGAGTCCTTCCGTTTGTTCTATCGTAGAAAACAAATAGAGTTTTGAAACTTTAATCAGGCAATTATACACTATTTGATTTCTTATATTTGCATAAAATAAATGTCCGGAAAAAGTATAACTAAATGACATAACACAGATTGCGATACAAATGCAAGCAAAGAAACTTAATAAAAGCAATATTTACATTGTTTGGTCAGTTAAACATGTTCTACTTTTTCTTTCAGTAAAATTGAGAATGAAAATGAGGAATTATATATATCAAAGAGACAACAACCCGACCAAAGAGCAGACAAAAGCCGAAGGCCATGCACCAATGGGTCTTCAGCGCAGCGAGAAACTTCCGCACCAAGAGGTGCTCCTCGGTCGGCACTCATTTTTTTATCAGTTAAAAGACAGATCTATTTTTTTTCAAATGTATGACGTTTAAGGTGGATCATCACTGCATCATTTCTACGCACATTAGTTTCCAATCTGTATCAAAACTTGCAGATTCGCCACCCTCGTTTTTGACTTAATTTTCTGATGTTCGGAATCGTTTAGTTATATCCATGTAGTGCACATAAAAACTTTACCGACTTATCACTACTTATTAATTTCATAATTTTATTAAGGAATGGCTGTAATATTTTTTCTGTCTATGCAGAAATAACATCAAAAATGTGGTGCACACTGAATAACCCGCGTAGCGTGTTATCTTTTAGTGTGTACCACATTTTTTATGCTATTTCGAATAGACAGATAATATTTTACAGTTATTTCTTATAATTTAATTCTAAATTCCATTCTAAACCGTAGTAAACCATGAAAACGTTGATGATGTCACGGTCACATGACTAAACTATGTCTATGAGCTGATAAACAAAACGACGCCAACCAATCAGAAGACGCGTTGCATCCAAAATTAAATTATTTACATTATATGAAAACAAAAACAAACAAAAATAACACTTTTGAAAATCTTACAAACACCTTGTTTGTTTTCTCATAGTTTTTGAAAGAAAAAGATGTATGAAGAGAGACTAGTTTCCCGCAAAATTTTCAATTGATTATATCTATAAAAAAAAAAAAGGAACCTTCCATCTTTATCTTATTTTTAAGTTGTGGTATCTATATTATATTCATGTATAACAGTCTTTAAAAAAGCTTGTTATACAATATGTATGTATGTGCCTGTCCCAAGTCAGGAGTCTGTAATTCAGTGGTTGTCGTTTGTTTTTGTGTTATATATTTGTTTTTCGTTAATTTTTTTTTATATAAATAAGGCCGTTAGTTTTCTCGTTTGAATTGTTTTACATTGTCATTTAGGGGCTTTTTATAGCTGACTATGCGCTATGGGCTTTGCTCATTGTTGAAGGCCGTACGGTGACCTGTTATCGTGTACTTTGTTGGGGGACTATGGTATGCACAAGTAACGAGTGACGAATAAACTGTACGTTTTTCAAATCAATTTTTATTACATAATGAACATGCTACTACATTGGCAAACGACAACTAACGTGGATCATTATAGCTAAAATATGTTCACGATGCGAAACAGTTGGGAGAAAGTAAATATCAATAATTTGCTCCTGGTCATGAATGATTGCTTTTAACTTCGCTGTTCCAAACACTTTAATCTTTTCGTTATTAGCTAGTCTAATTTCAGGATCTGATAATTGTTCAAATGAAATTTTCAGTTTATCAGAAATTGAATCAAAAAGGCTCTTTGAAATAACATTGATGGAGCTTCCTGTGTATATAAGCGCAGCTACATTCAACTGATCAAAAACAACTTGCATATACAAAAATTGAGAGTTAGCAGTCATGTCGGCAGACTCGGCGCTTACTGCGGAAACCCAGGCGGCTGTGCCTGTCGACCGGGTTCATTTGGTTTCCCTGAACTATAGCGCTAATTGTAAAACAAAAGGCTGCGGTGTGCCCAACCTGCTGATAAAGCTGACATTGACGTTCGGCTGTGACGGACCGGCATTGTTCTAGTTGCACACTCGTTGAAAATGACCCAACCCTTTACATTTTCTGCATTCTGCGTTATCAAACCTAGATTGACGGGGAAAGCCATTATTTGGGGGCATTTCATTTCGTGTATATGATTGCCGACCAGTATTCATTTTAGAAACAAGATCTGTAAGCAACTTTATATGCTCCTTCATTTCGCTTAGCTCTGAAGCTTTCTCGGGTGGTTCAACATGCTGATGTTGCAGCTTATGTTTTATTACATTAACAACATCATTGTGTTGGCGATAGCCACATGCCTCGGCCATTTTAGCTGCTGTTAAAGAACTTTGAATGTCAATCGGTTGACAAGCACGGACAAAAAATGACATCTTATCTGGAAGCCCACTAATAAATTTGGCTACTACCTCATGATCTGGCTTTTGAAAAATTTGTGCTTTTTCTAGTATCTGACTATAATAATCCTCGAGCGACTGACCAGGGGAAAAGACCAAACTTTGAAATAATTCGCTTTCCATGATTACAGTGGCGCCATGTAAATTAAAGTTTATGTATTTTTCTTTAAACAAAACATAAATATTCTGCCAAGACTGTTTTGACTCATCCCTTACAGAATTGAACCATGTAAGTGCAGGTTCTTTCAAATGTAAATGAAACGCCGCGATTCTGCGTTTGTCCTCCTCAGCTTTAAGTCGTGAAGTTTGGCATACGATTCAAATTCTGCTAAAAACCGCTTACATTATCCTGTGGGTACCCCGAAAATGTGCTACATTTAGCCAATTTATCCATAGTTAACAATTTAGGAAATGACGGTAATGGTACAGGCGTATCTGGGACTATAGCTATGTTAAACGGTTGAGGGGTAGTTTCGCCTTCACCACCTGGCGTGAGAACAATATCATTTATTGGTGCAATAACAATAGCTCCCTTACAGAACTGAAATGTTTGCAGCAAATCTGCTGCAAACTTGCTGCATGTCTGCTGCAAACAAAAAGCTTGCAGGAACCCTTTGAATAATGTTTGCAGATGTTTGCAGCTAGCTGCAAACCTCCTGCAAACATTGCAGCTTTTTGCTGCAAGCTTGCAGAAACCCTTTGAATAATGTTTGCAGATGTTTGCAGCTAGCTGCAAACCTCCTGCAAACATTGCAGCTTTTTTGCTGCAAGCTTGTGGCAAGCTTGCAGAAACACATATGTTTGCAGTAAGATTGCAGGAAAACTAAAATATAAGGGATGTTCGCAGCTAGATTGCAAGAATCTTTAACAATTTTATATGTTTGCAAAAGCATTGCAAGAAACTACATAAAACGACTGAGCATGCCTATTGGTAACTTCCTGGAAGATAAAGATTTGAAATTTGAAAATGTTGCAAGTCAAATTCATACTGTTAATGTTATAAATAGAGGTCGATCATTTAAAGACGTAGAGCATTTGCACTATTCACGTATCAGAATACCTATACGGATCGACGTATACGGATCGAATAGATTTGTTTACAATAATGATTTCACCCCGATCTCAGCATAGTGTATGAATGAATATTACTATCTTGTAAAATCTTGTAACACAGACATTTTTGTACAAGTAACATAAAACAAATTGAAGAAATAAATGTTTGGTTACCATCGGAAATTGATATTTTATAATATTGAGTATTGTATATATAAGAAATAATTATTGGTCTTTTTAAAAACTGTATTGTAGAATAAATGACAAAATTTAAAAACTGTTTTGTCCTTTTTAAAGTGGCACAAAACACTACAGGGAGATAATTCTGTAAAATCAGCTGAACGTTTTAATTAAGTTATAGTGTTAAGAATATGAAGCTTTTCAATGATCAAAATGAGTGTTTGTCAAACTGCAATATATCCAACATTTGTTTTTCTGAAAATGTGTTTATTTTTCTACATTGGCTAGAGGTATAGGAGGAGGGTTGAGATATCATAAACATGTTTAACCCCGCCGCATTTTTGCGCCTGTCCCAAGTCAGGAGCTCTAGCATTTGTTATAGTCTTGTATTGTTTTTAATTTTAGTTTCTTGTGTACAATTTGGAGTTTAGTATGGCGTTCATTATCACTGAACTGGTATATAGATTTGTTTAGGGACCATCTGAAGGACACCTCCGGGTAAGGGAATTTCTCGCTGCATTGAAGACCTGTTGGTGACCTTTCGCTGTTGTGTGTTCTATGGTTGGGTTGTTGTCTTTTTGACACATTCCCCATTTCCATTCTCAATTTTATTGGTTCAAATTTTTTGAAATTTTGATATTTTTTGCAAAGCGTCAAAGTAAATATTGTGTAAAAATTTTAGTGTTAGGTACCACCTTAATATCTCTTGTCTTCTCCCGTCCGGTAGTAAAACTCTTGGCGCTGTTTCGGTGGCTTTGCGGGATGTATACAATTCAATTCAATTCTTTATTACTTTGAGCAAAGGATGCTCATCAGTATACAAACGTATCCACGCTCGGTTGGAATAATTATGTTAGAACTGATGTCCGTATACAAATTCCCGCCAAATTTAGGGTTAACATAAACAAATGTCTTGCACTTTCATTTTACTCTTCTTCTTTTTTCTATGACTGTATGACAAACTCTAGACTCTTGGTTTCTATCTAATAATTGATACTTAAATTAATGTTCTTTGTCAAAAAATAAAATCATACTAAACTGATTGGGATTTAGAAAAACTATTCATTGTACGTGAAAAAAACAACAGTAAACATGCGACTTTTTAATGAAAACCAGTTTCGATTAAGTGATCTTTGTTACATTATTTGATCATACTTCGAACATTTATTGCAACCATATACATCCATTAAACAAATAAGTTTTAATAGTATACTATAATAGCAACCAACAATTTTCGTTTATAATGTTCATTTAGGAATAAAATCATAAATCATCATCTTGACATAAAGAATATTAGATTTTTAAGTCGTTTCTCGTCTTTCTAATTAATCTTATTTCTATAGACCAGACAGAAATTTATGATATTTAGGCATTTCAGATTTATGAATGTAAAGTAAATTAAAGTTCATCATTTTATGGAGATTAAATATTTTTAAGCTTTTAATACAGAATTTATTTATTTCAGTTTTATGATATTAATCATTTCATGGTGATCAAATATTTATGTATAAAAGGTTATACAACTGCAATCAATTTTATAAGATACAGAAACTGCTCCACTCGAGACAGTAATATTTCAAAACACGAGGCTAGCCGAGTGTTTTGAATATTTAACACTTAACTATCAAGATTGAAGAAATATCTTATTGCAAAAGATTCGGTGGTGGAATTTGTTTTTCTTCTTTCTTTTACAATGATCTGTAAAAAGATGTTTCCTTTTTATGCGCATCACCATGCAAATTTGGTTCTAGAATACCACATGTTGAATATAAGAAAACAATTATCGGTCAGAGTAGTATAAATCGGTTCAGATTTGAAGATTGATTTTTTTATTGATTATTTATATTACACCACCCTTTAGTGTTTATTGATTATTTATATTACACCACCCTTTATTGTTTATTTACTTTTTCCATAATAATAATTATCATATTGTTTTAAGATTTTAGAAATAAGAAGCTTTTATTTCTAATTATACATATGCAATTTCAGAAGTAAACTTTTTTTCAAATGAAATTAAATGAATCTTGTTGTCGACATTGTACGATTGTATCGAAAGATAAGAGAGAGACTGTGATATATAGAAAGATAAAAAAAAAAAAAAAACAATACAAGGATATCATTCGTAAATATAAATCAATATGCAGACATCTTTTAACATCCAATATGTTATTGTAATATTCTTTACATAGCACAAAACATGTCGGTATTCACCTCAAAAGCTAACCAAACCTTTAAACGGACTTATTCGGAAGGGATATAGAATGAAATTCACAACAGTGTAGCTGTGGCCATTGATTGACACATTAAAATCATCCATTGACTGGGACAATTTAGGTGAACGTTTGTATGTAACGACCAATGCTCACTATGTACTTTTTAAAGACACTTAAACTATGGGGTCACCAAAGGTTCTCAACACTTAAATAAAGTAATTCGAAAAATTAATCAGAAATAACACGATATTTTGATTTATATCAATTATATAAATCAAAACACAAAGGTTATTCCTGATTAATTTTTCGAATTATTTTATAATTAAAGGCGTTAAGAAACCTTTGGTGACCCCACAGATTAAATGTCTATCGTAGGTACGTCGTGAACAGTGGTCGTTACAGACAAACGTTCACGTAAATTGTCCCAGTCAATGGATGATTTTAATGTGTCAATCAATGGCCACAGCTACACTGTTTTGAATTTCATTCTATAGTAACGATGCTGTTGTCAAGTCATTAAGGATTGTATATGTTGGTATTAATATTGATTCACTCATAGGGTCTTTGCATCGGAATTAAATCGTTTATTCTAAAACCAGTTGTTGACACGATACGGGTTATATTTTTCTCATATATTTTATGATGGTATGATACAAAGCCCCTAACGGGAGGGATGGTGCTTGATTTACATATGATGTTGTGAATAGATGCATATACATTTAACATATTTGCACCCACTCTGTACCTATATTTCTGCAATGGTTATAAGAACAAAGATTCTGTTATGTTCTGTAAGGTGTGAGGAAAATTGGCGTAATCATCATGATCAACAATCTTTGACAAAAAAATTAAAAAAGCGTTCATTCAACATTAACTAAGTCGATGTAATGTTAAGATTTCTTAAGGGGTTCGCCTATTGTGTCTGTTCGTTTTGTTCACACATTGGTTTCAAAATAATGGAATTTTATACGACTTTCATATAAGTGAGAGGTTCGGGTAGCAATAAATCCAGGTTGAACCCACCCTTTTTTCAAGTTGTTTTCAATATGTTTGATGTATTTGAGATAAGAATTTTGTCATTTCATTAAGGATTTTTCGTTTTTGAATTTTCCTTTTTTGATCGGTAATTTTGTTATTTTATATTTAACGCTTTGAGGGTTGTCCACTTATAAATCAATTTAATATGCATTGAATACCAATGATTACAAAGTCAAACCAGATCAAACAATAGTTACATTTTGCAATTGTAAAGATCTCAAATTTAAAAGTCAAGATGATTAAAACTAAAGTGTTCTCTATAAATAAATCTTATGGAAAGCAATGGACAATGTCCGAGAGCAAAACTGTTTAGTCGAGTATCATTTTAGTATTCGATACTCGTACTGTCGAGCAAGACTCGAGTACTTGAGTATTCTTAGACCCCCATGATTAAGAGATATGTTCTGAATATACATACCTATTGACGAAGACTGTAAATTGACCTCTAGCAGTCTGTTTATATTTTGTTTATGTTTTTATGTTACTGTTTCACTGATGTTGAAACCAGCTTTAAAATTGTTTTCGCATACTCGATAAATTTCACTTTATTACCAGTAGACAACTATTGTTAAAGAACACCGCACTTGCTGACCTGAAAATAATTACGATGTCACTTGTTATGCGTAGGAAGTCTCTCTTGTGTGTGTTTATCCAATATAAAGGATTATTACATTATAGTTTATATTGGATAACGGACACTAAATAAGAATTTACTACCATTAATTAAATAAAAAATTGAACATAATGGTCATAACGGATAGTTAAATAAGCTTACTGAGTTCTTTATTTCAATTTGTTTTCACTAGGGATATGTTAATGCCTGTTTCTTACAATGTATGAGGTTTTTGTAGCTTTGATAGAATGCTGTAGTTTGTTTTTGGCACAGTTTTCAATAGACATTTTACTTATGAAACGTCTGAATGAACCATTCTTGATGTTTAATATCAATTCGATTCCTCATTTTAACGTTATATTTGCATGTATGAATATACTAAGTAGTCAATTTAGCGAATTGAATTTTAATTCTAAAGATTTTTTTCTACATCAAATTGAAATATCTTAAAAATCGTACGTTTCAAGATAAATAAAATGTCGTTAAAACTCAGTGTTTTGGGAGTCGTTTTTTATTTTTAATCATAAAAAAATTTATCATTCGTTTTACTAAATTATAATACATTCAAATCTTTGAATACGAAAATATTCGTCAAATCTGTATGTTTACCGATTTTCACCAATAATGACCAATTGCAACATTTTGGCTTTGTTCATATTCTCTAGGAGGATTATGCATCTATAACAATTTGCCGTTTCAGAATCTAAAGGACAATGCGTAATTTTACTGTTCGTACCCCAAATTGAAAAAAAACGTCACGTCATTGGTTGAATTTCCATTGTTTATCACGTCTTTAACCAATCACGACGTTTTGGTGTTCACTTTTGAAAATATTACCCAGAATGCATTAGATTCTGAAACGGCAAATAGACGATTACCATGTCGAAGCACCCGGTCACTCTACCGTCGGAATGTATGCGATGTCCTCCGTTTCTGTTTGTTACATGTACTTCATTTCATTTCATAACCGATGTAAGATATATGAACATTGGTAAACTACTGCTGCATATTTTTTTTTAACTAGAATGCAAATTGATCATGAGTATACGTATACTTACACTTTATAACAGTCCGAGTTTTCAGATACTTAACTACTGTTCTCATTTAGGATGCCGGTAAAGGTTCTATGACATAAAAGTGTATTTTTACCAGGCAATTCGCATTTTCTAATTTTATTTTGAAGTTGTGCAATTAACTATAATTATAGTATATCCGTTTTGCTTGCGCTTTGTTTTAGCTATACCTCAACTATTTATGTTGATTACGATCTAAATAAGCTAGGTGGCCAAAATAAAATCATTTATGAATTCAGTGCATAGAAATAGAAAACATAACTCTTGTTCGTATGACACCCGGTGCGTTGATAATATAAACATTTTCTTCATTGCATAACTTGCTTACCATACGACTTGTAGTAGTTTCCTGTATTATATAATTTAATGTCATGGGAATTATTGAGTCAATAAAAAAATTCTGTCGACAGAAAGAGACATGTAGAACAACGTTAAAAGGTATATAATGAGATACAAAAAATTGAAAACAACACGTTTAATAATTTTATGCGTCCGAAGCGCTTTTCTTGATTTGCCTTCATCAGGAACGGTCAAAGCCAAACATTTGAAATCCGAGGATGTATAAGTACCAAAACCGTTGAAGAGCTATATATCAAAAATACCTATAATAAATAGCCAAATTCATCTAAAGTCAATTTAGTAGAGTGTTTTTGAATGTGAATGTAGAGATAATGAAGTGATTTTTTCTTCCTTCTTGAGCAGATTTGTGCCACCAGTATACCTCCTCTAGTAAAACTGTCAAAGAGGAACATACTTTCGGAAAGCTTATTAGCAAATATTTAAGCGGCATAGGCTGACATTGTAAAAATAATCACAAATAACAAATGGACAATATGAAATACAGTGCGTTTGTCACAGTTTTTTTTATCTGTAGTTGTTTTTCAACAATATTTCAGAAAAAAGGAATTCAGATCCGAATTACATGTGGAAACAGGTACAATAAATGAAAATGTTAACTAAAATGAACAGACAAGAGTAATACTTACATAGAATAAACATTAATGATCAGCATGGGAACACAATACAACTCCTTATAAAACCAGGTTCAATCCACCATTTTATACATTTGAGAATGCCTGTACCAAGTCAGGAATATGACAGTGGCTGTCCATTCGTTTGGTGTGTTTTGTCATTTGATTTTGCCATGTGATTGGGGACTTTCCGATTGAATTTTCCTCGGAGTTCATTTTTTTGTTGGTCGAGTAGTCAGTCGTTATGCTTAATGTTATACTTAAGAATTGAATGCTTCTTTTTGTAAATTTATTCGGGTGTAAAAGCGTTGACCGAAGTACATTTTGTATGAAGCGCCTAAAAATGTGCGCACGGTCAACGCTTTTACACCCCTATAAAGTTACAAAAAGAAGCATTCAATACTTATAATTACATTTTTTTAGCTATGATCATGAAAACACGAATTTTATATATTTTTTTATTTAATTCACCTGCACTTTATTGTTGGACCACGTGTTATCATGAATGAAAAGTTGTATTGAGCAATGCAACTGCTTACGGAATAATACGTGATGTGCAGTTAGCCAATCAGAATACAGTATTATAATGAAACATACATCTAATGTAATTATATGTAACTGAAAAAATTTAGCAATAATCCACACAAGAAAGGGGAGCTGAGCGAGACAATAAATACTACAAAAGAAGTACAACATAGAGATCAATATCAGCGAAAAACTGTTTCATGACGGCCATATCACTAACTATGACAACCAATCACCACATTTCAGACGAAAAGCCTTCAATCGTCAAAATCATATATCCTTTATAGATCTACATTAACAAATTATATATTACCTAACACGTTTGCAACACAACACCTAAAGTGCATTATAAATTCTCAAACCATTCAAAGGAATTATGAGATGGTAATCGAATTCTGAGTTGTCAATCATATATTCTACAACAAAGCTGTACCACAGGCAATGACTTATACAAGGTCATACTCACTGTGTCAATTAGCAACGGAAATATTCAAAACAACGTTAACGATATACTAGAAATACTTCTTTATTTCAAAATGTATTTTCAAAATTTCAACAACTGTGGTGTGCTACCTCAGACTTGACAGAATCGGCTATGTTTTCCGAATGCTACTAGACGCATCTAACTGTTCCGATAACATGGTCACCTCTAAGGACCATTACTGAGCCAAATGTCTCTGTTACGAACGTTTAACACTACGTTCAGACAATGATAGTCTATGCCAGCTCGTTGATGATAGTAATCCGACTTTTTTCATATTTTGTGTCGAAGCGCTGTCAAATGTCAAACGGAAGCCATTATTGGCTACTGGTAAAGGCTGCATTGGCATAGTAACTAGTTGTTTGTTTTATAACGACTAAGATTATAGTAAACAATGTTGACTGCTGTACCCGAATTTGTGACATTTTCACCAATAATGCATTTTTGTGTAATCCACCATTTACTAAATAATGCCTGTACTAAATCAGGAACATGATAGTTGTTTTCCATTCGTTTGATGCTTTTGTGCTTTCAATTTTGCTTTTCGGTGAGCAACTTTTCGTTTTTGAATTTTTTTTTTTACATTTTACGCTTTGAGGGTTATCCACCAATTACTCAATTTAAAAGATGTTGAATAGAGAATGTTTACCAAAGTCAAACAAGTCAGATCAACGATTTTTTAACTGTACAGAAATACATTCGAAAGCAAGATCATTATAATGAACTCATATGTTTTTGTTATGAAAAAAAGTGGACAGTTACCGAGACGGAAATTGATACGTCGAGTATCATTTCGGTTTTAATTACTCGGTAGTACCTATCAATACACGAGTACTCAAGAACTCATTGACAACTATAATTAACAGCCACATCATGAATATATTTGTGTGTTAATAAGACTGTATGTTGACATCTAGCTGTCTGTTGATGTTTTGTTTGTGTTTTATCTACTATTTCACTGACGTTAACACCGGCATTGACGTTTTTTTGCACATGCGTCACAAATTTGAACTTATTCCAGGAGACGACCATTGTTACTGCACTTGCTGACCTGAAAATAATTACGATGTCTTGTGTTCTGCGTAGGAAGGTCTTTCGTAGTATGTCTCTTGTATGTGTTAACTCAATATATATATATATATATATATATTCATTATTGCAACAGACATTTTACTTATGAAACGTCCGAAGAAATATTCTTAGTGTTTGATATAAGTTCGATTCCTCGTTTTAAAATGTTTATATTGCATGTATGAATAAAGTAAATGTAGCGAATTTAATTTTAAAGATTTTTTTTTATCCAAATACCTTGGAGAAGTCGTTATTGATTTTGTTCGACTTATATTATTATAAATTATACAAAGTTTAATTGCTGAATTGAACAATATGCTTCCTTCTTTTCATTAATGTTGTTGATATTTTTACAAAAATGTATTCGTTTTATTAAATTATATTTTTAAATACGAGAATAGTCGTTAAATTTGTATATTTACCGATTTGATCAATAAATCCCAATTGCACCATTTTGGCTTAGTTCATATTCCCATGGAGTCGGAGGACGCAACTATAACAAAACACAATTATTATGTCGAAGCATTCGGGTTTTATTTTCTTAATCGATGTATGAGATTTGATCATTGTTAAACTACTGCTGCATTAATTTATTTTTGATTGTTGGAGTTGATGGATCATGTAATAAACTCATCATAGATACCAGGACTAAATGTAATATATACGCCAGACGCGCGTTTCGTCTACAAAAGACTCATTAGTGACGCTCGAATCCAAAAAAAGTTAAAAAGGCCAAATAAAGTACGAAGTTGAAGAGCATTGAGGACCAAAATTCCTAAAAGTTTTGCCAAATACAGCTAAGGTAATATATGCCTGAGGTAGAAAAGCCTTAGTATTTCAAAAAAAAAATCAATATTTTGTAATACCCCAGTCCCACTAGGCCACGATCGCACTACGATCTGTAAAAAAAAATTAAAATTTTGACGATCGTAGTACGATCGTGTAGATCTCAGTAAGGTCGTATCACGGTTGTGGTGAGGTCTTCAAGATCGTGATGAGCGTGGCCAACTTTGAAAATGTTCAAAACAATCGTGGTGCGGTCGTGCCGAAATCAGGTCGTAATAGAAGCGTAGTGAGAGCGCACTCCGATCGTAGTAAGATCGCGAAGGTCGCTGTATCATCGTAGCGAGAGCGTGATTATATTCGGGAAAACTGCGCTACGATCTCACAGCGACGTTATTACGACCTCACTACGACCATCACGTTCTCACCGCATCACAACTACGCTCCCACTACGCTTATACCACGCTGTTCGCGCCCATAGTACGATTCTAGCACGCTCTTGCCGTCCTAATCACGCTCCTCTTACGACCTGACTACTTTCATACTACGACCATCATTGTCATTTTCACATAGAATATATTAAATCTCTCCAGGTTTTGTTTGTTTGTATGTAATTAGAACTTTTTTTTCATTTTCTCTAATGGCTCAACCATGATTCTCGGTTTTTTATATAGATTATACTGTTGGTTCTCCCATTTGAATGATTTTTTTTGTATCTGTGCGTCACACATAGGTCTTGTGTGGACAAAATACACTTCTGGCGTATAAAAATTTTGAACTTGTTGCCTTTTGTTGGCTGTTGTTCGTGTGATTCTTTGTCAATTGTGTTCTCCAATTTATTTATATTGTAGTCCTGTGTTGTCATTTTGATGTTATATTTCATATGGCCATAAAAGTGCGAGGTTTGGCATGCCACAAAACCAGGTTCAACCCACCATTTTTTCCTTTAAAAATGCCCTGTACCAAGTTAGGAATATGGTCATTGTTATATTATAGTTCGTTTCTGTGTGTATTACATTATAACGTTGTGTCGTTTGTTTTCTCTTATTTTTGAGTGTAAATTCACATTGCGATAAGACGTGTCACGGTACTTGTCTATCCCAAATTCATGTATTTGGTTTTGATGTTATATATATATATGTTATATTTGTTATTCTCGTGGGATTTTGTCTATGTGTCTTACATTTTAGTGTTATGTCGTTGTTCTCCTCTTATATTTAATGCGTTTCCCTCGGTTTTAGTTTGTTATCCCGATTTTGTTTTTTGTCCATGGATTTATGAGTTTTGAACAGCGGTATACTACTGTTGCCTTTATTTAAATTAGTAATTTGTGGTGCCCTATGTAGCTTGCTGTTCGGTGTTAAAGCACGTACCTCGGCCTATAATGGTTTACTTTTATAGATTGTTTCTTGGATGGAGAGTTGTTTCATTGGCACTCATACCACATCTTCCTATATGACGTTACGCACGATACTGGTGTCACTTCTTACTTTGACGTGTATTAACATTTGGATGGCAAATATGTACTTCAGTTAGTAAAACAAAACTGTATCATTATATACCAAAATATTCCGTTTTAATTGTATTTTATCATTATTAAATTAGATAGTCGTTTTATAAAATGTGTGTTTGTCAATCCGCCTGTTTAAATCAAAATTGTTATGAAAATAACTTGTAAGATGTAACAAAATTTTACCGTAATCACTCTAGTAATCTCTTAAAAATATTGCAAACATTGCATAAATTCCGCCAAATTTCACTCAGTAACGTCATAACTAACAAATTAATTGTGACGTCTTTTTTGGCGAAAAAGTCATGTCAATAGGCAAAATGGTGGCGGAAAACGATAAAGGTAAGCATTGTAATCATTTGATTTTAACGTCACTAGATTTGCATATAAAAGTTTCTTCTCTAAATAATTGCAATATTTTAAATGACTAACACTATTTAAAAATATAGAAAGACGGCTCATAAACTATACTTCAACGTATAAAAGTTTACTCAAAATCGTGTTTGTTTTGAAAACCAAACAAGCCATATTTCTCAGTCTTCCAAAATGTCCCCTTATTCTACATTCAACGTTTCCTTACACATTTTCTTAGATTGTGTCATCTCAGTTCAGAATGCGAAGCTTTCACACTTTGTACTTTATGCTTATCAGATTGCTCATGGATTAAGCTTTAAAATGGTACCCATTGTATTGGTATAGCCGTTTAGTTAATTAATAATATTTCTAACTTTCTGAGACTTACAAAATGTCCCCTACGTCTTTTTTCGTATTTCAACGTAAATTTATCTTTTTTTAACGTCACCTTTCTTATGCGTCAATTCGACGTATTTAATTTGCGATGTGTGTTTAAAATTAAAGATATTTTTGCAACTGTAAGTTCCATCATGAAATCAAAAGGTAAAATTGACAAAATGAAAATGTATAGAGAAAGGAAAAAACAACAAAAAAGTGAGAGAAATAAATTATACTACGAAATGAAACAAAATGAGAGAATAAAAGAATACAAAAATTCCATAGCTGCTGTAAAAAAGAGAAGACAAAGGGAAAAACACAAAAAAAAAATGATTTGTCCTTGGCCATTCACGAAGAAATAATTGGACTGGCAGAGCAAAGCAGTTTATAACAGACTATTCGGAATAAAATTGAACAAGTTATTTTGTCTTTGAATTGCTCTTATATTTTGTATATTTCTTAAAAAGTAAACAAACAAACATTAAAAAAAGACAAACTAAAGAAACAATTAACGTAAACTGAAAGGGAAATAAACAAAACAAACATACAATCGAATTAAAAAACATCAAATTCAGTCTTTCAATGCCGTCGTTTTTCAACGTTTCATTTTTCCATGTAGAAAACGTCGTAATTCGACGTTACGTTTGGTGACACCAGTATCGTGCGTAACGTCACTTCTATTGACACATCTGTGTCATCTCTGCTATCGTTCACTGAAATATCGTCATTTGAGCTTTATGGACTAGCAATAGGTTGTAATTTAGGTTGGATGGTTAGGTCCGACATGATCATCTCTGCTTGATCAGGCCTTGAAGTTATAAAACTTTCGAGTCAGTTTTTTGTACTAAAAAATCAACCAATCAAAATACTCCCTCTGGCTCCACGTGTTCTAGTAGATTTTGGTGGAATGACTGTATTGTTTCCGAGAAATCTACGTATTAATCAGAAATAAAAGGAATGGAACTGTATTGATATTGACGTTATTGCTGAGAACGTAGTAAGATCGCGGTATGAACGTAGTATAATCGAAGTAAGAACGTGCTATAATCGCAGTAGAAGCTTGGTAAGATCGCGGTATGAACGTAGTATAATCGAAGTAAGAACGTGCTATAATCGCAGTAGAAGCGTGGTAAGATCGTGTTGCAATCGGATGACTCGTGGAATGGTCGTAGTGAGAACGTGATGAATGTAGAAAGATCTTGATAAGCGTAGTGAGGTCGCAGAATAAGCGCGGTGAGAACGTGGTATGATCGTAGTGGGATCGTTGTAGAAGCGTAATGAGGACGTAGTAGGATCGTGAAAGCAACGAAAATTTACATTTTCATGCCGCTCATACCGCGACCTCACCACGATCTGAATTTAGTTTAGATCGCGGTGAGCGTGGTGCAATTGTGGTCTAGTGGGACTTAAACAGTAAATTTATAAATATAACCATATCAATGACAATTCATGTCAGCACAAATATACATACACTTATGTATAAATGTTTAAGTTGTAACTACTGTTCTCTGCCAGTTAAGGTTCGCAATTTTTATTTCCTAATTTTATTTTGAAGTCTCTTCCGATAATTATATTTATGTATTTTTATGAATTACATGTCTAATACTTAAAGTTTTCGGTTTGACGTATAAGTTGGTTCACAAATATCCCAACTATTAATGTTGATAACGATGTTCATAAGCTTGATTACCACAAAGAAATCATTGATGAATTTAGTGCATATAAATAAAAACAGTACTTTATTTCGAATGACACAAAGTCCGTGAATAATGTAATCATATTTTAGCTATGTTGTGTTTTGTTTACTATAGTCTGTTGATATTTTTTGTTTTTAAGCTGTACGGGGCCCGAAGGGCCCAATGTGAGCATATGCAATCACTTGGCAACCGTCGTCGTCCGTCGTCTGTCGTCGTCAACTATTTCAAAATCTTCTCCTCTGAAACTACTGGACCAAATCCCTTAAAACTTCGAGTACATGTTCCTAAGGGTATGTAGTATATATTTTTTTTTGTATCTGAAGTTTTGATCCATCGAAAAACATGTCTGCAATGGCTAAAAATAGAATTTACGGGTCAAATGCAGTTTTTGGCTTATGTCTCAAAAACTAAAGATTTTAGAGCAAATCTGACCGGTGTAAAATCGTTCAATTGGTCAAGATCTATCAGCCCTGAAATTTTGGTGTTGGTCCCCCTTAACTGATAGTTTTTAGAAATTTTTGCAGTTTTTGTTATTATCTTGAATATTAATACAGATATATATGAACAGTAAACAACAATAATTTTCAGCAAAGTAAGAACTACAAAAAAGTTTTTATGACAAAAATGTTCAATTGACCCCTTAAGGAGTTATTGCCTTTTAAGGACACTTTTTCACCAGTTTCACCAATATGACAGATACAACGAACATTTAGATAGCAACTTTTAGCCACTCATTAATATATATTGAAAAGCAAAAATAATCATATATATAAAAGATTTAAAGGGGCACTAGCTACGAGATATATAAAAAAATCTAAAGTTTGATGTTTTTCTGTTCAATCAATAATGAAAGTGAAATAGTGAAATAACAATTCACTTTTTGCAGCCAAAAAGGTCCAATTTTGTCAAATTACGCTAAGAAACATTAATAATTAGCTATTCACTTGCAAGTGAATGAGGCGACCTCTTTAAATCCGTATTCATGTGAACTTCAATGTACCCCAAGCTAGAGATTGGCAACACATGCATTGTACGTATACTGGTTATCTAAAGAAAAAGAATGTCAACAATGAAAGTGAAACTACGGAAAATCTTTTGATTACTAAATCGATGCACATAAAATCATTCTTATACGGTTAAAAACAATGAGAAACATCTATTTTTAATCTATAAAATAAAATCAAACACACCTATTAAAACCAATTGCACGTGTTGGTTTAATCTATTCATATCTTTAATTATGTTTACATCGCTTATATGGTCATCTGAGGTCAAATTGATAGTTAATTAGATGGCGTCTGGACTAAAATACACACGAAACGAACCTATATATTATCTACCCCATGCTCTGTAAACTGTTTATTTTAGACTTTTGATAGTTTGGATAAATGTTTTACATTGTTATAAATCAAATATGAGAATTTGAGTCAAATCGGTGACCATGAATTTGATAGTTAGTGCCCCTTTAAGCAACAAAATAACAGGTGAGCGATTCAGGCTCTTGAGAGCCTTTTGTAAGCATAGTGTAATCAGTTTATTATAATAACAGGGGATCGATTCAGGCTCTTGAAAGCCTCTTGTTAGCATGACGTCATCAGTTTATTAAAATAACAGATAAGCGATTCAAGCTCTTGAGAGCCTCTTGTTAGCATGATGTCATCAGTTTATTAAAATAACAGGTGAGAGCGATTCAGGCTCTTGAAAGCCTCTTGTTAGCATGACGTCATCAGTTTATTAAAATAACAGGTGAGAGCGATTCAGGCTCTTGAAAGCCTCTTGTTAGCATGACGTCATCAGTTTATCAAAATAACAGGTGAGCGATTCAGGCTCTTGAAAGCCTCTTGTTAACATGACGTCATCAGTTTATTAAAATAACAGGTAAGCGATTCAAGCTCTTGAGAGCCTCTTGTTAGCATGATGTCATCAGTTTATTAAAATAACAGGTGGGTGATTCAGGTTCTTGAGAGCCTCTTGTTAGCATGATGTCATCAGTTTATTAAAATAACAGGTGAGCGATTCAGGCTCTTGAAAGCCTCTTGTTAGCATGACGTCATCAGTTTATTAAAATAACAGGTAAGCGATTCAAGCTCTTGAGAGCCTCTTGTTAGCATGATGTCATCAGTTTATTAAAATAATAGGTGGGCGATTCAGGTTCTTGAGAGCCTCTTGTTAGCATGATGTCATCAGTTTTTTAAAATAACAGGTGAGCGATTCAGTCTCTTGAGAGCCTCTTGTTAGCATGGTGTCATCAGTTTATTGTATCTTTCGTCTCTCTTCTACTTTACATACATCACTTACCATACGATTTGGAGTCGGATCCAGTATGTTTTTTTTAAAGCCATGAGAATGATCAAGTCAATAAAATATTCCGCTGATAGAAGTAGATATGTACGATTTATAACAACGTTTAAAGGTCTATAATGAGATCAAGATGGATACAATGTGATAAGTCATGTTTTTGAATTTGAAAGTAGAACTTATGACTTAAATGTTTTTCCTTCTTGAGCAGACTTTTACTACCAGTTTACCTTCCCTAGTGAAATTTCAAAAGTGTAACATGTGACATATCTAATTAATATATAAGCGGTATTGGCTGAACAGATATTATTACACTATTCAAAAATAGCAAATTGACATTTGACATTTATGAAATCCTAAATCAGCGTATTTGTCATATGTATTTGGTCTTCAGAGGGCACGGTAGCATTTGTTGGCCCATAAGGGATAATGATAGCCTTTATACAATTTCAACCATTTTCTAACACTGCCAAAATTCTACATAAACAGTTAACTGAAGAACTTTCATTGAGAAATGAATTTAAATATGTATCATGGTTGTTTACTTTTTTTGATATCATTGAAAACACAAGGCCACTACTGCTTTTAGGTTTTTTATCATGCAGTGAATACAAAATTCTCAAAAACTCATTTTCACTTGTATGTTAAATTATTTCTACACCTGATTCATCCCCCAGTTTGAGAACGTATGTTCAGTTGATACTGTATTTTTGTCCAATCACTCTGTTCAGATACATTGACTTAAGTCGGGTACACAAAAGAGCAACCTAAATTCTGGAATGCAAATACTACCGTGCTACCTTCAGTTGTTGATCAACATAGTTTCACAAAAAAAGGGAAGTCAGATCAGAAGCAGACGACGACCGTGTAATATTCTTGATTACAAATTGAAACGGATACAATAAATTAAAGTGATTACTAAATTAAACATGTTAAACAGACAAGAGTATTGCTTCAAAAGTGCAAACAATTATGATCAGCAAAACTAAATTAAAGTAAATCTCGCATCTGGTGCAAGAAAATTAGTACCGTTAATTTTATTAAAGAGATCGATAAAAGCACAATACGTTTTTTTTAAGTTAAACCCGAAGGTAAACATGACCATTGTAGTCGAGTGAGCAGTCACATTTCTGCATGCTTTATATGTATATAAGACCATTATGCAATAAGCCGATTAAGAAAAAAGTAAAATCACAGAAATACTGAACTCAGAGGAAAATTCAAAACGAAAAGTCAAGAAGAGCTGAGCGAGGAAACAAACACTACAAAAGAAATACAGTATAGATATCAATTTCAGCGAAAAACTGTTTCATGTCGGCCATATCACTAACTATGACAACCAATCACCACATTTCAGACGAAAAACCTTCAATCGTCAAATTCATATATCCTTTATAGATCTACATTAACAAATTATATATTACCTAACACGTTTGCAACACAACACCTAAAGTGCATTATAAATTCTCAAACCATTCAAAGGAATTATGAGATGGTAATCGAATTCTGAGTTGTCAATCATATATTCTACAATAAAGCTATACCACAGGCAATGCCTTATGCAAGGTCGTGCTCACTGTGTCACTTGGCAACGGAAATATTCAAAAGAACGACATCATAGTTGTAAATGCTTTTTTTTATTATCTGGGGGTCGTATAAAACTACATTTTAAAATGATCTCTTGAAAAGAAATCAATAATATACAACAAAATATTAAAATTTCAAAATGCTTTCATTATTAACTTGGGATCGTATAAAACTACATTTTAAAATGATCTCTTGAAAAGAAATCAATATTATACAACAAAATATTACAATTTCAAAATGGTATTATTATTAACTGGGAATGGTATAAAACTACATTTTAAAATATTCTCTTGAAAAGAAATCATACAACAAAATATTTACTTAACATTCCATTTATCTATGAAATTGATGAAAGTAAAACACACGTATTTTTTTATTTTGTCTTATATATAATATATATATATATTTAATTTTAGGGTTTTATAAATAATGACAAGATAATGTAAATTGATCGACAAGAGAAAAATCCACGATTCAATGGATACAAAAGACTGCATATCAGTCAAAAGGATGCATAATTTTTCATTCAATTATATTAGATTAAGATCTCTGTCTCACATTACGTCCTTAGATCTTATGTATGTGATGCAAAAAATCGACTTGAATAATTTCGGAAAATCTGTTTAATTCATTTGTTTGATTATTTAAATTATGATCAAAATGTTCAATAGCCACACACAGTACTTATAAAATGAATTCAAATTTACGTAGAGTCGTCAATATGGTGCAGACAATCTATACAAGTTAATCTTTGCTGTGTCAAAATAATCTGAAATGATAAAGAATATGAATTAATTAAGCAATGGAACAATAAGTATGATTTAAAAGAGATGGTAATGTATTTGCACTTTAAATACGGGAATTTGGTGGCGGGGTGTTCAATAAAGAATTCTTTATTTATAGGCCACATTTCTTTATTGTTTATACAGTTTGCCTATTATTCTCAATTTCTGTATATCTTAACACCCAATTATTCTCTATTCTGTATATTTTTGCACCCAATTATTTTCTATTCTGTAAATTTTGGCACCCAATTATTCTCTATTCTGTATATTTAAGCACCCAATTATTTTCTATTCTGTATATTTCAGCACCCAATTATTCTCTATTCTGTATATTTTGGCACCCAATTATTCTCTATTCTGTATATTTTGGCACCCAATTATTTTCTATTCTGTATATTTCAGCACCCAATTATTCTCCATTCTGTATATTTTGGCACCCAATTATTTTCTATTCTGTATATTTTGGCACCCAATTATTCTCTATTCTGTATATTTTGGCACCCAATTATTCTCTATTCTGTATATTTCAGCACCCAATTATTTTCTTTTCTGTATATTTCAGCACCCAATTATTCTCTATTCTGTATATTTTGGCACCCAATTATTTTCTATTCTGTATATTCTGGCACCCAATTATTCTCTATTCTGTATATTTTGGCACCCAATTATTTTCTATTCTGTATATTTCAGCACCCAATTATTTTCTATTCTGTATATTTCAGCACCCAATTATTCTCTATTCTGTATATTTTGGCACCCAATTATTCTCTATTCTGTATATTTTGGCACACAATTATTCTCTATTCTGTATATTTCAGCTCCCAATTATTCTCAATTTCTTTACATCTCAGCACCAAATTATTCTCTATTCTGTATATTTTGGCACCCTATTATTTTCTATTGTGTATATTTTAGCATCCAATTATTCTGTATTCTTTATATATTTCAGCACCCCATTATTCTCTATTTTTATAAATATCTAACTCCCCATTATTTCCCATTCTTTATTTTACAGCACCCAATTATTCTCTATTCTTTATTTATTTTAGCACCCCATTATACTCTATTCTTTATATTCTAGCAACCCATTATTCTTTATTCCTTTTCTTTACACATTTTTCTGTAGTATTGTCCCACTTTTCTCTTTTCTGAAAACCCCATTCAGACCTCAAATATATCACACTACAGTAATTAATAATTCTTAGACAAGGTGTTGTCAGATCGTTGTAAACGAAGAATGGACAGTGGATTGGTATTCAATCAGATTGTGATGCTCGAGACCAAAATATTTGAAAAACCAAAAACTAGTACAAACGTTAAATTGCTGATAAAACCAATAAGAACCAAAAGTATGCCCAAACCAGTACAAGGTATTTTCATAAGCTTAGATCGACATCAAAAACCTTTACATGGGCTCGTTTGTATTATTATAGTTATGCTATAAGAATCAATTCCACCAAAAATTATTTCTTTTTATAAAAAAGTTCAATGAACTCAGGAATTACTAAGTTCTTTTATTATATATACCTAGCTGTTACAAAGAGAAATTCTGTGTCTTGTCGGTATTGTTCCATGCAGACCATCCAAGGTCGGCTGACGTACTGCTCACTGGAGTTATAGGAGTTGGTGAGGGGGTATCACCTTCATATTCTGTAAAATATATATTTCTTTTATTTATATTAGCACCAGAACACACCTGTAAGACTGAATTAAAGTACCTATGCCTTATTTTTAGGCTGGATTTTAAGTACTAGTATTCGTATTGATATCTGATGAAGTCATGCTGATTGTAAGGTGCACAGTTTTGTCTGCTTTCAATTTTTTTTCTGTTTAAACCCGTCCTGTTTACTCACAACAAAAAACTTACTGTAAACTAAATTTAATTTTTTGACTAAATAACCAAAATTAATAGTGATATTGAGGTGGAAGAAAACAGACTTGTTAAATTGTGTATTAAATCTAAAGTGTCACATAGGTATAAAACCACTACTGGAAGAATTACGTTTTATTTCAGGCATGTTCAAAGCCAATCTGATTAAAATGCAGATATAATATGTCGACGCTATTAATGCGACAATTATACCAACGGATATAGAAAGGTCTATATAACAGAAGGTACAACGAAGCTTGCAAGATCCTTTGAAGCAACATGTGGACAGATAATCTTTATTTCAATCAGCATAGAAATTATAACGAAGCTTGTCAGATCCTTTTAAGAAACGTGAAGACAGAGGATCTATATTTCAATTGAAACAGAAAGTAAAACGAAGCTTGCCAGATCCCTTTGAGCAACGTGTGGACATAGGATCTATATTTCAGTCAGAACAGAAAGAAGAACGATGCTTGCCAGATCCTTTTAAGCAACGTGTGGACATAGGATCTATATTTCAATCAGAACAGAAAGTAGAACGAAGCTTAACAAATCTTTTTAAGCAATGTATGGGCAGATGATCTACATATCAAACAGAACAGAAAGTAGAACGTAGCTTGATATATCCTATTAAGCAACGTGTGGACAGATGATCTATATTTCATTCAGAACATTAAGTAGAACGAAGCTTGCCATATCCTTTTAAGACACGTGCGGACAGAGGATCTATATTTCAATCAGAACATTAAAGAACCAAGCTTGCAAGATCCTATTAAGCAACGTGTGGACAGAGGATCTATATTTCATTCAGAATATTAAGTAAAACGAAGCTTGCCATATCCTTTTAAGACACGTGTGGGCAGAGGATCTATATTTCAATCAGAACATTAAGTAGAACGAAGCTTGCCAGATCCTATTAAGCAACGTGTGGACAGAGGATCTATATTTCATTCAGAACATTAAGTAGAACGAAGCTTGCCAGATCCTATTAAGCAACGTGTGGACAGATGATCTATATTTCAATCCGAAAATTAAGTAGAACGAAGCTTGTCTGATCCTATTAAGCAACGTGTGGACAGAGATTCTACATTTCAAACAGAACAGAAAGTAAAAAAAAGCTTGCCAGATCCTATTAAGCAACGTGTAGACAGATAATCTTTATTTCAATCAGAATAGAAAGCAGAACGAAGCTTGCCAGATCCTTTTTAAAAGCAACGTATGGACAGAGGATCTACATTTCAATCAGATTGGTTCAAAACCAAAACTTTATGAATATACAATCTAAACTAGAACTTACCATCACTTTCATCTAGGTCATTGTCAAGAGTGAACTTTCTACAATGGAAATTGTAATAATTATATGGTTCTGCATCAACTAGAACTGTTTTAAATCATACAGACGTTTGCTCTAATTCATCTCATTTACAGCTGTTCTACCCTTGAACAGATTGGTGCCTATCCCAAGTCTGGAGCCTGTAGTTCAGTAGTTGGTTTACTGTCTGTCATATAATGTATCAGTTTATCATTTTGTCATAAATGTTCATCATGTAGTGTTCTTAATTGTTTCACATTCTGACATTGCCAGGTCCTTAATAGCTGACTATTATATATGGGTTTTTGCTCATGGTAATAGGGCGGACTGTGACCTGTAGTTACTCAAGAACAGTTATAGGGAAGAACTGTTAAGGTGGTACATAACACTACAGGAAGATAACTCTGTAAAAAGCTGAACGTTTTATATCACGTCCTATTGTTAAGGCAATATTAAGCTTCCAAATGATCAAAATGTATTCAGTGTTTGTCAAATTGCTATATATCCAATGAAATTTTTCCGATAAAGTGTGTGGTTCACGTTTTTTGAAATTTTTACATTTTTGTCAAAGGGTCAAAGTAAATATTTTGTCAAAATTTTATGAAAATTAAACCAGCAAATTAATTCTATTTAAGGTGCTTGGTACCACCTTAAAGATAGATCTATGACAGATTTTATGACGGTTCGAAAGAAATATTAGAAGTGATCCCATCTATATTTCACTTGGAGTAAAAGAAATCAGACTGTGTTTTTGTTTTCCGTCAAAATGATCATGCGTTCTTTCATATTTTTAAAGAATTTCTATATATTTGATGATTTTTTTTTTTTAGTTATTATTCAAATAAATTCACCTTGTCTGCTAGAAATATGGAAGTTCTTTCACTTCTAATGGGCTTTTAACTATTGATAATTAATCTCACTTCCTTTTATTTACTATGATAAACTATTTACATATTACCGACTTTTGACTCCGGAGTATATATTTTTTCGACCTGTAACCTACTCTTTGTAAGGAAATTATGGTACTCTGTCGAAAAAATATTACAAAAATACCGAACTCCAAGGTAAATTTAAAAAGGATAAATCCATAAAAACGGTCACTAATTTACTTTTATCAATCAACGGAATGAATGGAAGAAAAAGTAAGAGCAACCAAAAGAAGTAATATCAAGCTTACAATCGAACAATTTGAGGAAACAATTAACTGTGTTCCGATATATTGGTCGAATAGAAAACATAAAACCGTTGTTTATTTTCCAAATTGCACCGATTGTTCGTTTGATTTTACTTCTTTTAGTTGCTATAGCTTGACGTATAACCAGAATGTCCTATCACAGAGGAGGTAACTTGTCGAAAACATATATACTCCGGAGTCAAAAGTCGGTAATATAAAAATAACATATCCAAAAATATTTTCCGGAGATGATACAAGTATTAAAGATTTATTCTATAACAGAAAGTTACCAACTCTTATAACAAAAACATACCTGCGCTTTGGAAGTTTACACTCGTTGCAGGATGAACATATCTTGAAAAACATGTGTGACCGATAAGCTTCAATAGCAAGGAATATACCAAGCCCGAGTAAGATTATCATCAGAGCTGAGAACCAGGCCACATTTGCTGATGACTCAAAGAATGTAATATTTCTGTCAGTTGTCGTTGTAATAGATGTAGTAGTTGTCGCCTGTATAACAAAATCTACTACAACAGTATCCCTTGTGTTATTTTCATCGTAAGCTCGTATCTTGACAGATAAAGAAGTTCCAGCAATAGTATCATTTACCGCTTGCTTAAGATACAGGTTCCCGGATGTGTCGATACCAACATAATCAGAAAAAGCTCCACTTGTCACCATATACGAAACAACACCTTCGAAAATAATGATAAAGGTATCTATAAACTTGATGCTATATTCACAAGTGTAGAACCGCTTCAGATTTATGTAAGTCTTGTAACAAATGAAATATCATGATCATGCTTACTATTCAGACGAATTGGTCGTGTTTATGACTACCACTGGTCGATACATCTGCTATTAGGCTGGAAGTACCAAAGGCATCAGAAGTCCAGTAGTCAGTAGTTCGGTACTGGCATGAAATTACAGATATTGTTTGAATAAAATTTGCTGTTATAGAATTTTTTTAATCATTTGAAATTAATGAATATATCTCCTTCATTTAAGCTGATTTCTTGTCCAATAGTTATCAAAGGTACCAGGATTATAATTTTGTACGCCAGACGCGCGTTTCGTCTACATAAGACTCATCAGTGACGCTCATATCAAAATATTTATAAAGCCAAACAAGTACAAAGTTGAAGAGCATTGAGGATCCAAAATTCCAAAAAGTTGTGCCAAATACGGCTAAGGTAATCTATGCCTGGAATAAGAAAATCCTTAGCAATGTGGCTACAATTTAATTTATTTTTGATTTGGTCATCTCTTCATTCTTTACATACAAGTTTTGGTTTTTCAAACCTGTTGGCCTAAACCATCACTTTAAAGACATTTATTGTCAAAATGCAAATCTGGTGCAATAGAACTGGTACCGTTGGTGGTATTGTAAGAACTGAAAGAAGCATTACTATTGGTCCAAATAATAGGATGGTTTTTTTCATTCGAACTATGGTTGTCTCATTGGCAATCATACCACATCTCCTTTTTTTATATGTTGAAATAAAACATATTCCATACATTGGAATAAAAACCAATTAAAGCATAAATCATAGTAACAGTTTATAAAAGTTTCCTCCTGTTCTTATGGTATTGGGATATACCTTATAGTTTATAAACAAATTGTACAGCACTTTGAGTTAAGTGTTTACAGCTGTTTAAACATGTCTCTTTGAAAACGCTTATGCATAGCACTTTGTTAAAACAGGGCCCCGGTTAGCTTCAACTGGTTTTTGAGGTCATGATTTTTTTTTTATTTCAGAGCTTATCCGATTTGAAATAAATAACAATAAGATCTATGAATACTCACCATGGGAACCAATATCAGCATCCGTAGCAGTCACCGTACCCAGAATGGTTCCTATGGTATCATACGGTGACATGTGAAATTCGTAACTGTTCTGTGTAAATTGTGGAGTGTTGTCATTTATTGTATAAATCAGTACTTCAAGCACAGCAGTTGACGTCATTGTACCATCTGTTGCAGTAACGCCACACGTCACAGATGACGCAACAGATGTGTCGTCACGATCATAGTTTATAGAAAGAGTTACCTCCCCTGTGGTTGTATCTATGTTAAAAGTTGGACAATCAACTCCGTATGTCACGGCATCGCCATCTGGATCAGTCACGTCGTACTTTGGTGTTCCAAAGCTTGTTCCTGCCTATATAATCCACAAAGAGAAAAATATAGAATTGAAAGATTTCCCAAAAACGTTCTGTGGTTTTATATTTGCGGTTGAGGGAAAGAGATGAAAATACTAACAGGGAGAGGGGACAAGCTTAACTTTAAGTCAAATAAAAGGACAACATGTACATCATCACAAAAAATACTTAACCATAAAAAAAAACCAGGAAACCAGTGAAGGAACAGGAAATACATATTTCTTATATTAGTGACATATTTCTTATATTAGTGATAGACTTGGTAAATTTGTTTTCATTGTGTATATCCACTTTGCTACGTGTTAGTCATGGCATTGTCAGTTTGTTTTCATTGTGTATATCCACTTTGCTACTTGTTAGTCATGACATTGTCAGTTTGTTTCCGACTTAAGAGTTTGACTATTCCTTTTGTATCTTCGCCTCTCTTTTTATGTGATACTAAAAGGACAGTTAAAATATTACGAAATAAATATAAACAAACTACTTCAAAAACAAAATCAGTCAAAATGAGGTAATGTTAACAGTTTCACTTGCATATCGTCACGTCAATGATGATTCGTTTTTTTTCAGGAGCACGAGGATTTCATTTGTTTCTTTCGAAATAATAAATAACCGGGTAATAAAACTAGGTGTATCGGTACGACAAGTTAGCAAAAATAAGCTTACAAAAATACGTTGTTTCTCTAAATTTTCAAAGCCCATATTTTCGGCAAAAACCTGCGGAGCATGACCATCTATAAACTGTAACTAATCATAGTGAACTCACATTCTCAAATTAAGCGCAGTATGTGAAGGCGTTTAATAGAAAGTCCGTATATATGTGCATTGTGGGATTACGGAATGAAGAGTATTGGTAAAAGAATTAATCGAGCGAGTTAAATTACCTTAACAATTAAGAATCATAATAAAAACCCTCATCAAAGTTATTTTCCCTCTATCAAATTGTTGTAATCACTCTGTGGAGTTATTTTTTCATGACTTAATGCATACCTTTTTGTTATTATACAAACTGATTAAAAAATACCACACGTTGCGAGGTCGTACGGAATCTGACTCAGACCTTACCAAGTAAAGTTCAGAAAGGAAATAGGGAATGTGTCAAAGAGAGAACAATCCGACCAAAAAGGAGAGAACAGCCAAAAAGCCACACAGTGCTATAAGGATCAAGCGTAAGGACAAAATGTATAAGGCTATATATCGACAAGTTTAGAGTTCCTGAGTCATACGTCTTAAAACAATTAAAAGTATAATTTTCGTGGCATGATGTTCATAAATCTCTCAAACATGACACATTATAGGACTATCTTAATTTTTCTTTTACCGTATCTTCATTTCGCTATCATGGTACATAAACCAGTGGATTCTTTTAAAGATTAGTATTATGTTACGGCATATAAGCACGTACACCTTTAACAGATAGGACTGTTTCAATTATTGTTGCGTAGTAATAACATTAATCTTACCGCTGCCTCTGGTCCACTCAGGGTGTAAATAGTCTTTGCAAAAGATGGCGCCTCAAAGACGTTAGCAATATTTATCGTTAATGTTTTTGTGTCTGAAGCGGAACCGTCCGATACTGTGACTTCTGCTGTACACGAACTGAACGACATCGTGTCATAATCAATGTTTGTTGTCGTAGATGTACTCACTAAACCAGCTGCAAAACAAAGGCAACAGTAGTATACCGCTGTTTAAAAGTCATCAATCGATTGAGAGAAAACAAATCCCGTATACTAGCTAAAACCGAGGGAAACACGTCAATTGTAAGAGGAAAACAACAAAACAACAAAACACTTTAAGTCCAACATAAAACAAACGAAAATGCAACATACATAGAATCGAACTATTCGATAACAACTGCCATATTCCTGACATGGAACAGGACATTTTAAGAAAATCAACATCATGTTCACTCACAAATTCATTTTAAAGAGTTCGATACTACTTTTCAACAAGTTATTTAACTACCTTGACTACCAATGAGGGTCTTTGACTGTCGTTCTTTAAGTTTATTGTACTGTAAAAGCGTTGACTGAGGCACATGTTGTATGAAGCGCGAGGAAACGTTCCGTATTTAAAATGTGCGCTCAATAGTGGAACGAATGCAGGATTTTTGTTTCTTTTTTATTATTTTGAAAGAGTAACTGATCGAAATACAAAACTTACTTGACGAATCAATAGAGAAGTAATTAGAAGCAGTCGACGGTGTAAATGTTGCTGAATAAGTGTGAACGTCACCAACATCCGGGTCAGTAATGGTGACTTGGTACACAGATGACCCTAATGCACTGTTCTCCAAAACAACGGGAACATATGACTGAATGTTGTTGTCTATAACAGGTGCTGTATTCAAACCTTTAATAAAAGAAATGTTATATAAAATTAAAGACAACAATAATGATATTTGTTTTGCTGAAAATAAAATTGTGTGCTACAATGTATTATGTTGATAAAAGGTATCACGTGTTTTATAAGACAATTTGAAAGTCTTTTAGTTTCTTGTTCAAGGTTGAAAAGATGGGAAAAGAATGAAATGAGGCACCTATCATACCAGTTTGTGAAACCAAAAAGAAACTCGAAATTTGAAAATGTTTGAATTATTACTCAAGCTAAATACTAAGTCTAGGTGACTTTGAATGATAAATATAAAGGTACAAAACCTACATGAAATATTTCTTACTGGACGCTCACAAACAACGATTAAATGAAAATGTTAAGTGGGGTATTGTTTTTCTTCATTTTGTGTAATGCATTTTATACAGTATTGTGATTAAATGAAAACAAATCACACTAACAATATTTTTGCTTTAAAATGAGTTAAAGATTATAAAAAACCAATTGAGTAATTTAGGAGAAACTAATATTTAAGAATCTGACTGTAGTGCCAGCAATGTAGAGTATACTTTAAGGCATCTGTAACAGAGAGACAATGGCAGCAGATAATGCTTAACTGAAGTCTGCTGGTTCAGAAAGCACGTTGGAGTAGGGATTTGTATGTCTCGTGCACTACTTATATACTAACCTGTGACGGTTACAGTCAAAGAACGCGGTCCTATTTGATTGTTATGACTGTCCGCCACTGTAATTCTTAAATCATAGCTTCCTACGCTGTAACCAAGGAAACCACTCGTAGTAACTACCTCGCCAGCTGAAATAGCATTTCAAATCAAATATCTAAAGCTAATAATACAAATTTTAAAAAGATCCAATAAAAGAAAAAATTAATGAGTTATCTTTTTGGAGTAACTAGGAAAGTAATCTTATAACACAGTACAAAGAACGACAACTCTTAACGTTTGCTTTCTTTGTTATTCATTGCATATTACACTTTATTTCAGTCTGTTCAGTCCATCTCATGAAATCAATAAACCTTGTGAATTCGTCAATATCAAAGATTTTCGTTATGTTACGTCATAGGATAACTAATTATAACACGACGAAAGCCACATAAGGAGCTGGATCTGCTGTTTACCCTTCCTTAACATCTGAGGTCACCCCAAGTGTGTGGATGGGTTCATATTCTCAGTATTCAGTTTTCCATATTGTGTTTTGTGAGCTATTATTTGTCTTTTTGTCTTTTTCTTTTTTATTCATTGCGTTGTCAGTTATTGTCGACTAATGAGTTATGGATGTCCCTTTGATATATTTCGCCTCTTTTTTTAGATGAAAAGCTACTTTTAAAGAGATGTTTTATTTAATGAAAGAGAGACAAAGGACACCTAGGAATTATTCGAACTCATAAATCAAATACAAACTGACATCGCCATGGAAAAAAACAAAAACGGAAAAAAAAGTACTTAAAACTATAATAGTGCATGATAATTACAAAGGGAATGAATTCCTATGAACGACTGGAAAATGGGAATCAGTAAACATCGGGCGTAGCAAATGTTATTTGTTCCGAATCGGAAGACCTCGGTCTCAGACGGGAATTAATTTTAAGCATTAACAACCGTTGCTTATATTATCACGTGTAGCTTTTTATAATAATAATCATTCAGAATACTTACAATCGAAAATTTCATATGGACATGTTGCAATAATACTAAGAACATAACAGTCCATTGTAAACGTCAGCTGATCATTTTCTGGGTCCGTTGCTAAAGCTGTGAAGACCAAGGTACCAGTCGATGTTGTAGAAGTATCTAAGGTTGTGTAGTCTGTCAAAATAATAATAGTTACCACATAAATCGGGCTTAAAAGTTATAAAAAATAAAACAACTCTGCTGTTTTGAACTTCTCCTGCGGTATTATCAAACCTACCATTGGCTAGGACGAACAACACGCACACAAATACAACAAACCATTTAACTATGCAAACAGGTCTACGCTGATATCTTAAATCAATATTTCTTTGTTGTCTATTTCTTTTTACTAGCAAACTACAACACTATGTTGATCCGAACACCATTGATTAAAACTATAAAGGTTTGATACATGTAGGGTAGAAGGGCGTGTACTCATTATGGAGATTTGGTCTGAAAAATAATATTGCTCAATTAAGGGGTTTGATAAGGTAGCTGGCATTGACTCACTATAGATATTTGATATAGCAGAAGGGTATTTACTCACTATGAAGGTTAGATTTTGTAGAAGGGTATTTACTTACTATGAAGGTTAGATTTTGTAGAAGGGTATTTACTTACTATGAAGATTAGATTTTGTATAAGGGTATTTACTTACTATGAAGGTTAGATTTTGTATAAGGGTATTTACTTACTATGAAGGTTAGATTTTGTAGAAGGGTATTTATTTACTATGAAGGTTAGATTTTGTATAAGGGTATTTACTTACTATGTAGATTAGATTTTGTAGAAGGGTATTTACTTACTATGTATATATATAGATTAGATATGGTAGGAGGGTATTTACTTACTATGTAGATTAGATATGGTAGGAGGGTATTTACTTACTATGTAGATTAGATATGGTAGGAGGGTATTTACTTACTATGTAGATTAGATATGGTAGGAAGGTATTTACTTACTATGTAGATTAGATATGGTAGAAGGGTATTTACTTACTATGTAGATTAGATATGGTAGGAGGGTATTTACTTACTATGAAGGTTAGATATGGTAGTAGGGTATTTACTTACTATGTAGATTAGATATGGTAGAAGGGTATTTACTTACTATGTAGATTAGATATGGAAGGAGATTTGTTCTTGTCAATGTTCACTGTAAAGGTTTCTTGAGTTGTGCTCACTCCATCCGTACACCGCACAACAAGACTATACGTAGACTTAGTGTCGAAATCTAAGTTTGGCATTGCTTTCAGATACACTCCATATTCTACAAAAACAGTATATATTCTGTAAAATGAAGCTGTACATCAATTGATTTGGAACATATAAACAATGCATGCAGAGGCGGATTTAGGGGGGGGGGGACCCAGGGGGCCCGGCCCCCCTTTTTTGGGAAAAAATTTGGCTGCTTATATAGGAAATCATTGAAGCGTGACTGGAGCGGGCCAGTCAGTGGGCCCCCACTTATTAAAATTTCAGAATCCGCCACTGGCATGTTTGAAAGAACATAAGGTTAACTTTGGAAAGTATATGCTTCATGATTCCGCGTAGGTTTTCAGATCAATTGTTTAAATAGAGTTAATTCATTTTCTCTCAAGCATATCTTTTTCAAAGCCAGTACAGCAATATTTTTCAAATTGATTTTTGGTTTCAATTTTAAAAAGTTGTCCATAGTATTGTATAAGAAAATATCTAATCATACTCTATACGATGGAGAGTTGTCTCATTGGCAATCATACCCCTTCTTGTTTTTGTATAAAAGTGTGATCAATACTACCCCAACAGAGAAACATATATTTGAATTCAAAGGAAAGAAATCCATTTTCTGGTATTACAAAAATATAAAAAAAAGTCTCTTTGTATAAATCAACAGTACAAAACAATCTCTATTTCATAAGATTTACTTACGTGCTGTGCTCGGGTCCAATTTCACCCAGAATTCGGTTTGAGAAGGGTTCAGGTCACATGTTGGGGTTTGACCCGCTGTAACCCCTGACAAGGTTATCAATGTTAGCTGGACTTCATCAGTTGCATCTTCAGATATTAATTTTGTAATTATTCCATCACTGAAGTTTATTATCAGAGCTGTAGAAACGAAAAGAAAGTATTGCAATACAAGTTTAATATGTTGTTACACTAAGTCAATATATGTGGGTTTTGTAACCCCAGATGAGGACATGTGAAAAGTCTGGATTAACCATCAATGTAACTCCATAAAAGCAGGGGAATCTAAATCCGCCTCTGATGCACTAAATATATTATGCGAGATATACCAAATTAAAGGCCCGAAAGCATTTAGAATCTTATTAAATAAAGTCGACAAAAGGTTTTGATTTATCATAAGTCAATACACATAGTTGGTATTTGTAATGAAAACTCGTAGATTTTATCTTATCGTGCATGAACATTTGTCACATGTGGAGCAGGATCTGCTTGTCCTTCCGTAGCAGCAGCGGTTACAACTTACAAATTCATTGTTAACTTTTAAATCGGAAAACCCTGAGGGAATCGAAAGAAGAGCTGGTTGTGCTTGCATCAAGACAGATTACATTTGACATGAAAATAAAGACAGATTACATTTGACATGAAAATAAAGACAGATTACATTTGACATGAAAATAAAGACAAATTAAGCTACTTTCTGTTGTCTTTAATTTATAACACAAAAAATTTCCATAAACGTTCGGTCGATAAAAACTCGTTCTTACTCACCATAAGGAATCAGAACGTGCACATATTGATTGATTAATTGTTGGTTGCTTAACGTCCATTTGTAAATATTTCATGCATGTTCAGGATAAAGAAAGTGCATACAAATACACTGGCTAATCCATAAACTTATATTATTTTATTCACGATGGACATAATTGAATCTGTACATATCAATACACATAATTACTAAAAACAGATAATAGAAATTCAATTAGTATTAGGTATGTACAAAATAAAGATCTCTATCCTTTTCTGTACTGCTTAATGGCCCGATACTGATTGCAGTGAGTATACATAATTTAATTACCAGCCTATATAACCAAGCGTTTGTCGCGGATTGTTGTTTTCCATGATAAGGTGGTACATGTACCAAACACCTTGACTAACATTAATATGGCTCGTTTAATTTTCATTATATGTTGACAAAAAATATTTGCTTTGACCCTTTGACAAATAAAAAAAATTTCAAAAAACCTGAAATACACACTTTATCAGAAAATTTTCATTGGATATACAGCAGTTTGACAAGCACACATTTTGATCATTGAGAAGCTTGATATTTCCTTAAGAATATAATGTGATTAAACAGTTAGCTGATTTTTACAGAGTTGTCTCTCTGAAGTGTTATGTACCACCTTCGTGACCTTGATTAAATGATAAGATGTGTCAGGATGTTAATCAACTGAGTTTTTTTCATATTTTGTCATCCCATGGTCTTTTTATAACTAATTATACGGTATTGCTCATTGTTGAAGGTCGTATGGTGTCATGTCTTTGTAATCTGCTATTTGGTTGTTTTTGAATGTTTTATCATTAATGCCAATCATACCTTATCACCTTGTTTTATTGACAATATATATATAATTAAAAAATTAATTATCTTAAAATACGTTCAGAAAGATGTTTTTTTTTCTTTTTATTTTTTTGTTGTTGATTTTTGTTGTTGATTTTTTTGTTTTTCAAAACTGTATAGATATGGCTAATTTTTGAAGACCGTACGATGATGTAGTTATTAACAGACTTTTTCGTTAGTCTATCATGGTTGATATTTGTTTCCTGTCTAACAATGCCACATCTCCTTATTTTTACTTACCTAACCAAATTGCAGTTTAGTTTAAGTATAATTTTTAAAATTTGTTCAATAATCGAATATAATTCTTGAATAAAACGAGTTCAAATGAACTAACGAAACAAATATATATTTAAGTTTAAATTTTGATTGTGATTTATGTTGATGTTCTACCATTATATCAATTTCATATACACTTTGTTACTTTGATATATTTTATGAACAAAACAGTGAATTTTATATAGAATTGAAAAGACTTTTGAATTAGTTTAATACCTTCATGTACATAAACTTATATTTATATTTATTCTGTTCATGTATTCAATGACAAATATCAAAGTTAAAGAGTTTCGACGACGATAACAAGGGAACAAAGGACTGAAATACAATGGCTTGTTGGATATCACTTGGAACTGTTTTACCCTTTGGTAAGATGCATATACAAATATTTACAATTGACAAATCAAATACCAAATGTTTAGAATAGGTAAACCTGACCAAGTACGATTATCAAATAAAGTTTAACATGAATTTAAAAAAGATAGATATCTTTGCATGTGGTTCTAGTTCGGGTTTTTTTTTGTGAGAAAAAGAGTTTTCCTTGATACTGTTTATGATGTGAAGTACATTTCACGGAACTTGAATTGGTTGACTTTTGTAATACAAACACTAATATTATTAAAAATATGTTTATTGGTACAGTCATGTCAAGAATGTTTGATAATTATATTGAAGAATGGAAAAGTATTGTTAGTTCATCCTCTTCCAGACGGGGAAATGGGCGTAATAAATTGAGAACCTATAATATTTTTAAGCAGGAGTATGTTGTTGAAAACTACTCCTGTCAATTCCATTTTTGTGTGTGTAGTGGGTTTTTTTGTTGCTTTTTTTTTTTTTTTGTTGATGTTGTGCATGTATCGTTTTTGTGTCATGGATAGATACACCATATCCTTTGTGTGTGGTTTTTTTTTTTTTTTTTTTTTTTTTTATTTTTTTTTTTTTTTTTTATCATTTTCATATTTATACACATATCGAATAGAAAGTCCAATAAAGGTTTGACACCTTTTAGTACGTTCCCAAACAGTTAGCTCATTTCTCTTTATTAAGAGTTGTTAGGGTTACATAAAAAATAATCCACGTAGGTTGCATGTACTTCTTCGTCATTTGAAATTGTGAGTAGTCGTTTTGTTAATTATCATTCCACGTTTCCTTATCTATTGCTCGACATATGTCATATTCTGAAACATATTAGGTATCAATATAGAGTGCATGTGTAAGGTCGCTGATTCGATTATCGTCTTTGTTTATTCAAAAATTTTAGTTTATGCTCCAGCTTCGCTATGAATACGCTATATGAGCGTAAGAGCACATATTTATCAGCTTAGCGTCAGACAAATATACATAAAGATAAGGAGATGTGGTATGATTGTCAATGGGACAACTATCCACCAAAGTTCAAATAAAGTGGATGTAAGCAATAATTATAGACAGCTGTACGGCCTTCAACAATGAGATAAAACCATACTGTATGGTCGGTAATAAAAGGCCCCGACATGGAAAATTTGAAAAGTTCAATCGAGAAAACTAACGGCCTAATTTATAACAAAACAATTAACGAAGAACAAAAATGACAGTCATGAAATAACGACAAGGATTTGTTTGAGTAGGATGATATATTATTTTGATGATTGAGTGCAAGTTGTGGATATCAAGTTTAAAGTACATGTACATCTATAATACTAAAATTACGAGGTCCAATTTATCAGCCGTCATCACGTAAAAACGACGAATCAAAGAATTCAGCTTTATATATAACTTATATAGTACAAAGGTGTAGATCAAAAATTACACCACTCCAGGCCCTTTTGTTTTCCACGTAATTAATATTGCCAATAATTAAGAAGTTCCGGGTCAGGTCCGATACCGATATCAATATCAATATTATATTCACCTGTTACCTATTACCTTATCTGTACGTTCGGCATCTAACAGGTGCACCACCAAACGGTGTATTTAGGATTATGCTATATACACGGATCATAATCACAGGGTTGACACTCACGGCCGACACTCGGCTAACCGAGAGATTGGTCGGTTAATCTATATTGAGTATATGGCTATATGGGCGATTGGTCTGTTAATCGGGTTGGTTATACGTCTGTTAAGAGTAAAACGCTTAATTTAATGTTAAACTCTATTAAATATACAGATTTTTGGCATGTTACAAGAACCAAATCAAAAAAAGAAAAGTGTCTGACAAAATGATATCTATCATAGAACATTTTGCACTTGTAAAAACATTTCTTAGTCTGCGCAGTTTTCGAGTTCTCGTGTTTTCGACTTCGCAATTTCGCGTTTTCGCCATATAGAATATGTAAGGCGAAAACGGTAAAGCGCTAAAACGCAAAATGGCACTAACCTGCCACCATAGTTGTCCGCATGTAAACTTCTGGAATTTGTCACCAATATAAGTACATCTCAATCCGTTACTGTTTCAACAGCCATCGGTGTTTCACGCGTGTATTCTTAAACAAGTATCATTTTTCTCTCGTTTTTAGCAATGTATCACCCTCTACTGTCCTTACATATTATTCTATATTCTGCGTTTCCATCCAGATTCTCTCGTATACAGTACATGAGGGTCCGGATTGGGGGTATTGTTTATTTCTGTATTCTTTCAATTTTTATGTCATTTTTTTCTACATTTTATTTATCTTACTCATTATTCTTTCTTTATTTTTCATACTTTGTCATCCCAATATATTTTACTTACTGATGTTTAGTTACATTACGACGTTTATCTCTGATTTATATACTGGTTACCAATGTAGATGACAAATTTGTGTCATTCATGACAATTAAACAGAATCAACATGATATATGCGATCATTTTTGGATGAAATTGATATTACTTTAATATTACACTTTTTGAAACCATTTTTTATCAATTTCAATTTCATGTGTTGTTTCCGTATATGTTATGTTTCATTGCTCATGTGTTGTCTTCGTATATTTTAGCCGCTCGTCTTGAGCCTACTCATTTGATCCGATAACACCCCATATAGAAATAAAATTATACTTTAATTGCCATTCATAACTCTTAACAGACCAATTAACAGACCGGGTTTTATACATCCGACCCATTAACAGACCAGGTTTTAAATAAAGATTGATTCATGTCACCAAAATACAGATTTTCGTGTCGATTTTTCACACAATGATATAAATATGGTTAACAAACATAATGCCTTAATTTCTTTTTTCGATGTTCAAAATATTGAATGCAAGTAAATTTAACCAATGTGTAATCTTGTGTACATTTTACGTGTGTAAAATGTGTATAAATTTATTGATGAGTAACCCGCCTTTTCATTTTATAGATCGTAAATCGAAGCTAGAAAAATAATAATTACACCACTGAATTCAGTACATTGAATTGTTTTGTTAGACATGAATACTTTTTATGATGAAAATATATTTAGAAAGTTATACAATGAAACATGCTGAACTTTCAATGATTTTCTCGATAACACCTGATTAACAGACTTTAGCCAACCCGATTAACAGACCAACCGCCGATATAGCCGCATACTCAATATAGATTAACCGACCAATCTCTCGGTTAGCCGAGTGTCGGCCGTGACACTACTAAATTCAATCATTGTCAAATTGTTACCTATTGTAGTATTTTAATAAGTAAGACTTTCTAAGATAACAATACGAATACTAAAAATCTGGACTAAAAATAAGGTGTATATAGGAACCGTTTTCAATTTGTTAGCGGGCATGACATAAAACAGTGAATCAAAGAATTCAACTTTATTTATAACTAACATAGGATAATGCTGTTGATTCCAGGACCTTTTGTTATCCAACTAATTAATGTTACCAATAATTGATAAGTTCCAGTTCGACGGGTTCAAACAGAAAGATTTGAAAGCAGTGAAAACTGTGTATCTTATAATCGGCATGACTTTATCAGATAAAAAATAATACTAAAATAAGGCTTGCGCATAGTTATATACTTTAATTCAGTCACGGACCCGCGATATCACGGGTGTGTTCTAGTATAATATAGTATGTCGTATAGTACGGTATATTCAGCAACATTCATGTGTCATCGTTTTCAATTTACATGAAATATATGTCGCTGGACGTTTAGTCGCCATTAACCCATATGTTTATAAACTTTCAACACGAGACACCAGATACAAGGGTGGCAATTTGTTTTTCAATTTTCATTTAGATTTCATTATGAGTTAGTACTACATGTATGCATTACTATGAATGTGTACATGTATTAGCGCAACATCATTTTTTTGCTGTAATCTTTGCGGGTTTATTTTCCAAACATGTTGCGGTATATCGCAAACATGTGGGTAAATTCACAATAATTTGCGTAAATTCACAATAATTTGCGTAGATTCACAATAATTCGCGTAGATTCACAATATTTTGCGTTAATTCACAACTTTACTCAGCAAATTACGTTTTGCATTATTTTGCTATCTGCGTAATTTCGGAAAGTTTGGGTTGTGTTAATTTATAGTTTCTTCAACTGAGTCCAGTGTTTTAAGTTTTCTTCTCTCACCCTTAACTTTTTTTAACCAGAAAAAAACAAAACCCTATTTGTTTTTTTTCGCAATATTATCAAAACCCAACAACTCATATCAACAAAAAATATCTTGTTTTTTTTTTGCTTTGTATTTTCTTATTTTACGGAAACATTAATATTATTGTGATTTTTGTTTATAAAATTTAGCTTATAGTTTTTATTTAGTCGAAAGTGTAATGCTTATTATTGCGTCTTCTATACTTCATTAATCAAAATGTATATAATAACAAATTTCAATATTTCATATTATTTTTTTTATATAACATATACAACTTTTAGAAGAGTTTATTATTCATACAAAATATGGAGAAATATCTAACTTATATACAACACGAATCTTGATTTCTAAATTATTAATTTCAATTTAACGTTACTTAATAAAACTTATTGTTAATATATTAGAAAAAGTTTAAACCACATTTACTACTTACCAAAAACGGTGGATGGAAATAAAAGTAACAAAAATGATAAAAAAATATGTCCGTTCATTTTTTTCATCAAGGTATTCACAACTTAAGCAAAACTATTAATTTCTCACAAAATTTGATTTAACCTAGTAAAATACCAAGTTACCATACTACGTCACATGACCGCTTTATGAAATTATTGTTTAATATGTAAATATTTTTTTCTATAATTCAAAAGCAAAGATTTTTCGACTAGTTATGAATTACAATACATAATACAATAACCTTCTGTCTTGTATATTATATACCTAGCTAACAGTTGTTCATTTATTGACAAAGCGCGATCATTTTTTTTTTTTACTATAACATTATTTGATTTGAGTAAGCAAATTCAGATAAGAAATTAAATAACTGTAAACATAGGTTTTCTATTAAATGTACATGTATACATGTATACATTTGAATGTATTGAGACAAGAATATAATGATAAACGTCAAAATCCAATTGAACAAGACAGTATTCTATTCTTTGATCTTTATATATACATGTAATAGAAAACAATTTCACAATTTCACAAATTTCACAAATTTCTAAAGATATTTTAGAAATATGACGTTGGACAGGTTTTTAACAAAGCGTGTGGATTTTTATATTGAAACTTCGTAAATTAAATAAGAGTGAAATTTTATTAGATAATTGATGAACTGAAGAAAATATAGGGTATACGGTCAGTTAGATAGGAATAAAAAAAAAAAACGTTGCTTCTTTTGCAAATGAAATGTGCTTTTAATTTACTTTTTTTGATTGAGTTAATCCTTCCAATTGATATTTTATCGTGTGTTTTTCTATGTTCTGATGTTATACGATTGTTTCAGAAAAAAGGGAGAAGGTTTGGTACCATTAAAACGTTTAATCCCGCTGCAAATGTTTGCACCTGTCCTAAGTCAGGAATCTGATGTACAGTTTATGTAAATTATACGTGTTTCTCGTTTGTCATTTTAATACGCCCGTAAAAATTTTGACGGGACGTATAATGGTATACAAATGTCCGTCCGTCCGTCCGTCTGTCTGTACGACGTAAACATGTCGCACCGTAACTTGAGAACGACTTATCCAAATTTCATGAAACTTAACATAGTTGTTCCTTATGATGGTCAAATGATCTGTATACTTTTTGGTGAAAATAAGATTAAAACTTTTTGAGTTACGGCACTTTGTAACTAAAACAGGGGTGTGTTTTTTTTCACATGTCGCACCGTATCTCAAAAACGATTCTTGATTATGGCTTAAAACTTTAAACACTTCTTAGTTATATTAATCTTAATATCTGTATACTTTTTGGTGATGATTCAAAATTTTATTTTTGAGTTATTGAGTATTTTGTAAAAAAGGGGGAGGGTTTTTTTACATGTCGCACCATATCTCAAAAACGATTTATGATTATTGCTTAAAACTTTACACATGTCTTTGTTATATTAATCTGAAGATCTGGATACTTTTTGGTGATGATTCAAAATTTCATTTTTGAGATATTGAGTATTTTGTAAAAAAGGGGGAGGGTTTTTTACATGTTGTGCCGCATCTCAAAAACAATTTATGATTATTGTTTAAAACTTTACACACTTCTTTGTTATATTAATCTAAAGATCTGTATACTTTTTGGTTTTGATTCAAAATTTTATATTAGTGATATTTAGTTTTTTGTAAAAAAAAAAACAGGGTTTGGGGTTTCACATGTCCCGCCGTGTCTCAAAAACAATATATGATTATTGCTTAAAACTTTACACATGTCTTTGTCATATTAATCTGAAGATCTGTATACTTTTTGGTGATGATTCAAAATTTCATTTTTGAGTTATTGAGTATTTTGTAAAAAAAAAGGGGGAGGGTTTTTTACATGTTGTGCCGTATCTCAAAAATAATTTATGATTATTGTTTAAAACTTTACACACTTCTTTGTTATATTAATCTAAAGATCTGTATACTTTTTGGTGATGATTCAAAACTTTATTTTGGAGTTATTGAGTATTTTGTTAAACAGGGGAGGGTTTTTTTACATGTCGCGCCGTATCTCAAAAAAAATTATGATTATTGCTTAAAACTTTACACACTTCTTTTATATTAGTGATATTTAGTTTTTTGTAAAAAAAAAAACAGGGTTTGGGGTTTCACATGTCCCGCCGTGTCTCAAAAACAATATATGGTTATTGCTTAAAACTTTCTCAGAAACTATTTATGACTATTGCATAAAACTTCCACACAAGACGTCGGGCGTATCATGCGCTCATGGCGCAGCTGTTTATTTTTATATAGATTAGACCGTTGGTTTTCCAGTTTGAATGGTTTTACATTAGTAATTTTGGGGCCCTTTTTAGCTTGTTGTTCGGTGTGAGCCAAGGCTCTGTGTTGAAGGCCTTACCTTGACATATAATGGTTTACTTTTATAAATTGTTATTTGGATGGAGAGTTGCCTCATTGACAAAATTACCACATCTTTCTATATCTAATTAAATTAAGCTATTGCTTTATTTAATTAAAGGCATATGTCAGCGGCATGGGAATAGACTAACATATTGGAGAAAGCTTTAAATTTAAAGATGACAATCAACAACAAAAATTCTGTAATCTTATACTTTAGTATATAGTCAGTGTCCTCTATCAATTTCACTTTTTGCTTGAATTATTTTGTTATTTTGTATTGCCAAAAAATGAGAATAAAATCAAAACGCTAACCCCCCCCCCCCCCCCTTAACCCTAATTATATAACCTTTTTTAAACAAAATATTTTAAATGAGATTTTGAGTCAAATTTTAATTTACCTCGCTTTCATACTCTCTTTCCACAGACACAAACACTCTCGTGTATGTGTACATATACAAGATGAACGGTCGGTGCCTTATTTTTTCAAATGTAGCAAAAGTATTGAAGTGAAAAATGTCATAAACAAATTTTGAATTTTGAATTTTTTATAGTGTGTGTTTTAAGGTAAATGTATTTGAATAAGTATAATTGAACTTTTTATGACAAACAAAGAATGGTCAACATTGAAACACATCAGTGTCTTGTTTTATGGGGGGGGGGGGGGGGATTAATTATTCGCAGAAAAAAACCCAACCTGATTCATACAAAACAAAAATTTACTAAGATGTTTGATTTCATGATTGACAATTTATTTGTTGCGTTTTGAGTACGTTTGTCTACAAAGAATCGGCATTCCAATAGGAAGCCAACTGTGCTTCACTACTTGATGGCTTGTCACTTTATCTATATGAGGGTGACTTCACAGATCAGAATTAAGGAAGAATAAAAAGAAGCTAGCATTATCTTTTAACCCAAAGTTCAACTAAATGAATAATTCAACTTTGGTTGATTATGCTGAAGTATCTAAAGGAAACCATAGTTCAAATTGAGTAGCTACTGGTATCGACCGTGAAACAAAAACCACAGCAAGAATGAATGAATTTGACAACCACCAAAACTCAAAACCAAAAAAAAATCCCACATATTTTTTATTGACTTTTTACACATACAAATATAGAGAAGTCAGCGACGATAATCTAACCTGGCTGTTAGATAAATAAAACTAAGCATGCCGATAAATTAGCTGTGAGTATGTAGAGTCAACGATGAGACGAATCCGTTTTTAGGATTGGTCAATGCATGATCTTTGCTGACTGCTTTTAAAATTACCATAAAATTGTAAAACCAATCATAATCTGTTTATCGCTATTTTACCTATGACGACGTTGACAATTTCATTAGCAACGCCACGTGCCTCCTTAGTTTCTAGCGATAATTTTCCATCTCAGAGGAGCATGATATGAAAAATTATCACAAAAAAAGATGAAAGGAAAAATGCACAAAATAGCGATAAAAACAGATATTAAGAGACATTCTCTGTAATAAAATTGAGAAAGGAAATGGTGAATATGTCAAAGCGACAACCACCCGACCATAGAGCAAACAACAGCCGAAGGCAACCAATGGGTCTTCAATGTAGCGAGAATTCCCGCACCCGTAGGTGTCCTTCAGCTGGCCCCTAAAATATGCATAATAGTACAGTGATAATGGACGTCATACTAAACTCCGAATTATACACAAGAAACTAAAATTTAAAATCATACAAGACTAACAAAGGCCAGAGGCTCCTGACTTGGGACAGGCGCAAAATTGCGGCGGGGTTAAACATGTTTATGAGATCTCAACCCTCCCCCTATACCTCTAGCCAATGTAGAAAAGTAAAAGAATAACAATACGCACATTAAAATTCAGTTCAAGAGAAGTCCGAGTCTGATGTCAAAAGATGTAACAAAAGAAAATAAATAAAATGACAATAATACATAAATCACAACAGACTACTAGCAGTTAACTGACATGCCAGCTCCAGACCTCAATTAAACTGATTGAAAGATTATGTCTTCATCATATGAATATCAGGTACAATCCCTCCCGTTAGGGGTTTAGTATCATACTATCATAAAATATATGAGAAGAACATAATCCGTGTCATGCCAATAACTGTTTTTTAGAAATAAATGTGTTTAGTTCCGATGCAAAGACCCTATCAGTGAATCAATGTTAAAGCCAAAATATGCAATCTTTAATGACCTGACAACAGTATCGTAACTATATCCCCTTTTAATAAGTCTATTTAAAGGTTTTGTTAGTTTCTGAGGAGAATACTGACATTTTTGTGCTTTATAAAGAATATTTCCATAAAATTTTGGATGTGAAATACCTGAACGTATAAGATGTCTGCATGTTGAGTTATATTTACGAATTATTTCCTTATACCGGTGATAAAATTTAGTAAATGTTTTGACCAGTTTGTGATATCGAAAACCCTGGTGTAATAATTTTTCAGTAATACATAAATTTCTCTCGCTAAAATCTAATACATTGTTACATACACGAGCGAATCGTACAAGTTGAGATATATAAACACCATAAGATGGTGACAAGGGAACGTCACCATCTAAAAATGGATAATTAACAATAGGAAATGAAAAATCATCTCTTTTATCATAAATTTTTGTATTAAGCTTCCCGTTTATGATATAGATATCAAGATCGAGGAAAGGGCAGTGGTCATTGTTATCATTAGCTTTATTTAAAGTAAGTTCTACAGGATAAATTTCTTTAGTATACATACTGAAGTCGTCATTATTTAGAGCCAATATATCATCCAAATATCTAAAAGTATTGTTAAATTTTTGTATCAAATGTTGTTTTGATGGGTCTTTGCTAATTTTAGTCATAAATTGTAACTCATAACAATACAAAAACAGGTCCGCAATAAGTGGTGCACAGTTAGTCCCCATTGGAATTCCAATAACTTGACGATATACGGAATAAGCATCAACATATGATGGAAACCAGTGGTCACAGATTTTCATAAAACTTTTTTAAATGAATGCTTAGTGATGTAGAAACATATTGGTCATAATAAAAAAGAGTATGGTAATGTTCATTCCCATGGCAACCATACAATTCATTTTCAGAAATTAACAGTAGAAACCATTAAAATCCAACTTAGTATTTCTTCAAAATGCACGGATGAAATCCCTTGAAATTAACAGAATACAAAGTTCTCACCTAATAGTTTGTATATGCCAAAAATCAGATATGTGTTATTTTAAATAAGAAAAATAATTCACGTTGGTCATATAGAAATTTGCTATCAGGAGTACAATATTCTACTAGAGTTATTTCCCTTAGTACAACTTTTTTGTTGTTTATGTCGAAAATGAAAGTAACTTCAGCAGCAGACACTGAATCTGGTCTTTTGCCAAAGAATTTTACTGATTTTTATATATGCTCAACCCATTTTAACCAATTATTGAAAAGAAACTCGGATTTGAGAAGGAGAAAAGTATGTCAGCTTCCTACCTTGATAAGTGCTCATCCTCCAGTAGCATCACATTCTGTTGGTGGTGTTAAAAAGCCAAAGCCTAGCCGCAATATCACATTCTGTTGGTGGTGTTAAAAAGCCAAAGCCTAGCTGCAATATCACCATCAATGATGTAGAGTCTGAGAAAATCCAGAAGTGTTATGGACGGTTACACGCCATTATTCCGACAGCCCATTAGTCCGACAGCCCAATAGTCCGACAACCCATTGCTCCGACAGCCCAATACTCCGACAACCCATAAATCCGACACTTATCAAGTCAAGTATCAGGGTAAATAAAATGTGTCTGTCATTATAATTACGTTTACGATATGTAATAACATATTTTAAGAAATGACTCCGTATATATAACATAAGGCTAAGGTAGTTCGAATACTTTCTATATCACTACTCAATTTGAAATCTGTATACAGAATATATCAGAAAAGAATATTTCATTTTCCAAATAAAGGATCTTTAAAGAGCATATAAATCAATAACAACCATTGATGGTACGAGCTACTGATGATACCCCCGCAAATAAATTTCGGTAGACAGGAATTTTTTGAGTTGTGAATCTGAAAAAGCATCACACATTCTGACTTATATAAACCTTGAAACCAATTTCAGAAATCATTGCTAAGAAAAATGTAACGAAAATTGAGTATCTAGCATTTTCAATTTTTAATGTAATTGAAGAGCACCGATTCTGAATTAACATATGCACTATCTTTTTAAAATCATTGATGTCTAAATATTTTTTCTTCTTGAAAACAATCTTTAAATGAAAAATAAGTGTCCAGTTTCCAACAAAACACATAATGTACTAAGTTTTTTTTTAAATTAGACAATTTGACAAAGACACAAGCGGGACAAGAATGTGACACATTGTCTTAGATTTTTTACTAGTTTGTTATTGGCATTTATACTGCACTCGTTCTTTTTGAGCAGCCAAATTTTAAAATGCGTTGACTGTACATTTCTATAACATATACAGTCACTGACCCGATATCACTTTTCCTTATGAATATTTAGATAGAAGTTGCCGAAATATTCATGTCCGTCATATTTGTTTTTCGTAATAAGTTTTGTTGTAAATCATCATTCCTTCATCTCCACCAACCATAATAAAAGAGACATTTTTCTAGATTTTAAAATAAGCTCAGGATATAAAATCGGTATCCCTACAAATTTATCGAGTTTCATCTCTCAGACTATGTCTAATCGATTGCTATTGGAAGTGCTGTGTACTGTCTCCGTATTTCGTGGATTCACATTCCCAAACATGATACCGTATTCATAATTGGAATTGCTCATCTTTACTGAGCACATATTTTGTCCTATTTGTCTTCTCATTTTTTAGGAGATGGGTATGTATTGACTCTTCGTTTTTCTTATTCTGACTGACGCTACATAAGTCCATTATTTCCTCGACAAAATTGATGAGTGATACAAGGAGAGAAAGTGTTGCGACCATAGAGGGCGGGTAGTGTTATCCAACTCCGATATATTTATTTATGTAGTTAATAGTGGGGTAACCTCACGCGAAAAGGGGGAACCGAGGATCTAGTGAAAGAAGGGTAAGAACTGAGCAGTTGCTATAAGCATGTGTATCAACTCCAATATACTGAGACAAATATCCCGCATGGAAAGAATAATTGTAATCAAAACGGACAAATATCATAGAGAAGAGAGTTGGTCTTTTTAGAGAAACTTTACCCATACACATATAAAAACGCATTGCCGGCATAATGGGCTGTCGGAGTAACAGGTTGTCGAAGTAATGGGCTGTCGGAGTAATGGGCTGTCGGAAAAGTGGGCTGTCGGAGTAATGGGCTGTCGGAATAATGGTTGTCGGACTAATGGGATGTCACCATTGGAACACGTAAGTTAAAAACTAAATTATATGTGACTGTTTATTTTTTTTCTTTCCAATTGCCTGGTAGCTTACATTTATTTAATATTTTTTTAAATAACACTCTAGAAATACAAAAGAGCCCTTTTTTAGCTACCATTTGAATTTTTAAAAGGGGGGGGGGGGTGTCCTGCACTTCTGAGATTATCTCTGTCTTGCCTTTTTATTTTTCACTCTATCTAGATATTGGGTCCTGTCTTATTCTTTTATTAGTTTTATTCTGACTTTTTTTACATTATTTGTCATCCTGCTTTTTTTTTTGACAAAGTTGCTCATCCTGCCTTTTTTTCCTCAAAACTCCTGATGCTCCTGTCCTGCCTTTTTTTTAAATTTTATCCTTCACCCATAAAAATCAAATGGAGGCTTCCTAATGAGGGGAGGATCCTACACTTGAGGTACTGATTAATGTATATATAAAACTAGAAGAATACACAAACTTGGCTAGAATATATGGGTTACAAAAAGTATAAGATTTTTCAGTAACTGCATAAAAAATATCGATTAATCAAGGGGAAGTACATGTAAGCACATGTTTCATTGTTTCGTTGTTTTTTTTCAACTTACTTTTAAAAGTGATTTTTTAAAAATTAAATCTATTACCATGCCAAGAAATTACCTCCGTTGAAATTCTGCAAACACCCCATAGAGCAAATTACATGGATGATTAATATTGACCATTTGGTATATGGCTGTGTTCTAAGCGACACGTACATGAAGGTCATAAATTAATTTGTTGAATGAAATCAAATCTTTAACTACTAATGGGTGCCATAGGAGGTCGACCGGAATTTTTAGCGATGATTTCTTGGCATGTAACAGATAGAAAACTCAGGTTTAGAATTCATAGAACAAAACAGGGACAGTGGCAAATATTTGATGTATATTTTGAACACAGAGAGAATTACCCCGGCTCCCTTTGCCAAAAAAAACCTTCTTTTTCTTAGTTGTGCCTTCGGACTTTATGTTTTGAATTGTAGTTTCACTTTCCATATTCTGTCTTTATTCTAATGTAAGCTCCACGTGGTAAAAATCACGTGATGCAGGAATATAGTATCTTGGAGTTGGGCTATTTCTTTCTTTTCGGGCGTATACTCCAAGCAAACAACATGCATGTGTATAACGGCACTGTAGATTTTCGTATAAAATAAAGAAAGTTGCAGGTCCGGTACATGAACAGATTGGTTAGAAAGCAAGGTTTTAATTTTAATAAGATTGGAAAGCTTAATTCGAGGGTTGAAAATAGAGAGCACAAAAAAAGGGGGGAGGTGTTTCACAGGGAATATTGTTATCT